>NC_133536.1:135885469-136502612 GCF_048544455.1 Silene latifolia
AGGTTTATTTTCTAATTTTAATTGTAATTTTAAAGAAGGCTAAACATGGAGATTGGATTGCTCACTCCCGCTACATGAACCAAGATGGAACATCAAGACAAGCTTCTCGGGTCCTAGGAAGGATTCCAAAGTTGTATTTATGTTCATTTTGGTAGATAGGCCACACTAGGACTTTATTTTGTTTTACGTTTTTCTATTCTTATTGCTTTTCATTCGCATGATAATTAGTGCATCATTTTCCGCCTAAACCAAACCACCTACTACTAAAATGCATGAAAATTGACTCATATAGTTTGGATGTTAGTTTTCATTGACATACAGATGTCACACAATTTTAAGCCATCACCTTAGTTTATTCATTCACGCATGCTAGATATTAGTTCACTTAAAATTAATTAAAATAAAGTTGATGGGATCTTCCAAACTAAAATTGAGACTAGTCTTTATAAGGCCAAACAACTATGAATCCCTTCTTCGTCGGTAGGCATATAGGACCTTACTCTCCATGTGACCCCTTCTACGTTGGGTAAGTAGTTTGTGTTGACTTATTTTACCTCAACATTATAATCCGAAGAGTTTCTCGTGATTATGATGGACTATAGATAGAATTTACAGAAATTTATCACCCAAGAATTCTAACAGTAGAATTAGCCAAGAGGTTGGCTTATCAATTTACAGATAATTGAGTCTTGGGATCATTTATATAATTCTTGAGGAAGGTCAATTGTATAAATGCTTGAGTCTTCGCGTTATAACAGTATTGCATTAGACTTAAATCATAACGATGAGTATGCTTATTATTTTTATTCTTCTTTTCGCAGTGTAGAATTCGTTTTATATTGATAATACTGTTATAACAAATGGCTGGAAATAACGAAATCCCTATGCCAAGTGCCACACTTGGACGCGAGTCCTGGCTAAAAGCTTTCATGGACCACATGAATCAGTTCACACGACTGAAGAATGACGGGTCCAACTTTGCGGACTAGGAGGCATCATTTCGGAATTCTGCCATTCCTGACGGTAAGCTCAAGTACTTAACTGAGCCAATACCGCCAAACCCAGGCCCCAATGCAAGAGCTAACGAGTCAATTGCTTATAGTGAGTTCGTTATGGAAGCGGGTGCGATAAAGAACGTACTCATTTTTGCAATGGAAACCAATTTGCAAAGACGCTTCATTGCCCAAGGTGCAAACAAGATTTTCACCACGCTCACTAATGAGTTCTCAAAAGCACCGAGAATCGTTACTTATGGGCATACCTGTCGCTTCTTTGATGCGAAACTCCATAAGGGCCAACCTGTTAGCCCACACATTCTTAACATGATTGAGAATGTCGAGAAACTGGAGGCACTTGATTGCAAAATCAGTGAGAGCATAGTCATTGACCGTATGCTTCATTCACTTCATGATGGTGTTGCCCTCTTTAGGGCAAATTACTACATGAATAACATGAAGAAAAGTCCTCATGAGCTACACTCACTTCTCGTACAGACCGAGAAGGATATGAAATTGAGTGGGAACATGAAGCAAGATGTTCTCATGATTTCCAACAAGAATAAGGGTAAGGGCAAACCTCACGGCGACCTAACTATAGGAAAGCCAAAGTTTAAAAAGTCAGGAAACGGTAAGAGTGGGCCTGGTGAGACAAGTGGCTCACTAGGCAAGGCAAAGAGCAAGGACGGTAAAGTTGAGTGCCACCATTGTCACAAGACTGGGCATTGGAGGAGGAACTGTCCCGTGTACCGTGAGGACATAAAAGTAGGCCGTGTCACTCATGTTGGTATGTCATCTTATATTCATATGATTGAGATTAACCATGCAAGTTTCGGAACTTGGGTACTTGATACTGGTTGTGGTTCTCATCTGTGTAATCATTTGCAGGGCCTAAAAAACATCAAACCCCTCACAAAGGGTGATGTGGACCTGCGAATCGGGAATGGAGCACGAGTTGCTGCAGTCTCAATGGGAACATACGTAATCCAGCTCCCTAGTTGTTTTGAGTTATATTTATATAACTGTTACTATGTACCCATTTTATCTAAGAATATTATTTCTGTTTCCGTACTTGATAAAGACGGTTTTTCATTTTCAATAAAGGACAATAGCTGTATTTTCTCTTTTAATGAAATGGTTTATGGCAAAGCAGTTTCCATGAATGGAATTTATATCTTAGATCAAACCACAGATATATTACATGTGAATAACAAGAAATTAAAGGTTGGTGACAAAGATCAAACTTATCTATGGCATTGTCGAATGGGACACATAAATGAAAAACGTGTAAAGAAACTCATCGAGAGTGGAACTATATCCACATTTGATTTTTCTTCATTTGGCATGTGTGAATCATGTCTTATCGGCAAAATGACTCGAATTTCCTTCAAAGGTGTTGGAATGCGCGCTAGTGACCTATTAGGACTCATACATACTAATGTATGTGGACCTATGTCAATTACCGCAAGAGACGGCTATAGATATTTTATCACTTTCACGGATGATTTTAGTAGATAAGGATATGTCTACTTAATGAAGCATAAAAGTGAGTCTTTTGAAAAATTCAAGGAATACCAGAATAAGGTTGAGAACCAACTGGGAAGAAAGGTTAAAGCACTCCGTTCAGATCGGGGTGGCGAATATCTTTCAAATGAGTTTGATCAACACCTTAAAGACTGTGGAATAGTTTTACAGTTAACTCCACCTGGAACGCCTCAATTAAATGGTGTGTCCGAACGGAGAAATCGAACACTACTTGATATGGTTCGATCCATGATAAGTCACACGGTAGTACTTGATTCATTATGGGGATTTGCTCTTTTGTCAGCTGCTCTTATACTTAACTGAAGTCCATCTAAAGCTGTCGACAAGACTCCATATGAAATGTGGAAGGGAACGGTCCCTAACTTGTCCTTTATTCGGGTTTGGGGATGCGAGGCTTATGTCAAGTGGAGACACGAGGATAAGCTCGGCCCGCGATCGGTCAAGACATACTTTATTGGTTATCCAAAAGGAATGTTTAATCATTACTTCTATTCGCCTACCGAACATCGAGTTTTTGTTACGGCTAGTTCAAAGTTCTTAGAGAGAATTTCTCGAGAACAAGTCAAGTAATAGAACCTTCGAGCTGTCGGAGCTTCAAGAACCAACAACCGAGGAACAGATGGAGGAAGTTGTTCCTTCAACTGATGATACGGTTAATATTCCTCAGGAACCTAAGAGGTCGGGTAGAGTCTATAATCCTCCAGACAGATACATTGGTATGGTCGAGGAAAATGACGTTTTGCTCCTAGAGAGTAATGAACCCGCTACCTATAAAGGTGCCATGGCCTGTTCCGACTCAAAGCTATGGCTTGAAGCCATGCAATCCGAGATGGACTCCATGTATGAGAATGACGTATGGGATCTTGTTGATTTACCTAACAAGGTACGACCTCTTCAGTGCAAATGGCTTTACAAAATAAAGCATTCTGTAGACGGGCAACCAGATACCTATAAAGCACGACTAGTGGCAAAAGGTTTCACTCAAGTGCACGGATTGCATTATGATGAAATCTTTGCACCTGTAGTTATGCTGCGTTCCATTCGGATAATCTTAGCGATTGCCGCTTTTCATGACTATGAAATTTGGCAAATGGATGTGAAAACCGCCTTCTTAAACGGTTATTTGGAGGAGGAGTTATACATGGTACAACCCGAAGGTTTCATAGATCCTGAAAATCCTAAGAAAGTGTGTAAGCTTAAGCGTTCCATTTATGGACTTAAGCAAGCTTCTCCGAGTTGGAATCATCGTTTCGACCAGGTGATAAAAGAGTATGGTTTCACTCGATCGGTCGAGGAACCATGCTTATATATCAAGTCGAGTGGGAGCAACATTGTTTTCTTGATATTGTATGTCGATGACATACTCTTGATTGGGAATGACATTCCTCTCTTATCTTCGGTAAAAGGATGGTTGAAGAACCATTTCCAGATGAAAGATTTGGGTGAGGCACAACGCATATTGGGAATCCGTATCTATCGAGATAGATCACGACGGATGTTATCACTGAGTCAGGAGTCTTATTTAGATAAGATTCTTGAAAGGTTCAGCATGACCAAATATAAGAAGGGGAACCTTCCAATGACGTCTGGGATGCATTTGAACAAGTCTCAGTCACCCAAGACACCAGAAGGGGTCGAGCGCATGAGTCGTGTTCTTTATGCATCAGCCATAGGATCAATCATGTATGCCATAATATGCACACGTCCAGACGTGGCATATGCATTGAGTATGACGAGTCGGTACCAAGGCAATCCAGGTGAAACACACTGGATAGCTGTTAAAAACATCCTTAAGTACTTACGGAGGACTAAGGATTGGGTATTGACTTATGGAGGAGATACTAAGCTATGTGCAATCGGTTACGCAGATGCTAGCTTCCAAACAGACCGAGATGATTCAAAATCTCAGTCTGGATTCGTCTTTACTCTTAATGGTCTTTGCGGTCAGTGGAAGAGTTCCAAACAGGATGTTGTAGCAGATTCTACTCATCGAATCCGAGTACTATGCCGCTTCGTATAAAGCGTGAAAGGAAGCTATATGGATGCGTCAATTCTTACAAGGACTAACCATAATTCTTAGTTCGAATGACCCAATCACTATCTATTGTGACAATAGAGGTGCCATCTTCCAGGCTAAGGAGCCTAAGTCTAGCAACAAGTCTAGACATGTACATCGGAAGGCTCACCCGATCCGTGATTACGTGGAGCAAGAGGAGATAGTGATTGACAAGATTTCTTCGGATGACAACATCGCGGACCCTCTCACTAAACCATTGAAATATGATAAGCATGAAGGGCACGTTATTTCCATGGGAATTAAACGTGTTCCTGAGTTGTAGTAGTTGATTATGGATTCGATACATTATGTTTTTCATATGCTATTTATAACTTCATCGTTTTATTTCATATTTTGTTTTTCATGTGGATTGTACGACAACATTGAACGCCAGAAAGTGAACTGAATTACATTATATTTGTTTTGGTCCGTAATCGCCTACATGAGCTGATAACTCTGGCTATTATTTTGTGAATTTGATTGATGGTGGGTTCAACGAGCCATAAATCAAACGGTTGGCTGATCGATCACATATGCGGGTTATAAGGATACCTCGTAGGACGAAATTGTGACAACATAATGGAGTCCTAAATGTTTAAAAACATTCGGTGCCAGGTCGTGGATTGGACGTCCATTGTGTTCCTAGAGTCGATTCTTTTGACTATCGACTGTCGCTTGAGATTAAGGCAGTTTTTGGGTGACTTTGGTTTCTTTCTCATGGTCGACTGTAACAGGAGGCTAAGCAGATTTTCACTGGGTCATTTCATACGGTGCTTATATCTGCAGGATTCGAGTTGAAGAAAATATCCAACGTTTATCAGGTTTAGTCATTTCTCAGGGCCACTCGAGGAGTTGTAACTGAAATGCATGGCCATGCTCGAATGATGATTCGTTTATCAGTTAAGTTACTCTCTAGTCGGGAAAACCAGTCTTGATATTGATCACTTGTAAAATACGACCTTTGTGAATACGGATTTTGCAAATTGTTTTACATTGAGTGGGAGAAATTTAAGGATATGAGAATCGGTTATCGCACATACACTTGTGAGGACAAGTGGGAGTTTGTCCTCCACAGTTAGTGTGATAACATATATAAATCTCTTATAGGTTCACAAGGGTATACTTAGTATTTTATCAGTTGATTAACGTTTACTTAATAACGGTTGGCTTGCTAGAAGTTTGACGTTATTATCATACTGATGGCGGTGATCAACTGGTCCCTAAAAGTCACGCCTAAAGGATGTGTTGGAGAGATGTGATTGTATGAAGATATAATCACATTGATGCCTTATATGACTAAAAGGTTAGTTCATGTATTTGACTAAACAGTTAGTCAATGTGATGATGAGACGATTATTTAATACAATTAAATAATATTAGCTGAGACGAATTAACTGTTAATTCGTAAATTGAATATAAACTGTTATATTTAATTAATGTATATAATGTTAGCTTAAACGAATTAAGATGTTAATTCGTAATTAAACGTAACCAGTTATATTTAATTAGCAAATTATAAAAATGTTATATTTATAGTTAATGTATATATTATGCGAAATTGTCATAATAAAATGTTGACAGACCGGTATTAATAAATCGACTACAAACTGTTGTGTGTGGACTTATTAATACATGTCGACATAATTGACAATTAATATGATACACATTATATACAATTTGATAACTACCTAAAATAAGAAGATTTATCTCCTTATTTTTGGTGGTGGTTTTTCGGTCAAAGGGAGATAAAAAGGAAGAACAATATCTTCCCATAAGGACTCCCATTTGGACGGTTTAAGAGAAGCAAAAGAGAGATTATTTCTCTCATTTCCGTTTTGACCTAATTCTCTCATCACACACAAAACCTAAAAATTAGAAATTAGGGTTCATCTTTTCTAGCAAAAAGAGAGGCATTTCTCAAAGCATTTTGGGTGCAATAATTAGGAGAATATCAGTTTTGATATTGTTCTTAGGCCAAATTGCTAGGACCAAAGGTTAATTCTAAATCTCTATTCTTTTGTTTATGCAATTCGTTTATGACTAGTAATTTCATATATCATAATTCGTTATAATCCGAATTTTTCTTGATGAAGTATACTGATATTTCCTACAATCTTTATATAAATTCCTAGTTAATCCTTCACAAGGATGAACTCTATTGTGGTATTTGGTCAATCAAAATTTCTAACAAATCAATTTACCAATTTAACATTGTCATATTCTTAACCACTTAAGTGCTTGATGAGAAGTGTTTAGGTTGAGCAATAAGACTTTTGAACCGTGGATGCATAGAAGATATTATCAAAACATATTTTGACTAATCATTATCTCTAGTCATATTTCTTAACAAGAAATCATACATAGGTATGTTAGGAATTTAAGATGCTAATCTTATGTGACATAGGACAACTCCTACGGAATTCTATGGAATAGAACGATTCCTACGGAACTAGTCCATGTCCTATTTAAACGGTTTATGTGAGGATTTAGAAAGAGATTCTATTTGTCTTTGGTAATAGTGGTTTAGCGGAGACTAGTGTTACAATTGAATTGATATCGTATATTAACAGGAGAAATGATAAAGAATAACATAAAACAACGAAATAGTGGGAAAAGAAACAGTCATCGTTATATTTAAAACATTTTAACATGTTTTAGCATTTGTATAATGACCTCCACCCAATTATATAAATGATTCCGATATCCAAATTCATATTAACTCGGGTGTGAGCCAACGGGCCCTCTACACCTTTACTAATATAACTTGGTGGGTTAACCCTCTTAACCGATTCTACAATTAGAACTCTCGGTCGATGAATTTACGTTAAGTTCATCTTTAGCCCGAACCTATTGCGGCTACAGTCGCAAATACCTTCATTGAGATCAACCAAATTTTCGAAGTGTAATAACTATTTATTACCCCACTTACCCAACGTCAATAAAAAGTACCCCGAAAAATCGTATTGTACCTTTATGAAATTGAGATTCATGGGTTCCTACTATTTGGTAAGGCTATGTCTCAATCTTAATAACGTGAGAGGTCGAGTCAATTTATTATCTATCAAATTTAAGTGAGCTAAATTATTGAACTAACGATAATTATAATTTATAATTGACACGGTCAATTACTCGATATGATATGCATGTGTTGTTTATGGCGATTTGGCAATGCATGTAACATATAAAGAATAAATGCAAAGCAATAAATAAATTTCCTAGTATGGCCTTCCTAAAATAGAAAATCTAATATTCTATTTACAAATTCGGAAACCAACTCCATTGGTCCCTTAAACTTCAAGTGGCACGCTTCCCAAGGACTCCGTCTTGATCGGAATGCCTTTCCGACTGGCACCGTCTTGAAGGAACTCCGGAATTACAAATAATAATAAAATTACATAGCATTTCTATTATACATTTGTAAAATAAAATAAAATAAAATAAAAGTGATACGAGATCACATTAAAATTACAACTGAATCGGTTATCCCTTACATTACGGGTAATACCAATTAAAACTAAGGCCATACTAAGATAAAATTACATAATTCAAAATTAAATAAATAAAATGATATTCCTTAATAAAAATGCAGCATAATTATATGTGATAAACATGCCAAATTAAAATATCAAATCGCCCTACTTAAATCTTATACCTTATATAATTCGGTTTTATGGAAATGCGTGATAAATAAAATTTAAGCCCAAGTTAATTATCCTAACCTTCTTAGGACTAAAAAATTAGTCTTCACGAAAGATTTGACAACAATTCAACTTGGTTTTGTATTATTGCTTATTTAAACTTCTTTTAATCATAATAATTATGAAATACTCTCTCCCATCCAAACCAAAGGTAACACTTACCTTATTCGGACCATCCAAACCAAACTACCCATTCCTTTTTTAGTAAAAAACATTACTAAAAAACCCTCACATACCCTTATTATTTACATACAATGTCATTATGTTTGTGGTCCTCTTTCAATTAAAGTGCAAGTGGGCCTACTATATTTCCAATATTACCCTTACTTTTTCCATTTTTTCTTAAAACAAGTGCCCCCTCCCATGTTACCTTTGGTTTGGATGGGAGGGAGTAATTCCCAATAAATCACAAAAACTTGGAAAAATTCGAAATCACATTTTTTTGTAAATACTGGAATATAATCAAGATTCCAAAAACTCAATAAAATTTGCCCACAAAATATCTATAATTTACTTCATTAATAAATCATATAAAACATAACTTTTACTCTTTAATTCCAAATTAAACATAAAAATTATGAAAAATCAAAGTCAAAATTTTGAACATTCTTAAATAATTTCCAGAACCTGGAAATGGCAAAATTTCAACCAAAATTTCGAATTAATTTTTATGACTAATAAAGTTGCCTTTTATCAACTTTATAACATAAAAATCAATAAACATATCAAATAAATAAAAATTAATCATGCAACTTTAGATCTGATGTACATATCATATATACAACATTAGGGAACAATTTCATGCCAAAAATTTTATTTTAACTATTTTTGCAAAAAATAGTCACTTATTTATATCATTTTAACCATTAAAATTATAAATCATGCATAATAAATCACATTTACCTCAAATTTTACATACAGTCTGTAAAATATGCATGTGACATCATATTAAAATTTCATGGCATGTTTCGAAGTTTAACTATTTTTAGTCATTTAACCTCCATTTATAGCATTTTTATCACATAAAAATTATAAATCATGCATTACTAAACACATTAATACAAAATTTTACATACAATAAGTAAAATATGCATGAGAGATCATAATAAAAAATCACAGCCAGTAGTGAAGTTTAACTATTTTTAGTAAATAAAAGTTCATTTTACTCAATAAAATGTAATTATTTCACTAAAAATCATTAAAATAAGCAATAATCATCAATATGACCTAAAAAATATTTTAGAACCAGAATATATTACATGCAAAAAAAATTTCGTGGTTTATCATTATAAATCTAAAATATCTAGTTTTAATTAAGTTACATTTAACTCGGAAAAAACAAACCGATAATGCATGCAACACCAAAGCTCTGATACTAATTGTTAAGCTCATAAACCCCTATTAGACTCATCTAATCATATTATAAATTACCCATAATTTATATTTATGTGGATCTAGTTGCATGCAAGATTAAATGAACAAAAATAAAGAGAAATCATATTTCTTACATACAATATGGACGAAATTTGGGCACAAGTGTAGGACTCCTTCCTACACTTGATCTTGAGCTAAGAACATTAGGATGATCCTCCATGAACTCTAACTTTCAAATTATAAAGTCTCATCTTGTTGCACCCAAGACTATCCCAAACACTAATTCTATTACTAACTAGATAATATGTATTAGTCTCCTTAAGTATTAATTCCAATATTATTATTATTATTACTACTCTAGTAATATGATTGCAATATTAGAATTTTTGAACAAGTTTTAGCATAAAAACCAATTTTTATAAGAGAAAGAGAATAAGAGAGATAACTTTGATCTTCAAAAATGGGAAAACAACATCTCCTATGTTGTTATGGGAGCCGTCCAAAAGGGCCTCAATAGGGAACCACAATTGCATTTTTTATTGCCTTTTGTCTTCCATATGCACTAGGTATGTAAGGGCTACTACTAGGTGCAATTATCATGTTTTTAGCATCTAATGCTAAGATAATGACAAAACCCTAACCACCCATAATTTCGGCCCTCACATTCTAAAATGGATTCCATCTTATTTTTCACAATTTGTCAATTGTCATGTAATGTGCGACATGTGATACATGACATATTTATTAGATAATGTATGCATATTTAACAAATTAAATATCATTACATAATCAATTAATTAAACTTAACAACTTAAGTAGTAATTCACAATTATATGTATATAAAATGGGTCATTTAAGATTTGGTTAATATAATCTACAACATCTTGTAATTATAATTAACTAATTACTCTTATCTCAAATGTTTCATAAACATTAATCAATTTTAGTAATATAACATATTAATTACTAAATTGAATCTTTTTTAATCACATTACAAAGATATATAATTCTCACTCACAAATGAAATTTGTTCAATTTAAGGAATTAATTAATCTGTATCGACATACAATCAATTAACTTATCAGTTAAGGGAATTGTCCTATAGGTGTGACCTTAAGGGATCAACTGACCACTGTTTGGGCCAAAAATCACATAATAGGGAAAGGCCCACTTAATAAATAAATGGATCTAATGAGAAGAAGGGGAGCCCACGGTTGGAATAAGCACGAAGAAGGGGAATGGGCCGGCATGCACGCAGGAGGAGACTGAAGCCCATTGAAGGAGGCGTCTGGAATTAGGAAAGGGGGAGTCAGGGAGAAGTTACGGAGAAGTCAGAGAGACCAAGGAGAATTGAGGGAGACGACCAAACTGTTGGAGTTAGTGTCCTCCACAATAGTGCGTTTACATAATAAATCTCATTAAAGGAATATTATCAGATATTTAATTATTTGATCCTCGTCAGTTGATTAACATAAATCGATAACGGTTGGCTGACTAGAGTTTGACGTTATTGTCGTGAGACGGCGGTGATCAACTGACCCCTTTTGGTCACACCTAAAGGAACGAACCCCAATAGATAACTAATTAATTGTATGAGATACAATTTATTTAGTCCCTTGATTTATAGACTAAAAGGTTAGTCGATTATTTTTAGAGAGATTTCGAGTTGCGAACTCGAGGCACGACAGTTATTATTTAATTATGCGATAACTGAATAATAAATTTTGGGAGACGGGTTTTAGTTAATTAATTGTTAATTCACTAAAATTGTACTAATTGGTTAATGTGATTAATATTAGTACATAAATAATATGTGTAGCAGTACACGTATATTTACGGAGTGATTTGAACGAATTAATTTTGGAAGCATTTAAACATGAAACGATGTTTAAATAAAATTTACACGTATTTGTGCGACAAATATGAGAACCAATATGGACCCGTAAATGGGCAAGTGGACCGTGTAAAATAGTGTGTTGTGGATGATTAGGAATATAATCATTTCACCTTACTTTATATACTTCCACAAATTATCTTATAATTATATTTTACATGTGGATGTAAGATTAAAAAATATAAGACAATTTCAACACTTCACCACTCCCTCACTCCACCGGTTTTCCCTTCCTATTTACTCCAAATTGTTGTTCATTTTTGCACACTACTTCACTTTTGCATGTGAACAAAATTTGGTATCTTCTCTCTAAAATAAATAACATCTCTTACTAAGATTGTTAGTATACAAAATATATTATTACTAAGATTGTTAGTAATATTAACATATTATCAAGGGTCAGTTTTACAAATATCTAGTTAGTATTTGTAAGATAATTTGTGGGTGTAGTTCTTGGGTGCAACTTGAAGGAGACTTTCTTTTTGAAGGTTTTTCAAGGAGGATCATCCATATCTTTTTAGCTCAAGAACAAACTAGAAAGGTGATCTAGTTTGTGCCCATATTACCATAAAATCATTGTAAGGAAATTGTTTTTCCTTAAACTTTCTTTTTATGCTTTTATATTTGCATGCATGTTACATAGATCACCAAAATGATAAATTATGAGATAATTTAATTTTTATTAGAGAGTCTAATATGGATCTATGATCTTTCAAGAACATGGAAAGAGTTATTATGGAAGTTATATTCCCTTTCCATAATCAAGGTAGGACATACCTAGGGTTCTTACCCTATAAATAGCCGAGGAAGCAATCAAAGAAGGACATTCTCATCAAGATATCAACTCATTCACATACACACGCATACATTCATCCAAGATCTTACGAGCTCGATACCTCGCGCTAGCGAGAAAAGCATTACGTTTCAATTGTAATCATCCTCCCATTCAAGCATAGTACAATATTTGGCAGGGTACCGTCCCTCCCGCGGTTGTTCCCACATTGGGTTTTCCGCGTCACCAAATCTTACGTGTTAATTTACATTTCTTACTTATTTCCTTATTTAAACATCATCGTATAAACAATCATTCAATTAACCAACGAGTAAGACCACATTGACCCGAATCAATCAATTCGGTAAAAAATACCTAAACAGTTTGGCGCCCACCATGGGGCATTGTGGTCATCAATCGTTGATACTCTAAATACACGATGGATAAGCAAGCATCGGACGCCGTGTCAGGGACCAGACAACCGTCGCCACCACACACTTCTACTCAAAATCCAGCATCAACAGTGGCAACACAGGCTCCCGGACATACTTCGAGAACAACACCAACAGCAAAAACCTTTCTACCTCCTAAGACTCCTGCTGTCACAACCCAAGCCAGATCAGATAAGGGAGCAGCAAGCTTAGGCCTCACCCCGCCACCTAGTCCCACACAAATCTTGCTCACTGGCGTGGAGAACCTCCAGAAAACCATGGAAAACATGAGAGAAGACTAGAAGAAAGCAGAAGCTGAAGCAAGGAAGAGGGACAGAGAGCTCTGGGCGCAGATAGACATCCTGAAACAAAGATCTGCCACCCCGATGAGCGGGCGGGGGAAGGCGGGTCTCCACTAGTAGATCGACACGGGGGCATCAGCGCAGAATCCACTTCGACGGATACCACCGAACGGTAACAAGGTTGGATCTAACTACGATCAAGACGGATGGAAGAATAACCCCACAAGGGCTGGGATACCTCACACCAGACACTTGGCCATCGGCCAGCTGTGCGGAGGCACGAACGGGTGGCATCCCCGTCGGCCAGCGCAAAGAATCGATCGACACTGGAGCGGGATCCGAGTGGAAACAAGTTTAACCGGGCGCAGGGGACAATCGTTACTTCAACCCCTCTAGCTGCTGGGACACATCAGAATCTTCAAGAGCTCGGGTCAAGAGGCAGTATATTGAACCAAAAGAAAGAAAACGGCGGGCCCCCGCATTTAGGCAAAGATAACAAATCAGCAGACTTGGAGCTAAAAGAAAATGCGAGCAGGGTACGCCACCCCCACTCGAGAAAGCAGCACTAGACAGCTATGCCGACTCACCATTCGTGGACACCATATCTATCACAGCCATGCCAAAGGGATTCACAAATTCAAATATGGCTCTCTTTGACGGCACAGCAGATCCCTTTGACCATATAAGCCAGTACAAGCAGAAGATGATGACAGTAACAACCGTAGGGCAAGTCAAGGAGGCTTGCATGTGCAAAGGCTTTGGATCCACCTTAACAGGACCGGCACTTTGATGGTTTGTGAGCCTGCCCAACAGGTCCATATCCACATTTGTTGAATTAGTGAACGCATTCACTTAACAATTTGCAAGCAGCAGGAAGTCGCAGAAGCATACAGGAGATCTTTACAGAATCGTCCAGGGGGCAGGAGAGACCATTGGAGAATACAATACTAGGTTCAACAATGAGAAGGTAGCAGTACGAGAGTACGACGTTTCGACAGTAGTAGAAGCCTTCAGAAGAGGCCTCCACCATGACTCCGACCTATACAAGCAGCTGACTATGCATCCCTGCCATAGTTTTGAGGCAGTACAAGAAAAGTCAGCTGCCCCAATCAGACTGGAAGAAGACATCCTAGCCAGAGCCACCCTACCTAATACACCAAGTGTTTCTAGTACCTCGGCTGTGGATAAATCAGGAAGAAAGCAAACCACCAGCAAGAAGGACGAGAGATACAGGCCATATGGAAGGGGAGTCAACAGAATCGAGGAAAATCAGCAACTCCCTACTCTGGCAGAATATGGATTCACTACGGGTGTCGGAGGAATCCTGAAGGCACTCAGAGAGATGGGAGATGGACTCAGGAGGACCAACCCACTAGTAGAGGGACAAGCATGGAGAAAGGATAGCAAAAAGAAGTGTGAGTTCCACCGTGATATTGGGCACAATACTGAGGATTGCTACACATTACGGAGAGAGATCAAGCGCCTATATGAACAAGGTAAGCTGAGCCACCTATTACCACATGGGGGCAAGCAACATGATAAGGTAGGCACCATCAAACCTGCAACCCCACCCACATGCACCAAAATCATAAACGTGATAACAGGCGGCTCAGATCTAAGTGGGCTGACATACTCAGCAGCTAAGAGACATGCTACCGAGACCAAAGGAGATAGGCCAGCAAATTCTTGCAGAATTTCTCACAACGACTTACCAGCTGTCAGCTTTGATGAAGGAGATACATACGACGAACGAGAGCATCATGATGCACTTATTTCACTCTATCAATGGCCAATTGCACAGTTAGAAAGGTCCTGGTATATATAGGCAGCTCGGTCAACCTGATCATGCTGAAGACCATAGAAAACATTGGATTCAGCGAGAAGGATTTGCAGAAGAAGACTATTCCGCTAGTAGGCTTCAGTGGGGAGACAGCCAACTCACTAGGCGAGATAGTCATCCCAACCTATATGGGAGGAGTCAACAAGCAAGTCAGGTATCTGGTTATAGACGGACCTTCCACCTACAATGTCATTCTGGGAAGGCCGTGGCTACACCAGATGAAAGCAGTCCCCTCAATATATCACCAATGCATAAAGTTCCCCACACCATGGGGAGTAGATACAATAAGAGGAGATCAGGAGGAAGTTAGAGGCTGCTATAAGAAGGCACTAAAGTGCACTGCCAGCCCTCCCGCATAGCAATTCTGAAGCGGCTGTCGGGACGAATACATCGAGCCCCCGGCAGAAGAGCTAGATCAAATTAACCTGGACAAGCTGCACCCAGAAAGAACTGTGCTAATTGGAGCAGGATGCACAGGAAGCTTGAGACAACAATTAATCAAATTCCTGCAGGATAACATGGATTGTTTCGCATGGTCACACGATGACATGATAGGAATAGATCCGTCCATCATAACGCATAAGCTTAGTGTGGACCCAAAGTATAAACCCATCCATCAGAGAAGAAGAAAGTTTGCAGCAGAAAGAAACAAGGTGATCAACCAAGAGGTAGATAGTCTGCTGGCAGCAAAGAAAATAAGAGAAGTAAAATATCCAGAATGGCTGTCTAACGTGGTGGTGGTGCCTAATAAGAATGGAAAGTGGAGAGTATGTGTGGACTTCACCGACCTTAACAAGGCATGCCCTAAAGATCCCTTCCCGCTGCCTCATATTGATGCAATGGTAGATGCGACAGCTGGACATGAGATGTTGACATTCCTGGACGCATGGAGTGGATACAATCAGATCTAGATGGATCCTGCAGATCAAGAGAAGACGGCATTCATGTCTGAGAGAGGAATATATTGCTACAACGTCATGTCATTCGGCCTAAAGAACGCATGCTCCACATATCAAAGGCTGGTTAACCGCATGTTCAAAGAGCGGATAGGAAGAACTATGGAGGTATATATTGATGACATGGTGGTAAAATCAGAAAAAGCCAAAGATCACATGCGGCACCGGCGAAACATTCAAAGAGACCCGAGGGAATACAAAATGAAGCTAAATCCATCTAAATGTACCTTCGGGGTATCCTCTGGCAAATTCTTAGGCTACATTGTAACTCAAAGAGGGATAAAAGCTAGCATCGAGCAGATCAAAGCCGTCTTACAACTAGAGTCACCTGAAAAGCCTAAGGATGTTCAAAGACTAGCTGGAAAGGTAGCAGCCTTAAGCAGGTTCATCTCAAGATCTTCAAATAAGTGCAGGCTATTTTACGACATACTAAGAAAGAGCCAGAAGTTTGAGTGGACCGCGGATCACGAGCAAGCTTTCAGAGAGCTGAAGCACTACCTCAGCAGCCCACCACTGCTGTCGAAGCCGGAACCATGAGAACCACTATTCCTATACCTGGCCGTCACAGAGGTGGCAGTGAGCGCTGTTCTGGTCAGAGAGCAGGAAAAGGAGCAGAAGCCAGTATACTACGTAAGCAAGTCTCTGCTGCCGGCAGAGACCAGGTACACATCTCTTGAAAAATTAGTACTAGCACTGGTAGTAGCATCTCGCCAGCTGCGCCCCTATTTTGAGTCCCACACCATACATGTTGTGACCAACTACCCGCTGAAATCTATCATGAGGAAGCCTGAACTATTGGGAAGAATGTCGAAGTGGTCTGTACACCTCAGTGGGTACGATATCCAGTATGACCCCAGAACAGCAATCAAATCGCAAGCATTGGCCGACTTTGTGTCAGCCTTCAGCCCAGCCATCCAAAATCTGGCAGATGAGGAAATCCTCACCCTAGGGGGAAGAAGAAGGCAGAGGTCTGGCAGATGCATATTGACGTAGCCTCCAACCAAAGGGGGGCAGGAGTAGGGTTAATCCTGCGGTCACCACAGGAAGACCTGGTAGCACAAGCGGTAATATGTGAATTCAAGGCATCCAACAATGAAACAGAGTACGAGGCCTTGATATTAGGAATGAAGCTAGCTCTGGAGTTAGGAGTCAGGCACCTGCGCATATCCAGTGACTCTCTACTAATAGTCAACCACGTAAATGATGAGTTTATAGCCAGAGATTCAAAAATGATTGCATACTTAAAAGTAGCAAAGGAGTTAAAACAGAAATTTGAAACTTTCAAGCTTAAGCAGATCCCCAGGGATCAGAACGTGGAAGCAGATGCCTTAGCAACTCTGGGGGCAACATTCAAACCGACAGAACTGTCCAGCATCTCCATAGCACACATGCTAGAGCCTTCTATCCAGAAGGCAGATGAAATGGACAAAGGAGAACTGGAGGATCCACAGAACGAAGAGAGAGTCCAGGCAGCTACAGAGGTAGGTGAGGACTCTCAGCCAGCCAAACAGGCAGATGACTGGGATTGGCGCACACCATACCTAGACTGGCTGCGTCATAACAAGTTGCTAGATGACAAGAAGGAAATGGGGGCTTTCAGAGTAAAAGCCTCCAGGTTCATACTTATTGACGATATACAATTCAGGAAATCACTGTCAGGCCCCTACTTACGGTGCCTGAGCAAGGAGGAGGCACAGACTGTGTTACATGCTCTCCATAGTGGCTACTATGGAAACCATGCAGGGGGCAGGAGTCTGGCAAATAAAGCTCTCAGGTAGGGATACTTCTGGCCCACAATGAAGGTAGATGCAGCAAAATATGCACGCAAGTGTGACGCCTGCCAGCGCTCAGCACCAATGATCCATCTTCCAGCAGAACCCTTGCACCCTATCATTTCTCCCTGGCCATTCATGGCATGGGGCATGGACATAGTTGGACCTATGCCAAGAGCCACGGGAAACAGGACATGGATGCTGGCAATGATAGATTACTTCTCCAAGTGGATAGAGGCAGAAGCATTCACAGAAGTAAAGGACAAACAAGTCATTTCGTTTATAAAACGAAACATCATTTGCAGGTTTGGTATCCCATCAGAAATCATATGTGACAATGGCTCACAATTCATCTCCAATGACACCGAGGGATACTGTGCCAGGTGGAACATCACCCTAAAAAAGTCAGCACCCAGGACTCCAAAGTCCAACGGGCAAGCTGAGTCCAACAACAAAATCATCATGGACAATCTGAGAAGGAGGTTACAGGAGTTAGGAGGAAAGTTGGCAGATGAATTGCCACTAGTATTATGGTCAGATAGAACATCACCAAAGGTAGAAACAGGTCAAACACCCTTCAGCCTGGTGTTTGGCGCGGAAGCAGTCATCCCATCAGAAGTTCTAGTTCCCACCCACAGGTATAGATGTATGACAGGGGAACTGAACAATGCAGAGATGGTCAGAAGCCTGGACACAGTTGAGGAGCTGCGAGCAAGCGCAAAAATACGTCTGGCTGCCTACAAGGAGTCAGTGGCCAAGTGTTATAACAAGAATGTGAAAGTCAGGCTCCTGGAGGTAGGAGAACTGGTTCTCCGAGAGGTGTTTCAAAACACTAAGAATCGAAAGACAGGCAAATTCGCCTACAAATGGGAAGGACCATACCAGGTAGAAGGGGTTGTTGGCCATAGTGCATACAGACTGATGACTATGGACGGTCAAATCATACAACGCCCATGGAACATACTTCACCTGAAGAGATATTACTTTTAATAATAAGTAGATTTTAGCCTTCAGGATGATGTACTATGAAAAGCCAAATCATTTTGAAATTAAAATAAAAATCCGGTACTAGGCATACTGCCGATTTCACTCCTATTTCTGGTGTCTCTAACTATTTTAAGATTTTAAACTGCTATTAGATGGTGTGGTGCAGCGGCGTCCCGGGACCACAATTGCTCAGTACCCCATGAGATGGCGTCAGGTACTTCACATCATTTTAATAGATTTTCCTATTTTCAGGCTTCTCTAGGTACATCACTCTGAATCCTAGTGTTTATGGTACGTTGAAAGGGTATCTAGCAGGACTGTCAACTGCCAACGCGGGGTGACAAGGCACATGGCACTCCAACATGCCTAACCTATTTTCTCCACAAGGAGCACCCTCACCAAAGTGATCGTGGAACATACGAAAGGGAGCCTGGTTGACAACTAAACACGCTTACCCAGCTACCCCTGATACCACCCCCTGGACGTAGCTCGCACTAATCGCAATTAATCAGGGCCCCAGCATACATGCACATACATGGAACGTAGGGATCTCTGCGCTACCAGAATCCTGTAGTGTCCCATTGGTCCTAGAATGACGATAAACTTGCCTAAATAACGCCCATGTTGGCTTTAAACGTGATGAACACACCTTGCATCATGAACAAGGTTAAGTAATCTAAAACTGCGGCATACGCCTAAATTAGCCATCAGGCTGACACGGCAGCTAGCTTAGTCTGGATCAACCTCTTCAGGCTGACAAGACTGGTCTAAATCAACCTCTCAGGTTGACACGGCCACTCCTCCTTACGTTGCGGCATATGCCTAAATAAGCCATTAGGCTGAAACGGCAGCTAGCTGAGTCAGAAAGTTAGCCTCTTCAGGATGACAGGACTCGTCTAAATCAGCCAGCAGGCTGACACGGCAACCTCCTAAACTAAGGAAACCTAAAAACAAGCACACAGAATATAAGCTGAAACTTGCCAGAAATTAAAGCAAGGGGCATTCCAAAACATGGCCAAAATACGGCCCCTGAGTTCAACCGTCACCTTGGTGGAGCAACCAAAAAGAGTTTAAAAACTTACAAGTCTGCCACCTCTGGGCCAGACTACCAAAAAAGTTCATTAACATAAAAAAAAATATACTTAATTATCGGTCACATTAATGACCTCCACACTGCACCTCCTCTCGCTGACGACCCTCTTTTGTGTACCGCACCAGCTTGCACATCCTCAGCTGCCATAGCTTCCTGAGCTCTGTCAGCAGCATCCTGGGACATTCCAGCATCTCCATCAGCAGCCTGTTCAGCCAGTGCAGGAGAGTTTACCTCGCCAACCTCAGGCATCGGCGCACTCATATCAGGTTTAACGGGGTAGAGTATCTCCAACTGCCTCTCCTCATCTTCTACAGCTTGCTGGGTTTGAGCCTCCTCAAGAGCAGCACGCATCCCGCTGATTTTTCCCCGCCAAGTAGCATATGCAAGAACATTGGTGGCCAGGGAGATCAGCTCACTAATCTTCTCATCAGAACGCTTGAGGGAGTCAGAGAAGGTGCTGCACACCTCTTGAGTGCGTGCGGTGATCGCCCCTTCCTTGACTTCTTCTTGGCAACAGCAAGCTCAGCCTTCAATTCTACCACGCGTTCCTTCAGATCAGACCGCTGCTGCGCCAAGTCGGCAACTGTCCCCTTCAGCTCTTGGTTTTTGGCGTTGGTGGCGCGACTGGTGGTCTGCACTATGTTGATCATCTTCCTATTGTAAAGTGCAGACTGGAGGATCTGGGGCAAGAAAACTCAGAAGTCAGCAAGAGAAATCAAAGGGTAAAGTTTAGAACAGGTAGAAGACGAAGATCATTCACCATAAAGGCGTTGTGCACGTCATTCTCAGCCATCTCCTCTGGAGAAAACTCTGAGAACGCCTCCTTTAGAGGAGGGTAGAGCAGCTGGTCGATCTCTGGCCAGTACGGCACCTTATCCACATTCCCAAAACCTTCTGGGAAGTGAGCAATAGTGCCTCCACTAGCTGAGGCACGAGGACTGGCAGGAAGAGTAGGGGGATGGCGAGACAATGGGTCAACCTCCAAGGGCTCGAGCCCAGTAGAACTGGAATGCGTAGGAGGAGTCTGGAAGGAGGCAGCAGAAGCACTCCTCTTGGAGGCGGATGCCACGTCAGGACTGGCAGAAGATCTCTTTGTTTTTGCGCTTTGGAGGATGATTTCTAAAGGATCAACTTTTGAACCTACCAACAGATATAATCTCAGGCGTCAAGACAATTAAAGCATTAGTGAAAGTTGCATGCAAACTGAAACAATTGTGGGAAGCTTACCAGAAGACATGTTGTGAGCTGACTGAAGAGGGTTGGAGGAGGTAGCAGGTGAAAAACCAGGAAGCAGGTCAGGAAAGTTTCTCTCGGATTCAGAGATACAGAACAACTTGCTGCAGGCAGGGATCTTGGCACCAATGCGAGTCAGGTCACAGGGGCCTGCACGAGGACGATGAAGTAAGCTAGTAAGCGGCGAGATAAATAAATCAGGTGACAAGGAGGCTACTTACTCGAAGTTATGACCCATTTCTCGAAGATGTAATCAGCAGGCGGCTGGATGGAGTCCTTCCTTACGAAAAAGAAGTCCTCAAACCATTTCTCATCTCGGGATTTGGACACATGCCTGAAGGGAGCCTATCCACGGCCCCGGAGTGAGAATTGGCCCCTACCCAAGGACCTGATGTTATACATATGGGCCAGATCGCCCAGGGAGATGGAATTACCGGTGTTTTGACCAGCAGCCAAGGAGTAAAGGAGAACCCTCCATACAGTGGCAGAGATTTGTGCCATGGCAAAATTATTCGTAAAGATGAAGTCTTGGATGAGTTTGGGAAAAGGGAAACGCAGGCCATATCTAAACGGGTACAGATAAAAACAAACCCATCCGGGACGAAGGGCATCAGCTTTCTGACCCGGTTCAGGGATAGCGATATCCACCCCATCACCAAGACCAAGCAATCCCTTGATCATGGGAATGTCAGCGGGAGTCAAGACGGAGTCACAGTCGTGGGAGTAAGTGAAGAGTCCCCGAGAAGGAAAGACTGGGTCAGGGTTGCGGTCAGTAGGAGCGGGATTCGAAGACGATTGTCGGGTTTTGCCCATGGTGAAGAAAGAGAAAATAGAAATTAAGAAGAAGAAAAAAGGGGAAGAATACCAGGTGGAAGAGACGATGGGGAGTAGAACGGTGGAGCTGGCGAGGTGAGAGAAGAGGAAAGTTGAGGGTTTAGAAAGAGGGAGAGTTTTTTGGAAATGATTTGAGATTAATGGAAATGAAAGGTGGAGGTTGGGGTTATAAAGGAAGAGAGAGGGAGTAGGGTGCGAGAAAAGAGGAGGTGGGTGGCTGAAATGATGGAGTTGCATGAAAAGGAGTGTAAATGACGGCTTAGGGTTTTAGCATTCGATTACGTAAATTCCTTGCTCGACACCTCGAAGCGTACTTCACAAGAAATTTGGGGCAAACTGTTTGGGCCAAAAAACACATAATAGGGAAAGGCCCACTTAATAAATAAATGGATCTAATGAGAAGAAGGGGAGCCCACAGTTGGAATAAGCACGAAGAAGGGGAATGGGCTGGCATGCACGCAGGAGGAGACTGGAGCCCATTGAAGGAGACGTCTAGAATTAGGAAAGGGGGAGTCAGGGAGAAGTTAGGGAGAAGTCAGGGAGATTAGGGAGAGTTGAGGGAGACGGCCAAACATGGAAAGAGCTATTATGGAAGTTATATTCCCTTTCCATAATCAAGGTAGGACATACCTAGGGTTCTTACCCTATAAATAGCCGAGGAAGCAATCAAAGAAGGACATTCTCATCAAGATATCAACTCATTCACATACACACGCATACATTCATCCAAGATCTTACGAGCTCGATACCTCGCGCTAGCAAGAAAAGCATTACGTTTCAATTGTAATCATCCTCTCATTCAAGCATAGTAAAATATTTGGCAGGGTACCGTCCCTCCCGCGGTTGTTCCCACATTAGGTTTTTCGCGTCACCAAATCTTACGTGTTAATTTACATTTCGCACTTATTTCCTTATTTAAACATCATCGTACAAACAATCATTCAATTAAGCAACGAGTTAGACCACATTGACCTGAATCAATCAATTCGGTAAAAAATGCCTAAACAACCACCACCGTCATACGACAGTAATGTCAAACTCTAGTTAGCCAATCATTACCGATTAATGTTGATCAGTTGACTATATAATTGAATCATCCCTTATGTATTATTATTATGAGATTTGATAATGTGATCGCACTATTGTTGAGGACACATATTCCAACAATCTCCCACTTGTCCGAGACAAGTGTGCGTCACCAGTTCTATTGTCCTATTACATCATCTCCCACTCAATGCAAGTTGTCTTGCAGGTCGTACTTGCATTTGATCATATCTTGAGTGGTTTCCTCGATCTGGAGAGTAACTGTCTGACCGGAGTTATCTACCGTAGATACCTTCCGAGCGTGGCCACGCATTTTCAGTTCACTACTCCTCGAGTGGCCCTGAGATTTAGATAACCCTGACAAGGGGATGGATAATTCCTATCGCACTATTCCCTTCGTATAGCCACAGTTCATCATGACCCAAAAAATACCCATTTGACTTCAGTTACGACAGTGGTAGAGCATAAATCAAAGCCAATCAGAAACTGTGCCAACTTGGACGAACAGTCTTTAGTCAAATAATCGACTCATAAGATTACTATAGTAGCTCTCGCCACGACCAGGCTGTATAAATATCGCCAGAATTATATAAGCGGTCACTGCCCGACAGAGTGTCCCATACAGTCTTCCTATGTGAACGACTAGTCATCTCTCATGACCCTATGGTACTTGAACTTGCCATCAATCGCATCACACTCTAGTCACTTGGAGACATCACCTCATATAAGCAACTAGGGGCCAATACTATGTTAATCCAGTTCACTTTAATAGGGTTCAACGTTGTCCTTACAACCTATTTGGATATAACAAAGTAATAAAAGAGTTTTTAATCAAACTCAAACGATGAATGTATTATGACATATGTAAAATTGATACCATATCAATTACTACATAATCTATAATCCATACTTAATATTGTATATAAGTATACATCTCAACTCAATTGAAATGGCATGACTTATCATGCTTAGCCTATGAAAAAGCCTTGGTTAGCAAGTTTTAGCAACACTTTGCACTTTCCCTAACCTTACTATATACTATTTCCCATTCTTGTGAATAATCTTGTATTATAAGAACTTCTTTGAGTACGTGTCTAGATCCAATCTGGACATAGGCTCTCTTGCCTTTGAATAACTCCCACTGTCCTCACAGTGTGTAGGGATAGGACCTTTGGTTATTGGAACGAACTACCATAGTTCCTCCAATTCAGAAAACCGAATCCTAATATCATCCTTTCCTTCTTGCATATCTCATTATTGCAAGTGTACTCAATTTCCATTGTGTATATCTCATTGTTCAACTGCTTAGGATGTTTCTAACAGATATCTTCCTTAGATAATATAGTCAAGATGGTTCTTTAACCATCCTTATAAGTTTAGAATATGGTTTTGTGTAACTCCTTGCACATAAATCCATCTCATTTCTAAATGCTTAGCTTCATATCTTTAGTACTTCCTGAGTACTAACTAATGAACTATGTGGCTATATAGAGACTTCTCTCAAAGATTCGATTTGTAACATCTCGTCATACTCCAAGTATACGAGGGTTAAGAATGGTAATACATCTTGGCGTAATGAATTAATCCCGCAGCGGAAGCATGTGGATTCAATTTCTACATGTTCAATACTTTTGAACTTGTCAAGATTCTTATTAACATAAGAATATTCATTTAACGCTAATATCCTCATAGAACTTTCTTTATAGGTCTGGATACTTTAGAGATGTATTATTCTTCTCCTAAGTCTTCCATCATTCACAATGATCAATATGTCCTTTACATATAAGACTAGTAACACCACATTACTCCCACTAAACTCCATGTATAAACAGAACTACTCGACAATTCGAGAAAAGTTTATCACATGATCAAAACATACAATTCAACTCCTTAACTTTTACTTAAGATTTCTTGTTGATTTCGTATCCTACCTTAGGATAGTTGTGATTTATAAAACTCATGCAAGATGATTTTAAAATCCAACAGTCAAATAATATTATTAAATCCGAATTTAACGAAGCGTTGCAATTGGTGTAAATCTCTTACCACCAATAAACCAAGTTATGGAAACATCTTAATGTTTATGTTCAGTTCGGACTTTTGCGGAGTTGAAACTAGATAAAGCATCTTAATAAGTTACAGGTTTGTTACTTTCAAAAATAACATGACTCCTGTTCACGTTAGGTTTCGAAGAAATCATTACTGATTTTGACCAAGAAGGAACATCTTCCTACGTCTTATTCTCAGTTTGTGGCTCTTGAATATTTTCTCCCACTCTGTCTTAAAGAAATAATCCCTTTTTCTTTAATAGACAGCATCACGAGCCACAAACCCTTTGTTCTCGTGATTATGTAGGAAGAGAGAGCACATGTTTACTATCGAAACAAGCTACAATTTAGGTACCATGCCTAACCATATCTCATATGAAAAGTAGATGATTGCTTTAACTATGTTTTATATTAGTGGAAAATTAAATGCCAGGCAAATTTTATAACAGAAACTACCTCCAACTACAATGTAAAGATCCAATCATATCGTAATGAAAGTGAACTTGCGATACCATATCACACTCTCTTTAGTGCAGATAAAAGTCATCACTTTATTGTTCCCTATTTTAACGAAGTACTAATACTTTGGCTTTATGATTTGTAGGTTTTGATACTTTTTAAACATTCATTGAACATATTCAAAGAATTTCTCTTCTTACCTCATTAAGTGGATATCAAGTATCTACCTAATTCGTTGGTAAACCAGATGAAGAAGTAATGACCTTCTCAGATTGAAATAGCATTCGACCATACATTTCAAAGTGTAAATAGGGCGAATATCTTGCTCTATTCATAATCTTTTTCCAGAAAAAGCCATGAATTAACTTGCTTTGAATACAAGATTCGCACATACCAAAAGATTCCCAATCAAATGGTTTGGGAGACTAGTCAAAACTAGTTTCTAAATGTGATTTTGAATCGAGAATTGAGAAATTATTGGGGTCACCAACTTGAGTCTTATATATGTGACATTTTATTTCTAGTTTGAATATAATTACCTTGATTTGTATGGTCTCACCATAAACTTAATCGTGGTATGTTAGGGAACAACACTTATTTTAATTGCATAACAGAGAAACCCTTTGCGTTTTATACAAAAACTTGAATTATATTCTTATTTAGACATATTGTACATCATAACAATTATTGAGGTACATTTCTAAACACAAAACTAGAATGAGTACACTATAACATTCTTGTTAGTCGTCACACGATACTATCAAATATTATGATGAAATCCAGAAATTTGTATCAAATACTCATGATGTGGTTTTTGGCAAGAATGCAATGTCAATGTCATAGATTTTCAAGAAGGAATATGTTGGAGTCACACGACCAACTTCCTTGATCTTTACTTATTGGGGTTTGTATCTATTTTAGTGTCTAACACCTTCTCTTTCGAGCCTAGTTCTATCCTTAACAATTAAGATAGTTACTTACTTCTTATTGCTCCCACTGACTGCAAGAATTTCTACTTGATGAAGACTATCTTCATATAAATTCCTAGTTCATCCTTCACAAGGATGAACTCTATTGTGGTATTTGGTCAATCAAAATTTCAAACAAATCAATTTACCAATTTAACATTGTTATATTCTTAACAAGTTAAGTGCTTGATGAGAAGTGTTTAGGTTGATCAATAAGACTTTTGAACCGTGGATGCATAGAAGATATTATCAAAACATATTTTGACTAATCATTACCTCTAGTCATATTTCTTCACAAGAAATCATACATAGGTATGCTCGGAATTTAAGATGCTAATCTTATGTGACATAGGACAACTCCTATGGAATTCTATGGAATAGAACGATTCCTATGGAACTAGTCCATGTCCTATTTAAACGGTTTATGTGAGGATTTAGAAAGAGATTCTATTTGTCTTTGGTAATAGCTGTTTAGCGGAGACTCGTGTTACAATCGAATTGATATCATATATTAATAGGAGAAATGATAAAGAATAACATAAAACAACGAAATAGTGGGAAAAGAAACATTCATCGTTATATTTAAAACATTTTAACATATTTTAGCATTTATATAATGACCTCCACCCAATTATATAAATGATTCTGATATCCAAATTCATATTAACTCAGGTGTGAGCCAACGGGCCCTCTACACCTTTACTAATATAACTTGATGGGTTAACCCTCTTAACCGATTCTACAATTAGAACTCTCGGTCGATGAATTTACGTTAAGTTCGTCTTTAGCCCGAACCTATTGCGGCTACGGTCGCAAATACCTTCGTTGAGATCAACCAAATTTTCGAAGTGTAATAACTATTTATTACCCCACTTACCCAACGTCAATAGAAAGCAGCCCAAAAATCGTATTGTACCTTTATGAAATTCAGATTCATGGGTTCCTACTATTTGGTAAGGCTATGTCTCAATCTTAATAACGTGAGAGGTCGAGTCAATTTATTATCTATCAAATTTAAGTGAAATAAATTATTGAACTAACGATAATTATAATTGACACGGTCGATTACTCGATATGATATGCATGTGTTGTTTATGGCGATTTGGCAATGCATGTAACATATAAAGAATAAATACAAAGCAATAATTAAATTTCCTAGTATGGCCTTCATAAAATAGAAAATCTAATATTCTATTTACAAATTCGGAAACCAACTCCATTGGTCCCTTGAACTTCAAATGGCACGCTTCCCAAGGACTCCGTCTTGATCGGGACGCCTTTCCGACTGGCACCGTCTTGAAGGAACTCCGGAATTACAAATAATAATAAAACTACATAGCATTTCTATTATACATTTGTAAAATAAAATAAAATAAAATAAAAGTGATACGAAATCACATTAAAATTACAACCGAACCGGTAATCCCTTACATTACGGGTAATACCGATTAAAACTAAGGCCATACTAAGATAAAATTACATAATTCAAAATTAATTAAATAAAATGACATTCATTAATAAAAATGCAGCATAATTATAAGTGATAAACATGCCAAATTAAAATGCCAAATTGCCCTACTTAAACCTTATACCTTATATAATCTGGTTTTATAGAAATGCGTGATAATAACTTATTAAAATCATAAATCAATACTTAAATCAAATTTAAGCCCAAGTTAATTATCCAAACCTTCTTAGAACTCAAAAATTAGTCTTCACTAAACATTTGACGATAATTCAATTTGGTTTTGTATTATTCATATTTAAACTTCTTTTAATCATAATAATTATGAAATAATTCCCAATAAATCACAAAAATTTGGAAAAATTCGAAATCACATTTTTTTGTAAATACTGGAATATAATCAAGATTCCAAATACTCAATAAAATTTGCCCACAAAATATTTATAATTTACTTCATTAATAAATCATATAAAACATAACTTTTACCATTTAATTAAAAATTAAACATAAAAATTATGAAAAATCAAAATCAAAATTTTGAACATTCTTAAATAATTTCCAGAACCTGGAAATGATAAAATTTCAACCAAAAATTTTGAATTAATTTTTATGACTAATAAAGTTGCCCTTTTATCGACTTTATCACATAAAAATCAATAAACATATCAAATCAATAAAAATTAATCATGCAACTTTAGATCTGATATCCATATCATATATACAACATTAGAAAAAAAATTCATTCCAAAAATTTTATTTTAGCTATTTTTGCCAAAACTAGTCACTTATTTATATCATTCTAACCATTAAAATTATAAATCATGCATAATAAATCACATTTATTTCAAATTTTACATACAATCTTTAAAATATGCATGTGACATCATATTAAAATTTCATGGCCTGCTTGGAAGTTTAACTATTTTTAGTCATTGAACCTCCATTTATAGCATTTTTATCACATAAAAATCATAAATCATGCAATATTAATCACACTAATACAAAATTTTACATACAATAAGTAAAATATGCATATAAGGTCATAAAAAATCACAGCCAGTAGTAAAGTTTAACTATTTTTTAGTAAATAAACGTTCATTTTACTCAATAAAATGTAATTATTTCACTAAAAATCATTAAAATAAGCAATAATCATCCATAAATCATCAATATGACCTAAAAAACATTTTAGAATCAGAATATATTACATGTAATAAAAATTTCGTGGTTTATCATTATAAATCTAAAATATCTAGTTTTAATTAAGTTACATTTAACTCGAAAAAACCAAACCGATTATGCATGCAACACCAAAGCTCTGATACCAATTGTTAGGTTCATAAAGCCCTATTAGACTCATATAATCATATTATAAATTACCCATAATTTATATTTATGTGGATCTAGTTGCATGCTAGATTAAATGAACAAATATAAAGTGAAAATCATATTTCTTACATACAATATGGACGAAATTTGGGCACAAGTGTAGGACTCCTTCCTACACTTGATCTTGAGCTAAGAACATTAGGATGATCCTCCATAAACTCAAACTTTCAAATTAGAAAGTCTCCTCTTGTTGCACCCAAGACTATCCAAAACACTAATACTATTACTAACTAGATAATATGTATTAGTCTCCTTAAATATTAATTCCAATATTATTATTATTACTACTATTCTAGTAATATGATTGAAATATTAGAATTTTTGAACAGGTTTTAGCATAAAAACCAATTTTTATGAGAGAAAGAGAATAAGAGAGATAACTTTGATCTTCAAAAATGAGAAAACAACATCTCATATGGTGTTATGGGAACCGTCCAAAAGGGCTTCAATGGGGAAGCACAATTGCATTTTTTATTGCCTTTTGTCTTCCATATGCACTAGGTATGTAAGGGCTACTACTAGGTGCAATTATCATGTTTTTAGCATCTAATGCCAAGATAATGACAAAACCCTAACCACCCATTATTTCGGCCCCCACATTCTAAAATGGATTCCATCTTATTTTTCACAATTTGTCAATTGTCATATAATGTGTGACATGTGATACATGATATGTTTATTAGATAATGTATGCATATTTAACAAATTAAATATCATTACATAATCAATTAATTAAACTTAACAACTTAAGTAGTAATTCACAATTATAATTATATAAAAATATATATATATATATATATATATATATATATATATATATATATATATATATATATATATATATATATATATATATATATATATATATATATATATATATATATATATATATATATATATATATATATATATATATATAATGGGTCGTTTAAGATTTGGTTAATATAATCTACAACATCTTGTAATTATAATTAACGAATTACTCTTATCTCAAATGTTTCATAAACATGAATCAATTTTAGTAATATAACATATTAATTACTAAATTGAATCTTATTTAATCACATTACAATAAGATATATAATTCTCACTCACAAATGAAATTTGTTCAATTTAAGGAATTAATTAATCTGTATCGACATACAATCAATTAACTTATCAATTAAGGGAATTGTCCTATAGGTGTGATCTTAAGGGATCAACTGACCACCACCGTCAAATGACAGTAATGTCAAACTCTAGTTAGCCAATCATTACCGATTAATGTTGATCAGTTGACTATATAATTGAATCATCCCTTATGTATTCTTATTATGAGATTTGATAATGTGATCGCACTATTGTTGAGGACACATACTCCAACACATTGTTTCTTTAACCTTTCTCGTAATGCCTCCATTTTCTTCTCGCTTTCAATATAACTCGGTTGACGACGCAATTCCCTTAATCTTTTATTTTCTGCTTCTTCTGACAACTTACGATCCCTCTGCACCCATGGACTCACAATATTTGTACCTTGGTTAACGACCATAATTTTGGAACAAAATTAAAATTATAGAATCACCCACCAATAATGCAGTGTTGATTCAAACCCACCAATAATGCAACGTTGATTCAATAAAAAATAACTGAATAGTCCGTGCATTGGTCAAATCAAGAATAATGAGAAATATTAGCCACGGCTTAAAAAAATACCGTATGGTCAAACAATTAATTATTTTTTAATATATTGAGTCGTTTGGTCATATCTTACATGTATTTTTTTTTTTAATATATTGAGTCGTATGGTCAAACAATTAATAAACGGTGCATGTTGAAGTTAGAACGTCACGATTGACAACGGTTGTAGGTGAACCGTTGTTAATGAACAAATTTACAATGGTTGTAGTTGTAGGTGAACCGTTGTTAATGAACCAATTGACAACGGTTGCAGGTGAACCGTTGTTGATGAACCAATTGACAACGGTTGTAGCTGAACCGTTGTTGATGAGTATTATGTAGCAGCAATCTTGATCTTGATTACTGACTGATCTACGGAGTTCAAAAAATGGAAGCAAATCAAACAAGCATAACTCAACACTTTCAAAATGATCATTTTATTTAATTTTAAACCAAATACATTACAGCATTTATCAGAAATCAAAAGATGTATAATAAGCCGGAACAACCCCGGTTAAGAGTAAAAAGCGCTTCTCAACCTGCCACCAATTACGCCACTCTGGTATTCCGCTAACTTCCGGGTTATTGGCTTCATATTTTGAAATAACATATTGAATATATGCAAGTACACGACTTGCATGTGGAGATAAGGTTGGAAGAATACAACTCAACAGATCTCTGGCCGCAGCCAAGTTGCGAGTAATAGGCTGACGAGGGTATGAAGATGATGATGATGATGATGAGGCTTGGTTGACAAGCCGGACTGCTTCACGCCTCTTAATCCAATAATTCCGTTGATGTTCAAGGGATGCTTTGATTAATGAGTGTTGATCGGCGGGAAGCCCGGCGAGAACCTTCCCATCATCTGCAATCGTTTGTGTAAGCCATTCTTCGTTGTTGATAAAATTAGGGTTTATTGCCATGTTATTTCAAATTTGTGTAATGGGGATGAAATATTAAGATTTGATTAATGAATATTAGTAAAGGATGCTTTAACATTTATAGTCACATTTATAATTTTTTTCAAAACCGTTGGTAATTAATTTAATGTAAAAGTTGACTTATTAACAAATATTTTAAACCTACGTAACTTGCAATAAATAATTAGAAAATAAAATACACTACCACGCATATATTCAAGAAAAACACATACATAACAAGAAATTAAAAGACGCGCGGTTTTAACAACATTAATTAGAATAATAATAATAATTAACCAACATAATCATCTTGTAATTCCCCTGCGATTGAGATAAATATTGGGAATTCAATATGTAGATTATTAGGAGGCACTTGTTCCGCCTCCCATGAACGAGGCACAATGTCAATATAGTGGCGATATGTTCTTAATAGATTAATGTCACAATCGGTTGCAATCCATAAATATTGAGCTTGTAACACATCATCCGTATAATAATTTTTCTTCCCAGCATCATGATCCTCATATCTTGCCTGGAGTTTTCTCGCTTGACGAAAAGATTCCGGCTTCTTCCCAAAACCTTCAAACTCGATCATTGCGTAACCAAGAAAACCATGAACTTTAGTCCAAGCTGGGTGAACCTTTTTAACGTTCGTATAACTACCTTGCCGAAGCATATCTCTCATCCAGGTAAAACTTCTCGAAAAAGCCTTACCATTATCATCATATTTGATTGGAAGGTTGTGTATAATACAGGTAATAGGATGGACATAGCGGGTATTTGATTGTGATTCGGCGGGTGTAGAAGACGACGACGACATGGTGATCGAACTGTATTATTTTTAATTAAATTATAGGCTATTATTAATTGAACTTTGAATTGGTGAATATGGTTAATTGATCACATTATAAGTGATATTTATAGGAAAATATGTGTGAATATAATAATGGACGGATAGTATAATGGTCAAACAAAACAATGCATGCAACGGTTCATTATTTATCATACATGCATCGGTTGAATATTTAACATTGGAAAAAAGTATATAACGGTTATTTTTAACCCGTAAATGATAAATGACAACGGGTACAGAGGAACCGTTCTTTCATAATAGAAAATGATGACGGTTACAAGAAACCCGTAGCTATAACATAACAACGGGTACCAAAAACTGTTGCTGGTGTTAATTTAGTAACGATTTTCGAAACGTCGTTTTCTTAAACTGGTAACGGTTGTCTAACTACCGTTGATAAGGGTGATTCTATAACGAGTTTTTGGAAACCGTTAAACGTTTTTTATAACGGTTTGTTAAACAACCGTTGTCAAATTATAATAAGAACGGTTTTCGACGGAAACCGTTATTCTTATTAGCGCGGTCTAGGTTTCCGCCAATATTTTGAAAACGGTAATCTAAGTGTCGTTATTAAATGCATTAAACCGTTGTGATACGCTCCTTATTAATGGTCAGATTTGGCGTAGTGGATTATGATGAGCAATGGCAGCCCTCATCTTAGCAGGATCCATCGTCGCAGTCTTCGATTCTAACGCAGCAGTCAACGCATCATTGGTTGCAATGAGCCTGTCAATCTCCTCCTGTGACATAGCTGTGGATGTATCTCTCTTTGGTGCCATTTGGGTTCTAATAAGAATAAAGAAGAAACATAAGTTTCCGTTCTAAAGGAGTTTGCGGTATAAGGTAGAAGATAAAATTCCTGCATACAAAAGAATGTGTGATTGGTCTAGCTGGTCTTGCCCGACCAACCACCTGTGACTCACGGCACCCGCGGCTCTCACGGCCTTCCTCCTTTTTTTTCCAATTTAATCACTTTTGATACATGTTTAGTCATTAATTCATGCAATCTCATAATTCTATGCCAAAAGGTTCAGGGCAACACATACCACATATCTCTAGACATGAAACTTTACTAAACATGTAGTTCACGTATATATTCAATCAATTCATATAAAGATGCAATAATTCAACAATTCAAATTTCTCCAATTCATGCCACTGATGATATGCCAACAAATTTTCATGCGTAATCATGCCACAATTTAAAACAAGCTCAAAATAATTTTCAACCACCATACAACCGTCACATAGGCCGTATGCCTATTGCCTTCATCCATCTCTAAATTTCTTACCTTTTTGTTTTCATCATGCAAATAAAACTAGTACCTTTCTCCACCTCAGGACACAATTAGATCCTTAAGGTAAAGCATCCACGCTAACTACCCTTTTCTCTCTTTAACCTTCCTCGAGGTGACCGGCTCAAAACTGCGAAGGGCCAGATCAAGGACGTCTCCCTAACCTAGAAGAGGGTTCCTAAACAGTTTCTACCCCGGGTTCATTTTATTACACTCATCCTAAGTTCATTAAATTCATTTGTTTAGGCCTTAAGAATGTTCGCACTGATACCACTTTGTAACACCCCCATTTATTTAAGAGCCTTTAGCAAGACATTCTCAAGTAAATAAAGGTGTTACCATCTCAGTTTCCTGAGGTAGTAAGTATAAAAGACAAACAATACCAAAGTACTTCAAGACGATATAAATTAAAGTGCCTCAAAAGACTTTATTACAAAATTCCAACGAGATAAATAATTATTACAAGTACGTTTAAAACAACTGCAGCAGAAATAAAATAAATAGTGTTTGAATTATAAAAGTGATCTCTAGACTCAAGTGATAATCTCGTCCTAAGCTCCCCCTTAAGCATCCAGCACTTCTCACGGGCTAACCTGCAATCAATATTCTCCCTAATATTTGGTTCATCACAGGTGTTCACGAATACAGTCAACCACGAGGTTGAGTAGGATAACTAAACAACAATAACAATATGATACGATAAAAGGCTTAAACACGACCGTCACACACGGCTCAACCGTGCCACATCACACGCCACTACCAACCGCGCACACAACTGACACCACACACGGTGTACTGCTCAGGTCCACGGCAACCTCCGAACACCACCGTGCCTGGCCGACCAAAACCGTACAGGACCACGTCTCTTCCACATCCCCGTGCCTGACCGACCAAATAATCTCAACGCATTGCCAATCCTCTTTCACAATTCCAACCCACAATAGGAAACAAACCAACAATAATAACAATATGATTATAAGACAACAATTATCATAATATGCTCAAGACAAGAATTACGATGATGTGCTCAGGACAACAATTACAGCAATAATCCATCTTTCAACAATTCACCAATTACCAATATAGTATAGTTGAGTAGTTAACCTACCTTTTTGCAAATCTTCACAAGCAAACAAAATAAATCAAAAAGCTTCTTCCACAAATCCAACCTAAACAATCAATTAAATTATGTATAATTATTAACTAATCTTATTAATGAGTTTAAGATGTAAACTACCCAAAACATTCCCTTAAAAACCGTCACAAAACACGCCCTGCATCACGGCTGACCCGACGGTGGTTGACCCGTCGGTCAACGGTCCCCACAGCCAAGGTCTCGGTGGTCAACGACCACGGTTAAGATACAGGTCAAGGTTGAAACGTAAATAATTGATATGAGGCGATTAGATAACTTACCAAAATTAATTAGCGAAAGATGAAAACTCCGTCTTAAAGTTGTCTCACAAAAGCTCTCCTCGCAGTTGTATTAAGTTTTTGTAGAAGAATAAATATGATGGTAAGGCATAGGGTAGGTATTTATATAAGTTGGTTGATGTAGTTGGAAGGTTCTAGGAAAGTGCTTTTAATATTAAAATAATGAAAATATCTTAGAACATAAATAACACCCAAACCACATACCACCTTCCTTCAAACACCTTCAACCCGTCACCCACACGGTCCAAACTGTGTTACCTCACGGTCCAACCCGATCCGTCTTATTTGTTTTATGTTGTTTTTCTTTTATTTTTACGACAATAATTTATTTATTATTTATTCACTTATAGATATTAGTTATTAATTATTAATTAAAATACGGAGTATTACAGTGGGTTTAGTCTTCCCCATTTTCTCAACTCTCAATGACATATTAACCACATCATCATAAGACCATAAGGGTTGCATTCTAACCTTAGTGGCAATGTTTTTATCAAGGCCCTTAAGAAACCTAGCAATCCTTTGCTCGGGTTTTTCATTAATTTTACACTGTAAGGTTAACTGTTCAAACTCTCTTAAATATGTCTCAACAGGTCTCTCATCTTGTCTAAGCTTTGACAGTTTAAGGAATAAATCCTAGGTATAATCCTTGGTGACAAATTTACTCTCATTTTTTTCTTAAGTTTAGACCAAGATCTAAGAGGTTCGCCTCCTTCTCTAAGCCTTTGGTGTTTCAGATTATCAAACCATAAAGAAGCATATCCATTTAGTTTCAAGACAACAACTTTAAAAGCCTTAACATCAGTATAACCCTTATACTCAAAGACCTTCTCAATATCCCTAATCCATTCTAACAAATCATCAGGATTAAGGCTACCGGAAAACTCATGAACTTCTACCTTTAGATGCTCGTCTGTTTGTTCACGAATCTCCTCATAAGTTTTGTTGCTTTTATCTGAATCTGACCATTCCTCTTGCTCAGGTATAGGTTGTCCCCTTATTTCTCCCACAAGAAGCCTCTGGCCCTAGCCCTGCCCCTGCCTCTACATGGTGGTGGCCTTCTTCTAGGATCAGGATTTGGAATCCTCTCCATAACAGCATTCATAGCATTAACCATCACATTGACAGTTTCTGCTAACTGATATATCCTTTATTCAATGCAAGCAAGTCTCTCTTCACTCATGGTTATTTTTTTGTGTTTTTAATATAGTTAGGGATAATGAACTCACAATACTCTCAATCCAAGACTACCACTAAAGTGTAATTGTGTTAAAACCTGGCCCTTAGTACCAATTTGCAGTGTAAAATCCCAGGACATCCAATATTTCAGGAAGAAAATTGACTGGCATGGTCACAATGCAATAAACTAAACTATTTAAAATAAAATACCAAATGACCTTTATAAATCCTGGAATTTTGTGACAATTAACTTTGATATTTAAGCTGACTCTAAGCAAAGTTTCAATATTTTACAAGTACTCTAACTATTTTTAATAAATCCAACAAACTTGTCTGACAGATGAACAATCTGACAAGTTCCTGAATTGAATTATTCTACAATTTTGATTGGATAAAAGATATAACTATGACCTGAAATTTCCACAAAATGTTCACAGGAAATTAAAGATTATAGTTTGACAAATTTAAACAAAGAACACCACAGATTGACAGAGGAATTCTAAGTTAAACTTGACCAACACAACTGAATCAACCCACAGCCAGGCACAAGGTTAACCAAGTTATGCAAACATATCCTTGATCAACTTAACCACAGATTAACACAGGTTAAATTATCAAGTTTGGACTCAAACTACAGCTAAGCACAAGTTTGAAGTGGTTGAGAGAAATCTCAGGTTTTCATTCATTCAAAATAGTCTGCCTCTTACAGTTGTGACAAGGAACCTTATATAGGCCTTGTCTTGATGCAATCTGAGTACAAGTTTTGATCCAAGGGCTATCAGTCCATAGAGGAAACACACAACATAAGATAATATTTTACGATGAGGTCAACTAAGGTAAAGTAAAAGTGAAAGGTAAAAAGCAGTAGGGGTAAACAGCAAGTGACATTTTCCTTGGTTTGTCCTGATGCAAGCTTTTTGGCTTGTTGTTCTCAGAAGTCGCAATCTACCAAAAGATGTGATGTGATCTTTGTATATGCTCCCATTGCCTCGAGCTCTCAACTACGCCTTTGCTTGATCAAATAAGGAAATATGTTTTTCCTGATAGTGAAATTTCTTCTACCTTTTGCTTTATTATTTGGCACTAAACAGAACTTAACTTAGCCTGTTTAACTCTGGATTTTCAGTATTCTTAGAACTTAATTGAGGTTGCAATCAGCTGGGCAGATTGGCAACTGATAGCTGGACCTTATGGGTCTCCTGATAACCTGAGCATTAGATGAACCTGCCTGAGCACTGGTTGAGCCTGATTGGCCTTGGCCTGAGCTGTGGCTTTTGATCGGGTGAGCCTTGTATGTCAGCTACTGTTGCATTATGTTTTGATTTGAGCCCAATAGCTTGGGCCTAATTTTCGTGCCCCGTCAGTCTGACTTTTGAAGACTTTTAAATGATAAGTCTTTGAGGCATCATTTTAAAAAATGGTTTATTTAAAGTGAGATTTCAATAGGATTTTATACAAATCCAAATCCAAATCCAAAACTGTATAAGTTACCAAACATGGGAATTTAGCTCAAATACAGAAAATACTTGCTAAATCCCGCACACATTTTTCCTAAATCTCGTACATTTTGTCTCTATTATTCCAATCCTACCCTTCATCTTAAAAACAAACTAAAAAAAGTTCTTTTTCTCCTCTTTTTCTAAAAAATTAATCATAGTTCAACAATTATGAATAATAATTTGCACATATCATAAGTAATTTTACCGTTTTATAAACAATTTTATAAACACATCTTTTAAGCGATTGACTGGATGTTTAAATTATTATTTTTACAGTTAAGGTTTGATTTTTTTTTCTTGAAAAGGCACCCTGCTTTTGTATTTTCAAAAATGGTAATTTGATAGGATTATCACAACACCAAGATGGTTTTGACTCCATTTACTTTCACATGTCACTTGCCTCTCTCCTTTTCTTCTTTTCCATCTCATGCTTCGTTCTATAACAAGTCATCTTCAATTCCAAGGACAACCCGGTTGAAATCTTCGTTTAAGTTGTGCAATTCAATTATCGTCTTTTCTTCTTTTCCATCTTATGCTTCCTTCTAAAATAAGTCGCCTTAAATTCGAAGGACAACCCAGTTGAGATATTTATTTAAGTTGTACAATTCAATATATGGGTATCAAATTGTCAAAAAAAAAAAAATATACGGGTATTTAAATAAAACCTAGATGATTGCTTTTGTATCCCCTTTCCCTCTCCGCCGTCTCTTACTTTCCGGGTGGTGGGGCGCCTGGTGACCCATCGGGATACTTTTTGGGGATTTTCTAATTTTTTTTTTTTTTATTTGTCTCTATCTTGGTGGGTGTGAGAAATGAGATGGGTCAATTCAGAATAAGAAAAAAAATGTGCGAAATTTAGTAAAATTGTGTGCGGAATTTAGCATGCCTCATACAAAATTACAAAAGAATTTCAAATGAGATTCATACTTCCAAACAGAGTACTAACATAATCTAGTTCAATCCATCTTTAGAGACTCCCAAAGGAAAAGGAAAACATGATTTATGAAGCCACAATTTCATTTTGTAAGACGCTCAAAATAATTCTAGTGAATGAAAGAACAATTCGTCTTGCTTGTGACGGAGGTATCCGTCACAAGCTTGCGACGGGTCGAATAATACCATATACAAGCAAATGGTAGAAGAGGCCCGCTATTATGTAATGTGACATATTTTTAGTGTAATTAAAGCATGACTTGACTTGATTTCTTGGTATTAAACAATTGTATTTAATTATTGTTTTCCCAAGACATTTTTTAACCACGTGATTTAACCTACCTCCTACAACTTCTCTCTCATTTTTTTAACCATTTACCGTCATTCTACTTCTCTCTCTTTTCAACTTTTCTCATTTCAAAAATCTCTCATTTTCTCTCAAATAAAACATTTCGTAAAACTCAAGCAAAATCAATAACAATTACCTAAAGATGGTGGTGAGGAAAACAACAGTAAAAAAGGCAGTACCTAAGAAAAATACTAAAGCAAAAAATGCAATCGATGATGATGGAGGTGGTATTCTTATTTGCAAATATTTTTTCTCTCCTTTTGTTTATGGTTTTTGTTTTTTTTTTTTTTAATAATGGTCACATACAAGTAATTTTTTCAGTTTTTTTTTTATGGTTTAAGGGTTTTTCATTTTTTTTTTATTGTTTTTTGGATACATGTAAGTGATTTTCTCACTTTGGTTTTAGGATTTTTCATTGATTGTCATTGATTTTGACTGTTTTTTTTCAGTTTATATTTGTCGTATTTTGATGTCGTTTGAGTTTGATAATAGACACATGAGTTTAATTGTGTGTCGTATTTTGTTGTTATCTCATTTTTTTCAGTTTATAATATGTGGGGTATTTGGTTAAAAATGTAGGTAGCTAACATTATTTTATTAAAAATAGGTATGGATTTGGGCAATATGTAATTTGTAACCACTTTAAACTTCATTGTTGTATAGTTGGGTTGGTTACAAACCGACTTCAAATGTTTAAACTTTTCTTTTATGTTTCATAACTTAAATTCTTGTGAATTATGTTCAAAATGTACGTAGGTAATATTGTTTGTTAAATGGTGACTTAAATTATGTTAACGGTTTGTACATCCATTTTTGCTGATTGATTTTTAGTGTTCCTTGTTGTTAGATTGTCACCATTTTTTAGTTATATGGTTGTACCCAAGTGAGTTTTTTGTGGTGGTTTAAATAACCTTGATATGGAAAAAGGTAGTATGTGACCATTTTGGTGTAACTTGTTTTGATGTTCATATTGTTTAGGTTGGTTCCTTTTGGTGGGAAAAAATGATTTCATTACTGATTCCTTTTGTAAATCCTTCTGAATGTGCTAGGTTGACATATTATACTGCAGATGGTAACATATTTTACGGAAGATAACATGCTAAACTCAAATGGTAACATAGTGAGGATATAGAGAAGAAGAACGACTTGTTAGAGAAAATGAAGAATCTGAAGATAATTAAAGAATGAAAAATTGAAGATGGTTGTTGTAGAATTGAATATCGAAATCAGAAAAAATAGAAAAAGCGAGAAAATAGTTATGGTTGCCTTGTTAGTTTCCTGGGCTTATTTGTAGTTTGGTGTATGTTTAAGAATTGAGCATGATGCCATAAGAATGTGAACGTAATGGGAATATACATTGCCAAAGGAAATACAGCAGGAATGCCAATTTGTTTACATGTTTAACCGTTATGTTACCAACATTTATATGGTAACATATTGTGTGATAACGAGTACATTGCTTGACAAATACAATGCCATAGGTGAATCACCTTCTACAATGGTCACACATAGAATGACATGGGTGTTTACATGTTTCAAAACAATGTTACCAATTTCAATATATAACTATTTGTGCAAGAATGATAACATTACTTTTAAAATACATTGTCATAAGAAAAACTCGAAGAATGTCAATTGTCCACATATTTATTAATTATGTTACCAAATTGTATATGGGTAACATATCGAAAAAGAATTTGAACATTACTTAACATATAAAGTGTCGAAGGCGTTCACATGTTTAAACATAATGTTACCAATTTCACTATGGTAACAGTTTGTGTAAAAATGATAACATTACCTGTAAATACACTATTATAACAGATACACCAAGAATGTTAAATGTTCACATATTTACCCAATATGTTACCAAATTGTATATGACAACATATTTTGCAAGAATGAAAACAATACTTGTAAAATACACTGCCATAAGAAATACACTAAGAATGTCAATTGTGTACATATTTTTTATCCATTATGGTACCAAATTGTATATGGTGACATATTGTGGAAGAATGAGAACATTATTTGTAAATTACACTGTCATAAGAAATACACCAAGAATGTCAATTGTTTACATATTTAATATTGTGTTACCGAATTTAATATAGTAACATATTGTGTAAGATTGAAAACATTCATTGACATATTGTGCGAGATGTTGCTTTCCCAAAGCTGAAACGCACAGCTTGTGAGTGTTTCCTATACATCTCGTTAATAAGTTCCCATTTTTCTGCCTTCATCACCAATAATGACTTTGAATAATTTGTACCTACACAAGTTGACATGGTAACATTAGGGGCAAAAGTATAGACATTCATTAGATATACGTGAACATATGACTTTGAATTAACTACGCAAGTTAACAGGGTGACATTAGGGTCAAAAGTAGAGACATGCTTTAAATATACGAGAACCTGTGACAATGAATTAACTACGCAATTTGACAGGGTGACATTAGGACCAAATATACGAACATTCATTAGATATACAACAATATATCCAAGCATACAGACATATCATAACATCTTTACTACATTCCAACACTAGACACCATCAGTCGTCTATATTCAAGTTAAGAATCATCAAACACTACACTCCATCAATATCTATTTTTCATGTATGCTAAAAAATGATAACATTCACTTCATAAGATTACAACAAAAATATTCACTCATTACCATCAATCCATCATCAATATTACCATAGAAAATCTCATTCATTGATTTTTGTTATAATAATCTAATTCTCAGAAAAATGTTTAATAATAATAGTAATAATAATAATATGCCCTAAGTTCTCAACAACATAGATTTTTGATATATACCGTTACTCATCGTCTTTTCCATCAATGCTTTGATCAATTATGGCACAATCGTCATTTCGTCCTCCATTGTTTGATCAATTATGGAACCATCGTCTTTTCCGTCAAAACTTGATGAATCTGCCATTTTTAGAAAAAAAAAAAAAAAAAAAAAAAAAAAAAAAAAAAAAGGTTTGTGAATGTTAAAGTTTGGAGTTTTCTGAGAATTTGTGGAATGTAAAAAATGACAATTGAGATGAGAAATGGATGAGAGATGTAAAACAATGGAGGAAAGTATGGAGTTAATGAAATTTCGTGAATGTTAAAGTGGGATTTTTCGAAATTTGGAATTTCGTTAATGCGAGATTTGAAATACTAGATGCACAATGGGAGTGTGATGATGGAGAGATGCACAATGAGAATGTAAAATTTGGAATATCAATATGAAAAGTGATGTGAAAGTATGAGGTTGATGGAGGAGACTACACTGTTAACCATGCACATGCATTTAATGCTAGTGTATAAAAGCAAATGATTGTAAATTAAATAATGGACCAAAGGACAAAAATAGCTACATACTCACTCCACTAGCCTGCCAACTTGCTTGTACTATACAACCCGCTTTCGTATTTTTATGTATCCGACCCGTCGCAAGCTGCGACGGGTATCGCCGTCACAAATGAGAATTTGTAATGAAAGAATACTTTTGTCAACAACTCAACATTATTATCAATTAATCTCATTGTAGACGGGTATATCCGTTTAAAGATGCAGACGAGTCAAATATGACATCACTTTCATAATAAGGCAACCCCCACCATCCCACTTGTTGTTTGTCTTATTATGAAAGTACTAACATATTTGACCCGTCTACAACTTTAGACGAATATTGTCCGTCTAAAGTGAGATTTTGTGCATTATCTAATTCAATCCAATTTAGAAATTCCGTGACTTATAATGTCATAGTTTTATGTTGGATAATTTGTCACACACTCTTTTATATAAGGTCCTTTGCGAAACACTGCTTTTATTCCAGAAAGTGTGAAAACACTCTCTTATTAATCCATTTTTATATTTAATATACTCCCAAATTCGAACCTCCGGTGATAAAAACCAATACTCCGGCCATTTACTTGTTCTAGCACGTGTGAAGATCATCCATTCCTTTCCAACCAGTCAACCACGAGCCATGACATCGATATATAAAAGAGTGACACTTATAAATATACTACACCCTTCCCCAACCTAGCAATTCCAAAAAACTCAAACAACCACATAAACGTCAGCGACCACCACAGTCACTAGCCACCATCTCTTTCCACCCAGCCAACCACAAGCCATGACGACCACCTCGTGCACTCAGAGGGCAACCACAACCTCCTCTCGCTAGTTCTCTCTTGGTTATCGAGAATAGACACGACATCAACGATCTGGAGGTAGGTGCGAAGATTGTCGACAACACCACCACTAGTGGACTCGAGGTGCGCTCAAAGCTCGACGAGGTGACCGGAGGAGGAGGCGTATATTGGGGTGTACTTGAGGGACAAGGTAGAGAAGGCAATGATGAAACTAGTTCACAAATAGGATTATACATCCATTTGTATATAAGCATTGTACAATAGGTATAAGTATTTGAGCTTATGTGTATTTTTTCTGAGCTAACTCAAAGTTTATATTTTTAATGTGTAAATGGATGAGTTCAGATACTTTCAAATAAAGCTCATATTCTTTAAAATAAAACTCGTATACTTTATTAAAAAGCTCATATTCTACACCGTACAACTGGTGATATAGTCCATGAATTGAAACTAGTTCGGGTGAATGGGTCTGATAGGTCGGATGGGAAGGAGGAGGACAGGCGTGGAGAGAAGAAAATGGGAGTATTAAGAGCGGATGTGGAAGAGATGGTGAGGTTTGTTGTGATGGTGGTGTAGCGGACAGCGGTGCGGTGGTGGTGGTGGGTACTCGGTAGGTTTGGGTTGCAACGGGAAGGGGTCGAGGTTGCTAGTATGTTGATGTTCTAATAGTGGGTAGGAAATGATATTTAATGAGTCAAAAAACTTTCTAAAGAGGTAAACAATCATCTACGAGTATTATGAGAAACGTAATGTTATTATACAGTTCGTTGTGAGTTAAAAACTTAAAATGTAGCTCGGAGTAGGATTAATTGTTGAATACTACCTTATAAATACAGTACTTTACAAACAACCTAGGTAGCACGGACACTTCTCCTAACTAGCCGTCCCGTGTCTGACGCCGTGTCGGACACCCGGACACCCACACTCGTCGGACACACGCCTAAACATGTTATAGTTTATGCGAGTAATAAAATGTCAAAAGAGATTGATTAAAAGATGGGTTTGGGTGAAAAATGAGAATTAGTTATAGTCAAGGTCAAATTTTACCTTCACTTATTTAAATTTAACATCAAATACATTAAAAAAATAAAATCATACGTTATTTATAACCATAAAATATATATTTTGTTAAATTTAAATAGCGTGTCCCGTGTCAAAAATTTCATGAGATGCCGTATCACGTGTCCGTGTCCGTGTCCGTATCCGTATTCGTATCCGTTTTGGTGCTACCTAGCAAACAACTACCTTTGATTCAATTTGTTGTTAAACACTCCCTTAAAGCATATGTTTTTATGTTAAGCACTTCCAAAATACAATTTCAGGCAAAAAAATCAAGTTTTCAGGTTAACTAACGGAGGCACGTGATTACTTTATTTGCCTTAAACTCATCTTGCTCATTTCATAATTCTAAACGTGATGGTTGTTCAGTACTCAACTTCTTCAATACTACTCCAAAATAACCAAATCCTAATTCGATTCTTCTCATTTTTCACCAATTCATCTCATCATCTAATGCACTCCTTCTCACTCTAATGAAGCTTTATTCATTTAGGTTTGTACCTTTTCTTTACTTAAGGAAATCATAATACTTAATTAAAAGCCTAATTAAACTATATTTGTTGGATGCATCTTTAGTATTTTCTAAATGTTTCATCAAAGTGGAATTTGACTGACAAGAGAGTGAAAGAAAGTAAGAGGAAGGGTTAATAAAAATGAGAGAACGAGTGAAAGATTTATAATAGAGAAGTTTTTCTTTTGTGGGGGTGGGGGAATAAAAAGGAGGTAAAAAAGTACAGAATTATCAAATGGGGTTGAGGCAACTAAAAGAAATCACGTACCTGTGGTAGTCAACACTGGAATTGCTTGACTTTTTTTTTCCAAAAATAGCACTTTGGGGAGTGTTTAATATAAAAATACATGTTTAAGGGAGTGTTTAACAGAAATGTGAACCAAAGATAGTAGTTTGCAAAGTAGCGTATTTATAAGGTAGTGTTAAACAATTGACCCCTCGAAGTAATATAAGAAGACCATGGATTATACTTAAATAACTCTTAAAATATAAACAAAAAATTGAAACAAAAAACATATTATTGTTACGTCAATAGTCATTCAAAAATTTGTTTTTGGCAAGTAAAAGCGACTTAGCACAAACCATAAACCGTAAAGTAAATCGAGCAAATGTCTAAACAAAAAAGTTGTGCTTGACATAGAATTAAGAATATGCACTACATGAACAAAGATACAAGCCATTACTATTAGGGAATGTCTAAACAAAAGTTGTGTTTGATTATTATTACTTCCTCTGTCCTGGTCATTTATTGTCCTTTTCTTTTTTTGGGTATCTCAGTTATTTGTTGTCCTTTGTATTTTAAGATACTTTTAAAGTGTTAAATGACTAAACTACCCCTTTGTTATTTCTTGACTTGGATAATCAACCATTGTGCTACGTTAGCCCTTAAAATTTGACTTCAGGGGGTATTAATGTTTGGCTAAAATTCCCATTAGGTGATTCCCTTTAAATATGGTTCCCACTTTTTAAAATCTGATCCCCATTATTTTCCTAAAAGCCGGTTGTATCTCGCTGCTGGAAAGGATGAATTAAGGGGGCAAATTGGTATTTTTAGTGATTTCCTTGGACTTTGTGCCAAAATGAAAGGACAATAAATGACCGGGACGGAGGGAGTATTTTTTTTGGCTTGATTAGGGAGGAATCACAAATTCTTATTTTAGACCAACATATCCGTCTTACACCTTTAGACGGGACAAGTTAACCCATATTCGCCAAATTTATCCGTATGCACGTGCTTTGGTCAGTGTCATTCATTTAATGCAGTGGCTCCACTTAATATTTTATTAATTTGTAAGCCCACAGAGCATTAAATGCTTGGACAATAATGATTATCATATGTCTCACTGCTTCCTTCTTAATATTTTATTCCTATGTTTTGCATTTTATGTACTTCAACTAGTTTTTATACCCGTGAAAATCACGGGTGCATGTAAGACTAATTAGATATGTTCACACACAAACTAATCACATTATTTTAGAATATATTTACAACTTTGTTGTCTTATGTTTTGTATTGCAATTCATATCTTTTGGTGGGAGAAATAACATCTTATATCCAATTTCAAGTGAATTAATAGTATATTATATTCTTCCAAAAAAAATAGTATATTATATTCGGATAAGTAGATCGATACAGTAATGTATCAATATAAATTATAACTACTTAATTGAACATCGATAATTATGCTACAAAACTAACAGTGTTAATAGAATATCCGATATATGTCTAGCTGATTTGCATCATTAAACATTCTTAGTATGAAAGTAAATGATTGTATTATTAACAATTTTAGTGCCACGACTTTAAGACTATCATTATATAAATTTGAGAATACAATCCATATTCACATTATCAAACATAATTATTTATATAATACATTTTTCATTTGCATATTTGTAATTCTAATAACAATAAACTCAATTCTTAAAATGCTAACATTATTACCAATTAATTATATCAATTTTATCCAATTATGGATTCTAATTTGATTGTAGAACATGTGTTTGATTCGTTCATTATAAATTATTGATCAGAATATCGGGTCAGTGATGAGTAGGGAGGGGATTGATGGGTTGGTGGTGGGTTGGGATGAGTGGGCGCATTGGTAGGGGTAGTATGTTAGCTGAGCACATTGACATCATCAACACCAACGACTCTTTCAATAAAAGGCAATTATCTTCATTGCCTTGATTAGTTTTCTAGCTGTTAGAAGTTTTATATTTACCTTATTTAGCTTATCCTTTGTATTATATATAGTTGGCAAATATCATTATTGCAAGGCAACAAGTTGTAATCAATTACCAATTATCAATAAAATACTATATGCAAATCAATTATATCTATTCTATAATTCTTAACATGGTATCAGTATACTAGGTTTCTTTCATTATACATCCTGTTTATTTTTTTTTCCCATTCACGTTCAAACACTGGCATCATGACAAACGATTCTCTTATCAAACCTCCAGAAACAAATCAATCATCAACACCTCAATTCACATACGTCCAGGTTGAAAATCCTGGCGCTAACATCACTCAAACCCTCTTTAATGGCAACAACTATGATGACTGGTCTCAAGCTTTCCATCTTGCTTTAACAGCGAAAGGAAAGGAAGGCTATGTGGACGGGACGATTAAAAAACCATCTGACGGCACTCTCGCTTCCTGGCGGTCACAAAATGCTCTTGTGACGGCTTGGATTTACAATTCTATTGAACCATCTCTTCGGAAATCTATCACGCGACGTTCTGAAGCGCATCAGGTATGGTCCGATATTCGGTCTCGTTTCTTTCAAAACAATGATGCTCGTCTTTATCGTTTACAGGCCGATCTTATGGCTTGTAAACAAGCATCCAATGAATCCTTAATGACTTATTATGGTCGTCTTATCAATCTTTGGGACGATTTACTAGAGGCTGACCCTTTACCCTCGTGTCCATGTGATCCATGTACTTGCACCTGGGTGTCTATTATTGATGAACGAAGGGAAAGACAAAGGGTTCGAGAATTTTTAATGGGTTTAAACGATACATATGATAATGCCCGTTCTCAAATCCTTGCTCTTTCCCCTTTGCCTAATCTTAACACCATATATAATCGTTTATTGCAAGAAGAGAGTATGAAAGCTTTTACCATCACCAAAAGCGTCCCCCAACCCGACACCATGGCTTATGCCGCACGCGTTCACCACAACCCGGCCAAAACAGGGGGGCGTCGAAAAAGGGGGTCACGACAACCCAATCCTAATGATCCTCGTCCTTGGTGTATTGCTTGTCTTAGACATGGTCATTTGTACACTAGCTGTTTTCGTTATACCGGTAAATGGCCGGAATACTGGGGTGATAGGCCAAGGGATAGAATCTATATTAATGAGAAGGACATGAGTCGAACCGTGGTTCCCGATGTTGAGGGACGTGCTCGTTATGAACAATTGAAGAAAACAGGGGCTTCATCTTCCTCGAATCCACCTGCTGGTCCGCGGGTACACATGGTTGGAGGTCCGTCTAATGATATTTGCAGTTCGGGACAACTTGATAAAATTGATTTGAACAATTTGTCTCCTACTGCTATAAAAGACATCAAGCTTCTACTGGAAAGCCGCAAGCCTACTGACTCCATCGAGCATTTGAACGGTACCCCTCTTTTAAATTTTACTTGGCTTATCGATACCGGGGCATCCCACCACATGTCGGGATGTCGTAATTGTTTTATAAATTTACACACTATTCCACCTATGTCCGTGGGATTACCTAATGGTGATTTAACTATCGCCTCTCATATGGGTGATGTACCTTTATCTCCTTCTCTTATTTTACGCAACGTATATTATGCGGACAAATTGAATTGTAATCTTATTTCTGTTTCAAAATTATTGTCTGACGAATCCATTATAATTCAGTTTGCCCATACTATGTGTTTGATACAGGACCGTTCCTCGAGGTTGACGATTGGAGTCGGTGAGCAAGCACACGGGTTATATTATTTAACCGGAGTTCGGACCTCTTCGCCTCGGGTTAATACCATAGAAGTTTCACCACCTCATGAGATTTGGCATAGGAGGTTGGGGCATCCCTCTTCTTCCGTCTTGAAATTTTTACCGTTTTTCAATAATTGTGCTAAAACAGTTTTTTCTAGCACTACGTGTGAGATTTGTTTGCAAGCTAAACAAACTCGTTCTACTTTTCATTTAAGTTCGAATAATGCGGACAATATTTTTGACATCATACATTGCGATATTTGGGGTCATTATTCCACCAACGCTTCTTGTGGATCTAGATATTTTTTAACTATCGTAGATGATTTTTCTCGCTCCACTTGGGTCTTTCTTTTAAAAAGGAAAAGTGACACTCAACAAACACTTTTAAATTTTTTCTCCATGGTTGAACGCCAATTCAACAAGAAAATCAAAATTTTACGCAGCCGATAACGGACCGAATTTACAAGTTTAGCCAATTTTTTCTTTGAAAACGGCATCATTTTTCAAACATCTCAAGTTGATACACCACAACAAAACGGTCGTGTTGAAAGAAAACATCGTCATATTCTCAATGTAGCACGTGCTCTTTTATTTCAAGCTTTTTTACCAACTTCTTTTTGGGGAGAATGCATTTTAACCGCTGTCTATCTCATTAACCGCACCCCTACCACCAAACACAATGGAAAATCCCCTTACGAAATGCTTTATCAAACACCTCCACCTATGACTCACCTACGTGTTTTCGGATGTCTATGCTATGCCCGTCTAATTAATCGGTCCAAAGATAAATTTGCCCCTCGAAGTACCAAATGCATTTTCGTAGGTTACCCATATGGCAAGAAGGGTTGGCGGGTATATGATATCGAAACACGTACCTACTTCTCCTCTAGAGATGTTGTCTTCATCGAAAATGAATTTCCCTTTAAAGCCTTACCCACTTCGAACCCAACATCTACCATCGTTCCTTCCCTTACCACGCCTTTTGATGATGTTCCTATTTCTATCACTCCATCTATATCGACCCCTGCCCCTGACGCTACTCCCGATCCCACACCATCCTCACCCTCTATCCCTACCTCACCTGACACTCCCCAAACGCCACCATCCAACTCTGCCCCTCCCCTCACGCCTTCCGCCGCTACAACATCTCCAACCCCGGAAACCAACAACAGCGCTACATCACCACCTTCCACGTCCTCCTCATCACCTCCACCCGAAAGTGACACTCACGATACCACCACCACTCAACCCCTCGACTTAGGCAAAGGCCAACGTCCAAAATTCCCTAACTCCCGTCTCAAAGACTATCACCAACCTCCACGTCATCCATCAACTCACATGCTCACGGCTTCATCTTCAACCGAGACACGGTATCCCTTATCTCATTTTATTTCTTATAATCAATTTTCTACTAAACACAAATGTTTTTTAGCGGCCGTGACTAAAAACCACGAGCCTAGCAATTTTCGTGATGCTATGCAGGACCCTCAATGGAAGAAGGCCATGAAATCTGAGGTTGATGCTCTTGAAAGAAATAAAACTTGGACCTTGGTCGATCTTCCACCCAACAAGAAAGCAATTGGTTCCAAATGGGTATATCGTATTAAATATAACGCCAACGGAACTATTGAGCGCTACAAGGCCCGTCTCGTTGTCATGGGCAATCGTCAAGTCGAAGGTGTTGATTTCAATGAAACTTTTGCTCCTACCGCAAAAATGGTTACCGTTCGCACATTATTCGCCATCGCTGCCGCAAAAGGATGGGCACTTCATCAAATGGATGTCCATAATGCTTTTCTTCATGGCGATCTCAACGAAGAAGTTTACATGAAACCCCCTCCTGGTTTTTCCGATGACACCAAAGGCAAAGTTTGTCGCCTTCAAAAGTCCCTCTACGGCCTTAAACAAGCACCTCGATGCTGGTATGCCAAACTTGCTTCCGCTCTTAAACAATACGGGTTTATTCAATGCCCCTATGATCATTCTCTTTTTTCTATCAACAAAACCAAGGATGAATTACATGTCCTCATATATGTCGATGATTTAGTCATTTGTGGGAACAACCAAAACACCATCGAAAAATTCAAGGCTTATCTAAGTAAGTGTTTCCACATGAAAGACTTGGGTATTTTAAAATATTTCTTGGGCTTGGAAATTGCAAGAAGCAAAGAAGGTATTTTTGTATCTCAACGAAAGTACACATTAGACATCCTTGATGAAACCGGCCTCCTAGGTTCCAAACCCGCGCCTATCCCCATGGAACCCAACCACCGACTTAGCCTATCCACTTCCCCCCTTCTTACGGACCCGCAACCATATCAAAGGCTAGTGGGTCGGCTCGTTTATCTCCTTACAACCCGCCCGTAACCGACTTATGCGGTCCACATCTTGGCACAATTTATGCAAAGTCCTCGTATTGATCATTGGAATGCCGCTCTACAAGTGGTTCGATATTTAAAAAATAAACCCGGCCAAGGATTGTTATATTCAGCCGATAACATTCTCACCCTCAACGGATATTGCGATGCCGACTACGCAAGTTGTCCCCTAAGTCGAAGATCCCTCTCGGCATATGTTATGTTTCTTGGAAATGCCCCCATCTCTTGGAAAACAAAGAAACAACCAACCGTCGCAAAATCATCGGTGAGTCGAATATCGTGCTATTTCATACTGCTTTCGGAATTGAAATGGCTCAAGGGTCTTCTCGTGTTCTTCAAGATTGCCCATGATCAACCAATCGACTTATTATGTGACAATCGATCCGCTTTATATATTGCCCAAAACTTAGGTCTTTCATGAACGGACGAAGCACATTGAAATTGATTGTCATTTCATTCGGGACGAAATACTTAAAGGTACTATCAAACCAAGCTACGTTCATACAAAGGAACAACTAGCCGATATTTTTACTAAAGCTCTTGGTCGACTTCCATTTACTGAGTTACTCTCCAAGTTGGGCGTTTCGAGTCTTCACGCGCCAACTTGAGGGGGGATGTTAGCTGAGCACATTGACATCATCAACACCAACGGCTCTTTCAATAAAAGGCAATTATCTTCATTGCCTTGATTAGTTTTCTAGCTGTTAGAAGTTTTATATTTACCTTATTTAGCTTATCCTTTGTATTATATATAGTTGGCAAATATCATTATTGCAAGGCAACAAGTTGTAATCAATTACCAATTATCAATAAAATACTATATGCAAATCAATTATATCTATTCTATAATTCTTAACATAGTACGTTTCCGTTATTAAATAAAAAAAATTTAAGCAACACGGAATGTGTTTTGTAACAGCCCGACCTAGACCCTAGGTCGGGAACGGTCACTCATGGTAGCTCGCCAGGTTGTGTGCATGGCCCACAGATCAACATGGTTCATTTTCAGCGCATTTTGTCTTCACTCATGCGCATCCCGAGAACCTTCCCATGAGGTCACTCATCCTAAGACTTCTCCCTTAACTGTGGAGTTTTTTTGCATGGATAATCAGAAAGAAAGTGCATTTTGTTTGTATGAGTAGTACTTCAAATCTCTTTAAGCACTAGTCAGATTCTAAGCCTATCAATGGACCTCTTCAATGGGTTAACCCGCCCGAATAACGTCTTCGGTTCAGTGGAGTATTACATGTTTGATTCTCTCGATTTTTCATTTTGTTTTTCTCTTGTCGAAATATTTTTTTTTTGTCTCTTTGTGCTCTTGTTTATTTTCACTTATTGTTGCATGTAACTTTTTTTTTTTTTTTAATTTTGTTTCTTATTGCGGTATTTTTTTTATTTGTATTCTTGAATAATGTGGCTTTAGAAGAGCTTTTATGGGTACTCTATTTTATTTTATTTGTTATACAATATATTTATTTTGGTGCGCTATCTAAGATTTTCAGACGTCATATGAAAAAAATATGTAAGACAATACTTTCAAAGTTTTCTTTATGTGTCCAATTAATTAAAGTTGAGGGGTATACAACAGAAGATGGGATAACGTTTATAAACGACGTGAAAAAAAAACGATAGAATGTGATTCGTATTTGTCGTGTAACTTATTGTAACAATAAAACCTTAAAATTTAAAATTTAGTATTTGGTTTGATTTTGATTTACTATAAGAATACAAAACCAAATTTTAATAATATATAGATTTTAATGTTTTGTGCAATAAATGCTACAAATTCATTCAACTTTTCTTTTTCCTTTTTAAAAATATATGATGATGTGGCTTTTTAAATTCTATTAGAATAGGGAATGGTGAAGTGTGGTGTTTTGTTTTGGCTTTTTATAATATATATAGATAGATATAGATAGTTCAATCACACGTAGCACCAAAAAAAAAAAATAGTTCAATCACACGCCAACCTTCATCTTCAATCCTTCATCTTTTCAATACTCATACCCCAACTTCAACATTCATACTTTTGTGGCAATATCTATTCCGTGACTATTAATTATGTGGTGATTTCATATATTTGGTAACATTTCATGCTTCTGTGTCAAAATATTTGTCATAACTACTTGTTAAGAATGCAAATTCAGAAATTTAAAATAGCTTCATATATGTTCTTAGTGGGTACATATTACCTCAAATTAATCTTCCATGTAGTCTCATTTGCACTATTTATAACACATTAGCATTTTTTTGACTTATTATATAATTGGTCACATATTATGCTTCTGTGGGAACAGCTTTGCTATACATATAACTACTTGTTCCGAATGCAAGTTTAGAAATTAAAAATAGTCTCATTTATGTTCTTAATAGACACGTTACACCAAAATAAATCTTCCATTTATGCAGTCGGTTTAGATTATTTGTAACCACATTAAGAAATATTTAAGTTCTCATGTAATGGGTAACAAACTAACATTTTATCCTTTTCTGTCCACATCTTCTATACTTATTCATCAAAACCCAAAAACCCATTTTTTTTCCACAAAATGTTACCATTGTTACAGAGTAAACAATACTCAATAAATCAACACATTCATCAAAACCCAAACCCATATTTTCATGTTTCATTCAAAAGTAAACGACAAAACCCAAAAAAGAAACCAAATTTTTAGAGTTTCGATCAAAAGCAAAACACAAAACTCTAATAATTAAAATCAATACATTTTGAAAGTTAATACAAACAATAACCATTAAAATGTACAAATTAAAGATAATAAAGCTTATCTAACATCTTTTTTTTTTCTACATATTTCTTCACATCTTTGATGAAGATGAGATTTAATTAAGAAAATTTTGATTTCTCATGTAATAGGTAACATTCTATCCTTTTATGTCAACATCTTATATACATATTCATCAAAACCGAGAAAACCATTTTTTTCGTAACCATTATTACATAGGAAAAAATACTCAATAAATCACCAAATTCATCAAAACCCAGAAACCCATATTTTCATGTTTCATTCAAAAATAAATGACAACCCAAAAAAACCAGATTTTTTGGAGTGTCAATCAAACGCAAAACATAAAACTCTATAATAATTAAAATCAATACATTTTGAAAGTTTATACAAAGAATGGCCATTAGAATGTACAAATTATAGATAATAAAGCTTATCTAACATCTTCTTTTTCTCCATATTTCTTCTCATCTTTATCTTTTGTAATTTTTTTGGGTTATAAATTAAGTTGGGTAAAAGAAGATGAATAATAAAAAGAGGTTTTAAAAAAAATGTGGGAAAACTTGAATTATTGGGTAAAAAGAAGGATATTGTGAAGATGAGGATGATGGGGATTCAATTTTGAGAGAGAGAGAAATGTATTTTGTGTTTGGAAAATATAAAATATTGAATTTGTTCAAATGTTTTAGCTTATTGGAATCATAAAGACATTTTATATTTTTTAATACTAAAATGTCAATTCATCTACACACCTACCTATTTTGCCACCTAATCACCTATACCCTACATCTTTTTTTCGGTTCATACTAGATTCCTTCAATATGGTACTAGTTCGACCCGTCTTATACTTAAGACGGATACCATCCGTCTTAAGTAAGACTAATTGGGGAGGAATAAGGCTCAATGGTGAGATGAAGGTGAATATGTGATAAAGATGGTGAAGATGGTGTATGCAGCATGTAGATGATGAAGAATGGAGAAGTGAAGACTGACGATGGTGAAGCTACAAGTAGTTGGTAGAAAATAAAGTGCAGGAGTGCTAGATAAATTTTCAAAATGTGAGGTAAATGTGAGGGTACCTCCTAGAATTCCAAAATTTATAAGGGTACCATGTAGAATTTTCTTTAATATGAAGAATAGATAAGCCAATATACTAAAGATTTTGCCTAAATGTGGACAAAACTATACAATTATGAAAAAGAATGTTGTGGTATATAATTCCAACATAAAAAATATCATTCAAACGACAACTATCAAAAATGTCGAAAACCCGCTCCCACAATTTAGAAGGTCCCCATTAAATTTAATTTAATGATCAAATAAAGTCAATTTTGACCATTAATCTCTCTAAATAGGCAGATAACTAACTCGTCACTTTTAGTTTATCAACTGTAGTTAAAGAAAGTCGTAGATGATGTATATTGTGAGAACCTATTGGTCAAAATTGTTATTGTTTGATACGAAGTCAAATAAAGAAATTATACACACGAGTACTAAATAAATATCCAAAATTGTAAGCCTAAACAGCTACTTGTGTACTATAACTAACAAGGAAGAGAACCTGATATGCCTGTGCAAAACAAGACGTCAGCCACCAAACAAAACCACCACCTTGGTAGCACCACCGGTAGGCTAGTATGATTTTGCGAAAATGGCAACTTCGCCAGCAGGATTACCGGTCATTAAACAGGTTTTTGGTCCGAGTGGTTGTTCAAAAGGGAAACATCTAATAGTTGCTCCAGTTTCCTCCTTTACTTTCAACTCATCCTTGTCACTGTACCAATGACATAACCAAGTACGGAGTATAAAATTGCTTATATTTGAAGACTGAGATGAGGATTTTATTGTGGAAGAGTTGTAAGATATACCGAGACAGAGAGGGGAAGATGAGAAGAGGACAGTACCTGGCAGACCATGGACCCCTGGCCCATTTTCCTACAGAAATCGCCTCCTTCAGCTCATCATATGACGTTACATCAATAATGTTACTGCAGAAAATGAATATTACAGTAAGCTAAACCAATTATATGAATAACTGAACGTAAGATGCAGGAAGACAAGAGACTAGTCAACTAATGGACTCCTATAAAATAAGGTCGACAGTGCTAAACATAAATCAGGACTAAATAACATTGCACGCTCACAAAAGAAGACGACTTTTCAACAGCACCCTTCACAGGACTACAGGAGCAGAACCATTGATATAGCAAAATTCTATATCAACTAAATTGTCAAACTGTGTCCATTTCTATGTTTATTTTTCTTCAGTGGCTTTTTATTTTGTTAAATGGCCTTTCTTGAATTAAACATGCCACGCCGTAAACATAAGAACTCAGAGAAGGAGATGAGCAATAGGTTCCCATCACCATTACATGGTTTGGGGTTCGGTTAGACGATCTTTGAATTGAACCCATACTGTGATGGAGTTTTCATGGATGCCAAGGCTCGTTGTATTTGAAGTGTGAACCCAATTTAGTAAAGGTCGAGAGCATTTCAAGAAATTGAACCAATCTCGCAAACCGAATTGAACATCAAACCATGCAACCCTAGTTTAAACTTTACCTAAGATCACAATAAATCTCCGCTGATCCTTTCTATTTCTCACCATTTTCCTTGACAGACTGTTCCAATCCTCTTGAACACTCTTTCAAGGTTCAGAAACAGCAACAAGAACATTACCGTTGTGTCTCAAAGGCTCCCATCTATGACAGGTAACTCCTTTTAATCTTTTAAGGTGATCTATACTACAGCTTTTGTAAAATGATTCCTAACTAAAAAGGTAGCATATGTGACACACTATCAAATGCAAAAGGTCACCATGAACCAGAACAAGAGGCTGGCCACATTTCCATGACTGATAACAGATCAAGGATTATATGTTGTGGTACATGAGATACAAAATAAAAATAATCCGCCCTGCACCCATCCCCGAGTATATGCTTCAACAGAAATTGGGGGTCCATATTCTAGGAGCTCAAACTATGGGATTGAATAAATCCTCCTCCATCTGTCGAATCGAGGGCTCAAGAATGTTATATAAAATTCTTTGACCCCCATAATGATTATAATTACCACGAATTTGAACAGAAAAAATATACATTAAAAAAAAAGCTGTTTCATGCGTATACTTGACATAACTGATATTCAAATAGTGCTCAATACACAATTACACATGCAATGGATCATATATAACATACCTGTCACGGAATGAAATTGCCATGCTTAGCAGTGATGCGTGTATCTCATCCAACTTGTCCTTTACATAAGAAACCAGAACACTAGGTTCCATCGATATACCAAAGACTTTCCCTTGTTTACCAGGAATATCCCTTCTTGATATGACCACACTCTTATTTGAGACATCACGAGGACCAATTTCAATTCTAATGGGAACCCCCTGAAAAAACAAAATTTCGGCTGAAACAAAAGCAAAGCATATTTACAACCAAATAATACACTACAGCCACCAATGATCTGCTGTTCAGATGCAGACGCTTATAATTTTTTTTTATAGATCAGAATTCAAGAAATAGCACCATAAGCCATAGTCTTTACACCTACTCTGAAAATTCATGCCTAAATCAGATATGAGAAGCCGAGGTCTGAAAGTTCATATTTCAGGAGAGAGTTTGGGATCTAATTAGAAATCTTTTTCTTGTTTTTCACGATTGTTTGAAGATTCATATTGTCCCCATGGCTGTAGCACTGAGTACACTAGCAAGTGCTATATTAATTAAAATTCGTGATATGCAAAACCGTATAACCAGCCTCTAAGAATGCAAAGCAGCAGAAAATAACATACACATAGTTCTATGAGATCATTTTGAAACAAACCCCTTAACCAAAATTTAGAGTTCGTAACCACAAACGGCTATAAGCTCCACCTTCATTTCCCAGAAGTTGAATTTCCAACCAGGCGTTCTCTGCTCCGAGTCATCAAGCTTAACTTTAACTCCTGCACTTTTCAAAACTTCGAATGCAGTAGCTGCTGCACTGAGAACACCAGATTTCTCTTCTTCCTTTTTCCAAATTGGCACAATTACGACCTGGAAGAAGCAAAACATAACACATAAGAGATATCTCTCTCTCAAAAAAAAAACAGAGATAGGTACAAGGTTGAATCTGCAAATATGAACTGACAGTAAGCAATATGGCAGAGTAGCTTGCATGTACCAGGGAGGGGGTGCTAGAGTTAAAAAGTAAAATCCAAAAAGTCAACCCAGTTACAGTGACACAAAAATCATCTCTTCCAACTACATAAGTCATTGAAAAAGAAGATGAATATATTTACAAAATCATTTTTAGTAGCCACCTCTTCGACAGATCATTAAGTTGACATAAATATTTTCAGTTTAGGATTTAGTGAGCAATGAAAATGACTCTAACGAACCATCCACTGCGTTTCTCAAAAAGAATGGTCAGCTCGTTTTCAGTTACAAGCCACTTGTTCCTATTCTTCTATTATTTTGTAAAAAGGCTCCCATTTACCTTGCTTAGGCCTTGGGAGCGAGCAATGTTACTTCAACTCTTCATTTTTGAAGCAATGATCGTCCCACATGACACTTAAGGATATGGGTATGGCATTCGTACCCGACCCTTTCAAGCGATAGAATGGGAGACTCACAAGAACAAGGTAGAGGAAGAGAATATTTCACTTTCAACAATTCAAGATATTTCAAAATTATAGCTAAATTTCTTTGTGAAGACGTGTCATTGTGCAGCCGTACACAGGTCCGTATTTTAATATAAAGTGCCCATGTTAAAACTGAGGATTGACGAGCCCAAAACATAAATATGAACTTGTATCCCGCTCTCCTACTCGTGTCTCAATAACATAGGGAGAAAGAGCCTCATCCAAGCATAACGCCACTACGGCAATGTTTGATGATGGTGATGACTGATGAGCCTTGTTGACAAATCAACATCAATTTTTAGATATTTATTTAAGATAACTTAGAAAAAGAAGATACCAAATTCTATCTCCTTTCACTTGGTAACATAAACATTGTACTATAAGATTTATAAGATAGTTTTGCAAACGAGAAACCAAAGAATAAGATCTACCAAGTAACCTGTATAGGAGCAACTCTCGGAGGAAGCATTAGGCCAGCATCATCTCCATGAGTCATTATTATACCGCCCACAAAACGTGTGCTAACAGCCCATGAAGTCTGCCAAACATGTTGCCTTTGACCATTTTCATCAGTAAACTGCATAGACAATCTGTTCAAGTCATTTACTCGAACTGCAATCTATTCTTGAACAAAATCAAGGTAAAAAGCTTGCATGAAAAACTTATGTTGAACCTGGGTTTCAAATGCACGAGAAAAATTCTGTCCAAGGTTATGGCTAGTCCCTGCTTGTAAAGCTTTCCTATCTCCCATCATAGCCTCAATAGTATATGTCCTATCAGCACCAGCAAACGTCTCTACCTTTGATTTACGACCAGTAATCACAGGTATTGCTGCTTGCTCATATGCAAATTTTGTGTAGATGTCAATCATTTGCAAGGCCTGAACCCAAAAACATTTTTTTTATTAGTCTAGGCTCTAGAGATGGCATATGACATGGATAGCCGTAGCATTCTGCAAAATTTTAAAAAAAACCTCTTTTTCTGCTTCTTCTGGAGTAGCATGAGCAGTATGGCCTTCCTGCCAGAGAAATTCAAGAGTCCTCACAAATGGTTTGGTGCGCATCTCCCATCTTGTGACATTTGCCCACTAAAAAATAATTGAATATCGATCTAAGTTATTACAAAGGGATAGGAAGGATGATTATAAAGCCTCAAGGACGTAAATTCCCAGTGTTATCGTTGTCTTACCTGATTAATCATGAGAGGAAGATCACGATGACTGTGAATCCATTGTGTAAACATATGGTTTACAATAGTTTCACTAGTAGGTCGAACCTGACAGAACCTCAACAAGTGCATCAATTAAAGCCAGGTCTAAGTTTAGTGACATCAATGGTATAAATAATAATAGTATCAGAGCCGATGGTTGATAAAAATACCACAAGCTTTTCTTCAAGTTCTTTTCCACCTCCAACAGTAACAAGAGCCAACTCTGGACTAAAGCCCTCAACATGACTAGCTTCTTTCTCTATGAATGAATAAGGAATAAACTGCACAAAAATCAATAACTAGAGATATTAAAAAGATCATAAATCAAACAGACATTTATTAGCATAGTGCTCGGTGTTTAAAATAATTTGCATGGTTAATAAAGTTGATACAGCTCACAAGTCACGAGTATAAAAGTCTCTCTCTAATGCAATAAGCCTCCATGACTACAAAAATTTCATATAGACTATACTCTATACTTTGTTGGTAATTTAAGTGTAACTACCGGTTTATTTTAGCGCATTCGGGTTTGGTTCATAGATTGGTAAATTCGAAATAATATAATGCAAGTTCGGGAAGTATGGAGTGTAAGCTTGCATAATTAATTATGGATTTAGGGTATAGTTTTTTGTTGAAACGACTATGACGGGGATCTTGCTGACCGGTCAGCGAGTCTCAGTCCAGGGGCGAAGCGCCTGGTTTAGGGGTTCATGGATGCAACGTGGACCCCGATAGGATATGAAGATGGTTTACACAGAGAAATCATCACATCTTCTGCATATTTGAAGATAATTAATAAACTACATACAGAACTTTTAAATTACATGTCCGGAAAACAGAGGATACAGTCAATTGGGAATAACCATGGCACTAATATAAGGGTCGAATTGTCCTATTAGTAAAGCAAAGTCGATTGGGTGTGGGTTTATTATTGTCAATTCCATTGGTGCATATTCAATATCAATGAGTTCAAGTATAAATTATAAAGCAAAATTGATGATGCAAGTGTTAAGACAAGCCCCTTACTTTGGGATAGCTTCAGCTTCAGCTTCAGCTTCAGTTTCAGTTTCAGTTTCAGTTTCAGTTTCAGTTTCAGTTTCAGTATGATGAAATTTCGCCGAATGCAGTAGCTATTAATATAAGATGATGAAGAAAGACAAGTAATCAACCTGGGGGAAATACATGTTACTATGGCCGGTTTCCTTGAACTTGACATTGAGATAATCCTGCGGGAAATACATACATAAATGTTAACTAAATAGGGGGTCGGGAATGCGGTAGTTGATTGGTTTTTCAAATAAAAGGAAAGGGAACCTGAATGGCTTCCCAGATGGCATAACCATATGGGCGAATAACCATGGTACCGCGAACGGGGCCGTAATCAGCCAGTTGGGCGCGGGATATGACGTCCAGGTACCAGGCATTGAAGTCGAGAGAACGAGGGGTAACAGCTTGCTCTGAAGAAGTCGAAGTAGACAACGACGACGTTGTTTGGGTGGAGAATCTGAAGAAAGTGGTACGACGGTGGAAGGAAGAGGAGGTAGAACGGGAGAAGGAAGGTACTGGTGCTATCAGAGTGGATAGGGGTGGCAGCCTCACTGTAAGTGGCCCCATTGCTGCTTTACCAACTTACAAGCCTCACGACGAACGACGAACCACTCACCACTCACCACTCACCAGGGTTTACTTTTCCCCACAAATTCGGATTGTGTTCTGGCTGTCTTCTCTCTCTCTCTCCAAAAAGGCTACACAAAAACCATACACGACCAATAACATCGCGACATGTGGCAAATTAGAGTTAACATTTATTGGTTAGTGTAGGGTTAAGTTAGTAATTTTAACTATATTTAGTTAAAAAATGTTGTTGATGAGGGACCTACACTTGCTATTACCATTGTGACACCTTCATTTCTTTGTTAAATACTCCCTCCATCCAAACCAAAGGTAACACTTACCTTATTCGGACCATCCAAACCAAACTACTCATTCCTTTTTTGGTAAAAAATATTATTAAAAAACTCTCACATACCCTTATTATTTACATACAATGGCATTATGTTTATGGTTCTCTTTCAATTAAAGTGTAAGTGGGTCTACTATATTTCCAATACTACCCTTACTTTTTTCATTTTTTCTTAAAACAGTGCCCCATCCCATGTTACCTTTGGTTTGGATGGGAGGGAGTATGTATCTATGTTGTTATTTGTATACTAGTTGGAAAGCCCGTGCGATGCACAGGCTCTTATTAGGATTATCTGTAAAAATATTTTCTTAAGTTAACAAAAAAAGTCCAACTAAGTTGAATCATTGATGAAAGAAAATTCATGGTTGGTATAGTTGATTGATGAATTATTAGTGCTTTTATCGTAAAAATTTGACATTCAATAGTACTTATAAAATCAAGTGGTTTAGTTATAATATGTACTTTGCTTTTTCATCGTTGCAAGCAGACCTGGTTTTAATTCAATAAAAAATGCTATTTCTGTAAATATTATGCAGCTCACCAAAATGAATCCTTAATAACAGAGACCTGCCTTTATGAGTCTTGTAAATTATTTTAACCTACAACAACTACGTAAAACTGAATGAGGTTACGTAAAACAACAATTATCATAATTATATATAGTGTGTTCATAGAAATGTTAGACCTCTTAAACATAATTTTACCTTGATTATATATCTACAATTAAGAGTATTTGCTCCTTATAAACTTCTCCCAACATCAAATCAGACCGAATTCCAATAGAATTATTAGTCTCTAAACAATAATAAAAAATATCTGTGATTCTATTGCATAGATGCACGGGACAACATCATTTAGTAGTTTTATGACATCATTTAAAATCGTTAAGTTACCAAGTTAGTATTTTATGGCAACGCTGAAACGTTGGTTTACGTTACCATGGTCTGATAATAGAAAATTATTAAATTTAACAAAAAGTCAAACCATGCTGAAAATGAGAGCAAACAAAATTTCGGGAGTTGATTTAGATGAGAAGTGATTAATCATCAGTTCCCCTCAAAAAAACGCAACAAAAATGTTGGCATGTGGTATTGACTATATCAGTTGTCTAACATTCACAGATATAACTGGATTGTAGAGTTATTATTCTTATATCTCACACGTCATCGGTTTTTAACAGAAATAAGTCTTTGACTATTTACAATTAAGACTACTTGTCCTTAGAAGTTTCATGCAAAATATATAATACGACACATAAGATAAATTTGTGAAAACTTCTTTGTAAATAATGTCCTTAGATTGGCCTTGATACATTTGGTCTCTATCACGATGAGAATCTTAATCCCTTGGATGACGTTGTTCTTGACGTTTCTATGTAAAGGTGGTCATTAATTACTAAAAACTGGTTTCAGCACATAAATTCCAACATGATTAAGTCATTATCTCTGACTCTTGTTTATTGTCTAGCGTAGCATAGCCTCAATGTATATTGTCTCTGCTTAAGAATGGAAGAAATCTTTGTATCCGAGGAAGTCATTCCTATGCTCGATTTAGTACCTTTTGCCAACTTTGGAACCCGTAATTATCTTCCTTTCTATTTCGAATTTCCCAAGGCGATTAATAATAAGACAATGTCTCTTTAGATAGTCATCTGACAGAGTTGATGTTCCTCAATAATATAACCAACATACCACACGTGGTAGAACATACCATTATGAGTTATGTTAAAAAATTCATCATGTATACTCCCTTCCCTTCTTAATGAACATCTTTCACATTGCTTCTCAAGGGTCAAACGTCATTTATAACTTTGACCATTAATATGTCAAAAATCACGGTCAAATAACTAATGTATTGACGACTCTGCAAAAGCAATACATAAAATCATTGCGAAGACGATGACGTACATTTAGTGTGAAAATCCTAAAAGATAATGAATTTTGCTCCCAAAGTCTAACCCGACTAAAATACTCTACCAAGTCTCGAATAATAGGAGGAAAAATGACTCCTAAAAGCAAGGATGTCATACGGGCGAGGGGACAGGACGAATGTAGGCTTTCTCATACCCATATTAATTAGAAATATTACATGCTCTTAGTTATCACAAGTAAAAAATTTCAAAACCATAGACCAACTTGGGTAGATCTTAAAACAGTTCGTTCCATATAAATGTTATATTCTCGCGTTCTATAGTTTTCAAATATTTATGATATTTTATTTACCCATGTTTAGCTAACACCTATGGTTAACATGATTTAAAATTCAGTTTGAGTCTGAAACTTTATTTATATTCGCTGCATCCAAGACAAAAGAGATATAATTGGACAATTGTGATAGATTTTCCTTTTGATCAAATTTGTTTTTTTTTTTTTTCTTATTGTAGAGTTAACAATTTTCTTATATCGAACGCTATTTATTTTGAACCAATTGCTTATTTGTTCTATTTCTCATGATTATGATATATACCTACTTTGTGTTACAATGTCTCATTTCTAATCTTTATTCTGAACCAATGGCTATTTATTTTATCGGATTTTCTAAATGTTAATAAGTTAATTAGATAAAGTTTGTTGAGCATATTTCACTAATTATGGTAAATGCGAGTTTGTACATCTATTTTTCATGATTTATTCTCAACAAACTTTCTCTAATTAACTTATTAATATGTGCCCTTAGGGCACATGTTAGAAAAATCCTTATTTTATTAATCAAGTTTATAAAATTAAAAATGGAACATGAGATTAACTCCTAACAATAGGTTCAAAAGTAAACATGGGCCAAAAAAAAATATTAAAAAGAAATTAATTATATTATATGAAGGTTAAGAGATCATGAAATTAAAAATCTCATATTTAGGCTCTGTTTCGAAAAAAATAAGCTTAGATTTATCTGACCAAAATTTCATTTATTTTTTTGTTGTAAATATTTGGTGGATAAATTATTTACCAAAATAAGCGAAGAATGTGAGAAATAAGCTACCTGTTTTTTTTAATACTTCAATTTATAATACTCCCTCCTATTCATAATAACTCTCTCCTTTCAAAAGGGCACGCAAATAAAGGGGAAGGTTATTTTGTTGTAAAGTATTGTGGTGGTGTAATGTAATTGGAAAGAGGGAAGGTATTATTGTGGGGTAAGATGATTAAAATAAGTATTGTTGTGGGGGTAAAGTGATTAAAATAAGATAAAATATGAGTATTGTGGGGTATTTTTGTGGGGTTAGGTGATTAAAATAAGTATAAAACTTTACTAAATAAGGAAAGGGGGAGAGTTATATGAATAGATGAAAAAGGAAAGAGGGAGAGTTATTATGAATAGGAGGGAGTATTAAATATGGAGTACTTACTATGTTCTTTTATGCCATATTATAAAAGAAAATCTATCTTTCAGTTAGTTTAAAAAGCAGTTTTTATTTAATCGGTTAACTGATCAGTTTCGAATTTTCAGTTATCTTTTAAGCTCGTTTTTTAGGTTTCAAATAATTTTTACAATGAAATATGAGATATATTGTATGAATAATCTGTATGACATTAATATACCATATAATTAGTTATATAGTGTATTTTGAGTATATAACACCTATTATTTCGTAATGGTTAGATTACTTGGATAAATGCTGGCAGTATATATAAAATTTTGTAATAGATGAAATTAGGTGATACTACTAATGCGTGAGTCTAGAACCGATCATCAATTCATCATATGAATAACACTATGAGTTGTTCCATTGTTACACAAAAGCTTTGAGTTGTTTAAACCCCCAAATTCTACTTCAGTTTTTTCGGTTTCATTCATCCATCTAATGATCTCCACATTCTTATAGAAAGTAAATTAGTTAAACAAAAATAGTAACATATATAGATTAGTGAAATGTTTTATGTATTGATAACTTGAATGCATATGAAGGCATTTATGTTTATGATTTCTATACACACACTCCAATGATTATTTAATGAATACATTTTGATGAAATCGTAATTTATACTTCGTGTAACTACGTAAGATTACACTACATCATCTTAACATAACACTTTAATAAAATAAATTCATCTTTTATCCGCCAGCTTTTTGAATTTTGATGCGAGAATACAAACTAAAAATGTATGAGACCATAAGTGGGAAAATAAATACGATAACTTGAACTATTATGAATTTCTATTATCTTTGATAATTTTAATCTACTTATGTTAGGATAATTTTATTATTAAAATATATTTGATCTACTTATATTAGGATAATTTATTTTAAATACTAAGAAATCTATTTTTATTAGGATAATTTTATTTATTTAATTTTTTTTTATATCTACTCTTGTTAGGATTTATAAAAAAGTTGGACTCTCTAATATCGCTCGAAAAGTTTATGCTTTATATACTAAGAAATCTATTTTTATTAGGATAATTTTATTTATTTAATTTTTTTTATATCTACTCTTGTTAGGATTTCTAAAAAAGTTGGACTCTCTAATATTGCTCGAAAAGTTTCTGCTTTATATATATATTGATTAAAAGCAAACTTGTATTTAATGCAATGTATTTACTGAGTTAGTTAAGCATACTTGAAAAAAATTGAACAAAATATTTTATTTAATTATGGTAATTATCATCTGTACCTTTAGTTTACATTTAACTAGGTTTAGTGTCCAGCCCTACCGGGCTACCTCTATTTACCATTTAAATTTTATTTTTTTAGGAAATATAATTGCGTTAGTATTTTTTAACACATACATTTACGATTTATAATATATTATTCTATGATATATCTTGAAATTATGATGAGATTAAAATTTATCAACAAATTATATGAAACACATTAACTTATTCTCCCGTCGTTGATATTATTACGTCCACAACATACCCCTGTTAATACAATTACATTTACCACTCCTTCGGTTACTGTTATTTCTTTGACTATTCCCGCTATTTTTATAGTTAAATTCACTATTCCCGTTAATTTTATCAACTTAATATATTTAAATAAATAAAATATTTTCCTTAAACCGAATTGTTAGCTACCTTTCTCCATTGTTCATACTGTTACTTTTATAACATTTGTTGTCACTGCTGTTACTTTCACTACTTCCGCCATATTTATTTATTTTTTTCACTACTCCCGCCATATTTTTTTTTCACTACTCCCGCATTTAATACTGTTAATTTCACTATTCTCATTCTTGCTACTATGACTTTCACTACTCTAGCTACTATTATTGTCACTTTTATCACTCAACCAGAACTAAAGGAGACAGACCAGAAAATTCCTGCAGGATCAACCGCCAGAATCTGCCATCAGTCACCTTTGACGAAACAGATGCATGGTCTGCTCCGGAACAGCACCACGATGCTCTAATCATCACGATTCCCATAGGAAATTGCGAGGTGAGAAAGATCCCGGTGGATACCGGAAGCTCCGTCAACCTGATCATGTTAGAGACACTCAAAGGCATGGGATTCACCGAGAAAGATCTAGCAAAGAAGGCAGTCCCCTTGGTTGGTTTCAGTGGCGAAACAAAGCACTCCCTAGGAGAAATCGTCATCCCGACCTACGCTGGAGGTGTAAACAAGCAGGTAAGATATATGGTTATTGACGGACCCTCTACTTACAATGTGATCCTTAGCAGGCCCTGGATCCACGAGATGAAAGCAATTCCCTCAACATACCACCATTGTCTGAAGTTTCCAACGCCTTGGGGGGTGCAAGAGATACGTGGGGACCAGGAAGAAGCTAAGGATTGCTATAAAGTGGCTCTGAAGTCAACAACCAGCCCGCTTGCATAGCAATTACAGAGCCAATGCATCCAGGAAGAATACATTGAGCCCCAGCAGGCAGAACTAGACGAAGTTATCCTGGACGCGCTACATCCAGAACGAACTGTGCTCATTGGATCTGAATGTATAGGTAACATTCGCGAAGAACTCGTTTGATTATTAAGAACTAACATGGATTGCTTTACTTGGTCACATGATGATATGATAGGGATAGACCCAAGTGTGATAACTCACAAGTTAAGTGTGGATCCAAGCTATAAACCTGTGCAGCAGAAAAGAAGAAAGGTTGCTTCTGAAAGGAACCAGGTCATAAACCAGGAAGTAGATAACCTGCTCGCTGCAGGAAAGATTCGAGAAGTAAAATATTCAGAATGGCTGTCTAATGTGGTGGTGGTTCTGAAGAAGAATGGCAAGTGGAGGGTCTGCGTCGATTTCACGGATTTAAATAAAGCTTGCCCAAAGGATCTATTTCCACTACCACACATAGATGCCATGGTGGATGCTACTGCAGGCCACGAGATGATGACATTCCTGGATGCCTGGAGCGGATATAACCAGATAAAGATGCACCCCAGTGACCAGGAAAAGACAACATTCAGATCCGAGCGAGGTATCTACTGTTATAATGTCATGCCTTTTGGATTGAAAAATGCAGGATCTACCTATCAGAGGCTGGTAAACATGATGTTTAAAGAACAAATAGGCCAAACTATGGAAGTATACATAGACGATATGGTCGTCAAATCGAAGAAGGCTTCACAACATCACCAACACCTGGCAGAAACTTTCAATACCCTCAGAAAATACCAAATGAAGCTGAATCCGACAAAGTATACCTTTGGAGTATCCAGTGGAAAATTTCTGGGGTACATGGTGACCCAGAGGGGGATAGAGGCCAGCACCGAACAAATCAAAGCAATCCTGCAGCTGGAGTCACCACAGAAACCAAAAGACGTCCAGCGCCTGACCGGAAGAGTGGGAACTCTAAACATATTTATATCCAGATCCTCAGACAGATGCAGACTGTTTTATGACGTACTCAGAAAGAGCCAAATATTCGAGTGGACGGAGGATCATGAGAAAGAATTTCAGGAGCTGAAACGTTGTCTCAGCACCCCGCCACTCCTGTCAAAGCCAGAACCAGGAGAGCCACTATTCCTGTACCTGTCAGTCACAAAAGCAGCAGTCAATGCAGTACTAGTGCGAGAGCAGGAAGGGTCACAACACCCAGTATATTACGTCAGTAAGTCTCTGCTTCCAGCAGAGACCAGGTACACGTCACTAGAAAAACTTGTCCTTGCACTAGTTACTGCATCTTATAAATTGCGTCCCTACTTTGAGTCTCATACAATTTCTGTGATAACTAATTATCCTCTTAAGAATATCATGAGAAAACCAGAATTGTCAGGGAGGATGGCTAAATGGTCCGTGCACTTGTGCGGTTACGATTTGAAGTTTGAACCCCGTACGGCCATAAAGTCTCAGGCTCTGGCAGACTTTGTGTCTGACTTCTGCCCAGCTCTCCAGACCCAGGCAGAACAGGACATTCTGAGTTTGGAGGAAGATAAAGGGGAACAAGTGTGGGAGCTACATGTGGACGGAGCCTCCAACGCAAAAGGAGCAGGAGTAGGATTGGTCCTAAAATCACCCCAGAGAGATCTCATAGTCCAGGCTGTACGATGTGAATTCAAGGCCACAAACAACGAAGCAGAGTACGAGGCATTGATCCTGGGTCTGAAGCTGGCTCTAGATCTGAAAATCAGACACCTCCAGGTTTACAGTGATTCTAAGCTTATAGTTAACCATGTTAATGATTGCTATGAGGCCAGGGATCCCAGGATGATGGCATACCTAGACGTAGCAAAAGAGCTGGAAATCAGATTTGTCACGTTCAACATCAAACAAATCCCCAGGGACCAGAATGCAGAAGCAAACGCACTAGCCACCCTGGGGGCAACTTTCAAAGCAGGAACCATCTCCACAATACCAATTGTCCACGTGCTGGAGCCGACAATACTGAAACCTCGGCAGGAAGCAGAAGTGTTGTGCAGCACCAGCAGTGAAGAAAGTACTCCAGAATGGAGAAAACCATACATGGACTGGCTGCAGAATGATATCTTGCCGGCAGATAAAAAGCAGGTAAGGAGCTTCAGAATGAAAGCATCCAGATTCATACTAATTGATGGTGTTCTGTTCAGAAAATCCCTCGCTGGACCCTACCTCAGATGCACTAGTAGAAAAACCCTCTATAGTGGCGGTCATAAATGACCTTTTGCGACGGTTTTTAAAGGTTTTGGGTGCGTCGTATATCACGGGGTCGTATATACTTTGTCGGCGGTTGTACAACCGCCACTATAGCCTATCTACAGTGGCGGTTCTAACTTCAAAACCGTCGCCATAGCTTATCTATAGTGGCGGTTTTAACTTTAAAACTGCCACCATAACTTATCTATTGTGGCGTTTCTAACTTAGAAACGCCATAATAGGCAAACCTATAGCGGCGTTTCTAACTTGAGAACCGCCACCATAAATAGGTATATTTTTAAAAAAAAATTGCTACCGACATTTTTGTAGCAACATCATATAAATTTGACAATTCAGATATCAAAATGAACAAACAATACATAGTTACATACACAAGAATGCAACCAACTACCAAAAACCTTGCATATCATCCGGAACAACAATAATGTCAGTATTCAAAAATTATACACATCCAAGTGTAGTGTATAAATAATCACATACACATCTTACTTAATAGACTAATGAACATTACATATTTCCTAAAGAGTTGGTAGCCTACACCTCCTTAACATCCTTCATCTCGTCAATTGACACTCTTAAATCTGCAATGATACATTTAACAAAAGTAAGAAAAAACTGAAGTAAGCCTAAACAAATAAAAGTAAAAAAACACCAACAATTTGATTTAGTGGTGCTATTGCTGTGGTCTATGCTATAAAAGTACAAAAAGAAAAAACTGAAGTAAACCTAATCAAATACAGAGATATAGGATACAACGATGTGCCTAGGAAAAAAAAAGTTTAGTATTGTAGCTCTATTAATGCATTGCATGCTAACATAAGCTGGATTGATCATAATTCGCCAGTGATATGATATAACTTAACTCAGACCGAAACACACTAGCACCAAATATGAATAGAAGAAAGTTACCTACAAACTTCCACTTCTCTTTGTTATCATCCACCTGATCAGCAAAGCGAAAGCTTGGTAGCAGATGGACATGAGTAAGACCAGCAGCAGATAGCTTCTTTAAATGTTGAGTATCAGCTGAATCCTTCATGTAGGAGATTAATTAAGACATGAACCATTGTTCTATACGGAAACACTCAGAGCAAATGCAAGTACATTTCTTGTATTCTAATACTGAGCATCTTGAATAAAGTTCTATCTGAACAAATTTTAGCCAGAATAAACTACATAGGTAAGATGTATCCAAATTCATAAATATTAGCACATCAGTGATCACACAACAAAATAATTGCTCCTTTCCAACATTTGCAGAAGTTACATCTAAACTGCGTACTGCGACCAAAAATTCTTATCCTTGAATATATTAGCATGGCCTATAACTATTTCACACAGCACGTTCATCAAGTGAGCTAAAGTTTGTATCAATTGTTGTCTAGAAGGTTTTCTCAGAAATCGTACAACAAAATATGAGAATACCAGTTACAAGTTTCAAATTTTCAGAATAAAATCAAAGTGCACAGTCACAAGTTCAAATCTTTGAAAAAGAGAACTTAATCATTTAAAATATATCTGAAAAGAAAAATAGCTGATGCTAGAAGACTGATTTTTGAGACAATAAGAGAAAAGGCTAAATTCTGAACAAATACCTGTGGTGCAAAAGCTAAATATCCACCACGAAGGTTGGGATCCATAGTAGGCTCATTCGCGCTGCAAGAAACCCAAATATAAATATAACAAAATGTTAAACAAGCTGTGAACTATTTTAACATCAGAATTCATTGAAGATGATCAGTGAGTCACAATAGAAACAAGTAGAGTACTATATTCAATTTATATAGACTTTAAATATCAAAATTCTTGTTAACTTGAATACTATATTGATTAAAGCATTATATCTAAATTCTAACACTATGAGAAACCCTGGTGTGTAGAATTTAGGTAAAGCTATACAAGTAATTTTAAAGTCACTTGGCGGTTTGCTAATCTGCTACTATATCCTAAAGTGATTGAAAACACATGGTCAAGCTATGATTGAAAATTGGTGACCTTCATATATGATATACACATTAGTAATTAACCTCATGAAACAGAACTGAAAAAAGGAATGCAAACCAACTTGTGGCTTTGTCTTTTCTCTAATCATGACAGTTAGCAATTAGTACTCTGAATTATGCCCTTTCTTAGCACGACCAAAGACAGAATCCCTCCTGGAAAATACCTCCTCCATTTATATATCTTTGCATAAGCAAATATATAATCATTCGAAGTTAACAAAAAATTTTTAGTTGCCTAACTCATTCCCGTGAACAATGTCCAAACTTCCATGAGAACTAATTATTTCCACCCCAATTGAAGACACATTTGTGCATGAAATAGTTTGCGAGCAAAAAAGCAGTACTTGAAACTTTGTATTACTTGGCTCAACCAACTTAGACTTTTTCATTTGGTATCTCTGACTTGGCTAATGCGTTCATTGCATTGTTCTTACAACCTCAAACCTATCTCCAATTATAACCTACACAATCCATACCTAAATTGACCGCATTCAAGCGAAACTCTTATTAACCATTACAAGTTACACTTACATCATTAAACTGGAATTTAACCAAATTTATTGTACCTAATTGAGTATGATTGATACAAAGAAACGGATTTGGATTAAAATATAAAAAAACAGTGATTGACTGTACTTGAAACGAAGAGGAATAGACTTGAAGTCATTCATACCTGTTTTACAACTTTGATTACAATTTCAGAAACTTCACTTGTCATTCATCAGATGAGGGATTTTCACAGGCCATGAAAAACAATAGTCTTTTGCTTAATCGGAAATACCAAACAAACTCTAATTCAGCGAAACACTAAAATATAATCAAACAATAAAATTCATGAACACAAAAACCCAATTCAAAATGCACGAAATTGGGTAAATCATATTTTAGAGCAAATCATTAATACAAGGATTGTATAAATATTGTTACAGTAATTCAATAACCCAAAATTTTAAACTAGAGGACATAAGATAGCAAATTTTAGATTATCTAAACCCTAAATTTAAAATTAACGTAACCCTAGATCAAATTAAGGGAAAAAATATTGAATTAATTAGATTCAAAAATACCGACGATGATGGAGGGACTGGCAGATGGCGGTGGCGACTAGCGGTGTTGAATAGGTGAGAGCGAAAAGGCGCAGTCGACATGACTTCGTTCGCAATGATTCGTGGAGCTATGGTTAACAGAAATGTGAAGAAGTCAAAAGTGGTGGTCGTCGGGTGTTACGATCACTGGAGGTCAGTTAGGGTAGGAGTATGAGACTTGAGAGTGATGAAGGTTGGGAGATGCGGTGAGTATAGTAGTGTGATAAACTGCTAATCAGAGAGGGTTGGGTGATTTTAATTTTTTAACCTTTTTTTAGAGAATTAAATGGACATAGGTTTTTTACTAGAACCGCCACAATAGTTATTTAGCTCGGTTTTATATAGAAGTATTGCAAAAACCTTTTCACAAAAGTAAAACTAGTTAACATCGGTTGTGAATAGAACCGCCATAAAAGCCTTGCAGTGGCGGTTGTTAAACAAAACCGCCACAAAAAGTCTCCTTTATCACGTCGGTTCTTTATTAAAACCGCCACAAATAGTTTCTTAACTACTTTTTACGGCGTTTTCTATTAGAACCGACGTGGTAACACCGTCGTAATAGGTGTTTTTTCTACTAGTGATGCCTGGATCGGGAAGAGTCTCAGGCTGTTTTGCATGCTCTCCATAGTGGAGAATGTGGAAACCATGCAGGGGGCAGGAGCCTGTCCAACAAGGCACTGAGGCAGGGATACTTCTGGCCCACAATGCGCAAAGACGCCATGGAGTTCGCAAAAAAATGCGACGCTTGTCAGAGGCACGCCCACGTCAGCCACCAGCCAGCAGAGCCTCTGCACCAGGTTATCTCACCGTGGCCCTTCATAAAGTGGGGAATGGACATCGTAGGACCATTTCCCAAGGCACCAGGAAACAAAATCTATATGCTCGCCATGACGGACTACTTCTCCAAGTGGATAGAAGCAGAATCATCCTCCCAGGTTACAGAAACCTAGGTGATATCTTTCATTAAACGCAATATGATATGCAGGTTTGGCATTCCATCTGAGATTATATGTGATAATGGGTCCCAATTCATTGGAAATAAGACAGAAGCTTTTTGTGCTAGGTGGAATATCTCGTTGCAGAAATCTACACCCAGAAACCCCCAGTCCAACGGAGAAGCCGAATCTAGCAATAAGATTATCATTGAAAACTTGAAAAAGAAGCTGGAGGAGATTGGGGGCAAATGGGCAGAAGAGCTACCCCTGGTTCTCTGGGCTGACAGAACCACACCCAAGGTCGCAACGGGACAAACCCCTTTCAGCCTGGTGTACGGAGTAGAAGCAGTCATTCCATCCGAAGTTAGGGTCCCAACCCACAGATATGGATGCATAACAGAAGATCGGAATCAGGTGAAAATGGCAAGCAGTCTGGACACGATATATGAACTTAGAACCAACGCCCAGACCAGGATGGCTTCCTACCGACAGACTGTGGCTAGAATCTATAACAAAAATGTGAAAGTAAGAACCCTGCAAGTAGAAGATCCGGTCCTGAGGAAAGTCTTCCAGAACACCAAGAACCGGCAAGCAGGAAAATTCGCCTACAACTGGGAGGGGCCATACCAAGTAGAAAGCACAGTTGAAAATGGAGCTTACCGACTCATGACTATGGAAGGGCAAATGGTTCCCAGATCCTGGAATATCACTCACTTGAAAAAGTATTTCATTTAAGTCACCAACATGGTCAGCAACTGGGTACTCAGCCTACCAGATACAGCTCAGCCAGAAGGCGTGTGTCCGTGGCTAAGCACGTACAACCGGGACAACCAGCCTCCCGCGATGCATTAACACCCACGCAAGCCTGCCTTCTCTAAACGAGTGGGCGTACTAGACCCCTTAGCCAGCAATTAGACAGCGATGGCCAAACAAACGACATGCATGCACAAATCAAAGCACCAGAAACGCCTCAGAAGCAGCTGCCTGGGTGTCAGGAGCAGGAGAGGTCACCTCTTCCTTAGCACCTGGATCGTCAGCAGAAGCATTACCTGCTCCCACCATGCCAGCTAGCAGATCCAGGTTCATACCATCAGGGAAATCAGCAGCAAGCCTCTCCTCTTCAGCCTCTAAGTCCCAAGTCAAATGCTCCCCACTCTGGAACGCCTTTATGCACTTAATCTTCGTCTCCAGAGCAGCGTAGGTAAGAGTATTCACTAAAGTTTCCCTGAGTTCAGCATTCTTCTCTTTCAGCCCCTGCACCTCGGAAGCCAGAGAGACCTTCTCTTCCAGAATCTGGGAAACACGCGTCTCGGCATCAGAAGCACGTTTCTCAGCATCAGAAGCAGATTTTCTAGCCTCTGCAGCACATTCCTTCGCCTCAACAACACTATTTTTAGCACCTGAAATCCGCCCTTCAGCATCAGAAAGACTACTCTGCAACTTCTGCTTCTAAGCAGCCTCCTCCTCCAGCAGACTCTGGAACTTGTCTAATTCAGCTTGGACTTTGAGTTTGCCCTCCTCAGCTGCTTTTGTCTGCTTCAGAAGCTCAGTCTTCTCTGCTTCCAGGAGAGGTACCTTCTCCCGCAGAAATAGAGCCATCTGGAAGGACTGTCAAGTAAGAACAAAGTGTCAAAAAAAAAAAGCTTGAAGTAGTCAGCGTATATTCACCTCAAAAGAGTGCTCAGCTGCACGGTCCACCAAATCATGCAAAGCTCTTGTCCCCAACGCAGATCTAGAGGCAGGAAACAGCAGCTGGTTCATTAGGCCCAGGTTACGCGCAGATTTGGCCTTGCCAAAGTCATCTGGAAATGTAAAGGTAACAACTCCAACAGCAGGAGCAGATTTGGAAGTAGGAGTAGCCCCAGAAGCAGGAGCAGCTCCAGAAGCAGGAATGGCTCCAGATGCTGGGACTGAAGCAGAAGCAGACTCGGTAGTAGGAACAGGGCCGGAAGCAGGGGCAGGTCTGGGAACTGGAGGATCCCCAGAAGCAGACAGCACATACCCAGGAATTGGAGGCCTCACGGCTAGAGGAGTGGCTTCGATGGGAATCTGTTCCTTAGCCTGACCAGCACCAACAGATCTTCTCTTAGCACGAGCTCCAGAACCAGAAGCAGGAGCAGATTTCCTCTTCTCAGTAGGCTTGGGAGCAACCTCGATACGTTTCTTTTCTCTTAGAGCCAGAACGTCATTGAGTGAAATTTTGGATTTTGCGGAACCTGAAGGCAGAGGTGATCAAGTTAGAACCAGAAAAGCATTGCATGGCCAGAACCAGAAAAAGAGACAAAGTAGCATACCAGTCGACATTGATTCGTGTGCTTCCTCCTCTCCTCCTTCTTCTTCGAGTTCTTCCTCTTTCGAAGCAGATGTAGAATCCTGAACCAGATTAGGGAAAGTCCTGTGTTCCTCTGAAGGCCCAAAAAGTTTGGTCAGAGATGCAACCTCGTCGGAAGATGGAATCAGATGATGCAAACCTACGCAAAAAGCCAAGTAAGGAAATATAAGTGTCAAAATAAAAAGTCAAAAAATAAGGGCATGCAAGTACCGCGAGTAGACCGCCAGGTGCTGACGATATAATCAGTAAGAGGAGGAAGCGTATCGACTTTCACGAAGATGAAGCGGGAGAACCATTTGCTATCATCAGGTTTTACGGGAAAGATAATGCAACTTTTCTCCCCATCTCGCACTCGAATGATCACCTGGCCCCGACTAAGAGACCTGACCGAGAATAGATGTGCAAAATCTGGAAGACCAATATCATAGCCAAAACGGCTATTCATAGCATGTACTGCAAGCAGAGTCCGCCAGGTATACGGGGCAACTTGACAGATAGCCAAGCTATTCAGATTCAGAAATTCCTGGACCAGAGGAGGAAACGGGAACCTCAGGCCAAGGCGGAATGCATACTCGTACAAACATATCCACCTCTCCCGCACAAAATCAGCTTTCTGACCAGGAACGGGTATGTGAAACACCACTTGGTCGGAAAAACCGAAGGTCTCCTTGATGTAAGCAAGATCCTCCGTGGTAAAATCAGAATCGCATGAGTGTTTCGAAAAAAGGACGCCACCAGATGGGAAAGGATCAGCCGGCGCCGGAATCTCCGTGACGGAGGTCGAGGAGGCGGATTGATGTGACATGGTAAAGAAAGAAAAGAAAGGAAAGCAAGAAAGGGCGAGGTACCTGTTGAAAGCAGCCGGCAAGAGAGAGAGTTGTGAGAGAGGAAGGTGAAGGAAAATAATAAAGTAAAGGGAGTTGGGAAACCGAGGGGATATAAAGGAGAGAGAGAGAGAGAGAGAGAGAGAGAGAGAGAGAGAGAGAGAGAGAGAGAGAGAGAGAGAGTTTGTGGGAGAGTAATTGCGGCAGTTGAAGACATAAAGTGGGGAGTTACAAAAATCGAAGCAACTTCAAACACTTCGTCAGTTCTCCGCATCGCAAACAAAAATTCCCGCCTAAAAATGTTTTTGAGACGGAAATTTGGGGGCAATTGTTATGGATAAAAAATACCTTTTCAGCACCTGTGATGTGGCATCGTTTTACTGGCAGAAAGAATGGCAAAAAGTTGGCGACGTGACGCATGGCAGTTGGTGGATAAGAAGGGAAAGGGATTGATGAGGTGGCACGATGTGGACCATGGGATCAAAAAAGCAAACAAACACAAAAAGGGTCAAGGATAAATCCCACGTGCAAGAGAGGGGAAGATTGTGCTTTGACTCTTTCCACAACTAATACCTATTTTCATGGAAACCACCCTATTTTCCAGGAGCAGGCGCAGATATTCAGCAGCAGAGGTAGGAGGGAGTTGAGGATTCCAAACCCTAGCAACAAATAGCTATAAAAGCAAGGAGGTTCATTGTGAAGGGGGCATTCGAAATCATCTCGAGCAACACATCACTCCTCAAAATCCCGTCTACACTTAGCAATATTCCGCTACAAAAATAATCTTGTATTTCCTTACTTGTGCATTTATCCTCGATTATAGTGAAAAGTTGGTGGGATTCCGACTCCCCCCGCGGTTGTTCCCACAAAGGGTTTTCCGCGTCACCAAAAATCCTTCGTGTCATTCTTTCGTTCGTCTTTATTTCGTTCATTGTCGTTATTTCAACCAAATTGTAATTGGCATTAGATTAATCACTATCACTCACTTAATTAATTAGTAACCGGTAATTTTTTACCAAAACAATTACTATCATATTTATTACATCAAATGTTGCTATAATTATTTTCACTATTAATAGAGTTACTTTTGCTACTTACACAATTTTATCAGGCTTATATATTTAAATTAGAGGTGGTCAAATACGGACTTAGGTCGGACTTGAGCCGGCCTAGCTTGATTTTTTGGCCCACAGTCATCTTAGCAGGTTTTGAGCGGGTTCGTGGACCGGGCCTTTGTAAAATTTGAAAAAATACGTTGTCCATACCCTCTTTGTTAGCGGGAATAGGCCCGTCTCGTCCATGACCAGTTCTAATTTAAATAAATATATCAAATATTTGTTAAATCTTTCTCTTGCTTAATTTTATCAAATCAAATTTTATATTAGTTTATTATATGAATTTATTAGAGTTATATATTTAAATAAATATGAAATATTATACTAAAATATTATTTAAGAGCGCTCATTATTATTCACTAACTAAAGTACAAATCTAATGTATTATAAAATATTGCATATGTTGGGAATTTTTATTTTATTTATCTTTTTATAGTTTTCATAACCCAATTCATTTACCATTAATTTAGTTCATTCAAGTATAATATTGGGTGTAATTAAACTTAATTTATTTATTATTATTTATTATATTAAAAAAAATATATACTTAGTGTACAAAAATACAATGACACACTAAAACAGGCTCTAGATGTGAAAACGAGTACTAGGTTCATGAAAAGTGTTACATACATGAAAATGATTAGTAGGTGCATAAAAATTAGTAAAATGTATTTCGCCTCAATTTTCTTCTATAACTTAACCAAGAAATATATTATCTAGACATTAAATTGTACGTCGAATCCAAATATGACGTTATTTTAAAAATAAAATTTTGTTGGGGGGGGGGGGGGGGTTTCTCACGGTTCTCATTATCCTAATGGTTCTCACCGGAACCCAAATCTATATATGTATCCTTTATATATATCTAAGATGCACTTAATGAGTTAATGATATATATATATATATATATATATATATATATATATATATATATATATATATATATATATATATATATATATATATATATCGGGTTGAGATTCTATGAGAACTCCTTTCCCATGAGAACCATGAGAACCTCAAGTTCAGAACTTTTGTACCAAATGTCCAAAACTTTTATACCTCAGGTTCAGAACCTTCGTATCAAAGGTTCAGCTATTTCATCGGCCAGTGAACAAAACAAACATAATAAGAACAACTGACACTAATTCAAAAGTAGATCGTAATTGCAAAATTAACAACCGATGACGACAAATTGAAACTAAGAGCATAAGAAATAATAAGGTTGAAAAAAAATATATAAACATGACCAATTTACAAAATAAAGAGCACAAAGTCAACTTAAACCATATAAATTAATCAAAAGAATATTTGAAATGTTTGTGTAAGGGGATCCGTTGTATAAGACATAGATCCGGTGAAGAGTCTATCACACCCGAAATACTCGAGAGGGGGGGGGGGGGGGGGGGGTGAATTGAGTATTTAAAAATTATGCCTACTTTTTATTTTATATCAAGGTGATTAATTACTTAAAGTTTATTGATTAAACTTTAACTAATTAACTAACTGATTGTGAACGTAATGAAATGACTGAAATGAAAGGTGCAAGGACACACGATATTTGAAGTGGTTCAGCTTCACACGTCGAAGCCTACGTCCACTATTCTCGATTAATAATTTTAGTACCTTACTCCGGATTACAAAATTATTAACCCAACTCGTATAGTTAACTCTAACTATAACTCGATTTGAATATCACTAGATATTCGATTTGACTATCTTAAGTTACTAAGAAAGTACTTGATTGTTCTTCTAAGTGTTCACACAATTGAACGAGTAAGAAACAATATGAAGTACTATTATCTTATGACGTAATCTTAAGAAAGATGAGCAATTTGAAGAGCACGACTTTTCACAATATTTTCAAAAATAAAACAATAAGACAATTAAGAATTAAACTTAAATATGTTTTACAAGGATTGTTGTATTTCGAAAAGCTTACTTAGATAAGGAATGATCAATTGTATTTATAGTAGAAGAGAGAACTAGGGTTTGCACGAAACCCTATGAAGCCGTGAGATAGGCGGCAAGGATTACAAGAGATAAATCTTTATCTCTTTCCTAATTTAATCCAAGATATTATAGTTTAGGTAAATAAGATAAAAGTAAATCTTATTTGATTTCCAAAACTATATCTTTAAGAAGTTTAGATAAGCAAACAAATCAAATCATATATTATTAAGATAGGAAAATATCTTATATAAATATAAGTTAGATTTGATTTGGATAGTTTACTTATGTACAACAACTTTACACGCCCCAACGGTTTTCAGCTCACGGCTGAAACCCTAGGCCTGTGCTTATCTTTGGATAAAACCTATCTTATTGGATTAGGGTTAGGTAAAATAGGCTAGAAAACCCTAGGTAGCATGACGACCCATAAGTCGTTTTACTAACCAATAGAGATATGCAAGTTACCTATTATAACAACCCATAATTCAACTCTACTATATACACAAATGATTTCGAAATATGTTTAAAGAATTTTATCCTTTGAAAAATGATTTTAAAACTATTAAAATCGTGCTATTAAAATGCTACCTAAAGTTATAGTAGAAACAGCTATAACTTTAAGCTTGGTTAGTAAAGTTATAGGTGAAATAGCTATAACTTTACTTTCCCAATATTCTTATCTTAAGATACCGTCATTAGATGAAGACCTATACTAACTAATCTTCCTGGAGATCTTTAGTGATAGGATCTTCTCTTTATCTTGACCAAAAGCTCTTCATCTTGAGCTTTGCTAAAGACTTGATCTAGCCTTTTGCTTGAATGATCATCATACTTGAAACTTGTTACAGTTGCTTATGATGCTTTAAGAATCTTCAATGTTATAGCTCAAGCTGCTATAACATTACTTGAATGATGCCTCACAAATCTTCAATGTTATAGCTAAGAATGCTATAACATTACTTGTTAACTTGTAAACCTAAGTTAATCTATCAAAGACTAAACAAACGATTACGAGCAAGAGTTTACATAAAACGAGACACATACTTGTCATTATCAAAACTTAATCATATATCTATATGGTCCAACAAATTCCCCCTTTTTGATGATGACAAGTCTCTTTAGATTTGTGACTAAGTGTAAGTTCCCCCTCAACATAATACTATAAAAAGTCATAGACAGTTGAACGCAAGAACAATCACTTATATACAAAATATAGCATCTAAGGACCTTAAGAGATTAAAGATTCCGACAAGGAGCAAGCTTAGGCAAAACTTAAGTCACGAGAATTTCTTCCCCCTCTTGACATCATCAAAAAGACGAGAAAAGACATAAAACAACTAGAATGATATGAGTCGAGACACATATTAAGCATGCAAGGAAATATTAGAAAACGAGAAAGTAATCTACATTAACATGCCAAATATAAAATAAGTGTACTACAAACCAAACTAGTCTAATTGCCAATTGGGCCGAATAAGAACAAGTGTTTTAAGCCAAATGGGCCGAATGAAAAGCAAGCCAAAATGGGCCGAATTAGACAATTATTCAAAATATAAAGTCTAACAAAAGAAAATGCAAGGAAAAGAGGAGGACGGGTTTAAGGAATGTCACGTTTTACGACATTGGGGTTGACATAACCGGGACGGGTCCTAAACTCAAGAGAGTCAAGACGATCAAAGCATGAACGGACATGGTTAGCTTGTGCCGTGAGACACCGCTCAAAATTAAGCACTTTCAATGACAAGGCTTGAGTAGCCTCGTACACAACCCGCATATCCTCATGCATAGCCTTCCCTTCCTTCCACAAAGCCCCACCTTGACTAGCTAAGTTAGCCAACGAACTAGAGTGACGAACACACTCCTTGGCCGACCTAGCCGCATCCTTAGCCATAGCATCAACCCGTGCTTCAAGCCCATGCAAATAAGACAAGACTTCACCAAGATCCGAACCCTTCGAACCCGAAGCCTCATTCTTGTCTTTTCCCAAACCCAAGACCAACTCCGCAACCATCTTATTTTGTGCATCCATTTTCTCACAAATACTTGCCATAAACAATTCCAATTTTTGTTCAACAACCGAGACCACATCCGACGATTTCTCCACCACATTCCCTTTTGCCAAAAACACCAAATCGGGTCCAATGGCACCAATCTTCATCAACTTAAGATGAGTGTCACACATCTCATCTTTCACCTTTACACCATAGCTAGAAATCCCAATCACCCCTTTTTGTTCCAAAAGCCGAGAGACCCACATTCCATACGGCAAATCCAAAGTAGTATAAAACTTTTCCTCAGTGACACAAACACTTGTTTGAACGATTTTATGAAACACAAGACGAGGAATACTAACTTTGGATCCTTCAAGCCACTTAGACAACAACACCATCTCATAACTCGACAATTTATCATGACCACCCTTCCTTGGAACAACCGTGTTCCAAATGAAATTAAGAAAGAATTTCAATTTTGGGGTAAATGACCCCGCAAGCATGTTACTTGACCCCGTAGCATCAACATCAAACGACTTCTTAATTTTAAGCTTTTCTTCCTCCGTCACATCTCCCCATTCCGCACTCGGATTTATTTCGATCCCATCATCAGGGACCGAAAACAGAGTACAAAAATCGAAAAGGGAGACTTTGACTTCGGTATCATTCACCACCGCATGCAACACATTATTTTTGACAGAGACGGAAGAATAAAATTGGATTACCTCAATAGGATATACCGGACCAACAAAGGCACAAACTTTCTTCCATTCTTGAAAATTCAAGAAATCCTTAAAAAATTGCAAGGCTTCGATTTTTCCATACCACTTTTCGGAATAAAGACGACCACCATGAATACCGTACCGCATAACAAATTTGACACGGGTTCTTTCATCCGCGGTGAGTCGAAGCTTATAAAGCCCCATTGATGTTGCATTTGGCATGTATTCTCGAAACATTGTCCTTTGAGGACCTTCTTGAGTAGCTACAACCTCGGTCTCTTCCACCGAATATTCAAACCCCACGGCCTTCTTTTTCCCTTTATTTAACTTCCGTCTTTTCCCTTCTAAGTTAGGATCAACCCGGTTATGTTCGGGATTAGTTGGTTTTTGGTTTGATGAAGGTGAGGGAGTTTTGATAGGGACATAGGTTTTGTTGCATGAAGGTTTGGAGGACCCGGTCCGAGTTGTGGACCGAGTTGATGGCGAGTGAAAACGGGTTGAGGGAGGAGTCATGATGATTATAGGATTTTGGAGGTTGAGTGTGTAGAAAAGTCTAAAGGGAGGTCTTTGGGTTTTGTGTTTGTGATGGTGACGGTAGGAGGGAGTATTTATGGGAGCATGAGATCAATTATGGTAGAAGAGTTGTAAGGGAAATAAGAAAGTGGAGGTGGCGTGTTTGAGGTAGGTAAGTTTTCCCTTTATATTTTTATTAAAATTACCATAAGATGTACAAGTGTTTAGGGTAGATTTTTAAGGAGATATGATAAGATATGCTAAGATATGACAAGAATTATAAAGATGTGAAGATTTTCGGTTAAGGCAAGAAATTGGAACAATTGGTTACGACTTTTGGTTCATAATAATACTTAAAATTTACATGACTAGAAAATGGAATATTCTCATAATATAATATAACATTTTACATAAATAAACTTGCAACGAAAAATACGGACACAGTCATACAATCTCGTCAAATCTAGTCAGTCATATACAGAATAAAATATTTGTGACAAGTTTAGTTGCCACCAATTAAACCAATTTCCAATCGTAAAATCTTAAAACGTTCTCTAGCCAATGCTTTGGTAAAAATGTCAGCCCATTGTTTTTCTGTACTACAAAATTCCAGTCTTATGTTGCCCTTATCTACATGATCCCGTAGAAAATGGTGTCTAATGTCTATGTGCTTAGTTCGTGAGTGCTGTGCAAGATTTTTAGATATAATTATAGCACTTGTGTTGTCACATAAAATGGGTATACACCCTACACTAACACCGTAATCACATAGTTGTTGCTTAAGCCATAAAAGTTGAGAACATACCAGTCCAGCCGCAATGTATTCGGCTTCAGCAGTAAATAATGCAACAAAATTTTGTTTCTTTGACCCCCACGTGATAATACACGGTCCAACAAATGTGGCTATGCCGGAAGTACTTTTTCTGTCAAGTGAACAACCTGCATAATCTGCATCTGAATACCCTATGAGATCGAAATTACACTCAAGAGGATACCACAGATATAAATTAAATGCACCAATTAAATACTTCAAGATTCTTTTAACTGCGACCATATGCGATTCCTTAGGGCACGATTGGAATCGAGCACATACGCATACACTAAAAATAATATCCGGACGACTTGCAGTTAAATAAAGAAGTGAGCCAATCATACCTCGATAAGTCGTCTCATCGACAGACTTACCGTGTTCATCCAAGGTTAACTTCTTCTCAGTGCCCATAGGAGTTGGCTTAGAGTTAGAATTTTCCATACCGAATTTCTTTATTAGCTCCTTGATGTATTTTTGCTGGTGTATCATAATCCCTTCAGGAGTTTGTTAGATTTGGAGTCCAAGGAAGAACTTGAGTTCTCCCATCATGCTCATCTCAAATTCTGAGGTCATTAAATCTGAAAAGTACTTACATAAACGATTATTAGTTGAACCAAAACTAATATCGTCAACGTATATTTGTACGACTAGTAGATCGGAAACCTCAGTTTTCAGGAATAGGGTTTTATCGACAGATCCTCTTTTAAAACCGCTTTCTAGAAGATATTTTGACAATCTGTCGTACCACGATCTCGGAGCTTGTTTCAAACCATAAAGAGCTTTATCTAATTTGAAAACATGGTTTTGAAACTTGCTATCGAGAAATCCTGGGGGTTGTTCAACGAAAACCTCCTCATTCAAATAATCGTTAAGAAAAGCTGTTTTAACATCCATTTGAAAAAGTTTAATTCCTTTATGAGCAGCAAATGCTATTAATAATCTAATAGCCTCAAGTCTGGCTACAGGAGCGAAGGTCTCATCGTAGTCAATTCCTTCTTGTTGATTATATCCTTGTACAACCAATCTAACTTTGTTTCGTACAATAACTCCTGTATCATCCAACTTGTTTCTAAAAACCCATCTTGTACCGATAACCGTTCGATCTTTAGGTCTTGGAACCAAATGCCACACTTTGTTCCGTTCGAACTGTTGAAGCTCTTCTTGCATAGCAACGATCCAATCTGGTTCAGCAAGTGCTTCTTTGATATTTGTTGGGTCAATGGTTGAAAGAAAGGAGTAGAATGAGCAAAAGTTTTTAAGTCTTCTACGAGTTCGAACGCCTTCATTCAGACTTCCTAGGATGGTTTCCATTGGATGGGAGTTCTTATATTTCCATTTCTTAGAAATAGGAGGCACATCTTCATCTGAACTCGTCTCGCCTTCTTCGAATGATTGGGGTTTAAGCCTTGTTCCCCCTGAATCCAAGTCTGGGGTTATAACAGAATTAGTTGTAACATTGGACTTAGTTCGTTGATTAGAGGTTGAAGTTATAGCTTCATCAGTTATAACTTTATCCTCCAATTGCTTAGATTGAGAAGAGATTTTAGTATCATCAACTAAACTCTCAGTACTCTTTCCTTTATCATTCGAAGGGCTTCCTTGTTCATCATTTGTGCCCTCAATTTCTTTGTCTTCATCATCCAATTCTGGAAGTTCATCCCTGGATAGTCGGAAATCAGGTTCGTTCAAATCTTCTTCCTCATCCTGTTCAACTTTATCAAACATATTATTCTCATCAAAAACTACATGAACACTTTCTTCGATGCATAAGGTTCTTTTATTGAAGACCTTATATGCTTTACTATGATTAGAATAACCGACAAACACCGCTTCGTCACTTCTAGGATTGAATTTGCTTAATCTATTTTTGCCATTATTATGGACAAAACATTTACTCCCGAAGCAACGTAGATGTGATATGTTAGGTTTACGTCCCCTAAGAAGCTCATAAGGAGTCTTCTTGAGAATAGGTCTAATTAAAGCTCGATTATGAACATAGCATGCAGTACTAATAGCTTTAGCCCAGAAATTTCGAGGTAGGACACTACACAATAACATTGTGCGTGCCATATCCTCCAATGTTCTATTCATACGTTCGACAACACCGTTTTGCTGTGGGGTTCGTGGTGCCGAGATCGAAGTTATGCCCAACACCATTCTCCCTACAATAATGTATAAAAGCTTGGTTATCAAATTCGGTGCCATGATCCGTACGAATGGAAACTAATTTTGATTTATATTTATTTTGGGCAAGCTTCATTAGAACTGCAAATTCTTCGAAAGTCTCATCTTTTGAATTGAGAAAGATTGGCCAAACAAATCTAGAATAGTCATCAACCGTAACGAAGACATACCGGATCCACCTCTACTTCTTACCTTCATTGGGCCACAAAGATCCATATGCACGAGTTCTAGTGGTTCTTTGGTACTTACTATTCTCTTGGGTTTGAACGATGATCTAACGTGTTTGCAACGAGCACAAGAATCACATAGGGTTTCTTGATCGAATTTGATTGATGGAAGTCCTTCAAACAGATCCCATTTCTTTAGCTTATTCAACGTTGTTGAATTTATGTGAGCAAATCTTTTGTGCCAAAGGCACGGATCATCTGTCGTTACTTTCATGCATGTGAATGAATTAGTAGGAATATTATTTAAATCAATCATATAGACATTCCTTCTACGGTGTCCTTCAAGCACAACACTACTTGTTCCTTCAATTATTATTCGACAAGAATCTGAATGAAAGACAACTTTATTTCCTTTGTCGCATAATTGAGAGATACTAAGTAAGTTGTGTTTGAGATCACTCACAAGATAAACATCACTAATTGCATGAGAAGGGGATATTCCAACTTTACCAACACCGATGATCTTACCCTTCTTGTTATCACCAAATGTGACCTTACCTCCATCGAAGGGTTCAAGTGAAAGAAATAAATTTACATCTCCAGTCATGTGCCTTGAGCATCCACTGTCAAGGTACCATAGGTTATTTTCTTTCACCACAATCTGCAAAATAATTAGATACAGTTTTTAGGTACCCAAGCAAAGTTGGGTCCTTTGACGTTAGTCACCCTGAAAACTAGATCTTTTCTAACCCAAACCCTTTTAATAATTTTGCATTTTGGAGGCGAATGGATTTGTTTAGAAGCCGTTTTAGGTTTAGTTGTGGGTTCCTTATGTTGCGGTTTTTCAGGTTGTTTTGGAGGAGCTTTGGTTTTGACGGGCTCCTTAGGTTTTGGAGCATATTTAGTTTTGGTATCCTTCTTGAAATCAAAGCTCATATCATAGAACCAACGATGATCATTGTTGCGTTTCTCACTGGTACTTGGTTCAGATGGGGTATTAACACTTTCCTCGAAAATAGTGTCAGATGCTTTGACAAAGTTGATTCCTTTTCTTAAATCTTGAGCATATTTGACACAATTTTCTTGGATATGTCCAGTATGACCACAGTAATTGCAAATCAAGTATTCTGGTAAATTTGTATATTTTCTCCTTCTGAAGTCTCGTTCGGAAGGGGTTGATTTGCATTTAGAGTGATCTCTACGACCATAGCACTCATGTCCTAATCCCATTTTCATGTTATTATCTGATTGCTCAGTTAGGAAATTTAGAACACGTGTGCTACCTTCCCATTTCTCATGAACCTTTCTAGCATGCAAGAGTAACTCTTTTAGGGACTCTATTTCTTTGTTGCATTTGGAATGATCTAACCCTGTGACTTTGGGAGGATGAGTCTCTTCATAATTATCACGGAAGTTCTGGAACCTATCATTAAGAACCCGTACCATCTCGGTATGCGTTCTTTTAATATTTAAAAGATCAGTTTTAGATTCCTTTAATTGCTGAGTTAGAGATTCGATCTCCTTCTTTTGATTTGAGATCATGGCCTCTCTATCCGTGGCCTTTGTCTCAAGTAGCTCTTTGACTTTTCTTAATTCCAATGTTATAGCTTCACTAGCTATAACTTTGGCTTGAAAATGCTTAATGTTGAGTTTTAGGTCTGAGGTTATAGCTTCATTAGCTATAACTTTAGACTCAAGAACCTTCTTCTCAGCATTTGTCGTATCTGAAGTTGTAGCCATGTTGGTCAGTAACTTTAGATTTGAGCTTTTGGCCTTTGTTTTAAGGAGATGATTCTCTTCAGCAATGTCAAGGATTTGTTCTTTCAAGTCTTTCAATTCCATTTCTTGTTCGTGACACTTATCAAGAGATTGCTCAAAATATTCAATTAAAGCATTCTTAGACAACTTCTTAACATTCTTCTTACGTTCAAGATAACTTACCTCTTCTTCTTCTTCTTCTGAATCTGAATCTCCTAGGAAGAAACAGTAGGAGTCCACACTATCTTTATCATCGTCTGAGAAGAGGTCAAGACTGATGTTGCTTAAGCATAGGTTAGCAACTTCTTCTTCTTCTGATGCTTCGTCATCCTCAGGGTCTAGATCTCCCCAGCAAGATGCTATCATCACTTGCTTGAATTCCTTCTTAGTCTTGTCACATTTTGCTTTGTCTTTAATTTTCTCCCATGTGGGACAATCCTTAATCATATGACCGGATTCTCCACACTTGAAGCATCCTCTATTAGCAAACGTATTTTTTGACTCGGAAATTTTCTTATTAGTGAATTTATTATTATTGAACGATTTTGCTTGCTTATTTCTGAAAATGCGTTTGTTGAACCGTTTAGCAAACAAGACCGTTTCGTCCTCTATTTCTACATCTTCTTCTTCCTTAGCAGAAGCTTATAGAGCCATGCTCTTCTTATTACTGGACTCAGCCTCATCGTCATCCAGGACGAGTTCATGAGCCATGAGAGCACCAATAAGTTCTGCATAAGGGAGAGAAGTGAGATCTCTGACTTCTTCCATAACCGTGACCTTGGGACGCCATTTCTTGGTTAAACTCCTAAGTACTTTTCTAGCAATATCCTCGGAGTTGAAAGTTTTACCAAGATTTTTGAGCTCATTGACTATTGTAGAAAATCGTGCTGACATGCTATCAAGTGATTCATTATTTTCCATTATGAAAAGTTCGTATTTTTGAATCAGCAGGTCAATACGATATTTCCTTACAGCCGACGTTCCTTCATAGGCCAATTCAAGACCATCCCATATTTCCTTGGCCGAAGTGCAAGAAGAAAAACGATCGAATTCAGTCGATGTCATGCCGTTTTGTAACAGGCTTATCGCTTTCGAGTTTTTTTCAGCCTTCTTGTATTCAGCCTCAACATAGTCTTCTTCCTTTTTCTCATAGGTAGTGCCTTCCGAAGATGCGACCAGAATTTTATTTAGTCCGTTTTTTATAATCGTCCAGCACTCCCAATCATGTCCTTTTATGTAGTGTGTCATCATGTTTTTCCAAAGTCCATAATTCTTCCCATCAAAGACGGGACACTTAAGATACTTGGAATCCATTTCACACGTGTAAGGCAAATGGAATAAAAATAAAATAAAAAGATAAAAAGATAGACGGATCTAGCCTCTTTGCGGTTAGGCAATCAAGAGCACGAGGCTCTGATACCAATTGAAGAGTCTATCACACCCGAAGTACTCGAGAGGGGGGGGGGGGGTGAATTGAGTATTTAAAAATTATGCCTACTTTTTATTTTATATCAAGGTGATTAATTACTTAAAGTTTATTGATTAAACTTTAACTAATTAACTAATTGATTGTGAACGTAATGAAATGACTGAAATGAAAGATGCAAGGACACACGATATTTGAGGTGGTTCAGCTTCACACGTCGAAGCCTACGTCCACTATTCTCGATTAATAATTTTAGTACCTTACTCCGGATTACAAAATTATCAACCCAACTCGTATAGTTAACTCTAACTCTAACTCGATTTGAATATCACTAGATATTCGATTTGACTATCTTAAGTTACTAAGAAAGCACTTGATTGTTCTTCTAAGTGTTCACACAATTGAACGAGTAAGAAACAATATGAAGTACTATTATCTTATGACGTAATCTTAAGAAAGATGAGCAATTTGAAGAGCACGACTTTTCGCAATATTTTCAAAAACAAAACAATAAGACAATTAAGAATTAAACTTAAATATGTTTTGCAAGGATTGTTGTATTTCGAAAAGCTTACTTAGATAAGGAATGATCAATTGTATTTATAGTAGAAGAGAGAACTAGGGTTTGCACGAAACCCTATGAAGCCGTGAGATAGGCGGCAAGGATTACAAGAGATAAATCTTTATCTCTTTCCTAATTTAGTCCAAGATATTATAGTTTAGGTAAATAAGATAAAAGTAAATCTTATTTGATTTCCAAAACTATATCTTTAAGAAGTTTAGATAAGCAAACAAATCAAATCATATATTATTAAGATAGGAAAATATCTTATATAGAGGCGGGATCTCGTGAGTTTGGTTCTTACGGTGAGTTGTGAGTTTGGAAAATCTAAGCCATTGATCTGCACAAAATAGACCACTGAGATTGAATCAACAAACAAAACATAGTCCAATAACAAAACAGGAACAAGGGATAATACTCCTCGCTGAAAATTAACAAGCCCATTAAAAAATCTCTAATCTTTCTCTCTATCTACAAATCACTCATCGACTTCTACAGTTCTAATTAATCATCAAATCCAATGAATATGAATTCTAGTTATAACAAATTTGATGTTGACTCAGGCATTGAATAAAAGAATCCTTCATCTAAATCTCTAAATCAACACAAAACGATTCCAATTTTAATTCTGATTCCAATTCGTATTCAAACTCGTATCCGGGCTACTGCCTTGGTGGTTTAATTGGTTGTTAACGAAGTGATCGATGGTAGGCAGCAATGGCGACTTTGTTTCAATTCCGAGTTCGCAACAAGGAGCGCAACTGGTAGCCGCTCGTGCGCCAAGGAGCGGTTGTAGTCTCGGGTCTAGTGTAGGCTTGATGGTGCGAGTATTTTTGTTAATGTTCAAATCTAATGGTGTTTTTATATTAAATTAATGCAGGTTTTTCGTGAATATGTAATGTTGTTGGGGTTTGATTATTTGTTCCAATGTTAATAGATCAGTTAGATTTTTCATAAATAATGTTCCTGGTGCTTGAAATTGCATCGGATTTCAACTCGAATTCAGGGCTTCACGTGATGCGGTGGCACGAGCAACGGCGGCTCAAAGGCGAGATCTAGGTGGCATAAGGAAATAACACATGCTGGTGTTGCAAAGACGCCACAGGTGGTCATCTTTAATCGATAAAAGTGCGGTGAGAACCATACATGAGGTAAGCCTTGAACTTAGCATTGGATTCAAATTTCTCGGGAAGTAAACAAATAGCTATTCGGTTTTGGCGACTCGACGATGCTTGGTGCGTGGTGATGGAGCAGCGAAATGAACAGTTCTTGTTAATCGAAGTCACAAATGCGCACCTTGTAGCTGTGCTTCAGATTTACTCAAAGTAATTGCTGGTATCATTCGATTTTAATAGTTAGATTTGGGACACTGTGATCCAAAGCTTCTATTTTCCACTATCTTATTTTTACTGGGCTTTATGACGGTTGTGTATCTGATTTAAGTTGGTCATATTTGTTATTGGCTTCAGTAGTTAGATTTGGAAACTAGCCTAGTTAGTTAAAAAGCTGTCACATTTCTAGGACTGTGTGTGTGTAATTTTAGTTGGGATTTATTTGGTAATCCGTGAAGTTAGTCAGTGATGATATTGAATGTTAGCTATTGTAATATCTAATCTTTCGACTTGTGCGTTTGTGATAACATTAGGCCAAGGTGAGAGCAAGTAAGTTTGGATGGTTAGTTGTTGGATTGGGATTTTGGTTCAGAATCTTGTAATAGCAGCATTGGTCCAATGCTGATACCTCCTGCCCACCTATAAGCCGTATCGGTCGGTCATCTTGATAAGTGATAACTTGGATTTAACCTCGGGACATTTGGGCCGTTCATGTAAGTGTAAAATTAAGGCCCAATCCATTGTAAGTAAGCCCAACATCTTCAAGTACATCAAATACACACTTGCCGTTAATTTGGTCTAGTGGTGGTTACCAAGCATACAAGTAAACTTAATTAATTTCAAGTGCACTTCTCTCAAAAGCTAAATCATCACAATAACACCAGAATAACAATAACAGCACAATAACATGTGATAAAAAAAGAGTAAAAAAATCAAAGTAGTAAAAAAAATCTAAGTGACACCGGAATAACATCACAATAACACCAGAATAACAGTAGAATAACAGCACAATAACACGTGGTAAAAAAAGAAAAAAAAATCAAAGTCGTAAAAAAAATCAAAGTGGCACCGGAATAACATCACAATAGCACAAGAATAAAAACATAATAACATACGGTAAAAAAAAGAGTAAAAAAAACATAGTAAAAAAATCAAAGTAGTAAAAAAATCAAAGTGACACCGGAATAACAGTAGAATAACAGCACAATAACACGTGGTAAAAAAAAGAAAAAAAAATCAAAGTCGTAAAAAAAATCAAAGTGACACCGGAATAACATCACAATAACACCAGAATAACAGCACAATAACATGCGGTAAAAAAAGAATAAAAAAAATCAAAGTAGTAAAAAATCAAAGTGACACCGGAATAACATCACAATAACAGCATAATAACAGTAGAATAACAGCACAATAACACTTGTAAAAAAAAAGAAAAAAAAAATCAAAGTCGTAAAAAAAAAAATCAAAGTAACAGCAGAATAACATCACAATAATAGCGGAATAGCAATACCAGTACAATAACACGTGGTAAAAAAAAGAAAAAAAATCAAAGTCGTAAAAAAAATCAAAGTAACAGCAGAATAACATCACAATAACAGCGTAATAACAATAATAGCACAATAACATGTGGTAAAAAAAAAAGAGAAAAAAAAAAATCAAAGTCGTTAAAAAATCAAGTTAAAAAAAAGCACAATAACAGCATAATAACACGAGGTAAAAAAAAATAAGAGTGAATCAAGCAAAAAAAAATTTTGTACAAAAAGAAAAAGAAAAAAAGGTAACATAATGAGAAAATTAGAGAAAAACATAAGAGAAAAAAAAAGTTATAAAAAAAAAGCATAATAACACGAGGTAAAAAAAAAGAGATAAAAAAATTAAAGTAAAAAAAAAAAAGTAGCACTAGAAAAAAGAGAAAATAAATTAAATAACAATGCTTTTATATGACAACTAAGATTAATCTTGGCCACTCATCTCTAATTTAATCTAATGGTTGAGATTCCCCCAACTCACAACTCACCATAAGAACCAAAATCACCAAATCCAATCTCATCTTATATAAATATAAGCTATATTTGATTTGGATAGTTTACTTATGTACAACAACTTCACACGCCCCAACGGTTTTCAGCTCACGGCTGAAACCCTAGGCCCGTGCTTATCTTTGGATAAAACCTATCTTCTTGGATTAGGGTTAGGTTAAATAGACTAGCAAACCCTAGGTAGCATGACGACCCATAAGTCGTTTTACTAACCAATAGAGATATGCAAGTTACCTATTATAACAACCCATAATTCAACTCTACTATATACACAAATGATTTCGAAATATGTTTAAAGAATTTTATCCTTTGAAAAATGATTTTAAAACTATTAAAATCGTGCTATTAAAATGCTACCTAAAGTTATAGTAGAAACAGCTATAACTTTAAGCTTGGTTAGTAAAGTTATAGGTGAAATAGCTATAACTTTACTTTCCCAATATTCTTATCTTAAGATACCGTCATTAGATGAAGACCTATACTAACTAATCTTCCTGGAGATCTTCAGTGATAGGATCTTCTCTTTATCTTGACCAAAAGCTCTTCATCTTGAGCTTTGTTAAAGACTTGATCTAGCCTTTTGCTTGAATGATCATCATACTTGAAACTTGTTACAGTTGCTTATGATGCTTTAAGAATCTTCAATGTTATAGCTCAAGTTGTTATAACATTACTTGAATGATGCCTCACAAATCTTCAATGTTATAGCTAAGAATGCTATAACATTACTTGTTAACTTGTAAACCTAAGTTAATCTATCAAAGACTAAACAAACGATTACGAGCAAGAGTTTACATAAAACGAGACACATACTTGTCATTATCAAAAATTAATCATATATCTATATGGTCCAACATCCGGGAATTAAAAAGACAAAAAAATTGAGTGATTCATACTTTATTGATAAAACAAAAACAAACCAAATGATTTGTAATAAGACAAAAAGGAGAGAAATTGAAGAAAGAATCCATAAAATGACAAAGGACATGGCATCAGATTCGCTTTGGGAACTAAGAAAAGATGAGTACTGAAGAAGGCGGAGTGAATAACAAAACAGAGAAAGTACCCTTACTTAAAATAACAAGTGTGCATGTCAGATGTGTGCCGTTAGATTATTTGATCTAATGGTGGAGAATGGTTCTCATGGTTCTCATAGGAAGAGGGTTCTCATAGGATCCTAAATATATATATATATATATATATATATATATATATATATATATATATATATATATATAGAGAGAGAGAGAGAGAGAGAGAGAGAGAGAGAGAGAGAGAGAGAGATATGGAGGGAAAGAGAGGGAGAGAGAGAGAGAGAGAGAGAGAGAGAGAGAGAGAGAGAGAGAGAGAGAGAGAGAGAGAGAGAGAGAAGGTTTCTTATAAGGCCATTATATCATATAAGGCCCTAAGTCTTTATAAGAACCCTTGGATGAAGGGATTGAATGGATGAGATAAGGAGAGAGGGGGCCTTTTTTAGAGTAAAAAAAAAAGGAAATGCTTGTTGTATGACAGAGGGTCCACATATCACTGTTTGTGTACTTCTTACAGTACAATCCCGCGGACAAAAGGAATAAACAACACAAATAATTCATTTTGCATGCTTTCCCTCTTCATTCACCATTCAAAACCTCTCAACAAGCAAAGCCCATAAAAATCACCATACAAACGATCCTAAATCCTGTAAAATGCAATATAAATCATCAAAAAAAAATAAGAGAAATTTCATTCCAACTGTAAAACTACTTCACGTTGCCGTTAAATTTAATTCGCTTTGTTGAAAATAAATAAATTGTCATTGTTCATCAGAGAAAGACGCTCAAAATGACAGTCAGTGTTTGTGAAATGGATCAACAGATTGAAGTTGCCGTCGATGGTGAGTTATTTGCTTTCTTATTTGTGTCTTGGTTATTGTTGTAGCTTGATGTTCAAGAATAAAATGCTATATGTAATTTTTGATTGATGTTCATTATTGTAGCTTGTTGTAGCTTGTTGCTATTTCATTTGTGTTCATTATTCTTAATGGTGTTGTACTTTCACGGTGTTCATCAGATTTGTTCTTTCATTTTGGTAGCTTGTTGTTCATGGCAAAAAATGATGGAAATTTAAAAGCTTGGTAAAGAACGAATTATAACTTCAGTGGGTTTAAGTAAAACTATTACCTGTATATGTATAACTTCAATAATACAGTTTGTGTACTCATGTAGTTCTTATATTCATCGTGTTATAACTCCACTGGTTTTTTTGTATAACTCTTTGACAATTTCCTGCAGCTTCAGGTAACAGAGTAATTCTAACCCTAAATTTTGCATAAAAAATATTACTAAACAACCAATTTTGATTTAGTTATTCATGTTATAGCTTAAGTTATACATTCATTAAGTGAAGTTATAGGATGTGGAGGGTTATACATTCTCTACTTAGAGTTGTACATTATATGATTAGAGTTATACAGTTTGTGTATAGATTGTACATTATATGTTGTAAAGTTTTCATTATATGCTAAGAGTTATACATTGTATGACTGGAGTTATACATGCTGAAAACTAAAGTAATACAGGCTACAATGTATAACTCTAGGCATATAATGTATAACTCTTAGCATATAATGTATAACTCTAGAACAGAGGTATACATTATATGCCTAGAGTTATACAGTCTGTATCTAGAGTTATACAGACTGTGTCTAGAGTTATACATTATAGGGTAATTTGATAACTTATACCTTAAATAAGTCACTTTTTCAAATCTTATACCTAAGATAACTTTCTTTAAAATCTTATACCTAAAATAACATTTTCTTTAAAACTTGATATCAAATCTGAAAAAAAGCCTTAAATTGACAATCTTATCCTTACTAATTAAACATTGTCATCATTTGCCCCACCTATTAACACACACACATCCACGATTACCACCACTAAAAACCATCAAATTAGTAAGGGTAAAATCGTTAATTTCGGGATTTTTTTAAGATTTGGTATCAAGTTTGGAAGAAATTATTATTATTTTAGGTATAAGATTTTAAAGAAAATTATCTTAGGTATAAGATTTAAAAAAGTGAGTTATTCAGGGTATAAGTTATCAAATTACCCTACATTATATGCTAAGAGTTATACATTATATGCCTAGAGTTATACAGTCTGTGCCTAGAGTTATACATTGTATGACTAGAGTTATACAGACTGTGTCTAGAGTTATACATTATATGCTAAGAGTTATACATTATATGTCTAAAGTTATACAGTCTGTGCCTAAAGTTATACATTGTATGACTAGAGTTATACATTCTGAAAACTAATACAGTCTACAATGTATAACTCTAGGCATATAATGTATAACTCTTAGCATATACAGACTGTGTCTAGAGTTATACATTATATGCTAAGAGTTATACATTATATGCCTAGAGTTATACAGTCTGTGCCTAGAGTTATACATTGTATGACTAGAGTTATACAGACTGTGTCTAGAGTTATACATTATATGCTAAGAATTATACATTATATGCCTAGAGTTATACAGTATGTGCCTAGAGTTATACATTGTATGACTAGAGTTATACATTCTGAAAACTAAAGTAATACAGTCTAAAATGTATAACTCTAGGCATATAATGTATAACTCTTAGCATATAATGAAAATATATAAACAAATGTATAACTCTAGACACAGAATTATACATTATATGCCTAGAGTTATACAGTATATGCCTAGAGTTATACAGTCTGCGTCTAGAGTTATACAGTATATGCCTAGAGTTATAAAGTCCGTGCTTAGAGTTATACATTCTATGCTTGGAGTTACAGGGTAAATGCTAAGTAGCTTGGAGTTATATATCCTAATAATCATTTCATGGATGTGTGATTCTACTCGGATGGTCGTAAGGAAGCGAAAACTGAGTATTGTAAGCATTTGGCAGCGGAGTTTACACCTTGTGTAGGACAACTATTTTTTGAAATCGACGAGGCAGTGACATTCTATAAAATTTATGCATTGGCGTCCGGGTTTGATGTTCGGAAGTACTCAACAAAAAAATGGCGCGACGGTGAAATCAAGTCAAAGTTGCTGGTTTGCAATAGAGAGGGATTCACATATGTCCCAAAAGGCGAGGCAGTAATTAAAAAAAAATGAGACCGGGATTAGGGAAGAAGAAATGCAATGGGGATTAACAACTGCGAAACAGAGGAAATATACAGTCAAGAGGGTAGAGTGTAAAGCACGTGTCAGGCTATTTATGAAGAATGGAGTATTAGTAATTGACCGATTCCACATGGGGCATAATCACGAGCTTGTATCTAGTGAGGATCGTCAGTTTCAAAAGATGTCGCGGAACATAGAAGATTTTCACAAGTACTTGATAATGTACAACTGAGGGGTTAGTTTACTATTAATCAAACCTCCACTAATTGAATGGCAAACTTCTAAAGTTATACACCGAGATCTTAGAGTTATGTAAACCTCGAGTAATTGATTGTGAAACTTCTAAATATTTTTTAAAATTCGAGAATAATTTATAACAGCCTTAGAGTTATATATAAAGTTGTTAGAGTTATACATATTCGCAGTGAAGGTTATACTTTCAGATGTAAGAGTTATAAATAATAAGAAGTTGCACAATCAATCAATGGAGTTATGCATATGTTTCATGAAGTTATATGAAAAGGTGTAAGAGGTATAGTTGAGGAATCCTTGATTATTACTCAGCACTGATTAGGATTTGTTGTCCACTGCAGTTGAGGATAGGAGCAACTAGGACGTACAACATGTGTAAGGAACTCTTAAACGGGTTCGAGAACATTGGTGCATCCTAAACTGATTTTAAAAACTTCCACCGAGATGTGAAATGCTTCATCCATAAACGGGACGGTCAATTGTTCATAGACCGGTTCAAGAATATGGCACAAAATAGGCAGAGGTTTTATTTTGATTATGAAGCTGACAAGGATAATAGCCTTCGAAGAGCAATTTGGGCTGACAGAACCGCTAGAAGGAACTACTCCATTTTTGGAGATGCAGTGTCGTACGACCCAACATACTCAACAAACAAGTACGATATGATTTTCACGTTATTCACTGGCATAGATCACCATAAGCGATCAGTAACATTCTGTGGGGCATTGATTGCCCATGAAGACCACGAATCCTTCCAGTGGGTTTTCAAGCGGTTTTTGAATACTAGAGTGGAAAGGAACCCAAGTACATTATCACAGATCAGGATGCGGGCATTATTAAGGCCGTACCCCTTGCCTTCAAGACTGCACGCCACCGATTTTGCATGTGGCATATAATGAACAAGGTGCCATCGAAGTTCGGGGTGATAAGGGAGGATTATAAGAAGTTCCTTCAGAAATTGAACAACATTATATGGGACGAAAACCTAGAAGCAGACGACTTTGACGCTAGGTGGGCAGAAATAATGGAAGCGCATGGTCTTGTGAACGAAGAGTGGTTTACAGAAGCGTATGATAAAAGGAGCCAATGGGTGATGGCGCATTGCAGGGACTTGAACATGGGTGGTGTAATGAGGACAACCCAGAGATCAGAGAGCATTAATAGTTTTTTTAAGAAGTTTGAGCAGAAGTCAGGTACGTTAGTGGAGTTTTGGATGCGTTTTGAAAGCGCTATGGACCATCAACGGCATACGCAGAAGAGACTTGACCATGTAAACCGACATTCAACACCAGCAAGGGGGACGCATTTACCCATAGAGGAATATGCGCCAAATGTTTATACCCGTGAGGTTTTCAAGGAATTCCAACTAGAGGTCATTTGCTCAATCGATACATGTAAGACCGAGGGCTATGCTGAAGTCGATGGAGTTGAAGTGACTGTCGTTAAGGATTCAATCAGAGAGAAAAGTTTCAACGTAGAGTACAACCCAGGTAACAACATTTTGGCATAATCTTTATCTATGTGGTAGTTGACTGAAGTTGCTAGATATAGTGCCAAAGTTACATTGTCTGAACATAGAAGTTATACAATTGTTCACTAAACTGCAATTATCTACTGTATAAATCTGACTACATTTTGAATAACTTAAGTTTTCAAAATGTATAACTCTTGTTATTATATGTATAACTCTACTTGCAGAATGTATAACTCTTGTTGCCATATGTATAACTCTACTTTCAGAATAACTTTAGAAGTTATTCAATTGTTCACTGAACTGCAGTTATTTGTAGTATAAATCTGATTACATTTTGAATAACTTTAACTTTCAGAATGTATAACTCTTGTTATTATATGTATATCTCTACTTGCAGAATGTATAACTCTTGTTGCCATATGTATAACTCTACCTTGATAATGTTTAACTCTTATTATTATATGTATAAGACTAATATATGGATGGAGACGTTATTTAGATGACAGTAACTTCATAATTTAATTTGATTACAGGGACACTGGCTACACGGTGCAGCTGTATGATGTTTGAAAGGATGGGAATTCTGTGCCGACATATAGTATGGATTTTGTCGGCTAACGGCAAGAAGACAATTCCAGATGATTACGTTTCTACAAGATGGAGAAAAGATGCATTGCAATTCAGATTATTAGAATGTGATGGTGAACAAACGGATTCAAATAGTAGCGCTGATAGAAAAGAAGTTGAGATGGTGAAGTTGTGGTCAGAAGTTCATGCGACCATTGGTTTACTTCGTGGCATGAGTGTGACTGAAGTTGTGAACTTAAGCTCCTTAATTAGGGAGTTCAAGGAGAAACGTTTACCGTACAAGAAAGATTTAACTAAGCAGCAGGAATTCGAGCAAATTCTTGGTTGCCCCGCCAGTGACGAGGTAACAATACTTCCACCAAAACAATCCAAAAACAAAGGCAGCGGTAAAAGAATGGTGTCAGCTAAGGCCAAATACATTGCCTTGGCTTGTAAGCCAAAGCGCATGTGTAATAACAGTAAACAAATGGCATACCACGATAAACGGAACTGCCCTAACCCATTTTCTGAGCATCCACCGTCTTCACCAGCATCTGAAGGAGTAGAAGAAGAAGAAGAAGAAGAAGAAGAGGAAGAAGAAGAAGAAGAAGACGACGACGAAGAAGACGACGAAGAAGAATAGAGAAACTTAACATGCTGTAGTAGTAGGCAATAGAAAAATACCTCCTTCTCAACAAATTATTTACAATTTTTTTTTTCTTTAAAAGGTAAAAAATCTGGTGAGACGGAAGGGGTATTCAGTAGCTAGCTTTTGTCTATTTTGAATGGGGTTTGCACTTAAATGATGTAATTTGGTAACTTCACCTTCCAGATTGTATGACTTCAGTAATATGAGTGTGAAATTTCAAGCTAATGTTGTATGACTCTTTTACACAATTTGGATGACTTTTGTTCATGGCAGAAAATACAATATTTAAAAGTTTGATAAAGAACGAATTATAACTTCAGTGGGTTTAAATAAAACTCTTACCCATATATGGATAACTGTACTTCATAGAGTGTATAACTCTTATAGTTATCTTTATAACACTTCTAATTATGTGTATCTTTTGCCCTTGTTTCTATAATTGTTGATATATTTGACTAAAGTCATGTGTTGTATGACTCTTGTACACAATTTGTATAACTCTTGTTATTTTTTGTATAACTCATAACTGTCTAATAAATTTTGTCTTTTTCATAACTGCAGTTATGTGTTGTATAACTCTTGTACACAATTTGTATAACTCTTGTTATTTTTTGTATAACTCATAACTGTCTAATAAATTTTGCCTTTTTCATAACTGCAGTCATGTGTTGTATAACTCCTGTACACAATTTGTATAACTTTACTTCACAGAGTGTATAACTCTAATTCTTATCTGTATAACTTGGATTTTAATTTTGACAGACCAAGATGATATAATAACAATCTATTCCAAAAAAGTTGTCTAAGTTGTTAAGGAGTTTCTTGACAACATACTAGAGTTGCAAAAACAGAGACTACAAAATGAATGGAAATACATTCTATTTTTTCCCAGGTTTTTTATCTGCTTTCCGCGCCATTTTTCGTCTGGCTTCTAGTTGCTTCAGGATCTGGTCTTTCTCGCCAATGAAACCGTTGACCTTGGTCAGAACTCCTTGCCCAATGATGTTCATGTCAGCTAGGACAAGCGTCGCTACCAGCTGGATTACCAAATATCGACGATTCACCTTCCTCTCAAGATCAACGTGACCAAAACTATCACCCTCGTACATTAACATGTGCATCATGGTGAACAAGCCAGACTCGATGTCGTTAATCGTTTGCTTATGCCAAGCAAAATGGATCTGACGAAACTGGAACTCCGGTAGGTCTTTCCCTCTGTCCTTGTCCTCATCCCTAGACTCCGGATAGTCGCTCATGAGGCTCGCCTGGCACAAACAAGAAACGTCAAAAAGTGAAATTGTAAAGCGGTGACAACACTTTTGAGTTTAACGTAATTACAACTTAATTCCACTTACAATTATGTGACACGCTTTGCATATCTCCGACTGGCCCGGACTTGAGTAATACTTATTGTCAAGAAGATCAATCGTACGTGAATTAAAGTTGATACACGCACATGCATAATGGGCTTCAATCTTAATGGGTACGAAAATTAAATCAACCTTCAAGCTGAAATCTTTTCCACTGTCGATTCTGAAGACGTCCCACACATTGTACAACCTTTCGGTGTTCTGTGTTTGTTGGACAGGGTTTCGTACAAAGTTCAAGATTATTTCCTGCTCAAGTAGAAGTATATGTATGAGAATACCAAAGGAGTTATAGGGGTTGTGCAATGGAGTTGCACAGTAACTCTTATAGCATATTGAAGTATGCCTAAATTCATACTGGCTGTTAATAACTTCTCAAAACAAAATGTGTAACTCCATAGAGGGTATGTATAACTTTAGTCTTATTTTTCACTGTGAAAGTTTTAAATATCATACCCTCAAAGTATAACTTTAAATAGGGTATGTGAAACTCTTATAGCATATTAAAGGATTGATTACAACCATACCATATGACGGATACCGAAGAAAGACGAACGAAAAAACGCGCACTCCTATGCCTCCAAACGAATAAGAAACAAGGACCAACACTCAATCACTGAATCATCCATTGGCGTCTCAGGGAGCATGGATAACATTTGCAACCTATTAATTGTTGCGTGCCAGGAATAGTTCACAAGTAGTTCACTGTGGTTCAGACAGCAGGTGTTAGTCAGGCTATAACGTCTACTAAATGGGAAGGTAACTGCTATTAAAATGACTGCATAACTTCAGTGTTGAAACATATAACTACATATTAGGAATGTGTAACTCCATTAACGATATGTATAACTTTAGTTGGTAAAGTTATACATTTCATAGTTGAAGTTATACAAAGCATAAAACAGTACTCAAGTGGTTCTGTTTATTTTAGACAGCTTACCCATTTGGAAATTTTTAGTCATCAAGGAAAACGTAATCAGCCACTTGTTTGCGATACACCGGGATATCCCTAATTAATGCCTTGTTTAACTTCAGCATCTTGGCGACCACTGTAAGGTCGGCGTCTGGTTACCCGCAATATGTGGTGCAACCAAGGCAATCGCCCTTATCCCGGGAGCGGCTATTGACCGCTGAGAGGGCCCGACTAGACGGCGTCCGGCCCAGGGCTACTTGGGAAGGTGGAGTCCGATAGGTTGAACTGACTTTGGAGCAAGGGCGTTTAGCAGAACTGTTCTCTCCGGCAACTTCGACACCTCTCTTCCTTCCACTTGTGTTGCCGGCTAACCTATGTGCCTCACGCAGATCCTCCATTTCACGGTCTTTAACCTCCTTAAAAGCTGTTACCCTAGATAACACAGCTTCCCTATCCACGTTAATGTCACTGAGGACAAGGGTGGCAACAACTTCCGCTCGCATGAGGTCATTGCTGTCCTTTGTCCCTATGGTACACTCGAATGGCTCTCCACGGTACAGCAACATATGAACCATGACGTAAAGACCACAGTCATTGTCAGTATACTCTGCTCCCTGCTAGTTGAATTTAATGTTTACAAAAGGAAACCCTTCAACTTTCTTCCCTTTGTCGAGCCCTTTGTAGACCATATACTTTCCCATCGCATCAGCCTGGCAGAAGTTACGCAAGGTGTTTAAAAGGGGAAGACCAATTAACAAAACAATGGAGCTGAAAATTAATCTAGTCACCAGTTTTATAAGTCTTACAGTAATACGCGCAATCCCTCCATATGGTAATTTCAGAATATCGTCCTCGTAAGAACGATTATCAAGGTACTCGATCTGCTCAGAGAGGAAATTTATGCAAATACAAGAGTAGTGATCTTGATCGCCAGTGCTTACCGGGACGAAAACCTACAAACATGCACCAAAAGTCTAAGAGTTATAAAACATAATTAGAAGCTTAGAGGTATACATATTGTGCATAATTGGAATTATACATTCTACGGTTAGAGTTATACATTATATGTCTAGAGTTGTACATTCTATTTCTAGAGTTATACATTATATGCCTAGAGTTGTACAGTATATGCTCAGGGTTTTGATGAGTGGCTAACTTCACTCCATAACTCTAGGCATAGAATGTATAACTCTAACCATAGAATATATAACTCACTGCACATAATGTACAACTGTAAGCATATACTGTATAACTCTAGGCATATGCTTACAGTTGCACATTATGTGTAGTGAGTTATACATTCTATGCCTAGAGTTATGGAGTGAAGTTAGTCACTCATCAAAACTCTAAGCATATACTGTATAACTCTAGGCAAATAATGTATAACTCTAGCCATAGAATACTGTAGCCATAGAATGTATAACTCTAGCCATTCTGAAAACTAAAGTTATATAATGTATAACTCTAGCCATAGAATGTATAACTCTAGCCATAAAATGTATAACTGTAAGCATATACAGTATAGTGTATAACTCCAGGAATAACTCCAGGTATAACTCTACGTATAACTCCAAGCATCTAATGTATAACTTCAAAGTATATATTGTATAACTCTAAGCATATACTGTATAACTCTAGGCAAATAATGTATAACTCCAGTATGGAAATGTCTCTATATTGATATCTGAGCTCACCATATCAGAGTCCAGTTGGAATGGACTAGAACACGACTCTTGCCACATGTCCCACGAGGCACAAAAGCCTTCAGAATGATCAACAACCAAGTGTTTTTTCCTGCATTGCCAAATTGCAATTGCTAGGTCCTATAAAAATGATAGACGAGGGTTGGTAGCTTATATCACAAGTTACATACATTTTGTCACAAAATAACTTGCGGAGTTCGAGCACACTTACAGTGTGACCTAGGCCAAAGAAACAGCGCGAACTTGCAACAACTACGGTGTTCGTGTGCGTAAGCTGATTGAGTAGTACATACCAGCAGTCGATGACATTGGCCATAATCTGAGACCCGGGCATCAACGTCTGGAGATCAATACGCGTTATGCAATTTGGGGTGTTATATGTGACCAATTGTTCCCTACAAAGGATTAGCAAAATGAGACACGCAGCAAGTGTTGTTCATGACCTGTTTCACTGTCGTATTGAAATATAGGTAAAACTTATCTTTTACTTACTCTTTATTATGGTCGTGGAATTGATCAAAGACATAATCCATTACATCCTTCCTCACCCTGAACACCGTCCTGAAACATTCCTTGTTAAATCGCAGCAACTGTGAGCATACGTGCTGGTCAAGTTTGGGTGCCCCGCAATCCTCAGAACAACCTAGGTTCTCAGGTACAATGTCCATACACGGAAGGGGGATAGTTGAATGCAGAAGAAAGGATTGTGGATCATGTTACATCGCGGCACATAAATAGGAGGGGGGGGGGGGGTGGTGCAACCGGATCAACCCTAGCACCAACGATTTCAACTGCCACACCTTCTTTGGCCGCACTAATCGTTCACTCATCAACCCCGGCAAATGCCTCATTCACATCTGCCGTGCTCATGAAAGTCAGAGGGATTTGATTTCTACTCCATTCCGTTGAAGGATCCCCCGGGGTGACCTCCGCACCATCGACAACAACTACGTTTTCACCCCCGTTGTTAGAATGTTGTTCAACATTCTCAATTACATCCTTTAGTATAGTGGCCTGAATGAAAAATAATAAAATTAAACACCATGACTTTGTATCAAAAAAGTTACAGGTATAACTCTAAAAGTGATACAAAGAGGTCACAGAGTTACAGAAACAATGAATTACAGTTATACATAGAAGGGCAAGAGTTATACACATGTGTGAAGTATTAGAAATATGCTATAAGAGTTATACATATTTGAGTTAGAGTTATACACATATGGTTAAGAGTTGTACCAAACGGCCGTTGCAGTTGTACAAATTGAAAGATAAAGTTATACAAAGAGGCACTATAGTTACAAGGCCTCATCATAAGTTTCAACAAAGTTATACTTTATCTACTTAGAGTTATACACGACCAATTAAAAAAAACGAAAGTATAACAAGTATTTAGCGCAAATTAACAAGCTTACCTCGCCACCAGGACCACTCCCGTCCGCTGGAAGTCCACATAAAGCTTCCTTGATTTCAGCAGTAGAAAACATACACTCCATCAATTCTTGTTTATCCATTGGCAATGATGGGACCGTAGATTTTTCCATCTCCTTATCTGACGGTTGATTGTCTAACAATCTTTAAACATTTTCTTTCAATGCCTCCCCATGAACTTGCTTATGCACCTCATCACCTACCCTGGGCCGAGTTTCAGCATCCTCTGACCGTCCGTAAGCTTGGTCAATTTCTTCCACGGTGTACTTCGCCTCCAACAACAACTCTCTGACAGTTTGGACGGGGGTACACACAACTTGATCCTCTAGCCCTGGGCTAGCATCTGACAACGGATTAGAAACTACTGTATCACCTCCCACTTCCTCCATAATCTTTGACCATGAAAGCGCAATCGATTTCGTTGGCGCGTCGCTTTGTCCGACTCTCCACGCGGCTCAACACAAGGGTTACCACCCCTGCCACCCCCATCATTGGCGAGACTAGACAGAACTTCACTTATTTGACGCGTAGATGCATCGATTCCGTCATTTTTTTTGGGGGACTCACTAACTAACTCTCCAAATGCAGGAGCGTTACCAACAGAAACCTTCAACCTTTCGCAACTGCATTGCCTTCAAACGACGTACTTTTGAATCTTTTCACCCTCAAAGAATTCTTGAGGGGCCTGACTAGGATTTAGGCCCGTCAGATCACTACTTACAGCTTTGATCCTTGCGGTTACATCTGCGTACCATGAATAGAACACAATAGCGTTCCTTTGCATCTGTAGAAAAAGCTCGTGAGTACGCTGCATTGAAGAAGTACAGTAAGTTAGTTATACTATAATAGATGGGTACGTTCAAATTTGAAAGCAATCAATCGCAAAATATATAATAGTTTGAACTTACATCGACAAACGGCCCGAACTTTCAATTCCTGGTCATCCTCGACACCTTTGGTAGTTCGATCGAATGAACTTCTTCTCGGAAGTTGAGCGGGAGAGAGGGGGGGGGGCGATAACAACGATAGTTTGGGTTCGCGAGGGTCGCTGAGGCTGATACTGTCCAAACTCATAATATAAGAGGGATCTTGAAGGCACCTCAGATACCTGGTCTTAGACAAAGTTAAAGTACCCAATCCCCCTTGAGCCACCTCAAATTTTACCCTATCTACAAGCGAATTTTCATCCCAATGCTTAATCAAAGGTAGATCGTGGAGGCACGGCCTACCCTTGTAATCATATCGCTGAAAGTAGCTTATCATGAGGAAGGGGATACTGACCACCCAACATCGTTAACCCCTTTTACTGATCGTCCCCGCTTTCACCATAATTTCCAAAATATAAGAGCACCAGTCAAAATGCGGAATGGCTATAGGGTCTTCTACAGCCCTTAAAAGCTTCAAATCTATCCCGTTGTTTGGGGTAGGTGCGAGGAATGAAGACATAGAGAACAAAACAAATAGCCGGCAAAAATGATCGTCCGCCTCCCCGTACTCCATAAGTTCCTTGTGAACTTTCCCTAAACTTATTGAACTATTTGCTTTCTCCACCCCGTAAGCTTGCCGCCATTTGTCTTTCAGCTCCTTATTTTCGGGATCGTTGGACCCCTTATGCGAACCAATAGGTACCAACGGGAGACGGTTGGGTCCAAAAGGTATCAAAAAACAGTCATGCACGTCATGCTTACTGATCATAAACTCCTTCTTCCGAGAAGCCCTGAACACATATGACCCATCAGAGAAGGACTCCAAGAATAGACGAACGTGTGCAAGTGGGAAGCTGCTAATCTTAAGCTCCAAATGGCCACCAAACCCAATTTTCTTAACAACGGACACCTGATCCTCATTAAGCTTTTCAATGAGAGAGACAAGCCTTTGAGGTCGACACGAAACCATGATTTCATGCACCCTCTTTACCGTTGGCTTGGCCTCAACCATCTGGGGAAAAACAAGGACAACACACAAAATTAGACATACTGTAGTTGCAATTAGAGATATTTGCAACAAAGAAATAGACATACCGTGAATTAAAGTTATACAATAAATAGTCAGAGTTATACAAAATATAAGTAAAGTTATACATTCTGATAGTAGAGTTAGTTAGAAAATATCAAAAGTTATACATTATGACAACAGAAGTTATTCAAAATGTAATCAGAGTTATACAACAAATGACTGCAGTTATAAAAAAGTCAAACTTTAAACCTTGGAATCAGGTCCCTTCTCAGTACTTGGTACATCATCCATCCAGTAGGTGACAAACAATAGGGATTCAGATTATGTATAACCAAAATTCTGTAAAATCAAATTTCTGTAAAATCTAAAATTCTTTTCACCATTCAAAAGAAGAGATAATCAGGAGCGTTATACAGAATAACAGTAGAGTTATACATATAATAACAAAAGTTAGACAATCTGAAACTAAAGTTATATAATGTGTAACTCTAGCCATAGAATGTATATCTCTATTAATAAAATGTATACTCCAAGTATATACTATATAACTCTAGGCATATACTGTATAACTCTAGGCATATATTGTATAACTCCAGGTATAAAATGTACAATCTAGGCATATATTGTATAACTCCAGTTATACATTATGACAAAGAGAAGTTATTCAACATGTAATCGAGTTATACAACAAATGACTCATTATAACAAAAGTCAAACTTTTAACCTTGGAATCGGCTCCTTGTCAAGACTTGGTACATCATCCATCTCAGTAGGTGACAAACAATAGGGATTCAGATTATGCATATATTTAGTTGAAGTTATACATAATTCAATAAGAGTTATATAAAAAAGAATTTTGAATGGTTTGTCATCTCTTCTTTTCAACCAAAATTCTGTAAAATCCAAAATTCTTTTCACCATTCAAAAGAAGAGATAATCAGGAAAGTTAGCTATACAGAATAACGAGACGATTATACATATAATAACAAAAGTTAGACATTCTGAAAACTAAAGTTATATAATGTATAACTCTAGCCATAGAATGTATAACTCTAGCCATAAAATGTATAACTATAAGCATATACAGTATAATGTATAACTCCAGGAATAACTCCAGGTATAATTCTAGGTATAACTCCAGGTATCTAATGTATAACTCCAAAGTATATATTGTATAACTCTAGGCATATACTGTATAACTCTAGGTATATATTGTATAACTCCAGGTATAAAATGTATAACTCTAGGCATATATTGTATAACTCTAGGCATAGAAACTAAATAGAAGTAGAGTTATATATATGGATTCTCGAGAAGAGAGGAGCCGTAGTGGTCCCCCCCCCCCGGACCGCCCGGATCCCACGAGTGAATCAAAAGTTGGATCTACATTGGATCTCACCTGAATCGCCCCATCTATCCTCCTGAGGAGAAGTTTGGTTTCAAACCCCGGTTCGAACAGGAGGAGTACACCATGCTAATGTGCCTTGGATGATCCACATCTCAAGGTCAGGCGCTGATATAACAATTAGAGTTTTACATTATGAAAGAAAAGTTAGTCACAGAATCAGAAGAGCTATACATCTAGTAACCAGAGTTATACATATTGAGTACTAAAGTTATTCAAAACGTAGAAAGAGTTATACAACGACTGACTGCAGATAAATAAAAGTCAAAACTTTTAACCTGAATATCAAGTCCCTTGTCAATACTTTCTACAACATCCATCTGTAGATGACAAACAATTGGGATTAAAATTATACATATATTTAATTGAAGTTATACATCATTCTATAAGAGTTATACCAACAAGAAGAGATTTTTTACCTTTGATTCAGATTTCTTGGAAGTTTTCTTGGCATTTTTCTTGGCAAAAACCATTGTTAATTATCAAATGAACTCGTATTTGATCTGCACAACCATAATTAACAATTGAACAAATCAACATCAGCAAACCCATAATTGAAAATTGAAAAATCAAATGAACTCTTTTTATGATAGTTTAACAAAGGCAATAATTAACAAAAAACAAAGTACAAATCACTAAATAAGGAATGAAAAAAATACCTTATAAAAAAATGGAGACAGGCGAGTTGGAATTAATTGGTAGTGATGAAAATGGCGTCTGTTGAGTTGGAATTAATTGGTAGTGATGAAAATGGCGTCTGTTGAGTTGGAATTAATTGGTAGTGATGAAAATGGAGTTATCAGCAATGTGAAGAAAGAAAAAGGAAGACGAAATGACAGGAAATAGAGGGAAAAAAAACCGCAAGTTGTTTTGAATTATTTGGAAAATGAGGAGGGAAACGATGACAGACTGATGGACATAACAGTATAGCATGCATGGATTAGTGGGTAAGAGGAGAGAGGTAAATCTAAAATATAAGTTGAGTGGGGTTTTACTGCGCCTTTTCTGTGCAATCTTGGCCATTGGTTTGCTTGATCCAACAGCCCACATTAAGACTTATGGAATTAATATGATATAATGGCCTTAGTTGATCTCTTCTCTCTCTCTCTCTCTCTCTATATATATATATATATATATATACACATATACACTTGATAATTAATTGGAATATACACGACATATCATATAGGTATATATTATGTACCTCCAATGGAAATAAGATGTACCTTTGGTATAAATATATTTTACGTACATACATTTTCCGTTATAATAATATGTTATAGAATATAAATTTTATCTTATTTATGTAAATTATAATTACAAATAATAATTACCATATGTACATAAAATATTTAGTTTAATGTTTATCAAGTACATTTAACTAATCAAGTATGTACATTGATTTAATCTTGAAGGTACATTGAATATAAGTTAGAAGTACAATTAATAATTATTATATGTACATAATGTTTTAACTCAAGTCTTAACAAAGATATATATCAAAAGATATGCGAAAATGACAACAAGATTTACCCTCCAAAAAAAAAATGACAACAAGATGGATGGGTCACAGTGGTAATAGTAAGGGCTTTCAAACCAAGAGGTTGTGGGATCGAGCCTCATTAATGGTTTTTTTTTAGGTTTGACTTAATAATAAATCTAATGAATAAAATAAATAAATAAAAAATTGGCATAAATATAGTTAGCTAGATGTAGTTAACAATTTAACTACAAATGCTAAATTACTAACCTAGCCTTAAACTAACTAATGAAGGTTAACTCTAATTTGCCACGTGTCACAATGTAATTAGTTGTGTATGGAAAAACGCATACACCTCGTGTATGTGTATCATCTTCCCTCTCTATCTGCTAGACACTTCTTAAAATCAACCCGATCCGATTGATCTGACCCAAAAAGGTTAACCGAGACCCGAAATCAACCTGAACTACTACACCGGAATGACACCCGAAGCTCGAATTGACCTGACCCGACCCGAAAATGACCCGAGCTTTCATGGACCCATTACAGACCCGACCCGGAATGACCCGATCTGAAACAACCCAACCCGAAAATGCCTTTTTTTTCCCTCTTAATCATTGACCCGAAAATGACCCGGCCCGAAACAACCACCCGCTTGACCCGAAAACGACACCACAAACATACCCGAAACAACCCGGAAGGACCCGACCCGACCCGAACTAACCCGATAATGTGACAACCCCGAGCTGAACCGACCTGAATTTGCCTGACCCAAACCCGAATCGTTGACCCATTTTGCTAGGTCTACTCTCTGCACACCTTAGAGCAGCCACAATAGAGAAGATGTTAACTTCCTTTTATTTCTCAATTCTCCCTTTATTTTTGTGATACCTAATTTCTTTTTCATTTACTTTATTTTTCATTCTTATCATCTGAAAAGATCCTTTTAAATTACGGAAAATTCACGTGGTACCCTCGAACTTTGCCATTTTGCACGTGGTACCCAACTTTTTAAGTTTGTGTACATAATACCCTCCATGTTTAATTTTCACACACAACATACCCTTTTTGTCAATATAAAAAAACTCAATTGTACATAACTCCTAGACCGGAAATCAGAATAGGCCATTTTTTTTCCTAATATGATTATCTCCTCATAATCTACGATTTGAGAAAAAAATTGTCGACTGACATTTTATAGAGTTTTTTTTAATGAAATCTCAAATCAATCATATCTTCGATCTTAAATTTCCAAATGACCATTTTCGTTTTATCAATTTATAGATCTCGAAAAGGTAATCAATTTGGAAAAAAAATTAGTCAGTTCCGATTTCTGATATATGATTTATATTCATTTGAAAATTTTAAGAACGATAAAAAAAGGCACGTTGTGCTTGAAAATCAAATCTCAAGGATATCATGTGCACAAACTTAAAAAGTTGGATATCACGTACAAAATGACAAAGTTTGAGGGTACCACGTGAATTTTCCGTTTAAATTATTATTCTTACATTTAATAATCTAAAAACTTAATAAATAAATAAATTATTGGACACATAAAAAATCATGGTTGGTTAGTGGGCACTAGAGCCAATGCTTGTTTTCCTCTAAAATTAAAAGAAGTACTCATCTTTCTCTTGCTAAGAGGACATGCAACTACGCAAGATATGTCTCACAATAGAGAGGATGTCCTCTTAAAAGAAAGAGAGTGTTAAGAGGAGTTCTCATCCTCTCTATTGTGGGTACTCTTATTCCCTAATTAGGATGGTTGTCCGTGCCATACAAGATACTAAATAAATTGACGATAATTATTAAATTTTTATGATATATAAATCAAAATTAAGTTTATCCTATATGATATTTCAAATATTTTCTGTTTTTACGTTACGTATTTACTGTCCAATTTTACATAGTATTTTCCACATTCACGAAGTTTTTACATTTGATATTGGTTTGATTTTATAAAAGTTAAATTTTATTAATTAAATTACCTCACCTTGGATCACTACTTTTCCCAAAGCTAACGTCCTCCTCAAACTCACCTTGCTTATATCTCATTAAACTTATACATGCCCACTTGATGCACCCAAATCATCCTTACGTCCACATCAAACAACCCTCAAGGGCCTCAACCCACTAACATCATACTCATGCCCCGGTTTCACACCTAAAATAGCCCAAGAGGCGACAATGCTTTATTCAGTGTGTAAAACCTCAGGACAGTCAATATTTCAAGAAGAAAATTAATTGACAAGGACACAATGCTATAAACTTCAGTGTTTAAAATAAGATACCAAATAATTTCTATAAATCCTGAAATTTTGTGACAGTTAACTTAGTTATATAAATGGACTATGAGCAAAGTTTCAAGATTTAACAAGCGTTCTAACTAATTTTAATAAATTCAACAAACTAGCCTGGTAGATGAATTGTCTAACAGTTTGCCTGAATTGGGTTGTGTTGCAATTTTGATTGATAAAAGGATATAACTATGACCTGAAATTCCGCAGAATGTTCACAGAAAATTAAAGATTATAGTTTAACAAGTTTAATCAAAGAATTCCACAGATTAAACACATGAATCCCATGCTTAAACCTGACAACACAACCAAGCAATCCACAGCCAGGCACAGGATTAATCAGATTAATGTCAAGCAGAACTTTGATCAAACTAACCACAGATTAACACAGGTTAATTTATCAAGTTTGAAATGGTTGATAGCAGATTTTCATTCATTCAAAAAAGTCTCTCTTTTATAGCTGAGGCAATGGTCCTTATATAGGCAATGGTCCTTATATATGCCAGCCTTGATTTCAGTTTATGTACAATTTGATCCAAGGGCTACAATTTATCTAGGAAACACACAACATAAGATAATATTACAATAAGGTCAACTAAGGTAAAGCAAAAGTGAAAGGTAAAAACAGCAAGGGTAAACAGCAGGTAACAGTCTCATTGGTTTGTCCTGGTGCATGCCTTGGCTTGTTGTTCTCAGAAGTCTCAAGGCTCCTAATTGCTCTTGTTATCTAGCAAAAGATACCATGTGATCTTTGTATATGCTCCTAATGCCTCGAGTGATCAACTAGGCCTTTACTTGATCAAATAAGGAAATCTGCTTTTCATGATAGTAACATTTCTCTTACCTTTTGCTTTGTTTTGGCACTAATTTGAAATTGGGCCTGTTTAATTTAATTGAGGATCCTATCAGCTGACCAGATTGGCAGCTGATAGCTTAACCTGGTGAGTCTCTTGATGGTGGCCTGAGCACTGTTGGCCTAATCAGTGTTTGGATTGGTTGAGGCGGACTGCTGGTCTAGGTCTTGGCTTGGGCTTTGATTATAAGGCCCTTGGGGTCAGCTCCTGCTGCACTTTAGTTTTGATTCCTTAACCACCTTGACCCCATTACATTTCTCATGAACCCGATAAATCCTAGGCCTTTCTCCTATTAACTTATCTCCTATTTCTTACCCCTTGCTTGCTTTACTTATTAGTTATTTATCCTATCTCATCTTGTTGCAGTTTCTATTAAACTTAGTTAACCTAAACCAAACCAAACTTTTGTGACATAGTATAAACCGCTATTACAAACCTCAAATATCAACCTTGTTCTTCCCTCTCCATGGATTCGACCCGACTTACCTTAGTTACTAGCTCTAGGTCTTGTTGGTAACTTGTTTGATTAGTAATCTCACGACAAATTCCTACATTAGCTTTGTTTAGAGAATAAACAGTGAGTCCAATTGAACATCTTGAGCACAAAGTATAATAGGGCTCAATAGGTGAGTGTCAATCAAAGAATAAGTACAGGAGAAGATGAGAGAGGTTATGCAACAATTATTTAACCATCACCCACTAAAGAAGCAATTAGGAGCAACCATCTATAAAAGCAACAATCTAGATGAAATGGTCTATAAAAGGAGGCATTCCCCATCATGTAATAAAACAACTAACACAACTTAAACAATTAAGACTTTTTATTTTATCCTCAGATCGTAGATCTTAGACAATGATAGTTTAGATTAACACGGTACGGTGAAGTATTCATTCAATGGAGATAATAGCCATCTATCCCTTAATTTGTAATTTAGCATCCAGAAGTACATACTTTTGTGAATAAACCTGACAAAAATGACCCGAATCGAATGACTTGGCCCAAATAACCCGACCTAAACCCGAATTTGACCCGAGACCCGAATTACCCGACTTATTCAACTCGGCCCGAGCTTTTATTATCGCATAGTGACTGTTATTGTAACACCCCCATACTCCAAGTGCCTTACCAGGACCACTCAAGAATAAAGATGTTACCATCTCGGTTCCCCGAGGCAATGATAATCATAAGACAATAACGAAACAACATTTAAATAGTATAAATTTAGTGAAAGAATACAATCCAAAACCAAATGCCCAAAATACGGGTTACACGTTCTCAAAACAACTATCTCCTCAACTAAACAAAATGTCTGACAAACTACTCAAGCTACAGTGGAAGACTCTATCATCTGAAGGTGACACATCCCAGCTAGCCCATGTATCTCGACTCATACCTGCTCAACAACTGCTCACCATCCCCAAATGGATCGCCACAGTTTTTAAAACAATAAACGGGGCCAGTACTAATCACACAATTTATATAACACAACAAACAACACAGCTCAATCGTCACAGATATACTCCGAACTCCATCATCAACTCCACAACACTGACTACACACTAAAGTGTGTAGCCCTGCCAGAGTACCCATCGCAACAGGTTACTCCTCGCCGCCAGTGGGGGACCGCAGCCGTTCCCACCTAAGCCCGCTCATCTCCATCGAGCGATAAACCCAAATCCATTAATGTGCACATCCCTTCTGTGGCGGGTTCCACAGAAGGCTAATAATGGGCGTGAAGCCACCCGCAAGTGACTCCACTCAGCCAGGGACGCACCCCTAAGAACACAGACAGATACAATCAACCACAACTACTATCAACAATCAAAACCAACAACCGTCACAATACTCGTATGATAATATACAACAATCACAGAACACAACCAATACATCATGTGACTAATACTGAGTAGGGAAACCCTACCTGGAATGCAATACAGTCAGACGATCTCAACAGCTGTTATAAAAAAGCCTCCTCTATGAATCCTCCTCCTAACATAACATCACATATATCACTAACCACACAAAACTAACACAAATCCCCAATTTCCAAAATTAGGGTTTAACAAGACTTAATTAAATATAACAAATTCGGTACGTAGATCTTACCCTCGACGCAAAGATCACAAAGATGTAAAGAAAGATGAATTCCGACCTTCCAAGCTCCGGGATTTGTCAATAATGCGACGAATGCGAAGTACGTAGGTTGAAATCTCTTTTTCAAAGAAATTAGGTTTGTAAAAGCGTATTATGAAAGTGACGGAAGTGTTTATATACTAATTCGCATTATTAACAAAACCCGACAAAACATTACCCGTAAACCGGGCTACTCGATCGAGTAACCAACGTACTCGATCGAGTGCCTCCTACTCGATCGAGTACCAAGGCTACTCGATCGAGTACCCTACAGGTCAGAAACTATTTTAAATTGGAAAACACCCTTACTCGACAGAGTAAGGCCCACTCGATAGAGTACCCAGAGACTCATAAAACCGTAGTATTACAGTCTTCCCTCCTTAAAAAGAACTTCGTCCCCGAAGTTCAAACCACAACAAAACAAAGACATACTACTACACTCCCGACACAACAACCAAAACAAAACTCAACATAAAAACATGCTACTAACCAAACTCAACCCGACTCAACCACAACAAAACATACCGACACAACACGAAAAGGGTATAAAACTCTTAAAAACTCTTTGCGATCATCTCCTACCCCCCTAAAAGAGACAAGGTTACGTCCTCGTAACCATACATACCTGATCAAAAAGGAAAGGGTAACGCTCTCTCATGGCCTCCTCTGCCTCCCATGTAGCTTCCTCAGTCTCGTGATTAGACCTAAGGATTTTGAGCAAAACTGTCTCACCACTCCTAGTCTTCCTAACCTTCCGGTCAAGAATCTGCTTAGGCACCTCAAGATAGGACAAGGACTCATCTAGCTCTATGCTCTATGCCTCTAACACATGTGACGGATCACTCATATACTTGCGCAACTGAGATACATGAAACACATTATGCACCCTCTCCAACGCAGCTGGTAAAGCCAAACGATAAGCAACCTCTCCAACCCGTTCTAAGATCTCATAAGGCCCTATGAACTTATGACTCAGCTTGCCTTTCTTCCCAAATCTCATAACCCCACGCATAGGAGACACTTTCAGAAGAACCTTGTCCCCAACCTGAAACTCTATATCCCGGCGATGTAGATCTGCATAACTCTTTTGCCTATCCTGAGCCACTCTCATCCTTTCCCTGATCATCTTAATCCGCTCAACCCTCTCATGTACCATCTCTGGTCCTAGAACCACTGCCTCAGCACTGTCATCCCAACAAATCGAACTCCTACATCTTCTCCCATATAAGGCCTCAAACGGTGCCATGCCAATACTAGAGTGATAGCTGTTGTTGTAAGAAAACTCAATCAAATCTAATCTCTGTTCTCAGCTACCACCAAAGTCCATCACACAAGCTTGTAACATATCCTCAAGAGTCTTGATTGTTCTCTCAGTCTGACCGTCTGTCGCAGGATGAAATGCTGTACTCATCTTCAATGTCGTTCCCAAAGATTCGTGCAACTCTTTCCAAAACTTTGAGATAAATCTCGCATCTCTGTCATATACTATGTCCTTAGGAACCCCATGCAACTTTAGCACATTCTTCCGATAAGCCATAGCTAATTATGCCTTAGTCCATGTATCTTTCATTGGCACAAAATGAGCTGACTTCGTCACTGGATCCACTATTACCCATATCATGTTGTTACCCTGTTGACTCTTCGGCAAACCCATGATAAAATCCATAGAAATGGATTCCCACTTCCACTCAGGTAACTCTAAAGACTGAATCTTACCTTGTGGTCGTCGCTGTTCCCCTTTAACTCTCTGGCATGTCAAACAACGGGCCACAAACTCAGCTGTTTCTTTCTTCATCCCAGGCCACCAGAACGTGTTCTTTAAATCCTTGTATAGCTTATCACCACTTGGATGTACTGAATACGGTGTACAATGTGCCTCTGTCATGATTGTCTTTTTCAGCTCCTTATCATTAGGGACACACCACCTACCACCTACCATCAAACCTCAAACTACCATCTGAATGAATAGAGAATCGAGACACTGTCCCTTTCTGTACTCCAGCCCTCCACTCTACCATCATAGGATCCAACGCCTGTTTACCTCGAATATCATCATAAAGATCAGGCTGTACTGTCAAATCCCCCATGGCATCCCCTCTCTGCATCACATGTATCCCAAACTTCCCCACCTCATCTCTTAATCTCATCAAAGACAAAGCTGTACACAAAGAATGTACACTCTTTCTGCTCAAAGCATCTGCAACAACATTGGCTTTCCCTTCATGATAGATAATATCCATGTCATAATCGCCAATCAGCTCCATCCACCTCCTCTGTCTCATGTTCAACTCCTTTTGAGTGAAGATGTACTTGAGACTCTTGTGATCAGAAAATACCTTAAAGGTCGCCCCATAAAGGTAATGTCTCCAAATCTTGAGAGCAAACACCACTGCACCCAACTCTAGATCCTGTGTAGGATAATTCTCCTCATAAGGCTTCAATTGCCTAGAAGCATAGGCAATCACTTTACCGTTCTGCATCAACACACATCCCAACCCATTCTTTGAGGCATTTGTATAAACCTAAAAGTTCTCAATCCCTTCAGGAAATGCTAAGATAGGAGCTGTGGTCAAACGCTCTTTTAATGTTTGGAACGCTGTCTCACAACTCTCATCCTAACGAAACCTGTTCTCTTTCCTCATCAAAGCTGTCATAGGTCTAGCAATCTTGGAGAAATCCTTCAAGAACCGTCTGTAATATCCAGCTAAACCCAAGAAACTCCTGATCTCAGCAACATTCTTTGGTGCTTCCCACTTTGTCACTGCCTCAATCTTTGCCGGATCCACAGCTACCCCATCCTTAGAGATCACATGCCCCAGAAAGCAACTCTCTCTAACCAGAACTCACACTTGGACAGCTTAGCATATAGCTCGTGCTCCCTCAAGGTCTGCAACACAACCCTCAGATGCTCCTCGTGCTCCTCCTTAGTCTTAGAATAGACTAAGATGCCATCGATAAACACCACCACAAACTTGTCCAAAAACTATCTGAAGATTCTGTTCATCAAATCCATAAACACAGCCGGTGCATTAGATAACCCAAAAGGCATCACCACATACTCATAATGGCCATACCACGACGTGAAAGCTGTCTTTGGTATGTCCACCTCTCTAATCTTCACCTGATGGTACCCCGACCTCAAATCAATCTTAGAAAAGACTGATGCACCACTCAACTGATCAAACATGTCGTCTATCCTTGGCAAAGGATACTTGTTCTTCACCGTCACTCGGTTCAGCTCCCTGTAATCTATACACAACCTCAAGCTCCCATCTTTCTTCTTCACAAAAAGAACTGATGCTCCCCACGGTGATACACTAGGTCTAATGTATCCCTTCTCTATCAGATCATCTAACTGTTTCCTAAGCTCCTCCATCTCTTTAGGACCCATCCGGTACGGTGCCTTAGAGATTGGCCCCGTCCCCGGTTTCAACTCAACCGTGAAATCTATCTCCCTCTTCGGTGGCAACCCCGGAATCTCCTCTGGAAAGACATCTGCAAACTCACCCACCACTGGTATCTGATCAACTGTCGGACTCTCTATCCGGTCATCTCTCACATGGCACAAGATCAAAGGGCATCTCTTCCTCAAGTAGGACTTCAAGATCACAGCTGCAATCAACTTAACTTTGGGTTTGACCACAAACCCACGATAAGACACAGTAACGCCATTAGGACCTCTCAAAGACACTTTTTTTTGATGACAGTCTATCTTAGCTTTGTACTTTCCCAACCAATCCATCCCGACTATCATCTCAAAACCGTCTAAAGGAAACTCTAGCAAGTCTACAGGTAGGTCAACTTGCCCAACTATCATAGATATATCCCTAATAAACCTCCCACATGATACAGACTCACCCGAAGGTATAAAAACTTTCTCACTTACAAACTCATATACCCTCAAACACAACCGTTTAACATGACTCGAAGATACAAACGACTGAGACGCCCCCGAATCAAACAAAACAAAGGTATGAATACCGTTAACAAGAAAGGTACTAGTGATAACATGTGCATCGTCCTCAACTGCTTTCTTATCCATCATAAACAGCTTTCCACTGGTCTTCTGTCCACCTCCCTGGACAGTACTGGCTGATGTGGTTGGCTTAGCACCCGACCCCTGATTGTTGTTGTTGTTCGTAGCTAGTTTCTGATAAGAATTACCGCCATTGCGGTTACCTCCACCCTGGTTGCTTTGACCTCCCCGGTTGGACCATGACCCAGCCGGTCTGTTGCTCGCACAACTCTGTGTCGGTCCCTGAGAATAGCTCCCCTGAGCCGGTCTCTGAAAATCCCCCGGTACACTCGTGCACTCATGTCTCTTGTGGCCTACACCGCCACAGCCAAAACAAGTCATCCCCCAACTACCACTACCGCTCCCACGGCCACGCCCAAAGGAGGCCCTAAGATCAACCCGAACCGGAAGAAAACGCTCTAGCTTTGATTTGTGGTTGCCTTTCTTGTAATTAGATTGGCCACCACCTTCACTCTCAGCCTTTCTTTTCTCACTACCTCTCTCCCGGGCCATCTCCACCAACCTTTCAGCTCTCCCAGCCCTCTTATAAGCTTCCTTAACATCAGTAATGACTCCCACGGGTAACTTGTCCATAATCCTGGGGGTCAACCCCCTCTCATATCTCAGCGCTAGGTTCTCCTCACTCAAACCCATGTCCTCAGCATACCTAGACTTCTCATTAAACTACTTGCAGTACTCAGCTACCGACATATCAGATGTCATCCTAAACCCATCAAACTCCTCCCTCAGCTTACTCCTCACATGCTCAGGTACAAACTCTCTCCTCATAGCCCTCCGGAACTCTTCCCAAGGTATAGCAGGTAGGCCCTGCTTCGTATACATCTCCCTAGCACTCACCTTCACCTTATCCCACCACTCACCAGCCGCTTCCCTCAAGTAGAACGCAGCCCGTTCTACTTTCATCTCATCAGAACAATGTACCAGATCCAGAATGTTCTCCATCTCACGATGCCAATTGTCAAGAAGAATTGGCTCCCCGGTCCCCTTGTACTCTTTTGGGTTAAACCTCGCTATATAAAGACTGATCTTAGAGTGATCAACCTCCTTATCCTTCCCCACTCTCTTTAGGGCCTCCGTAAGAGCATCTTGATGCTCCAACATCTTAACTATATCGTCGATGTTCATGCTCTCAGCTCTCGCATACAAAGCGGTTTTCTTTGGCGGCATCTTGAAACTATATAAGGAAAGGTAGATATAAAGATACATACTATAACCCAAAACACGAAAACACCCTGCTCAGAACCCACTCGATCGAGTGCCTAAACCTACTCGATCGAGTAAAGGTTACTCGATCGAGTGCCCAACATACTCGATCGAGTTCCCCGACTCTAGACCCAAAACAGACCTTCTGATCTCTAACATACTCGACCGAGTAGCATAGCCACTCGATCGAGTGACCCCCTACTCGATCGAGTTCCCCTATGTACTCGATCGAGTACCCAAAAACACGCTTCTGATCATAAAAACGTCAAAATATCCACTCGATCGAGTCAGACCCACTCGATCGAGTACCTCACCTACTCGATCGAGTGCCCCCTACTCGATCGAGTCATCTTTGATCAGTACATACTACCCGCATCTTTGTCTCTCATAACCCAACATACTATGCAACTTCATAATCTCAACATTATAATATAACTACGCATGCAATTCTACACAATTCCTCATACAATTAACAAAATAAACTACTTCATGTTATATTTTAACTACTATCAACAATCAAAACCAACAACCGTCACAATACTCGTATGATAATATACAACAATCACAGAACACAACCAACACATCATGTGACTAATATTGAGTAGGAAAACCCTACCTGGAATGCAATATAGTCAGACGATCTCAACAGCTGTTATAAAAAAGCCTCCTCTACGAATCCTCCTCCTAACATAACATCACATATATCACTAACCACACAAAACTAACACAAATCCCCAATTCCCAAAATTAGGGTTTAACAAGACTTAATTAAATATAACAAATTCGGTACGTAGATCTTACCCTCAACGCAAAGATCACAAAGATGTAAAGAAAGATGAATTCCGACCTTCAAAGCTCCGGGATTTGTCAATAATGCGACGAATGCGAAGTACGTAGGTTGAAATCTCTTTTTAAAAGTAATTAGGTTTGTAAAAGCGTATTATGAAAGTGACGGTAGTGTTTATATACTAATTCGCATTACTAACAAAACCCGACAAAGCATTACCCGTAAACCGGGCTACTCGATCGAGTAACCGATGTACTCGATCGAGTGCCTCCTACTCGATCGAGTACCAAGGCTACTCGATCGAGTACCCTACAGGTCAGAAACTATTTTAAATTGAAAAACACCCTTACTCGACAGAGTAAGGCCCACTCGATAGAGTACCCAGAGACTCATAAAACCGTAGTATTACAGTTATCCCCGAATAACTTGTTAACAACGCACCCGAAAATGACCGAACCAGAAATAACCCGACCCGACCCGATTTCTAGCTAACCCGAACAACACGAACCCGACCTGATTGACCTGTTTGTCTGGTCTACTATAAAGACTCCGTTAATGTTGTATAATTTGTTTTTCATGATACACAAGTATCTTAAAAAATTCCCGTGTTTGTTAGTATAAGAACCCTATAATTCATCATTAGCACCAAATTGTATAAACAATTTAGGGCATTAAAGTCATTAGTTGTGACTGAAACCCTACATATTTAGGGGAAATCATACAATATTGCAGTGTAGTGACGATTTTCAGGGCTGGGTACTGTGCTTGTTTCCATACAAACAAGATCTTAAAAGCAACTATTAATGCTTAACAAAAACTATATATAAACTAAATGATGTTGAACATTGTTTTAGCAGGATTTCACACAGAGATAAAGTCCTTCTAGGGATTTAATTGCAGGGCAATCTAACTCAAATAATTATGCCTGACTAGTATGATTGATAACTTAAAGAATGAACAATAAAGTGAAAGACAGAGATTTATACGTGGAAAAACCCTCGGAATAAGGGAAAAAAACCACGGGCACCAAGTCAGGAGGGATTATTACTATCTTTTAGAGTATCTTGACAGGGAATGTGTATGTCAGGCTAGAGGCAGAGAATAAGTACTTAATAAATATGCTTAAGTAGTTTACAATAATAAAACGAGAGTAAGGATGAGTGAATAGTAGATGATGCTCCTTCTTTTTTCTGCCTTGCTATTTATATCTTGCAAATAACGACTCTCTCATGGTTGTTTTGGATGTTCCTAGGTAATAGGCCTCGTGCCCTATTTACCCGGAGGTGGTTGTTTGACTTTATAATCCGCCTTCCGTCATCTTTGCTCAGTCAGCTGCTCCCCATTCTTCGTATATTTTGTTTGATAGGTCTTCCATTAAAATAGGAACCGTTTCTCTAGGTTTCAATTGTACTTTAGTTGTTGCCTGATTTGTTCTAGTAATACCTATCATACGACTGGTAAGTTGTTCCTCCTGGTCTGGCCCGGATAGACGGCCTGACCTGTCTTTCCCTCCTGGCTGGTACCTGCCTAGGTATAGTATGCTTTGTATTGGATTACTTTCGTTCAGGCTAGGCTTGATGTTTATTTGTCTGACTATTGTCTGGTCAGGCAGGACGATTCTTGGCCCAACAATTGCCCCTTATCTCCTTATTCTTATTGAATCGGGCCAGGCATAAAATGTAAGAGTTTTTATCGAAAAAGAATTTGAGTCCCTTTCAACTTCCTAACGGCTAGTGATCATAAATGAAGTAGGTTCATCAAACCCTAGGAGAGTCATGATTGTACTCATCCACTTGCATTATCCGTTGGATTTTTTGCGGCTATAAAATGATTTGAGCCGTCGTTTGATTCCATATCTCCTTTATTCAATTCTTCAAACTTTCTTTCTTTGTGAGACAAATTTCTTTGTTCAATAATTTTCATACTCCAATCAAGAAAAAATGGTCGGTGGAAGAAGAAGGGCTGCTGCACCAAAGGCTGCTGAGAGTCCGGGACTGATCAGGCTCCAATGGTGGTCGATATCTCAGAGATTATCCCTGAGGATGAAGTTATGGAAATTTATGCCCCTGCATAAATTTTGTCTATTACACACAAGAGTGTCAGTTTTGCCCCTGTGAAATCATTGTCTGCTTCGTTCCCTGAAGCTAATCAATTAAACCCTTCTTTCGAACATTAATTGAAAGGAAGAGTTCTACTCCTTTCTAATGATAAGGACTGGGTTCCTGAGAGTGGTCCAGTCAGGGCTAACTGGTGCAGTCCTGGTTGGTTTTGTATTTTCGAATGGGCATTTAAGGGGGGTTGCATGCTTCCTTTTTCTCCATTTATGGTTGAGGTTCTTAGAGCCATCAAGGTTGCTCCTTTTCAACTTATGCCGATGGTTTGGATGCTTATTCAATCTGTAGAATACTTATGTGCCAAGCACAAGTTGATGATCACCTTTGAAGATTTCAAGAACGTTTACCATTTGTAGAGTAATTCTACTGGGCGCTTTAACTTTCGAGTCAGGGCAAAGATGAGTCATTTGATAATCAACTTTGATTCAGGCGATGATAGAGTTGGGCCACACCTTATATGTTCATCAAGGCAGATTCTGTTGCCCCTGACTTGGATTATCTCAGTTATCCGGCTGTGGAGGGTGGTAAGTTTTCTTTCATGTGTTCAATTCAAATTATAATAGTATGTAAATCATATTTTAATGGAAAATTTACTTGTGTTGTACCCTAATGGCTGATTGGGCTTGTGATCTTGATGCTGAGGGGTCGGCTGATCGGATTACAGCTTTTATAGCTTTTCCGGATGAGGAGAGGGCATGGCATGCTTGTCTTGGTCAAGAACCCTTGCCTCACTTCAAGAAGGATAAGTTGAGCACTTACAAGGCTGCTAGAGGTGCCAAGGCTTCAGGGGCCTCATCATCAGGCAGTAAGTTTTTGTCTTTTCTTTGTAGATTTTGATGCATGCACATATGTTAGTATTACTGATATAGAATTTCGCCGTGTAGCTACTAGGGCTTCTGCAAGGATTACTAGTTTTGACTTGTCTTTGGTAAAGGCATGCGTTTCCTATATTACGGGGGAAAAGTCCCGGAGTAGTGAGGTTACATGGAGTGATAGTAAGCTTCAAATCCAGGTCTCTGCTCATCAGGCTCAGTTGGTGTCTTCTTCGCAGGTTGTGGTTGATGTTGATGAGCCCAGTCAGGTTGGAAAAAGGAAAAGGTCGGATGGGGTTTCTGAGGGAGTTGGTGGTGATGGTGTGAGTGAGGTTAGGGAGGTCAGGACTAGGCTTACTGATGTTTAATTTTCCAAGGAACAAATCCAGGCTTATTCCTTTCTGGTTGATGATCCTTATTATAAGTATCAGGCTGAGAAGATGTCGGCTCAGGCAGTAGCTGCAATGTACCAATCCAGGGACTGCGCTGCTTATCTTGTTACCATGCTGCAGGAGGTATAGTTCTTTTTTCCTTAGTTTTATTTTGGTTGTACGTTCTTTACTCTGGCTTACCATATTTGTGATCTTCTTGCAGAATGTGAATGACATGTTGAGGGTTGCATGTGAGCTGAAATCTTCAAATGCAAGAATGAGACTTTGGACTGGGAGGTGCAATGCCTGAAGAAGGACGCTGAATCTTTGAAGACGGATTTAGAAGTGTTGAAAAGGGAGAATGAGTTTTTGAAGAAGGAGAATGAGACAGGCAAGGCAAGGCTGGTTGTTGAAACGTCCAAGTTAGGGTATGCTCAAAATGCGTGAAGTCCATCCAGGCTAAACTTGCTACAGTCCAGGATGAATTGAAGGCTGAGAAGCAGGCTAGGCAGGATCTCTTGAAGGCAAATGAGGAGTTGGCTGCTGAAAGGGATATGATGCAGGGCAGGTATAAGGATGTTGCCTTATATTTCTTTGGCAAGGGTCATGTTGATGCCATGATGGAGCCTGTGGAAGTCAGGCCGTATTGGAACCCGAAGCAGGAAATGGCTGACCTCAATACTACCAATCCTGATCTTTGCAAGTTGCATGCTGATGATGAGGTTGATTCTCCTCCGTCAAAGTTAAAAGCGGTGAGGCTAGTGTGGATGAGGATGATGAAGAGGAGGCGGCAGCTGATAAGGACATAGGTTCTGCTACTGCCTCTGTAACAACCTGATTTTCTGGCTCATTTAAAAATAATATTTACATAAAAAAAAACTAGTCGAAAACTCGAGAATGTCACTCGAAATAAAAAAAGCTGCTCAAAATAGTAAAATTTAGAACTGTCTTTTCAAAAACTACAAATCATTAATAAAAAAATAAAAATAAATAAATGATAAAGCCGGTACAAAATACTTAATACAAAACTTGACTGAAAATCTTCACTTTAAATGACTCGAGCTCAACGGAAGCAATCCACCTGAAACAATTGACATTTCAATTGACCGAGAGAAAAAGATCTATACCCATAACGGGTAGCCCAAAAGGGAGAAACATGTTAGCCGGAAGAAAGCTGATAACAGAGTAAAACCACAATTAACGCAAACATTTCTCAATACTTTCATATATTACTGCACACTCGCTAACTTCTTTATTTAATGTCTTACTCTCACAACAATAGCTGTACCAAATAAATTCACACCAAATAAGCTCACAATATCTCAACTATTAACCAGCACTATATTCCCATCATTGACCCAATGACTCAAACAAGGGGTGAGTGAACGAGCAAGAGTACCGCTAAACAATACTTTATCTCAACATTGATTCCAAAATAAAATAACTATATAAGTAATAACAATTGTCACAATGGATCCAAACTATAACTTGGCACAAAGGCTCTAACACCAGTACTCAATCTTATAAATATCACAATCTCAAAACCAATGTCAAACTTAATATTCTTAAAATCTTTCTTCTGTCAAATATAAGTAATCAACCTTTTAACAACATATCCACACAAACTTAATTCACATCATGTTCTCCTGCAATCACATTTACTTAGCTAATACTAGTATGATACTCCTTAAATCTCCACATACACCTCCTTATCATAAATAACATATCTCTAGTATAGCAAAATAATATTAGCTCCATCTATTTATAAATAATGTTATAATCAATACAATTCACTTTAGCATATAAATAAACCAAGTAGATAACAATTATATAGTAAGAAACTTTACTTCCTCTAGACTAAGAGGTTAACAAAAAAAAAAAAAAAAGAGACTAGCCATAAGACTTAATGTGCACACCTCTATGTGAGGTCGGCGCCTACCAAGAGTTAAGTATCTAATGGCTGTGATAAGATTCACCCTAACTCATACGACTACTCCAGGCATTTTAGTATGTCAGGCTGCCACTGGTTGTGAGCCAAACTATAATCCTCTATAGGCATTTTAGTAAGCCCAGCTCGCCAGTGCGGGTTGTGAGCCAAACTATAATTCTCATTAGGCATTTTAATATGCCCGGCTCGCCACTGCGGGTTGTGAGCCAAACTATAATTCTCTAGTCGTATGACTTTGAATTTTAACGGATATGCTAAATAAGTTGTAAATTACCAAAACAAAACCGAGTTGTCATATTACAAAGAAAATAGTATAATTACTTCAAAAATAATATAACTCGAGTACTTACTCATTTTACTTGGACACTATACTATAGAATAAATAGAGGATTCGTGTCACTTACAAATCCATACTTTCAGTACAAAAGGGTTTAGTCCCTTACCTTCACAATGATAATTTGTTCCCGTTCACAATCTTTCTATGAACACTTTGTCAACTTTTATAGTAATCCCTTTTATAGTAATCCTTTAATAGCCGCTAATCAACACTATAAACTTTGATCATCATATCTTAAGAAGTAAAGTATAACTAAAGAAAACTATCCTTAATCAAGCCACCAAAACAAATTGAGTGGACAACCCTCTCAAATTCCCAGCATCCCAACATATTACTCACCAAAGTCACCAGCAGGTGGGTTTCTAGGTTTCAATTGACAATCGTGGCAAATAAAATTCCAAGCAGCCTACAATTACCTAAGGTTTGTTGAACTTTGTCCTTTTAGACGATTTATCAACAAATCCCAACTTCACATAATCAATACTTACATAAATAAACAATAACCTTGTTATTGAACAATTCGTAATCACCTACATCCATTTAATTGAAGAAAAATACAGATCAAGGACCAACTACTTGCCATATACAATGAAATAAACAAACAATAATTCATCTTGCTTTTATTTCAATAAACCCCAAATTAATTAGGTAACAGAGAACTAAAGAAAAAGAAAAACATACATCAGTTCGGTATAGAAGACGATCCAACGATTAGCCAATGATACCGTGTCTTCGTTGGGAGTTATGGTTCCAAAGAAAAATTCAAGGCAAAGATAAAAGAATATGGAGAATGATATCTATAGGAAAGGTCAGGCGGTGGAGTAGCTTTTAGATAGTTCTATTTTTTTTCTATTTTTTTTTTTAAAAGAATAAATATAAAATTACGGGTTATTACAATACTCCCCTCTTAAAGAGAGCTTCGCCCCGAAGCTTAAGCTTAATGAGTTGTTATAGTACTACTTTATGCTTGACGCTTTAACTATCACAATAATGCTAACTTACTTTACACAAATAGGTTTACATTTAAGGAAATAGTTAAGCACTTAGTCTCATGAGTAATTTTTTCGAAACAAAATTTACTTCCACGTAACATACACAACATGAAAACCGTTAACAGTGAATAAGTATTAAATATTTCTCTCATGATCATTTTAAGGAGGTAACTTTTTATTAGACTTAACAGCTAACCTGAGTGAATCGATCAGATCAGTATCATAAACCTCCCTCTTTAAAACAAAGTCCGCCCTCGAACTTTAAAAAAAAAAAAAAAAATTAAACAACTCAAAATTTTAAGAAAAGCTAAAAAAAATATATCGGGTGGTGTTAAGATATGACGATCTAAACACCTAACCAAGAAAGAACCGGCTCTGATACCATTTGTAACAACCTGATTTTCTAGCTCATTTAAAAATAATATTTACATAAAAAAAACTGGTCGAAAACTCGAGAATGTCACTCGAAATAAACAAAGCTGTTTAAAATAGTAAAATTTAGATCTGTCTTTTCAAAAACTACAAATCATTACAAAAAAAAAATACATAAATAAATGATAAAGCCGGTACAAAATACTTAATACAAAACTTGACTGAAAATCTTCACCTTAAATGACTCGAGCTCAATGGAAGCAATCCACCTGAAACAATTGACATTTCAATTGACAGAGAGAAAAAGATCTATACCCATAACGGGTAGCCCAAAAGGGAGAAACATGTTAGCCGGAAGAAAGCTGATAACAGAGTAAAACCACAATTAACGCAAAGATTTCTCAATACTTTCATATATTACTGCACACTCGCTAACTCCTTTATTTAATGTCTTACTCTCACAACAATAGCTGTACCAAATAAATTCACACCAAATAAACTCACAGTATCTCAACTATTAACCAGCACTATATTCCCATCATCGACCCAATGACTCAAACAAGGGGTGAGTGAACGAGCAAGAGTACCGATAAACAATACTTTATCTCAACATTGATTCCAAAATAAAATAACTATCTAAGTAATAACCATTGTCATAATGGATCAAAACTATAACTTGGCACAAAGGCTCCTATACCAGTAATCAATCTTACAAATATCACAATCATAAAACCAATGTCAAACTTAATATTCTTAAAATCTTTCTTCTGTCAAATATAAGTAATCAACCTTTTAACAGCATATCCACACTAACTTAATTCACATCGTGTTCTCCTGCAATCACATTTACTTAGCTAATACTAGTATGATACTCCTTAAATCTCCACATACACCTCCTTATCATAAATAACATATCTCTAGTTATAGCAAAATATTATTAGCTCCATCTATTTATAAATAATGTTATAATCAATACAATTCACTTTAGCACATAAATAAACCAAGTAGATAACAATTATATAGTAAGAAACTTTACTTCCTCTAGACTAAGAGGTTAACAAAAAAAAAACGGCTAGCCATAAGACTTAATGTGCCCACCTCTATGTGAGGTCGGCGCCTACCAAGAGTTAAGTATCTAATGGCTGTGATAAGATTCACTCTAACTCATACGACTACTCCAGGCATTTTAGTATGTCAGGTTCGCCACTGCGGGTTGTGAGCCAAACTATAATCCTCTATAGGCATTTTAGTATGCCCGGCTCGCCACTGCGGGTTGTGAGCCAAACTATAATTCTCTATAGGCATTTTAGTATGCCCGGCTCGCCACTGCGGGTTGTGAGCCAAACTATAATTTTCTAGTCGTATGACTTTTAATTTTAACGGATATGCTAAATAAGTTGTAAATTTCCAAAACAAAACCGAGTTGTCATATTACAAAGAAAATAGTATAATTACTTCAAAAATAATATAACTCGAGTACTTACTCATTTTACTTGAACTATACTATAGAATAAATAGAGGATTCGTGTCACTTACAAATCCATACTTTCAGTGCAAAAGGGTTTAGTCCCTTACCTTCACAATCATAATCTGTTCCCGTTCACAATCTTTCTATGAACACTTTTCAACTTTTATAGTAATCCCTTTTATAGTAATCCTTTAATAGCCGCTAATCAACACTATAAGCTTTGATCATCATATCTTAAGAAGTAATGTATAACTAAAGCAAACTATCCTTAATCAAGCCACCAAAACAAATTGAGTGGACAACCTTCTCAAATTCTCAGCATCCCAACATATTACTTACCAAAGTCACCAGCAGGTGGGTTTCTAGGTTTCAATTGACAATCGTGGCAAATAAAAATTCCAAGCAGCCTACAATTACTTAAGGTCTGTTGAACTTTGTCCTTTTAGATGATTTATTAACAAATCCCAACTTCACATAATCAATACTTAGACAAATAAACAATAACCTTGTTAATGAACAATTCGTAATCACCTACATCCACTTAATTGAAGAAAAATACAGATCAAGGACCAACTACTTGCCATATACAATGAAATACACAAACAATAATTCATCTTGCTTTTATTTCAATAAACCCCAAATTAATTAGGTAATAGAGAACTATAGAAAAAGAAAAACATACATCAGTTCGGTATAGAAGACGATCCAACGATCAGCCAGTGATACCGTGTCTTTGTTGGGAGTTATGGTGCCAAAGAAAAATTGAAGGCAAAAAGATAAAAGAAAATGGAAAATGATATCTATAGGAAAGGTCAGGCGGTGGAGTAGCTTTTAGATAGTTCTATTTTTTTTCTTTTTTTTTTTAAAGAATAAATATAAAATTACGGGTTATTACAATACTTCCCTCTTAAAGAGAGCTTCGCCCCGAAGCTTAAGCTTAATGAGTTGTTATAGTACTACTTTATGCTTGACGCTTACACTATCACAGCAGTGCTAACTTACTTTACACAAATAGGTTTACATTTAAGGAAATAGTTAAGCACTTAGTCTCATGAGTAATTTTTCTGAAACAAAATTTACTTCCACGTAACATACACAACATGAAAACCGTTAACAGTGAATAAGTATTAAATATTTTTCTCATGATCAACTTAAAGAGGTAACTTTTTTTTAGACTTAACTACTAACCTGAGTGAATAGATCAGATCAGTATCACAAACCTCCCTCCTTAAAACAAAGTCTGCCCTCGAACTTTAAAGAAAAAATTTAAATTAAACAACTCAAAATTTTAAGAAAAGCTAAAAAAAAATATATATCGGGCGGTGTTAAGATATGACGATCTTAACACCTAACCAAGAAAGAACCGGCTCTGATACCATTTGTAACAACCTGATTTTCTGGCTCATTTAAAAATAATATTTACAAAAAAAAAAACCGGTCGAAAACTCGAGAATGTCACTCTAAATAAACAAAGCTGCTCAAAATAGTAAAATTTAGAACTATCTTTTCAAAAACTACAAATCATTAATAAAAAAAATAAAAAAAATAAATAATAAAGCCGGTACAAAATACTTAATACAAAACTTGACTGAAAATCTTTACTTTAAATGACTCGAGCTCAACGGAAGCAATCCACCTGAAACAATTGACATTTCAATTGACAGAGAGAAAAAGATCTATACCCATAACGGGTAGCCCAAAAGGGAGAAACATGTTAGCCGGAAGAAAGCTGATAACAGAGTAAAACCACAATTAACGCAAAGATTTCTCAATACTTTCATATATTACTGCACACTCGCTAACTCCTTTATTTAATGTCTTACTCTCACAACAATAGCTGTACCAAATAAATTCACACCAAATAAGCTCACAGTATCTCAACTATTAACCAGCACTATATTCCCATCATCGACCCAATGACTCAAACAAGGGGTGAGTGAACGAGCAAGAGTACCGCTAAACAATACTTTATCTCAACATTGATTCCAAAATAAAATAACTATCTGAGTAATAACCACTGTCACAATGGATCCAAACTATAACTTGGCACAAAGGCTCTAATGAAAGATCATAGATCCATATTAGACTCTCTAATAAAAATTAAATTATCTCATAATTTATCATTTAGGTGATCTATGTAACATGCATGCAAATATAAAAGCATGAAAATGAAAGTTTAAAGAAAAACAATTTCCTTACATTGATTTTATGGTTAAATGGGCACAAACTAGTTCACCTTACTAGTTTGTTCTTGAGCTTATACCGAATGGATGATCCTCCTTACTAATCTTCAAAGAGAAGATCTTCTTCAAGATGCTCCCAAGAACTTACCCAAAAATAATAACAAGTATTTAACTAGAACTTATTAAAATTATACCCTTGATATTATTTCTAATATTACTAACAAGTCTTAGTAATAAAATTTGTTTACTAACAATCTTAGTAAAGATGAATAATTATTTTAGAGAGATGATTGATTTTTGTTCACATGCAAAACATACAAAATGATGTAGTGTAGAAATGAACAAGGATGGAGTATATAGGAAGGGAAAGTGGCGGGTGGGGTGGAGTTTGTAGTGGACAAATTGTCTTATATTATTTAATCTTACATCACATGCAAAAATCTATATAAGATAAATTATGATAGTATATAAAGTAAGGTGAAATGATTATGTGTGTAATCATCCACTACTCTATTTTACACGGTCCACTTGCCCACTTACGGGTCCATATTGGTTCTTATATTTGTCGCACAAATACGTGTGATTTTATTTTAAACATCGTTTCATGTTTAAATACTTCCATAATTAATTCGTCCAAATCACTCCGTAAATATACGTGAACCACTACACATATTATTTACGTACTAATATTAATCACATTAATCAATTAGTACAATTTTAGTGAATTAACAATTAATTAACTAAAACCCGTCTCCCAAAATTTATTATTCAATTATCACATAATTAAATAATAACTACCGTTCCTCGAGTTCGCAACTCGAATTCTCTCTTAAAATAATTGACTAACCTTTTAGTCTACAAATCATGGGACTAAATAAATTGTATCTCATATAATTAATTAGTTGTCTATTGGGGTTCGTTCCTATAGGTGTGACCGAAAGGGGTCAGTTGATCACCGCCGTCTCACGACAATAACGTCAAACTTTAGTTAGCCAACCGTTATCGATTTACGATAATTAACTGACGAGGATCAAATAATTAAATATCTGATGATATTCCATTAATGAGATTTATTTTGTTAACGCACTATTGTGGAGGACACTAACTCCAACAATCTCCCACTTGTCCGACACAAGGTGTGCGCTACCAATTCTCTTGTCCGTTTTAATCTCCCACTTAATGCAAGGTGTCTTTCAGGTCGCACTTGCACACGAACATATCGTTAGTGGTTTTCTCGATCGGGAGTGTGACTACCTGACCGGAAAAATCTCCCACAGATTACTTCTGAGCGTGGCCACGCATTCGTAGTCATTAACTCCTCGACTGGCCTTGAGATATAGTTACCCAACGTGGGTGGACAATTCCTGTATGCCCTATCTATCCTATTGCATAATACAGCTCACCATGACCTAGTAAATGCCCTTTTGGCCTCCTTTCACGGCACGACCTAGGACAAAAACCAAAGTCACTCGGAAACTGCACTTGCTCAGATAATAGTCTCCAGTCAAAAGAATCGACTCATTAGAACATCTTAGAGATCCCCGCCACGACCAGGCGTTGATAATAGAACTTAGGGACTCTCTAAATGGTCACTGTCCGGCAAAGTGTCACACACTCTGCCTATGTAATCGACTAGTCATCACGTATGACCTTATGGTGTTGAACAACCATCAATAAACTTATAATCTAGTCACTCTGAGACGTCACCTCATTAAGTGACTAAGGACAAAATACAATGTTCATCTTATTCACTTGAATAGTGTTCAACATTGTCTCCACAACTTATTCAGATAAACAAGGTATTCAATGTTTTCAGTCAAACTGAATAATTGAGTTCTTAAAGAAACTCTAACAATGAATGCGATCATCACTTATGTAAATATCAATACTCTATCCAATATTTACATAACGATCTTTAGCAATTAACGTATACTCCTCAATTCACATTGAGATGACATAACCATCATGTCTACCTTATGCCTACGGCTTTGGTTAGAGGATGAGCAACAGTTGCATCACTCTAATTTCCATTGCTATTTTCCTTTGTTCTATGCAATCTTTTCATCACATAGAGCATATCTAAGTACACGTCTAAACAAGTTTTTAGACTCTGGTTCTAAAGCCAGTCTAACACTCCCACTGTTTTCACAGTCTCTTGGGATACGATATTCGGCTAACAGAACTACTCTAGTCCTATTAAATTCCGGTTATCAACTATCTCTCTTACAACATCGGATGTTGTAATGTACTTAGCTTTCGTTCATGATTTGTACGTATAACACTTATACATACACATCCTTCATATGACATCTTTTATGTATGACTCCTCATACATGTTTGCTTTATACATGTATAACTTCTTATACACATATGTATAACTTCTTATACATATTATTCTTTATGCACATAGCACTCTTACATGCTAACCATTCCTTAATGAGGCCCATAACATCTTATAAGCATAGGAATGTTTCCGTGTAATCCTTTTACACAAAATTCATAAATTCCTCCAAACTACAAGAGTAAATCCTCAGTGCTTCTCAAGTACTCAAGGATGCTCTTGATAATCATCTAGTGACACTCACTAGGAAATGATTGGTAATGACTTCTCATATTCTCAACATGATATGTCCCGACGAGAGAAGCTTTTAGCATATTTAATAGATCCTGCAGCGGAAGCACAAGAGATCATATTAATTGTTCAACAACTTAAACGAGTCAAGAATCTTATCACATAAGTCTCTTGACTATAATGCTAATATCCATAGAGATCTATCTTATTAGATCCGAATATTTAATATGCGCCATGCTACTCTCAAGTATTCACCCGAGAATATTTCTAGTCACTAATATGTCAAACACATATTTTAGACTAAGAAATATCACCTTAGCTACATTTCTAGTCACTAATATGTCAAGCACATATTTTAGACTAAGAAACTCATTTTAGCTCCCACTAAACTCCATGTATCATCATGGTATCTCGACACTCGAGTAATACCATTTTGATAGACTACATGATTGAACCTAAAGTTCCAACTCTTTGACGTATATAGATCACAAAAGGGATCTTTCAAGCATGCTAGGCTTCTTAACAATGACAAGATCAACAAAACTTCTCCCAATGAGAAAGTTTCGTTATTCTTTTGCCGAATCTCATCCTCATGAGAGGCTATATTGCTAAGAACATACGAATTGATAAATGCATTTGGATTGTCACAAACTCTCTATAACAAGCCCAAATTTTAAACATCTTATGTAACCTTTACGACAAGATCAAGGTAACCAACCAAAGTATTCACCTTAAATCAAGTCTTGAAAATATCTCGTGTTTCCTTCCTTATCGCATCGTGTGAAAGGAGATCAATTTGAATTGCATGGTGACACGCCATCACATAGAGTTCATACTATAGAAAAGCCTTTGATGAGGGTTTAAGATTCGTCACTTTTGAAAAGTAACGCAATATTATCGCAAAATTATCTCCTTATAACCACTGAGCCACAATAAAGAACGTCTTCTTGCATTGTACTCACCACTGAACCTCAATAAAGAATGTCAAAATTATCTCCTTATAACCACTGAGCCACAATAAAGAACGTCTTCTTGCATTGTACTCACCACTGAGCCTCAATAAAGAACGTCTTTTGCATTGTACTCAGTTTGTGGGTCTTGGACTTCCGTAAGTTCAAAATTTCTCCAACTCTGTCTTCCAGAAAATGAAAATCTTTCTGGAAAGACAGTATTATGAGCCACAAACTCCGTGTTCTCGTTTTGGAGGAGTAAAAACCAAGTGGTTCAATTTTGGATAAGCCTCACAAATACACAAATTGGTTCTAAACATGAACATTTATGATCCCAAATGTATAAAAAGACAAGTTAGGGACTCTCCCTATCCATATCTATATGGAGTCATTTAGGCTATTATAGTCGGGTTTTAAACTTTTAGTGAGAAAATAGCTTACAAAATCGCGAAAAACCTCAAACTATATCACATAAAGTTCGGTTTATATACTTGACTACACCATACTCTATGGTGTCCCAAGGAGAAGGTATTATGTGAACTGGTTCACAATCTTCTTTAGAGATTATCAAGGTCATTACTTGATATTTACCCATTTGATCTTCAAAGTCATTACTTTGAAACTTCCGATCAACATCTTGATCTTGACGTGCTTTTGGTTTACTACTTCATTTTGAAAATATTCCACGTTTCAAAAATCACTTTTATGTCTTATTAAATAGATACGAGGTTTTCATATCTACTTAACAATACGGTAAAAGTAACCAAGTATGTATATTACCAACTATCGGCCTTACACATCCGTATGTATATGGTCAATCACCTCACTATTGTGTTTCTTTTCTACAAAAGAAAACATAATACATGCACACATACCATAAGACTCACAATCAAATGGTTGTTCAATGTGCTTTTCGGTTACTCCTTTGAAACGAATTTACTTGAGGTTTGATCAATTGGGTTCACCAGATTAGAGACTTTAAAATCTACAAGATAGTATAACATTTAGTTTTCGTGAAGAATGTAAAATTCCTCTAACTTAAGTAGTCTAAACCAACCACCAAGTTATCATAGGAGTAGGTACAACATTTTGTTTTAAATCACATAAGTGATGCCTTCTATGTATGAACATAGATGATTACATTATTTTAAAACCAAATTTAGGTACATTTGTCCCTATCGAAATCATTGTTAATCTAGCACCATTTCGATACAAAATGTCCTATGCTAGACGTCTTACATTTTATCAATTCATTTAAACTTCTTTACAAAGAAATGACCCGTACTTGGTATCTCATACCAAGATAGTGGAACTAGCCTATCCATTGAGTAGATGTCTCTTTCAACTTTTGTTCTATCGCATACATCTAGGGTTGATTCTTCTTAACTCCCACTCACTTTCACATTCCTCTTTGCTTCAATCAAGCAAAAATGAATCTCATGAAGACCGCTCTTCATGTCATTCGTGATATTTTATACACTTAGTAAGAGTGAATTACTATAAAGTGAGTGTAACATGTGGCAAAATCTCAACTTCTTGCGAAATTGGACTACCTAACCGTTCAATTGTTATCATATGCCTAAACTCTTTAGCGCATAAACAATCGATTTGGCTTTCTCGAAGTGAGCCATTTGACGGTATCATATTGGAGTGTTCTTTGTGTTTTTGAAAACTCTTTTCGCAAACTTTTTAATTACTCTTGAGTAATTAAAACTAATATGTCATCTTCATGACGGAGGTGTCACTTCCGAAATCAAGACTCTCTTGATAAAATGTGACTCCCTTTTAAACTCGTAATAAGAGTTTGCAACATGAAAACCCCTTTTTAAATATGTATGGATGTTAAGTTGTATAATAATCGCTATAATTGTTGTAAGCTTATGTAGGTGAATTAGTAAATCATGTTACCAATCATTGCTACCGAATTCCTTCAAAGAAACCGCTTCCTATGAAAGAACGAAACGAGTATAATAATAAATAGAGGATGAAAGGAGGATGAAGTGCGCGATGTCATAGTAAATACGTTAAAGAACAAAAATAGGAAAAATTAACATTCAATGTTTTAAAAAAATACTTGTGAAAACATGTTCAATAAGTTTTAACATTTATATAATGATCTCCCACTAAATTATATAAATGATTCCAAGACCCAAATATTAAACAAAAATGAGCATCGCTTGGGCGAAACATCCCATAATTGTGTAAATTCGGTAAGTCACGTTGACTAATTCTACCTCTAGAACTCTTGGTCGACAAATTTCCTTAAATCCATCTACTAGCCCCGGAACACAAGACCGTCTTATATCCCGTTGAGTCCAACCAATTTTGGCGTGTGATAACCGCTTACTACCCTACTTACCCAAGGTAAAAAGAGAACACCCCACTTGAGCGAGCGTGGCTCTAATGAACAAGAGATTCATAGGTGTTACTAATTGGTAAGGCTAATCTCAATTTTAGTTATGTGAGAGATCTTGTCAATTTAGTCATAAATTCTTTATAAGTGAATTAAGTCAGTGAATGTAAATGATGTGAATTAACAATCGCGAAGATAAAATGCATGTGAATGGCGATTTTGGCATGCGCGAAAATAAAACAAGCAAACAAGTAAGTGATACGTGCATTTTATATAGTCCTTTTTGGCCGTTTTATGCACGTATTTTTATGCTGTTATCGTAGTTTTATGCTACGAAATGCACCGAATATGCTACTTTGGTTTGCTTTACCTTATTTGCAGGAATGGACCATTCACTTTTGAAATCAAGCCTTTTACTGTTCAGTTTGCATGCATTTGGAGGAAGAGTGAATTTGGAGCGGAAATATTGCTATCTCGGGATGCGTGAAGCCATTTCGGGAGCTAAAAAGGACAAGTCAAAGCTGAAACTAACAAGATTATGATCTGCTGAAGTTAGATATCACTCGATCGAGTACCTTTTTGGTCGATCGAGTGGTTTTAGATCAAATAATAAGTCGATCGAGTACTTTCTATGGTCGATTGAACATTGTCTATTTAGTATTTACTCGATCGAGTAGATTTTCTACTCGATCGAAAGGTTTGAGTCTGATTCTGCTTGATCGAGTGGTTTTAAATCACTCGATCGAGTGGTTTCTTTAATGGGCTCAGGCTTTTTGTTTTATTTCGTCTTTAGGTTTAATAAAATCGTCTTTTCTATAAATAGGAAGATGATAGGATATACTGGAGGAAACGCTGCTTTTCTCTTGTTACTTTCTTCTTTTTTTTTCCGGATCTTTTCCACTGTAACTTTCTTTCTTTCCTCTTTAATTTAATTAATGTTTATTGTTCTTCTTCCCTTTATTCTTGTTTTTTATTTATTCATGTCTAGTTAAATTCTCCCTGCTAGGATTAGGGGATTCGATGAATGAATATTAATTGCTAATTAGATTTACGGATTTGTCGTTGTTGTTTTAAGTCTATGTTGTTAATGACTGCTATAATTGTATCCTGCTAGTTGAATCGATGAAATTAGCCTTTTAATTTTGGTAAGCCCTGACCTGGACCGGAAGGTTGGAAAGGCTGAGACCTGCAGTGAACAATAGAATACTTTAGTGAGGGCGGAAGCTAAGCTAGTAGTATTTTAGGGCGAATTGAGACCGGAAGGAGATATTCGTTGCCCCTTAGACCGACACATACGACCAATCTATGACCTTAACTGCAATTGACTGACGTTCATCGATGACCCGACATTCTATTTCCCTTTTTTATTGTTAATTTCTCTTGTCTTTATCTCTCTTGCCTTAGTCTCTTTAGTTTAGTTAAAACAACCAAAACCCCCACGCTGTGACATTAGACAGACCGAGAAGACAAGTGAATAGTGATCGCCTCCCTGTGGAGATCGACCCTACTTACCGCTGACTTCTGTTAGTAGTACTTAGGTATTTATTTTTGGTACTAAACGACGGTATCAAATTTTGGCGCCGTTGCCGGGGAAGCAACTACTTTATTTATTTGTTTAATTCTGTCTGTTTTTAGCCTCAAGGGATTTTTCCCTTGAGGTCGTTCTAATCTTTTGGTTTAGTGCTGTTTTGATAGGCCCTACAGGTCCTACCTAGACAGTTCTAGGTAAAAGATCGTCAAAGGGAAGGCTTGAGTACCTTTGACCCGTCGCCTATGTTCCATTATATGGCACAACAGGTGATTTACTGCGGGAGATGTGGTGCTGCTGAGAACAATGCAGCTTTTTGCTTAGCTGAAAATGACGAGGTTTGTGCATTTAAGCAGCATAGACGAGCTAGTCAACCTTCTGTAGTTGTGCCGCCACATCCACCCTATCAACGAGGCTACCAACAGCCTCCATTTGTCTGGCCACCGCAACAACAAGTTCCTCCTGATATACGGAAAGAAGAGATTGCGGAGCTGAAATCTTTATTGAAGACACTTGCATCCAAAAGGCAAGAGTATGATAGACGTATAGAAGCTTAACTCATTGAGCTGGAGTCTCAAATAGCTCAGCTATCTGCTGAGTCGGATAGCAGGCAACCAGAGGAGGTGTACTTTACCGAGAGCGGTCTTTCCCATGAAAGACCCGAGTTGCGTAGCGCTATTAATGATTTGGACGACTCGAATTACGAAGATCTATCCGAAAATGAAGCGAGTTATGAAGATTTCTGCGATGCACTGCAAAATTCACTCGATCGAGCAGTTCAATGTACTCGATCGAGTGAAAATCAGGAAGAAAGCCTTCGATCGAGTAATAATTCTACTCGATCGAGTAGTTTGGGCAGTGAGAGCAGTGATTCGTCATGTGGGTTTGTTCTAGATGACGATTTTGATGATGATAACGGTTACGGTGTATCTCCCCTTTTCAAGGCCGAGCTGGATGCGCTTGAGGCTGCGATTTACGGGACGATTTCCACAGAGGAGGTAGCTGAGTCAGTGATTGCTCCTAACACGGATGAGGCAATATATTATTTTGTCAATGATTCCGACATTGAGATCAACCAACCCGAGGCAGTAGACGATAATTCTATTATTGTTTGTTTAAATAGTACATTGCCTCATTTGACTAATGCTTTGTATTTTAATACTATACCCCCTCCTAGCTGGACGAGTAATTTAATAGTTTTTCACCATACTTATCGTCACAAACTTGTTAATCTGAAATGGAGCCCTAAATCATTATTAATTGCTCCTGAGCTCCTTTATTTTGTGGACAAATTTAGGAGCTGTCATAGGAAATTTGTTAGGCCTAAACAGTTGTGCATTTTTATTTCCTATATCTTTATTCCACTGTGGTGCTACTTACATTTTTGTGTAGTACATGCGCAGCTGTTTGATCGGTTGTTGCGCGCTTTGAGCTGTTTTGATTGTGACTGATTAGAGAGGCTCGAAGAAAAGAAGGTCGAGCTGGGACCTCTCTGAAACTAGCGCTACCCGGGAGGCAACCCGGATATTTATTTTAGTTGTTTTTCAAACATTGCATTTTATTTCAGTTTTAGTTGTAATAATTGGTCTTCTTCCAATAAACTCTATCAGCTATGCTTGTTTCGTTAGTTTTGCGGGCTGTTTTTGTTCCGTTTTTGCAGGTTTCCACTGAGGATGACTCGATCGAGTACTTTTTGCACTCAATCAAAAGCTTTTTCTGCTGAAATCACTCGATCGAGTATATATTCTACTCGATCGAGTACTTGCCAAGGAGAAACCATTCGATCGACTGCCTTTCTTCTCGATCGAGCTGTTTTAGCTGCCCAATTCACTCGATCGACCACTAAATCCTCTCGATCGATTGCTATCGAGTGTTTTTGCTTGGACTTGCTTCTTGTGACGATGTTCTCGGCTATTTAGCCACCTCCCACGTTGCCGGCTGGTTTGGGGAGGTCCCTTATTCGCGCTATCTTGTAAGCTTTCCACATTTACTCTCTTTCTCTTTTAGTTTGCATTTCCATTCCATGTTTTGGTACAATGAGGGCATTGTACGGTTTGGTTTGGGGAGGTTATGCATCCATATCTGTGTCTGTATGTTGTTTTTATTGCACTTCTGTTGTCACGTTTAATTTATGTATGCATTGTTGTTTATTTTTAATAAAAATTCAAAAATCTCATAAAAAAAACGAAAGTTAGAAAAATTCAAAAAAAATCTCTAGTTTATTTTACCATATAGGTCGAGTCGGAACGGTAGATTTCAATGATGAAATTGCACTATAATTGTCTTTTTGCTTAAGCCTTGCAAAAACTAATTATCTTTAGCCTTGTCTTATTGCATATCAACGAGTTTATGTTGAAATTTAGCTGAACGAATAGACTTGACCTGAAATTTTGGTAAGCTACTTATAATTTCTAAGATTTAAAGCCTTATAAACTGATGTCATTTGTGACCGGTTTCATGTAGGATTGTGAGTAGTTACTCCTTGCATAGCATGTTCATCACTTTTGCACATATATGAAATTCAATTGCTTTTTGCCTACATACATTCGGGTTAGTGGTTGGTGTCACATGCAGGGAGGCGCTTACATTTCCCTTTTCTTTCATTTTTACCCATTTAACTCCTCATTAGCCAAATTTGCCTGTGACCCTTAGCTACATCCAAATTTAGCCTGCCTTGTCAAGCTAGTTTAGTGTATGTTTTTGCGGTATATATTTTATTGTGCCGAGTTTGGCTTGTATCCACTGATTTGGAGTTGGTAATTTATGAAGAAAAAAAAAGAAGGAAAAAAATGTGAAGAAGAAAAAGAAAAGAATTGAAAAAAAATACGAATAATGATGAAAAAAGGAAACCGTGAAAAGAAATAGAAGAAGAAAAAAAAGATGGTGTTTGATGAGACGGTTTCGCTCCTATGCTTGATTTACATTTATTGAGGAGTATTTTCAGTTCGGTTTGGTGAGTTTTGATGCCAAATGAAGGGCATTGTGCTTATTCTATAATTGAGTTGGAAGTGGATGTTGTCATATGGTTTTGTTTAGGTACTAGCTTGGCCGCCTATACCTCCACATTCCCATAAATGTTTCGCCTCTTCTTACCCGTTGCCTCACTTTACCATGTTTTTGTAAGCCCTCGGCTGTGACAGGACCTTGTTTGGTTGGAATGTATGTACGGTAGCTAGAATTGTCTATCATATTGGTTGCATGCATGTTTATGTGGGTCGTAGTCTAGGTGAGCGACTATATTTCTTTCTCTCTTAAATATATATGTTCACTCTTTGCTTCATGAGAGAAGAGTGACCCGTGAGAGTCCATTATAAAAGGTCTTGCAAGGTCGACGGTTCAGCTTTATTATAAACATCTTACAACTCGTTTGCATTTGACTGTTTGCTATAAGTGTTAGTTTGCTTGCATGAAATTGGTTTAAGTGGGCATTTGTAGCTAGCCCTGAGTTATCTTTTCCGTTCCATTAGTTTGCATTTGGTTTACTCGAGGACGAGTAAAGGTTTGGTTTGGGGAGATTTGATACGTGCATTTTATATAGTCCTTTTTGGCCTATTATGCACGTATTTCTATGCTATTATCGTAGTTTTATGCTACGAAATGCCCCGAATATGCTACTTTGGTTTGATTTACCTTATTTGCAGGAATGGACCAGAAAGTACTGAAATCAAGCCTTTTACTGTCCGTTTTGCATGCATTTGGAGGAAGAGTGAATTTAGAGCGGAAATATTGTTGTCTCGGGATGCGTGAAGCCATTTCGGGAGCTAAAAAGGACAAGTCAAAGCTGAAACTAACGAGATTATGATCTGCTGAAGTTAGATATCACTCGATCGAGTACTTTATTGGTCGATCGCGTGGTTTTAGATCAAATAATAAGTCGATCAAGTACTTTCTATGGTCGGTCGAACAATGTCTATTTAGTGTTTACTCGATCAAGTAGATTTTCTACTCGATCGAAAGGTTTGAGTCTGATTCTGCTCGATCAAGTGGTTTTAAATCACTCGATCGAGTGGTTTCTTTAATGGGCTCGGGCTTTTTGTTTTATTTCGTCTTTAGGTTTACTAAAATCGTCTTTCCTATAAATAGGAAGACGATAGGATACGCTGGAGGAAACGCTGCTTTTCTCCTGTTACTTTCTTCTCTTTATTTCCGGATCTTTTCCACTGTAACTTTCTTTCTTTCCTCTTTAATTTAATTAATGTTTATTGTTCTTCTTCCCTTTATTCTTGTTCTTTATTTATTCATGTCTAGCTAAATTCTCCCTGCTAGGATTAGGGGATTCGATGAATGAATATTAATTGCTAATTAGGTTTACGGATTTGTCGTTGTTGTTTTAAGTCTATGTTGTTAATCACTGCTATAATTGTATCCTGCTAGTTGAATCGATGAAATTAGCCTTTTAATTTTGGTAAGCCTTGACCTGGACCGGAAGGTTGGAAAGGGTGAGACCTGCAGTGAACAATAGAATACTTTAGTGAGGGCGGAAGCTAAGCTAGTAGTATTTTAGGGCGAATTGAGACCGGATGGAGATATTCGTTGCCCCTTAGACCGACACATGCGACCAATCTGTGACCTTAACTGCAATTGACTGACGTTCATCGATGACCTGACATCCTAGTTCCCTTTTTTATTGTTAATTTCTCTTGTCTTTATCTCTCTTGCCTTAGTCTCTTTAGTTTAGTTAAAATAACCAAAACCCCCACACTGTGACATTAGACAGACCGAGAAGACAAGTGAATAGTGACCGCCTTCCTGTGGAGATCGACCCTACTTACCGCTGACTTCTGTTAGTAGTACTTAGGTATTTATTTTTGGTACTAAACGACAGTATCAGTAAGCATATGAATAAATCCTAGTATGGCCACCTAGTTAATAAAAACTAGTCTATTACATTTCGGAAACCAACTCCTTGGTCCCTTGCCTCTTCATTCCAAAAGTGGTTCTTCTTGTGGGATTTGGAACACCTTCCAAAAATAGACTCCGTCTCGATGTAATCCGTCTTTTGGAAACGCCGGTAAGAATAACTATTACAATTGAATTACATAGCTATTCCTATTATACATTAATTAATAAAATAAATAAAACTATTAATTAATTACAAACCGACGATACGAGATCGTATTTAATTACAAAAAAATCGATATTCCCATTCATTTCGGGTAATAACGATTAAAATTAACTAGGCCATACTAGGTACAACAAGATAAATACTTTAAATAAATTACAATCATTCATTCAACTTAAATAAATATGCTTAAAATGCTGTAAAATGATGCCAAAATCGCCCTTTCTATCAATCGTTGGTATCCATCTCGGTTTTGTGGATTTAATTGATTTTTAACATGTAAAAATCAATAATCAACTCTTAAATCTCATTTAAGTCCAAACTAATTGTCCAAACTGTTTTTAACCTAAAAATTAGTCCTCACTAATTTTATGATAAATAATTAGTTTGATTGGGTGATATTTTGCTAATTTAATCGGTAAAATCATAATATTTAAGTAAAAATCCAAAATAATTGAAAAATTACCCAAAAAATTGAAACAAAAATTTTTAGTATTCTGGAATACTCCCAAGAACACCAAAATGTCAAAAAATTTGCCCAAAAATTCCGGATAAAGTTTATGAAGAAAAAGATCGATATTTATCGATTTTTAACCACTAAAACCAATAAACATCAAAACAAGGTGAAAACACATATTAAAATTCACTTTTAACATTTTAAATAATTTTTTTAAACGTACATAAATTTATCATGGGCAGAATCAATTGTTTCGAAATTATGATTAATTAATTTGACTTTTATCGACTTTTATCTCATAAAATCAATAAACATGCAAAAAATTCGAACCAACCTTCAACTTTTTGCATACAATCAGTAGCAAACATGCATGAAATACCATAAAAATTTCATGGACCGAATCAACTTTTAACTATTTTTAGTCAAATTTTAACTAAAATACGACATTTTGACTCGGTTTTCTACCAAAAATCATTAAAAATAGCAAAATAACTTCATAAATCACCAAACTTAACCACAAACCTTTTAAGATCAGTAGGTATGCATGCCCAAAAAAATTCGTGCTAAAACCTCTTCTAACACAATTTTTGAGTTTTTATAAATTATCTCATAATTCATTAAAATGCTTAAAACCAACATGCAAATTACAAGCCTAAGCTCTGATACCACTTGAAAGATCATAGATCCATATTAGACTCTCTAATTAAAATTAAATTATCTCATAATTTATCATTTAGGTGATCTATGTAACATGCATGCAAATATAAAAGCATGAAAATGAAAGTTTAAGGAAAAACAATTTCCTTACATTGATTTTATGGTAAAATGGGCACAAACTAGTTCACCTTACTAGTTTGTTCTTGAGCTTATACTAAATGGATGATCCTCCTTACTAATCTTCAAAGAGAAGATCTCCTTCAAGATGCACCCAAGAACTTACCCAAAAATAATAACAAGTATTTAACTAGAACTTATTAAAATTATACCCTTGATATTATTTCTAATATTACTAACAAGTCTTAGTAATAAAATTTGTTTACTAACAATCTTAGTAAAGATGAATAATTATTTTAGAGAGATGATTGATTTTTGTTCACATGCAAAACATACAAAATGATGTAGTGTAGAAATGAACAAAGGATGGAGTATATAGGAAGGGAAAGTGGCGGGTGGGGTGGAGTGTTGTAGTGGACAAATTGTCTTATATTATTTAATCTTACATCACATGCAAAAATCTATATAAGATAATTATGGTAGTATATAAAGTAAGGTGAAATGATTATGTGTGTAATCATCCACTACTCTATTTTACACGGTCCACTTGCCCACTTACGGGTCCATATTGGTTCTTATATTTGTCGCACAAATACGTGTAATTTTATTTTAAACATCGTTTCATGTTTAAATACTTCCATAATTAATTCGTCCAAATCACTCCGTAAATATACGTGTACCACTACACATATTATTTACGTACTACTATTAATCACATTAATCAATTAGTACAATTTTAGTGAATTAACAATTAATTAACTAAAACTCGTCTCCCAAAATTTATTATTCAATTATCACATAATTAAATGATAACTGTCGTTCCTCGAGTTCGCAACTCGAATTCTCTCTTAAAATAATTCACTAACCTTTTAGTCTACAAATCAAGGGACTAAATAAATTGTATCTCATACAATTAATTAGTTGTCTATTGGGGTTCGTTCCTATAGGTGTGACCGAAAGGGGTCAGTTGATCACCGCCGTCTCACGACAATAACGTCAAACTCTAGTCAGCCAACCGTTATCGATTTACGTTAATCAACTGAAGAGGATCAAATAATTAAATATCTGATGATATTCCATTAATGAGATTTATTATGTTAACGCAATATTGTGGAGGACAATAACTCCAACATCTAATACCAGTAATCAATCTTATAAATATCACAATCTCAAAACCAATGTCAAACTTAATATTCTTAAAATCTTTCTTCTGTCAAATATAAGTAATCAACCTTTTAACAACATATCCACACCAACTTAATTCACATCGTGTTCTCCTACAATCACATTTACTTAGCTAATACTAGTATGATACTCCTTAAATCTCCACATACACCTCCTTATCATAAATAACATATCTCTAGTTATAGCAAAATAATATTAGCTCCATCTATTTATAAATAATGTTATAATCAATACAATTCACATTAGCACATAAATAAAACAAGTAGATAACAATTATATAGTAAGAAACTTTACTTCCTCTAGACTAAGAGGTTAACATAAACAAAACGACTAGCCATAAGACTTAATGTTTACACCACCATGTGAGGTCGGCGCCTATCAAGAGTTAAGTATCTAATGGCTGTGATAAGATTCACTCTAACTCATACGACTACTCCAGGCATTTTAGTATGTCAGGCTCGCCACTGCGGATTGTGAGCCAAACTATAATCCTCTATAGGCATTTTAGTATGCCCGGCTCGCCACTGCGGGTTGTGAGCCAAACTATAATTTTCTAGTCGTATGACTTTGAATTTTAACGGATATGCTAAATAAGTTGTAAATTTCCAAAACAAAACCGAGTTGTCATATTACAAAGAAAATAGTATAATTACTTCAAAAATAATATAACTCGAGTACTTACTCATTTTACTTGGACTATACTATAGAATAAATAGAGGATTCGTGTCACTTACAAATCCATACTTTCAGTACAAAAGGGTTTAGTCCTTTACCTTCACAGTGATAATATGTTCCCGTTCACAATCTTTCTATGAACACTTTGTCAACTTTTATAGTAATCCTTTAATAGCCGCTAATCAACACTATAAACTTTGATCATCATATCTTAGGAAGTAAAGTATAACTAAAGCAAACTATCCTTAATCAAGCCACCAAAACAAATTGAGTGGACAACCTTCTCAAATTCCCAGCATCCCAACATATTACTCACCAAAGTCACCAGTAGGTGGGTTTCTAGGTTTCAATTGACAATCGTGGCAAATAAAAATTCCAAGCAGTCTACAATTACCTAAGGTCTGTTGAACTTTGTCCTTTTAGATGATTTATCAACAAATCCCAACTTCACATAATCAATACTTACACAAATAAACAATAACCTTGTTAATGAACTATTCGTAATCACCTATATCCACTTAATTGAAGAAAAATACAGATCAAGGACCAACTACTTGCCATATACAATGAAATACACAAACAATAATTCATCTTGCTTTTATTTCAATAAACCCCAAATTAATTAGGTAACCGGAAGCTAAAGAAAAAGAAAAACATACATCAGTTCGGTATAGAAGACGATCCAACGATCAGCCAGTGATACCGTGTCTTTGTTGGGAGTTATGGTGCCAAAGAAAAATTGAAGGCAAAAAGATAAAAGTAAATGGAGAATGATATCTATAGGAAATGTCAGGCGGTGGAGTAGCTTTTAGATAGTTCTATTTTTTTTTTTTTTTTTAAAGAATAAATATAAAATTACGGGTTATTACAATACTCCCCTCTTAAAGAGAGCTTCGCCCCGAAACTTAAGCTTAATGAGTTGTTATAGTACTACTTTATGCTTGACGCTTTAACTATCACAGCAGTGCTAACTTACTTTACACAAATAGGTTTACATTTAAGGAAATAGTTAAGCACTTAGTCTCATGAGTAATTTTTCCGAAACAAAATTTACTTCCACGTAACATACACAACATGAAAACCGTTAACAGTGAATAAGTATTAAATATTTCTCTCATGATCAACTTAAAGAGGTAACTTTTTATTAGACTTAACTACTAACCTGAGTGAATAGATCAGATAAGTATCACAAACCTCCCTCCTTATAACAAAGTCCGCCCTCAAACTTTAAAAAAATTTAAATTAAACAACTCAAAATATTAAGAAAAGCTAAAAAAAAATATATCGGGCGGTGTTAAGATATGACGATCTCAACACCTAACCAAGAAAGAACCAGCTCTGATACCATTTGTAACAACCTGATTTTCTGGCTCATTTAAAAATAATATTTACATAAAAAAAAACTGGTCGAAAACTCGAGAATGTCACTCGAAATAAACAAAGCTGCTCAATATAGTAAAATTTAAAACTGTCTTTTCAAAAACTACAAATCATTAATAAAACAAAAAATAAAAATAAATGATAAAGCTGGTACAAAATACTTAACACAAAACTTGACTGAAAATCTTCACTTTAAATAACTCGAGCTCAACGGAAGCAATCCACCTGAAACAATTCACATTTCAATTGACAGAGTGAAAAAGATCTATACCCATAACGGGTAGCCGAAAAGGGAGAAACATGTTAGCCGGAAGAAAGCTGATAACAGAGTAAAACCACAATTAACGCAAAGATTTCTCAATACTTTCATATATTACTGCACACTCGCTAACTCCTTTATTTAATGTCTTACTCTCACAACAATAGCTGTACCAAATAAATTCACACCAAATAAGCTCACAGTATCTCAACTATTAACCAGCACTATATTCCCATCATCGACCCAATGACTCAAACAAGGGGTGAGTGAACGAGCAAGAGTACCGCTAAACAATACTTTATCTCAACATTGATTCCAAAATAAAATAACTATCTGAGTAATGACCACTGTCACAATGGATCCAAACTATAACTTGACACAAAGGCTCTAATAACAGCAATCAATCTTATAAATATCACAATCTCAAAACCAATGTCAAACTTAATATTCTTAAAATCTTTCTTCTGTCAAATATAAGTAATCAACCTTTTAACAACATATCCACACTAACTTAATTCACATCGTGTTCTCCTGCAATCACATTTACTTAGCTAATACTAGTATGATACTCCTTAAATCTCCACATACACCTCCTTATCATAAATAACATATCTCTAGTTATAGCAAAATAATATTAGCTCCATCTATTTATAAATAATGTTATAATCAATCCAATTCACTTTAGCACATAAATAAACCAAGTAGATAACAATTATATAGTAAGAAACTCTACTTCCTCTAGACTAAGAGGTTAACAAAAAAAAAACGACTAGCCATAAGACTTAATGTGCACACCTCTATGTGAGGTCGGCGCCTACCAAGAGTTAAGTATCTAATGGCTGTGATAAGATTCACTCTAACTCATACGACTACTCCAGGCATTTTAGTATGTCAGGCTCGCCACTGCGGGTTGTGAGCCAAACTATAATCCTCTATAGGCTTTTTAGTATGTCCGGCTCGCCACTGCGGGTTGTGAGCCAAACTATAATTTTCTAGTCGTATGACTTTAAATTTTAACGGATATGCTAAATAAGTTGTAAATTTCCAAAACAAGACCGAGTTGTCATATTACAAAGAAAATAGTATAATTACTTCAAAAATAATATAACTCGAGTACTTACTCATTTTACTTGGACTATACTATAGAATAAATAGAGGATTCATGTCACTTACAAATCCATACTTTCAGTACAAAAGGGTTTAGTCCCTTACCTTCACAGTGATAATCTGTTCCCGTTCACAATCTTTCTATGAACACTTTGTCAACTTTTATAGTAATCCTTTAATAACCGCTAATCAACACTATAAACTTTGATCATCATATCTTAAGAAGTAAAGTATAACTAAAGCAAACTATCCTTAATCAAGCCACCAAAACAAATTGAGTGGACAACCTTCTCAAATTCCCAGCATCCCATCATATTACTCACCAAAGTCACCAGCAGGTGGGTTTCTAGGTTTCAATTGACAATCGTGGCAAATAAAAATTCCAAGCAGCCTACAATTACCTAAGGTCTGTTGAACTTTGTCCTTTTAGATGATTTATCAACAAATCCCAACTTCACATAATCAATACTTACACAAATAAACAATAACCTTGTTAATGAACAATTCGTAATCACCTTTATCCACTTAATTGAGGAAAAATACAGATCAAGGACCAACTACTTGCCATATACAATGAAATACACAAACAATAATTCATCTTTCTTTTATTTCAATAAACCCCAAATTAATTAGGTAACAGGAAACTAAAGAAAAAGAAAAACATACATCAGTTCGGTATAGAAGACGATCCAACGATCAGCCAGTGATACCGTGTCTTTGTTGGGAGTTATGGTTCCAAAGAAAAATTGAGGGCAAAATGATAAAAGAAAATGGAGAATGATATCTATAAGAAAGGTCAGGCGGTGGAGTAGCTTTTAGATAGTTCTATTTTTTTTTTCTTTTTATTTTTTTTTGTTAAAGAATAAATATAAAATTACGGGTTATTACAATACTCCCCTCTTAAAGAGAGCTTCGCCCCGAAGCTTAAGCTTAATGAGTTGTTATAGTACTACTTTATGCTTGACGCTTTAACTATCACATCAGTGCTAACTTACTTTACACAAATAGGTTTACATTTAAGGAAATAGTTAAGCACTTAGTCTCATGAGTAATTTTTCCGAAACAAAATTTACTTGCACGTAACATACACAACATGAAAACCGTTAACAGTGAATAAGTATTAAATATTTCTCTCATGATCAACTTAAAGAGGTAACTTTTTATTAGACTTAACTACTAACCTGAGTGAATAGATCAGATCAGTATCATAAACCTCCCTCCCTAAAACAAAGTCCGCCCTCGAACTTTAAAAAAAAAATTTAAATTAAACAACTCAAAATTTTAAGAAAAGCTAAAAAAAATATATCGGACGGTGTTAAGATATGACCCAACACCTAACCAAGAAAGAACCGGCTTTGATACCATTTGTAACAACCTGATTTTCTTTTTATTTTCTTCTTTTTTTAAAAGAATAAATATAAAATTACGGGTTATTAAAGCCTCCAAGGTAGGTTGATGGTTTTGTTTAGGATAGATTTTTTTGGCCATCCAGGGGGTATGTTCCCTAGACAAACTTTTAATTTTGTGCTGGTTGGTATTTGTCCCTGTGGACACGGGCCACGTGGGCGCTTGGGAACAAGCGTTTGCATTTGTGGAGTCGCCACCAATTTTTATGGGAAATTGGAACCGTTCGAATACTTCGTGTCATGTCAAGACACAAAGTAATGACATAGACACTAAGAACTCGTTACCCTTAGCATTCTATGTCTAGAGTGACTCTCATGGATGCCAATGAACACGGATGTTCACAGAGATCTGGATTAAGGGGTGAGGGTACGTATTAGGAAGTCCTTTTACTGAACACCTAATCCCGCCCGCCTCGATAGCGGCCTCTACTAATGATTAGGGAAGTTATTCATACTTGATATGTCGTCGATTATATGCATGCAATCCAACATCCAACGTTTTGATCCTAACATGTGAAAATTAACTAAGCCGGTGAACAAATAATTAACATTTATTAATGTCGAATTAGGGTTTAAAATTAATTACATGTGAAAATAAGTAAATAAATGATAAAATAAAATAAATAAGTAAATTGCGATAATTAAAAGTTACAATAAATTACAATGATCCAATTGATTTACGTCAAAAATATACTTAAGATGGACAATTTGAGAAAGTGAAAGGAAAATAAGATATAGATAGATTAAAGGTGATATTACAACTAATAGTCGATTAATTATACAATTAAGGGATTAAGGTCAAAGCAAGAACGGATGTTCAGGGACAGAAATCACCCAGGAACAGGCGCAACATTGCTGCGTCCCTTGGAAGAGGCACAGTGGTCACTGCGTCTGTTCCTGAGGTGAGTTCTGGCCGTGAAGTCAGAACCGGGGGTTGTTAATGTTCGTTGGCTATTTTAATGGTTGATTATTGATATTATACTCAAGTGAAGGTGTTTTAGCGTAATATTTACTTGTGAAACCGTCATAAAAGCAATAAAACGAATTAAAACGGGTTAAAATGAATTAAAAACGAATTAAAAAGAATTATGTCAAACTACGTTAAATTACGAAGACGGAAACGAATTGAAAGGCATGACAAACTGGAAATAAACGGTAAAAATATGTACAAAGGCGAATCCCAAAAACTTGATATGAACCAATCGAGTCTCTAAAAATTCGGGTTTGATTTAATGGCGAAAACCCGCAAATATTGATTATAAGGGATTTAAACCGTAAATAAAACACGATAGTTATTAAGAATATGTATTAAAAGATTATTATGTATTAAGAAAAGAGAAGAAAACAAGAAAAGGAAGAAAAAGGGACGAACTAACAGAGAACCGAGGAAGAAGAAGAAAAGAAGGAGCTGCGGCAGCCTCTGGAAGAGGCGCAACAGATGTTGCGACTCGTCGAAGAGGCGTAGCAGTTGTTGCGTTTCTTCTCGACGTCTGCCCACTGTTAATCCGTAAAAACAATTTAATGCAAATGTTTTAGAAATCGGTTTTAAGCATACTTTCAACGTAAATCTAACATTAATTAGTACAATAAATAAAATACAATAAAAAGATGGGATTTACACCTCAGACTTAATTGTTTGACAAAACGGGATTAACTAAGTTAACGTATAGTGATTGCTCGACTCGAACGTATGTAGAAAGTACCCTCGTTATAGGATTTAGATTAAATTGATTGATGTGTAGTGGTCAAATTGGTCGGTCAAGCAACATGACCGGAATTCAGAATGATCTGAGCTTATGTGGTCGATTTGATCAAGCACGTAGGCATCGAAATCTTAGAGCACGGTCTTAGAATGCAAAGGGAGAAGAGAAGGGCGGACACTCGCGTGAAAAATATGTGGAACGAAGGAAGAAAGAATTTCGCGTTTCTTTTATCGAATTGCGGTGGATCTCTACTTCCTTATTCTTTAAAATAAGATTTCGGGATATATTTTACCAAAATATATAATCTTAATTTATGGAATAAATATCCGGAATATTCCGACTCGGCATTTTGAACGGTTTCTTAGAAAATGAAGCGGTTTTTGACCCAGACTCCAAATAAACTCTAATTACTGTCAAAACGACCGTATTGGTGCGTAGATGATGACCAAGGGGTAGACACAAGTATTTGAGCTATCACTTGACGATAAACTTACGAACTGTCATAAATCATTCCGCGTACCAATCATGCGGCCCAATCATCACCGGGTGGCTGGCGGGAGGTGAAAAAATGAGGTATCTACAGAGCCCCCACTTTGACTGAGGCTTGGACAAGGCGAAAGTCAAAGTATAGCCATCAGGTCAATCGAAGATTACAACTTGATGACTATGGCGACGCGAGGCGGCTCAAGGGGTCTGAGCCAAGGACTTGTAGTCAGGAACATTTTAGAGTCTGTCGACTATCGGGGAGGGTCGTTTAAAGTCCATTAGACTACGTAAGGAGGCTCGCCAGCCATAAGAAGAAACCATACCTGAGACTTCTTTCTTGGAACAAATGGAGGACAACAGCGCGTCGGTAGAAACTGCTGGGGGAATCTGCTTGCGTCGGTCTCAAGCGAACTCTCGTCGGGGAATATATTGATGATTCTGTCTGGGTTGAATCACGTCTGGGAATCTGCTTGTGTCGGCTTCCAAACAAACTCCATCTGTCGAGAAGTACAATCGGTTGTCATGAACTCTCGGTGAAAAAAAAGGCATTGACAAAGGTGTGTCGAAACATCGTCGGAAATCCGCTCGTTGCTGCAAGCGAAGTCCTTGCTGGGAGATAAAATACTGCGACGGTTCGAAGTCTGCTGGGAGATAAAATATTGCGACGGTTTCGCAGTCTGCTTGAGAAGAATATAAACGAGGTAAAATACTGCGACGGCTTCGCAGTCTGCTTTGGAAATACAGGTCCGGACAAAAAATAAATGCCCAATAGACCAAATATATGTTATAGGGTGTCGGGGAAGAGGCGCACCAAAGATGGGCCCACAAATAACCAACTTATAACGAACTTTTGAAAATTGAGCTGTAGGGAAGCTGGGGAAGAGGCGCAGCTAGCTGCGACTCTTGGAAGAGGTGCAGCAGGTGCTGCGTCCTTTCCCAAGCTCGTCCCTGTCTGAGTAAAACTCGACAGAAACCCGTGTTTTGTTTCATAATTCAAAACATAATTTCTATTAAACTCTCTCAAATTCCAACCATTTTTCGTCAAAATTTGATCAATACACTACATTAATTATGACTAATAGAGGTGTGTGTCTTATTGTTGCTTTAATTCTTGTATTTGCTTGATTTTGATCGGAAAAATTAGGGTTTTCATACCCAAAATGTCGAAAATTTGGGGCTTTTCCCCCTAATGGATTTGTTTGATAAAATTGACATTAGAAATGGATAATTGGCAATTTTAGGAATATAACCATGTGTTCTTTTTGAATTTTTGTCAAGTATTGTGCATTTGAGCGGATTTGAGACGGTTTCTCAGCTGTTTCGAAAATCGGTTCGAAAGTGCCCTTAGGATTGCCCATTTTTGATGAAATTTGGTTTTTGGAATCCTTGTGTAATGGTTAAACTTCCTACTATGTCGGATTTTTGATTTGTGACGACTTTTTCAGGACACTTTTCTAGGGCATAATCACCATTATAGCGAAATGCTGCCGAATTTTCGACTCAAACCTGTGACTAGGCTTGGACTTAGACTTGACTTGACCCAATTTACCACATGAGCAGTCGGGTTTTTAAAGAAACGGCCAAATATGGAAATAAAAGGCCATTTTTTAGGGCTTGAAAACACCTGAAAATGCTTGAAACGGCCTTATCAAGGCTCGTCGCGGCTTGACGCGTCCTATTCTACCTTAATTTTGCAGATGACATTCCTTCTACGTTGGGGAGGGCTCCCATGGACGTGGACTTCAACCCTTCTCTCGCTCTTGTAGGGGATGACAAAGAGGAGGTGGTATAGGGGGAGGCTGAGGAGGTCCCGAGGCGGGCCAACGTTGGACGAGGGGTTCGTCAGCTAGTGGGGGCACCCGAGTGGGCTGAGAAATGGGAAGGTCAACATCTCATTTGGGTGACAGAGAGCCACATGTCCTACAGGATGACGAGGAGCTTGGTAAATTTCGAACTTGTCACTTCTTATTACCTTCCTTCTTTTTGTTTGCCGTTTCATTTCACATTAGCATTGTGCCAAAGATAGCTTTGCGTCGAATTGATATAGGAGGCCGGGAACATGAGGTCCTTCTCGGGTTACTCGACGATGATGGACTCTTACGAGAGACTGTCGGAGGAGGAGAAGGCCATCGTCGAGTTGGGAGCCTTCGGAGCCTTGGTGGGAGCGTGGAGGGCGATCAGGGAAAGGAAGATTCGGGCTAACCTTTGCCTGATTCGAGCTTTCCTTGATCGGTACTGGAACACGACCTCAACTTTCCATATGCCTTTTGGAGAGGTCGGGGTCACTCTGGAGGACTACGGCATGATCTCAGGTCTGTCGTGTGGAGAGGAGGCTGTGGTGTGGCCGTTGACGGCCATGAGAGTGGACTCAGCCGAGGCGAGGAGGCTGATCGGCTGGAACCTGGCGGAGGGTGCTGCTACCGTTCCTGGGTTGGTGCCGAGTTCTTACGTCAGGGATTACTTTGCGGGTAGGACCCCGGCGACGGTGGTGATGGACGGGAGGAGGATGGCTCCTCCTGCTTGTAGTGCGGAGCAGAAGGCTCGTTTGTGGCTCTGGTGGTTCTTGTCTTCACTTTACCTCAGAGACAAGGGGGAGAGGCTGTCGACGAAGCTTCTTCCGTTCCTTTCTGACTTGAGTGACCTAGGTCGGTGGGACTGGTTACTCCTGGCTTTGCGGTCCTCACTCGTTACATGAGGGCCATGGTTCGTCCCGAGTTGATGGAGAAGGGGACTTCTCCTGCTACCGCCAGTCCTGGACTCTTGTTGGAGGTATGAGCCTTCATTATTTCTTCTTTTATTTCCATTTCTATCGAATTGTGAAAGATTATCATCGATTGTCTTGTTTTGCAGGCGTGGGTGTACTCTTACTTTCCGGGCGTCGCGCCCAAGAGGACGGAGCCTGAGCCGAGGGCGTATCCGGTCGTGAGGGACTGGGTGGTGTGCCGTAGGAAGAGCCAGCGCTCTTCTTACGACGTTTGTCGACGCGGCGTGAATGCCCTGAAGTTGAATGACGTAAGTACCTTTAATTACTTTTCTTCATTGTTATTTTTATTTAGGAGCAATCATATGAATGACCCTTTTTCCCGTTTAGAGCCGATCATAGGAATGACCTTTCGTTTGCTTGTTTTAGTGGGTGCCTAGACCCTGGGTGGACTACCCTGACGCTTCGGCCTTCGTGGCTGAGGTCCTTCGTCCTAGGAGCTCGAGTCGGTTGCTGTTAAGGACGTCCATGAGACCAGTGTGGTACCTGGGCGAGCGTTTGACTCGTCAGTTTTCTCGTGACACCTTTACGGTTCCCATCGATCCTCTACGGACGATGTTTAGGGAGCCATCCGACGCTGAGAGAGAGGCTGACATGGCGGATGCTAGTGGTGACGCCCTCCTCCTTCTTGGTGAGGAGTACTCTCTATTTGTTCGCCAGAGGCTGGCGTATTGGCCGATCGTGATAAGTATCTTACTTTTGAATTGATTTGACAAACTGACGAATGATTGTCGAATGAAGAATTCATTTGAACTTCGCAGGAGATCGAGGTGGCAGGCGTCGAGCCCCCAGCTTATCCGAAGAACCTTGAGTACACTGACGCGTCGGGGATGACGACGATCTCGGAGATCCGTGACTTCGGCGAGGAGGTGACGGATGCTGGCCTGTAGGAGTGGCAGCACTTAGTGAGGAGCGTAAGCCCCCAGCTTCGGCTGTCTCACGTTGTTTTTATCGCATAAGAATGCATTTGTTCTTTTCTGAAAACCCTTTTGTCATTCAAATGCAGGTGGCGCCGTCTCAGCACGTGGCGTTATGGAGGATGGTCAACCGGCTGCGGGCCACGGCCATCGAGGCACTTGTAGGTGATCGAGGACGGCAGGTATGAACCTTTCATTATCTTTGTTTCATTTCAAATTTTGTTGCAATTTTTTGTACTTATCTTGAAATGATTGAAATGAGGCATTTCTTTACCATTTGGAGAGAGAGCGTGACCTGGAGCGCGAGCTGGCGCAGTCCTGAGAGGAGACCGCTAATCTGTTGAGGGAGTTGGAGTTCAGAGACGCTGAGATCGCTGCCCTCGAGGCGACCGTAGCGGAGCTGGGTGATGACAGGAAGTAGCTGCCTTTCTTCATTTTTGTTGTTGTCTTGTATATATTTTGTACATTTTGATTTTATTTTCGGACTTTTCGGATCTGTTTTGGGCGAGAGCCCTCAGTTTGATGTACATATCACATTTTGGTTGTATATGTAGAATGGCCTGAGTGCCTTCGTTGCTGGTTGTTTGTTGTCCCTGCAGGTTAGCTTAAAAATAGGTTTGGTAGATGACGGTTTACGCCGTCATGATGTTGAAATTTACATAGAATTTACACGTAGAACACATAACATATTGGTGGCTTAGATTAGCGCAAAATGAGAAAAAGTAAAAAAGTGCCCGAAAATGAGCAAAAAAGTGAAAAACAAATGCCAGAAACGAGCAAAAAAATGCCTGAAATGACCGGATGGTAGGGAGGGCTACCCCCCTAAAAACAAACATTAAAAGAAATGTATAAGTGTGAAATATAGTGAAAATGAGGAGTGAAATGATTCCCCCTAAAAAAAGAATAAAAAGAAATGAATAAGTGTGCTCGATTGGCGAAAATATCGAGTTCGTCTCGAAAAGCATGCCCGGAAAATTAGGAAACATAAATATGGTAATTTATCGGAATTACCAAAATAATATCCTATAGGAATAGGAAATTATAGCCAAAAACAAATAAGGAAAGATCCAAATCTGAATTTCACGGAAATCAGCCTGGGTAAGAGGCGCAGCAAGAGCCGTGACTCTTCGAAGAGGCGCATCAGATGCTGTGCCATTTCCCCAGCTGGTCAGACCTCAACCGAAATTAGGAAATTGCATTTAGTATAAATAAAGACTCCGGGGAAGCTTTTATTCACACAATTCCTCCATTTTTATTCCGTCTATCATATAAAAGCTCTCATATCTTCTAAAAAAATATATTCCAAAATTATGGATGCTTTTGAAAACTGTCTCAAGGAGTGGACAAATGAGTTCACGAACGTTGAGAAACATGACATGGGTGCTTTTAATTTGGGATCGATCTAGAGTCTCAAATTAGTGAAAATTGTGAAACCTTTCTTGGATGTTTGTCTTGACTGTTGGGACCCGAATTTTTATATATTTGCCTTCCCTGGAGGCGATATTTGTCTTTTCCCTGAAGAAATAGCTGCTATTGGAGGATGGGACCCGGAGATTGCACCCGCTATACCTCTTAGCTCTCAAGGGTATAAGAGTAAATTCAGAGATTTGCTTGGATTGACTAAGGCTGAAGTGGACCGTCTTGTGACCTCGAAAGGGGTCCGTATGTTTGACTTTATTGACCGATTTATAAATAGGGAAGAGCATTCTATTTCTTATGTCGCGAGACGCAGGGCGTTCGGGTTTTGTCTACTGCATTGCTATGTCCTTCAAGGGCACGTCGACAAAGAGATGAGAGGGGATCCTCGTTTTCTGAGCCTAGTAGAATAAATGGAGCTGCGCAAGAGCCCAGCATGCCTTTGCTTAGGAGAGATCATTCTTGGTTTTGACAACAGAAAGGCCAACCGCAAGCTTCCTTATTTGGGAAGTCCCATCATCTTGCAGGTAAGAACCCGCTTCTTTCCTTTTCAACCGTTTTTCTTTTTTTTTTCGTTCGTTTTTTTTCTCGGTTGAAACATGAACACTAATTCCCGTCTTCTTCTTAGGTTTGGCTGATGGAAAGGCTGAGGTTGATCGAGCCCCCAGTTAATCTGCCAGGATATCATGGTCGATCAATTGCAATGCGAACCAGACTCTACATGGTGGACTTCACTCGGGTTTGCAATTACTGGGAAAATAAACTGAAGAGTGAAGGAGGACCCCTAATCCGGTGGATTGTGCCATGGTGGCATCTCAGGTCGGTCACTGGAGTGTCATCTTTAGACCCGACTCGGTCAGTTCGCATCCCTGGCTTGGAATTCATGATTTGCATTTTTCCTGAGAGATTGATGAGGCAAGTTGGCCTTAGGCAGAGGATCCCGAAGCTTGATACTGTTCCTCAGACTGCAGCGGCACCCACGACAGATACTTGTCGAGAGTGGGAAATCAAGTGGGCTCAGAGGAATGTGTGGTTCATACTGATGTGACCATTATTTGCGCACATTTAATCCCCTAATTGAGCCCATTTTGCATACCATTATAACATTCTATGGCCATTTTATCCGCCAAAACCTTCCTATTTGCTTTTCTATCGCATTCTATATGTTTTGTAGGAAAGGAGTTAATAAGGCGGAAATTCCCGTCTTTCGTACATATTCGGAAGCTATTTGACGACATTTGATGGATTAGTATGAGGAGGAAGCAAGAACTGAAGACCAAGCCTACAAGAATAAAATGGAAGTGAAGGAAAGGGAAGAATAGAAGAGAAAAACGAAAACTGAAGTCCAACCCGAGCGGATTCTCTGAAATCCGGCCGTCCACAATGCACGGAACCCGTGCGTCTTCTCTCCAATCCGCCCGTTTTCCTCTTCACCAATCCGCCCGGATTCTCCCAAAGACGCTCGGATTCCAGCCCAACACATTTTCGTCTTCTTCAAAGCTTCAAAGAAAGAAGCCCTTCCTTCAAGAGATACCGGCTCCTCCCTGCTCCATTTAAAAAGTGTAATTACTAGTTTATCCCTTAGTTAACCCTAATGCATCCACCTAATTTCTACTATAAATACCCCATTTGTAAATAATCAAAAGGGGGGGTCTTTTATCAAGTTTTATTAGAGATAATCAAGTTTCCATATTAGAAATTCCTCTTAGATTAGATTAGGAGTAGATTATAATAGATTACTCTTCAATCTTTCCATAAATTACACATTAATCTCTCCTTAATTATTGTTCAAGTTTATTATTCAAGTTTATTATTGGGTAATTGAAGATTATTGGGCTATTATTGGGAGATTGACAACATTCCATCAATCATAAAGTTTCTTCTATTATTCTTTGCATTATTGTTTTGGAATCATCTCAAGTTTGGTATAATTCCTTTACTCTTTACTCTTTATCGTTTATTTCTTCATTCTATTATCATGTTTATACTTGTTGTGATGATTGACACCATTAATGACATGTTTCCCATGATGATGAGTGAGTAGTTTCTTTAGCTAGGATTAATGGGTAATTAGGGGAAACCAACATGGGATTGATTCATGCTTAATCTAATATGTTCACATGATTAAATTGCTTGCTTGTTGTGATGTCAACTTTATGCACATGTTATGTTTGATGAAATGCCAAGCCTATGAATCCTTGCATTTACAACCATCTCTTATCTACTCAACTTTACTTGTAAGATATAAACCAACTCGAGTCTTGTTAGACCATGCATAGAAGTTGAATAGGAGGAAAGTAAGTCGACTTGTAGGTGTTGTACAATCTAATCGATTCGGCTCCGGGACCCAACTCTTCCTATGAACCGTAAGACATAAACCAACTCGGTTCCTTTACAACATTAATTGCTTGCAACTTTGTAAACATATTTGTGTGATCTACACCATGATTCCCCTATGATCCCATGATATCCTAGCACTTTTAATCAATTGTTTACATCTTTCCTTTTATTGTTTGTTTTACTCTATCACTTTTATTAGTCTAGAACACAACTACAAATCCAAACCAAGTTGTGACACTAGCATAAATTGAGATAGATAGACTTAGAACCCAAAGCACACCGTCCCATGGATCGACCTCGACTTACCGCTAACTAGTTGTTTGTTGAGTATTATAAATGTGTTTGATTGGATGAGTGACGACATCAACCGGATCACATACCTACCCCAATTGGCTCCTTGTGGGTATCTGACTCATACTTGCAGTGGAGGATGGCTGCTACTCCTGAAGAGCGTGAGAAATTGAGGAAGCACGAGCCTGTTCACTACAAGATTCGCGAGGTAGCAAAGGAGAACCAGAAGTTCTTGACTGAGGAGGAAGTAGAGGCCGGATTCCGAGTCATTCATCCGTCGAAGAAACCGAAAACCGCTCCTGCCGTAGAAAAGGTGGTGGATCGAAATGGCAAGTCTAGACCGCGAGAGAGAACTTTGGTGATTAGGTCGGAGATAGCACAAGAGCGCCCGTCTCGCGGTCGAGACAAGAAGTATGATAAAAATGACAAAGGCAAAGGGAAGATGGAAGAGTAGCCTTAGTCGTAGTACTATTTATTATTATTATTATTATTATTATTATTATTATTATTATTATTATTATTATTATTATTATTATTATTATTATTATTATTATTATTATTATTATTATTATTATTATTATTATTATTATTATTATTATTATTATTATTATTATTATTATTATTATTATTATTATTTGTAATAAACAGCGGGATTTTTAGAATCCTAGCCTAGCATTTATTTCAGCATTTATATTATTTGGCATACTATTATTATTTATGGAACAAATGAATAAAAGATTAATTGGTTAAGAAACCGTTGTGATTTTCTTTTATTATTCTTGTCGAATTTCAAATGCGAATGCAAATGTCCTTCTATTTACATTTTTAAATAATGGGTTGTATTCTATGAAGGATTGCCTACGTATTCATTAAAAATAATGAAATCAAACCCTGTGCGTAGTTCGAATAAATGTAAAAGAATAATTGTTCGAAGCAAGAGCTTGTAATGAACTTTAGAAAATAAGCATGAGCTTTACTTACTCCTAAAATACAATTCAATTTATTTGATGACGTGAGGATGTCGAAATGTTAAAACTTAAGAGCATAGTGACATAAGCTTTCTTTCAGCGGGCCGAGGGCCATTTTTATTTCGTGACGCACGAGCGGCACCTAGGTGTTACGCGAGGCGCGTTTCCTATCTGATGCTAAGGGTAGTATCGTTTTAGTTGGTCGAGGTTAGTGGGGTTAGCAAATTCATTCCCATCTAGGTCTGTAATCCTAACCGCACCCCCTGAGAGTATAGACTTGACAAAGAAAGGGCCGGCCCAATTAGGTTTAAACTTTCCACGTGGATCGACAGGTAGGAGAGCTCTGATTGATTTGAGCACCAAGTCTCCTTCTTTGATGTTCCTGGGCTTAACCCATTTATTGAAGGCTCGTTTGATACGTGCCTGATACGTTTGCACATTATGTAATCCGCGCAACCTTCGTTCATCCAAGAGGATGAGTTCTTCATACCTATCCCTATTCCATTCAGCGTCTGGAATTTGACATTCGAGCAAAATGCGTAGGGATGGAATTTCTACCTCAACCAGTTGCACAGCTTCCATGCCATAGGTTAGAAAGAAAGGAGTGGCCCCAGTGGGCGTCCTAACTGAAGTGCGATAACCCCATAATGCGAATGGTATTTTGCTAGGCCAATCGTGATAATTGTCGAACATTTTCTTGAGGATGGTGACGACATTTTTGTTAGCTGCCTCTACTGCGCCATTAGTTTGAGGTTTATAAGGCGAGGAATGGTGGTGTTTGATTTTGTATTTGGCTAGCAATTGGTCACTCTCAGCCTGGAAATGTGATCTATTATCACTGATGATCTCATGTGGGCAACCATATCGACAGATGATATTGTTTTGTATGAACATTTCCACGTTTTTGGTGGTGAGACTAGTGTAAATGCCGCTTTGACCCATTTGGTAAAATAGTCAATAGCTACCAAAATGAAACAGTGAACTTCTGTTCCGCCTGGGTAATCTTCCCAATGATGTCGATTCCCCAAGCAGAAAATGGCCAAGGAGATGTCATGGTGTAAAGCAGTGAAGGAGGGACGTGTTGCACGTTCGCGAAGATTTGGCAATTATGGCAATGTCTGACGTACTTGATACAATCCGACTCCATCGTGGTCCAGTAATATCCTAGGAGCGTGATTTTCTTTGCCATCATGGGTCCACTCATGTGAGGACCGCATTCTCCACCGTGGACTTCTTCCATCACTTTTTGTGCCTGTGAATGATCAAGGCAACGCAGGACTACACCAAGAGGTGTTCTTCTGTATAATTCTCCTTGCATGAGAAGGTATTGAGAGGCTAGTAGGCGTATGGCGCATTGTCCCCTCTTATCCATATCTGGTGGATATGTGCCGTTGAGCTTAAAGTTTAAAATGGCTTGGAACCAATGTTCCTATGGACTTTCTTCTTCATCTATAATTTGGTGTACATAGGCTGGTTCTGACCGCCGTTCGATGCATAAAGGAATTTCTACCATGTTGTCTGGCATATTAATCAAAGATGCAAGTTTTGCAAGAGCGTCTGCAAATTGATTCTCTTCAGGAGGTAGGTGTAGATAAGTGACCTGATCGAAGAACTGGGCGACTTGATCTATCCTAGCCTGATACGGTGCTAGACTTTCACTTCGAATTTTCCAAGATCCCGTAATTTGGTTGATGATCAAGGATGAGTCCCCGTGGACTCTAAGGTTCTTGATTCCTAAACTTACTGCTACTTGTAGACCAATGAGACAAGCTTCATATTCAGCTGCGTTATTTGTCACCTCGAAGTCGAGTTTGACAAAAAGTGGTGTATGCTCACCTTCAGGAGAAATGAGCAACACTCCTATTCCAAATCCTCTTAAATTTGATGCTTAATCAAAATAAAGGTCCCAGGAGTCTACACTAGTTTGTAATATGTCCTCGTCTGGGAATGAACACGTGTCTATTGCTTGGGTGTCGTTGATAGGATTGTCTGCGAAGAATTCGGCAACGACACGTCCCTTTATGACCTTCAGAGGTACGTATTTGAGATCTAACTCTGAAAGCATTAAGGTCCACCTCGCCAAACGTCCGTTGAGAACGGGTTTCTCGAAGAGGTATTTGACGGGATCCATTTTGGAATATACTTTGACATAGTAGCTAAGCAAGTAGTGGCGTAGCTTCTTTGTCGCCCACACAAGAGCGAGGCATGTCTTTTCGAGAGGTGTGTACTTACATTCATATTCTAAGAGCTTCTTACTAAGGTATTACATAGCTCTTTCTTCTTTTCCAACAGTTTGTGCAAGCATAGCCCCCATGGCTGTTTCAGTAACTGTGAGATATAAACCAAGAGGTGTTGGAGTATGTGTCCTCGAGAATAATGCGATCACATGTTTAAATCTCATATTAAGAATGCATGAGGGAAAGTAATATTTTATTGTCAACTGATCCACATTAATCGGTAATGATTGGCTGACTAGAGTTTGACATTACTGTCGTATGACGGTGGTGATCAGTTGATCCCTTAACGTCATACCTCTAGGGTAACACTCTTAATTGATTAATTAATTAATTGTATGTTGATACAAGTTAATTAATTCCTTAAAATTGAACAAATGATTTTGTGAGTGAGAATACGTAACTTATTGTAATTTGATTAAATAAGATTTGTACTAAGTAATTAAATTGTTTTATTACTTAGGTTTTATTATTGTTTATGAAACAATTAAAATAAGAATGAATGGTTTATTATAAATACAAGTAGTTGTAATTTATAATTCTATGACCCATTTTAAGTACTTGTAATCATGAATTACTAGTTAATTTTTGTGTGTGATTTATTTTGTTTATATAATGATTTTTAATAAGTTAAAAATGTATTATTAAGTAACATGTCCAATATGTCACACTACACAAATTGACAATTGACAAAGTTAAAATGGAGGTCACCTAATATGAGGTAAAACCGGTACAAAGGGTGTGATAGTGGGTGTTGCTTTGTCAATTATTTTATTAGCATGCTTAAGGACATAATGATGTGCCTTTTGCATAAAATAAGAACAACACCCTACCCTATACTTCGATAAGAGAAAAAGGATGTCTTAAAAAGAGAAGTGTCCTCCCCTATACACCCTAAGGAACCGGCACCCCCTTCCTCTATCATCACATTGAGAATTGTTCTCTACAATTATTCATTCTTACAAATAATTATATTGATAATTTTTCCATATTCTCTCTTGATCTTCTGAAGAACTAATAAGAAAGAAAATCTCAAAAATCACTAATATTATTCTATCATTACTAGAAGTAGTAAACTATAATCTTAGTTGTTAATTTTAGGGCACTTATACTAATTTCTAGTAACAAAATTAGTAAAAGTATTAAGTGTCTTATCTTGGTACAAATCCTTGAGGAGTAGATCCTACCATTGGATCTAAGGGTTTTCTTGGAGCATTTGGATTTTCTTAAAGAAGACTAATTAGGAAGGTGTCCAATTAGTATATCCATTTCGGCCCTCATTGTAAGTAGATCAGTTTTCTTCTTACTTTGCATTATATTGTTATGCATGCATAAGATCTTATTAGTTTATGACTAAACTAAATTAATAAAGTTATTAAAAATGTCTAATAAAGAGGTTTATAAATCCTACAATTGGTATCAGAGCAATGGTTGTTGCATGCATAATCGGTTATTGTTTTTCCGAGTTAAAATGTTAACATATAAAAATAGAAATTTGTGATTTATGAGGATAAAGGCCACGAAATTTTTTGCATGAATAACATTCTGGTCCTAAATTGATTTTAGGTCATTTTGATGATTTATGGTATTTTATTGCTCTTGAATATGATTTTTGGTATTTTTATTCAATTTTATTGAATAAAATGACACTTCAAATACAAATATTAGCTAGAATATGATTCTGACCTTGAAATTTTTTCACAACCTCACATGCATATTGTACACATTGTATGTAAAATTTCGTATAAAAGTATTTTATATTGCATGATTTATGATTTTTACATGATAAAAATTGATTAAATAGAGGTATTTTGGTTAAAATTGGTTAGACTTCGATTCTATCCATAAAATTTTAGTATGTTGTCACATGCCACATTTACACATTGTATGTAAATTTTGAGATAAAATGGTTTTTATTTGCATGATTTATGATTTTTAGATGTAAAAATCACATAAATAGTGACTATTTTAGCAAAAATAGATAAAGTGAATTTAATGGCATGAAATTTTTTCCCAATGTTGTATATGTGATATGAACATCAGATCTAAAGTTGTATATCAAATTTCGTTTGATTTGGATATTTATTGATTTTATATTATAAAATTGATAAATAGGAACTTTAAATAGTCATAATTGTAAATTCGATTTTTGGGCTTAAAAATTTGTCATTTATAGGTTCCAGAAATTTATATAGAATATTCAAAATTTTAATTTTGATTGATTGCATAATGTTATGTTAATTTGGAATTAAAGGGTTAAAATTATGTATTATGCGATTTATTTTTAAAATAAATTAAAAATATTCTTTGGGCAAATTTTATTAAAATTTTGGAATTTTGGGAATTTTCCAGAATATACAAAATTATGATTTTGAAATTTTCGAATTTTATGACTTATTGGGAATTATTTCTTTATTATTATGAATAAAAGATGTTTAAAGAGCATTAATAAAATATCAAGTTGAATTATTGTCAAATATTTAGTGAAGACTAAATTTTTGAGCCCTAAGAAGGTTGGGGTAATTAACTTGGACATAGATTTGATTTATGTAATATTGTGTGATTTTAATAAGTTAATAGTCACAATTATCCATAAAACCGGACCGAATATACGTTATTAACTTAAATATGGCGATTTGGCACATCACATGACATGTTTCATACATATATTAATGCTGCATTTTAATTATGATTGTCATATTTTAATTTTATATAATTTTGAATTATGTAATTTGTACTTAGTATGGCCTTAATTTTTTAATTGATATTTCTCGAAATGAATGGGGATATCGATTCGGTTTTAATTAATGTGATCTCGTATCACTTTTATTTTTATTATTTTTATTTTTATATTTATTTTTCTTTTTATAATGTATAAAGTAGAAAAGCTATGTAATTTATTTATCCCGGAGATCCTTGAAGACGGTGCCATTCGGAAAGGCGTTCCGACAAAGACGGTGTTGCCTTGGAGTGTGTGCCAAATGAAGTTCAAGGGACCAATGGAGTTGGTTTCCGAATTTGTAAATAGTTTATTAGATTTACTATTTTAGGAAGGCCATACTAGGATTTTATTTTTTTGCTTTGCATTTGTTTTATATGTTTGCATGCATAGTCAAATCGCCATAACTTCACATGCATATTATATTTTATCGAGTTATCGACCGTGTCAATTATAATTATCGCTAGTTCACCGCTTTAGTTCACTTAAAACGAGATAGATAATAAATTGACAAAGACCTCTCACTAAATAATAATTGAGAATTAGCCTTAACAAATAGTAGAACCATGAATCCCAATTTCATAAGAAAGTAGGCTCGGCTCATTGGGGTGTTAAACTTGTTACGTTGGGTAAGTGGGTGGTAAATTGTTACTACATCGAAATTTGGATTGAGCTCAACGGAAGTATTCGCGACCAAAGCCGCATGTGTTCCGGGCTTAAGATAAATATTAAAGTAATTTTATCGACCGAGAGTTCTAGAAGTAGAATCGATTAAAAAGTTAATCCACCGAGTTATATTGATTCGGGATGTATCGGCTCACCGTGCCCGAGTTAATATGTATTTGGATCTCGGGATCATTTATAATAGTTGGGTAGAGGTCACTATATAAATGCTAAAACATTCTTAAATGTTTTTATATATAACGATGAATGTTTGATTTTCCCACTATTTCGTTGTTTTATGTTCTTTATTATCGCTCCTAAACATATATGATATCAATTCGATTGTAACACGAGTCTCCGCTAAATCACTATTACTTACGACAAATAGAATCTCTTTCTAAAATGAACCATATCATAGGTTGTGGACTAGATCCATAGGAATCGTTCTATTCCATAGAACTCGATAGGAATCGTCCTATGCAACTATAAGATTAACATCTTAAATTCCTTACATACCTATATTCTCTTGTGAAGAATATAAATAGAAGTAGTACTTGATCAAAATATGTTTTGATAATATCTTCTATGCATCCATGGTTCAAAAGTCTTATTGCTCAAACCAATCACTTGTCATCAAACACTTAAGTTGTTAAGCACATGACGATATAAAATTGGTAAATTAATTTGTTAGAAATTTTGATTAACTAAATACCACAATTGAGTTCATCCTTGTGAAGGATTAACTAGGAATTTATATGAAGATAAGTCTTCATCAAGTATAAATTCTTGAAATAAGTGGGATCAATAAGAAGTAAAGTATCTATCTTAATTGTTAAGGATAGAACTAGGCTCGAAAGAGAAGGTGTTAGACACTAAAATAGAGACAAATTCCTAAATAAGTAAAGATCAAGGAAGTTGGACGTGTGACACCAACATATTCCTTCTTAAATATGTATGACATTGATATATGCTTCTTGCGAATTATCACGTCATAAGTATTTGATACAAATTTGTGAACAATGTTAGAAAATCCCACATTTCATGATTATGAAATATGGCAAAAGATGTCAAAACCACCTTTCGAAATAGGTATTTAGAGGAGGATGTGTTCATAACACAATCTGCGGGTTTTTTAAATCCTTAGAATACTAACATTAAATAATCGTACGACGACTAGCAAGAATAAATTCAGACATTTACTTGAATGAAACTAGGGTAGTTGCCATTTCATGCATAGACATATATGTGTTATAGTGTATTCATTGTATAAGACTCAAATTGGTGACCCCAATTATGTCTTGATTCTCGATTGAAATTGCATTTAGAGACTAGTTTTGACTAGTGTCCCAACCATCTGATTGAGAATCTCTTGGTATGTGTGCGAATCTTGTATTTAAAGCAAGATTAATTCTTGACTTCTTTCTAGAAAACAATTATGAATAAAGCAAGATATTCGCCCTATTTACACTTTGAAGTATATGGCTGAATACAATTTCAATCAAAAAGGGTTATTACTTCTTTATCTCTTTTACCAACGAACTAGGTAGATACTTGGAATCCACTTAATGAGGTAATAAGAGAAATTCTTTGAATAAGTTCAAATGAATGTTTAAAAGTATCAAAACCTAGAGATTATAAAACCAAAGTATTAGTACTTTCTTTAAATAGGGAACAATAAAGTGAAGACTTTTATACACCAAAAGAGTGTGATATGGTATCACATGTTCACCTTCATAATATTAGAAAGTGACATAGAATCCTATACGATATGATTAAATCTTTACTATAAAGTTGGAAGTCGTTTCTATCACAATTTGTCTAGTATTTATTTATTCCACTAACTCAAAACATAATTAAAGCAATTATCTACATTTTATATGAGATATGGTTAGGCATGGTACCTAAATTGTAACTTTTTCGATAGTGAACATGTGGTCTCTCTTCCTACAAGATCACGAGAACAAAAAGTTTAATTTGTGGCTCGTGATGCTATCTATTAGAGAAAAGAGGATTATTTCTTATAGACAGAGTGGGAGAAAATGTTCAAAGAGCCACAAATTGAGAATAAGACGTAGGAAGATGTTCCTTCTTGGTCAAAATCAGTAATTATTTCTTCGAAATCTAAAGTGGACAGAAGTCATGTTAATGCGTGTCCTAAATATGATGTTTTACACCCTATTTTACACGCATTTCAGAGCTCATTTGTGTACTTTATGCTACTATTTTCCGTATTTCGGTCTACTTTCGTGTTTTTGTGTAATATTGCAGAAATGTGAAGAATCTAGCGAAAATCGAGCCGAATCAGTCCCCGAGTACTTAGCATTGCATTTGACCTGGAGTAGTGACTTGGGAAGCGAACTTGGTGCGCATTTCAAAGCCTAAAAGATAGATTTGCGAGAGTTTCTGAAGCGGATTACCAGCTACAGTGGTCTATAGACTGACTTACGTGGTCTATAGACTGTCAGAATGCTGAACAAAAGTCTGCAGGAAAGAGGAGGGGTCGATCGACTGACACATCTGGTCGATCGACCAGAGCACGATTATCAGAAACTTCTGTGCATCGCAACTTAGTCGATCGACTGGCCCTAGTGGTCGATCGACTGAACAACGAGTCTGACGCAAATTAGAAGACGTAACAAAGCCCATTATAATTAGGTTATGAGGATTGGGTTACGTGATAACTCCTTTATAACGTGATTCAACTCTTCTGTTTGATTTATCTAGTTCCTATCATACATATCTTTAGTTTAGATACAATCAAATACATTAGCTTTTCGTAGTTTAGAATTCTCCATAAAGTTCGTATCTTACTTTCGGATTCATCGCTTGTTCCTTTGCTTCGGTAATTCTAGTCCTTAAATTTCAGTATTATTTTATTCATTTCATTAGTATTAGTTCTTGCTAGATAGAATCCCAAGCCCTAGTTACAGTTTTATGCGAATTTATTCATTCAATTATTTCAATTATGCAATCCATTATGCTTATTATCAAATTAGTTCTTGTTATTTGCGTAACTATGTCTAGCTAAACACCTTTTGCTAAGATGTGAGGGGAGCTATAGCGTAGATGGCGTAGAATAGGTGACCCTGAATTAGGGCATGGTCGATCGATTGGCTTAACTGGTCGACCGACTATGCCGTGTGGTCGGTCGACTGAGGTAGTTGGTCGATCGACCAGACCCGTGTTTGATTAGCATCGTTTGATTCGTTAAGTGCAATATTTAACAATGAGACCGAGAGGAGACTTGTTAGATTCTTAGTTTTGACCAACCCGTAGATCGAGAGATATGGAAGGGTATTAATTAATGAATTATGACGACTAAATTGCTACGATCGAAAGATAAGTAATTTAGGCTTTAGGAATCACTTTTCAGGGCGAGATCTAGTATTAGTAAGACCTAGGGACTAGTAGGATAGGCCGAAAGGAGCTACTAGTTAACTTGGACCGAGAGGACGTGTTTTACCCATCCTACACGACTGTATTTTGGACTTACCTAGGATTATGTGCCATCGCAGCTATAGTGAACCGACCGTCTTAGCTCCTTTTTATCATTTGCTTACTCTTATTTTTATTATTTGTTTATCTATTTTGCATTTAGATTTAGATAAAACTCAAATCAAACCCCCCAGAAATTCATAGACTGAAATAAAAACAACGTGACTCCCTACCTCCCTGCGGATCGACCCTTACTACCGCTTGCTAGTTGTAGTTTGGAATTTATAAATATTATTTTTGGTACTCACATCGACAGGTATCAAATTTTGGCGCCGTTGCCGGGGAGGCAGCGCAAGTTTTAGTTGTTCCTTTTTATTTTAGTCTATTCTCTAAGTTTAAGGGACATCTGTTCCTTAAAATTTTCTCATATTCTACTTGTAGTTTCTTCTTATGCGCAGGTCACAGGGTGGTGAGTTACTACCGTTAAATCCTGAGATCGAGAAGACCTTGCGTGAGTTGAGACGATCATCTAGAGTATTGCCGACAGAGGAAGAGCTGAGTACTCTGTCCAGTTATTACGAGAACGCATTATTTGAGGAGGATCCACCTTCATCTCCTATTTCCGCCTCATCAGCTGAGACCGTCACATCTCCAGATATGGCTGAAGAAGCTAATATAGCCAGTCACTCTGAGCCAAAAGCTGAGAATCTCTATAAGGGATTCGCGTTGCCAGCTGGGACAGATAGGAAATTCGAAGCAAAACCGTCCTATATTAACTTGGTTGAGAGAAACTAATTTGGGGGAGCTACAAACGAAGATGCAGCTAAGCATATGGAGATATTCATTGACTACTGTTGTTCCATACCCCCACCAGGAGGTGTGACCCAGGACCAGATAAAAGAGACGATGTTCATCTTCTCGCTCCGTGATGCTGCTAGGGAGTGGTACCGAGATTTGGATCGAGCTGCTAATGGGATTACTGATTGGAACTCGCTGGCCCTGGCATTTTATAAAAGATATTTCTCTACATCGAAGACCAATGCGATTAGAGCTCAGATCACAAGCTTTAAACAGGGTCCTGATGATGATTCTCATGAGGCATGGGCCCATTTCAAGAGGCTGGTGCGATCTATTCCGCACCATGGGTTTGAGCAATGGAGCCTGTGCAATCAATTTTATAATGGGCTTTATGATGATCAGAGGACTATCCTGGATGCTGCATCTAATGGCAGATTCCAGGAGAATGTTGGAGAAATTAAGAGGTGGAAAATTATTGAAGATATGGCCACCCATAAAGCTGAGCATGGAAACTCCAGGGGAAATCAAAGGAGAGCTGTTGAATCTCCTTCTGTAGCTGCATTAGAGGCTCTTACGGCAAGATTTGACAAGTATGAGTTAGGAGGAGCTTCAAAGGGAGGTATTTACCAAATGAACGTTGTTTCAGACGGTCCTTTTTCATGCAAGAGGTGTGGAGGAGAAGGACACGTTGCAGACTTCTGTATCAGTCCCAATGAGGTTTGTGCTGCTTTCCAGCATTATAGGCAGACCAACACTTATTTTGAGCCGAATGTTCATCCAAACTTGAGGTGGAGTAGCCAGAATGTTCAAAATCCGACTCCACCTCCGCAGCAGCAGAACTATGTGCCCCCTCATAAGCAGCAACAGCCATACCAAAAGCCTCCGTATGTCCCTCAGTAGCAACAACAGTTCCAAGGTTCCGATTTTACTGAGTTGAAAAATTTGTTGCTGAAGGAGTCTCAAGCTAGAGAGGCTGGGATGAAAATGTTGGAGTCTCAGATCGCTCAACTAGATAGCAAGAGTGCAACTCTAGTTTCGGGGCAATTACCGTCGCAGCCGGACCAAAAGAAAGAAACTTTGAATGTGATTAAGTTGAGGAGCGGGACTGCTCTTGATGGGCCCGCTATTGCGGGAGATAAACCCGAAAAAGCTGCTGAAAAAGGAAAGAAGAAAAAGAGCGAGAAAGACGAACAGCAGCGATCACGGTCGATCGACCGCCACACCCAGTCGATCGACCACCCCTTATTCCTCAGCGTCACTTTCTGATCTTTCTGCTCATTCTGGAAAAGAGGAGATCAGTCGATCGACCGACCCCACTGGTCGATCGACTGATGATGCTGCTGATGTCGAACCGTTTCGTCCTCCAATGCGAGATAACTTGAGGGACTACTTATTTCGGGGTACCATGGCTCCGAAATTATTGAGGCAAGATCCAGATGTTGATGGGTCCATTCCGATTCCAAAGTATGACCCTACGACGGTTAATGGTTCATTCCTGAGACGGTCTGAAGAAGGTTCGAGCTACAACAAGGACAAAGTAGTGGATTTTCAGCCTAAGTCCACTGATGCCGGTATGAGAGACCTAGAGGAGAGGGCTAAGTTGCTTCTTACATCCCCTTATCCAGAAAGACTAGTGCCAACCAAAGATGAGGTTACATTCGGTAAATTCAAATATTTAGTGCGTAGTCTTAATGTGCAAATACCTTTCTTAGAGCTAGTTAATCAAATACCTGCATATATGAAGTTTATGAAACAACTGCTAGCTAAGAAAAGGTCTTTGAATCTTTGTCGAGTCGTGCATTTAATCGAGGAGTCTAGTTCATACTTAACTCACACCGCCGATCGTAAACCGTCTCGACCGGGTAGTTTCTCTGTTCCCTGTAATATTGGTACCTTCTCAATTGAGAAGGCATTATGTGATTTAGGGGCTAGTGTCAGTGTTATGCCTTTGAGTCTGGCTAAGAAATTGGGATTGACTAGATTTGCTATTACTGACATGACTGTGCAAATGGCTGACCGGTCTGAGATGTGGCCGATAGGTGTTTTAGAGAATGTGCCCGTGCAAATTGGGAAGTTTTTTTTTCCCGTTGATTTTGTTGTTTTGGACATTCATGAAGATGTCAACACCCCAATTATCTTGGGAAGACCGTTTCTGCACACTGCTGGTGCAGTAATTGATGTGGGGGAAAGAACTTTGACCTTTAAGGTAGAGAAGCACTCTATTATGTTTGCCTAGTCCCCTAGGAAGAAAGACTCTATGTGGCCAGTTACTTCTAATGTGATTTATGAAAAGAAATCTTAGTGCTTTCTTATATGCCTACTTTAGTACTTGTGCCTATTCCTGTTGTGACACCTCCGCCCCAGATTGGGAGCAAATTGGAGGACAATTCTTCTATTTTGGATATTGCAGGAAATGGTTTGGGGAAGGAAGAGCCGTTCATTGCTCCAGCTGTGAAGAAGCCAATCGTTCAAAGAGGCGGTCTAGGATGTCTTAGCTATGACATGGATGAGGAGCCAGATAAGGAGCCCAAGAAGGCGCCAGTTCGAGTCACAGTTTCAGACTTGGAGCTTGAGATTGAAGAGGATGTCCAAGTGTGGGAAGATGCTTCTGATGTTGACCCGTCGGACGATGTGGTGGATTGGAGTGCTAAGAGGTTGAGCACCGCGGAGGACACTTTATATAGTCAGAAGCCATGGTCGGAGATTTTCCGCATTTTTCGCGGATGAAAACTTTTTATTTCACAAGTTTTAGACATTTTATTGCTTTTGTTAAACTATTTATTGCTTTTGTGTGTGCGAGACTTCGCTTTAATAAGTTTAATTAGGATTGAAAGACCTTAGACTGTTACTTTGGGTTTTGCGCAATTTTGGGCGCGTTATTATGTGTATTTGTAGGTTCGTAAACCATATTAGCTCAATTTATTGAAATATTTCGAAGAAATCAGAAACTTACAGCAGGTATCCTGGTCGATCGACTGGCTTGTGTAGTCGATTGACTGTGCCACGACACCAGGGGCTTCTGTTCCTGTCACCCTGGTCGATCGACTGGCCTGTTTGGTCGATCGACCGCCTTCGCTGCTGTACCTGTTCACGACCATTCCCCTGCTGTGTTTGGTCGATTTGCGGAGTTGAGGGAGTCTTTTCTCCACTTTATTATCCGATTCATTTCTGTTTTCTTCTGTTGTCTTATTTTGCACATAATTACCGCTTCAACTTTGCTTTCTCGGAATTACGCGCGGTACTTTTGTTTCTTTTCAGGTACCTATTGTAGCATTGCTGGCTACTAAAACCTCCTAGCTTACGCTTGTTTGGGGAGGTTTCCTTTTGCTGCGCTTAAAGTCTTGTGAGTTTCCCATGTCTCATTCATGTCTTATCTAGTTATTTATCGCAAATTCCTATTTCCCTTGATTATTTTCTCATATGATTTTGCACAATGGGGACATTGTGTGATTTGGTTTGGGGAAGAGTTTTGCGTTGCATTCATTTTGTTTTGCATTCACGTTTACAATTTTATCTTGCATTGTTGTTTATTTTCCTATATATATACAAAATTCCAAAAAACTTGAAAAATTCAAAATATTTCACGTTTATTTTAGCATATAGGTTGAGTCGGAACGGTAGTAGTTCAATGATGACATTGCATTTTCAGCTGTTTACGCCTAAGCCGTGCTTAATTGACATGTTATTAGTAGAATCACATATGCATAGTCTACGAGTTTTCGTTAATTTATTCGCTGAATCTTGAGACTTGACTTAGATTTTTGGCAAACTACTTATATTCTGAGGTTTAGAGCTTATAACTGGTGACATTCATGACAAGTTTATTTAGGATTTGAGAGTAGTTACTCCTTGTAAGACATGTTACATCAATATGCATAAATATGAACTTGATCTACTTAATACCTGTATGCATTAAGTTTGTGGTTTGTTGACACATGTGGTAGATGTTCCCCTTTTCTCATTTTACCCATAAACCTCACATAGCCAAATTGCCTTCTGTCCCATAAGCTACATACTATATTTAGCCTACCTTGTTTGAGCTAGTATTGGTAGTTGTGGGAATGTATTCATTGCATTTGTGTTATATTGCACTTTATGAGAAGGTTGGTGGAATGTTGGATGGGAGGAAAGAAAGAAAAAAAATAGAATTGAAAAAAGGAAAGAGAAAAAAAAAAAGCAAGTTCGATCTATGGTCGGTCGACTGGACTCATTGGTCGATCGACTGAAGCCCGAGAAAAGAAAGAAATCACATGGTTGAAGTCTTTATTAGATGGTGATTTTATTCCCATGTTTTATTATTATCATTTGGGGAATTACAGTTATTATTGGAAATTGTGAGATTTGTGCTTCTAATTGGCACCGTTATGTATCGATTGATCTTGAGCACGAAGTTGGGATGTTCCCGTAATTTGGATCTGTAGTTACTAGCTTGGCTTTAACTCCTCTATTCCAAATTTATCTTAGCCCCTTCTTACCCATTACCTCACATATCCATAATACCTCGACATGTGTCATGGTCATTTGTTTGGTTGGAATGCATATGTACGGTTGTAGAGATTATTTTCATATTAGATTGCTGGCATGTTCTTATAGGTCGTAGTTAGGTGAGAGTCATTACATTTACTTCTTTCTATCTTTACATATATCCACCTGTGTTTATGTGTGATATGAGCGACCCGTGAGAGTCTATAATGATAAGTCTCTATAGTTGACGGTTCAGAAGTTTTTAACGACTACATAACTCGTTTGCATGATTCATTTCGCTAATTGATTGTTGATTTCTAGCATTAAACTGGTTTAGGCTTTATAGTTGCATTTTGCTCTGAGATTGAACTCGTTCCATTAGGTCCTAAGATCGAGTCTAGTTCTTGCTTGGGGACAAGCAAGGGTTTGGTTTGGGGAAGTTTGATGCGTGTCCTAAATATGATGTTTTACACCCTATTTTACACGCATTTCAGAGCTCATTTGTGTAGTTTATGCTACTATTTTCCCTATTTCCGTCTACTTTCGTGTTTTTCTATAATACTGCAGAAATGTGAAGAATCTAGCGAAAATCGAGCCGAATCAGTCCCCGAGTACTTAGCAATGCATTTGACATGGAGTAGTGACTCGGGAAGCGAACTTGGCGCCCATTTCAAAGCCTGAAAGATAGATTTGCGAGAGTTTCTGAAGCGGATTACCAGCTACAGTGGTCTATAGACTGACCTACAAGGTCTATAGACTGTCAGAATGCTGAACAAAAGTCTGCAGGAAAGAGGAGTGGTCGATCGACTGACACATCTGGTCGATCGACCAGAGCACGATTATCAGAAGGTTCTGTACAGCGCAACTTAGTCAATCGACTGGTCCTAGTGGTCGATCGACTGAACAACGAGTATGATGCAAATTAGAAGACGTGACAAAGCCCATTATAATTAGGTTATGAGGATTAGGTTACGTGATAATTCCTTTATAACGTGATTCAACTCCTCTGTTTGATTTATCTAGTTCCTATCATACATATCTTTAGTTTAGATACAATCAAATACATTAGCTTTTCGTAGTTTAGAATTCTCCATAAAGTTCGTAACTTACTTTCGGATTCATCGCTTGTTCCTTTGCTTCAGTAATTCTAGTCCTTAAATTTCAGTATTGTTTTATTTGTTTCATTAGTATTAGTTCTTGCTAGATAGAATCCCAAGCCCTAGTTACTGTTTTATGCCAATTTATTCATTCAATTATTTCAATTATGCAATCCATTATGCTTATTATCAAATTAGTTCTTGTTATTTGCGTAAATATGTCTAGCTAAACACCCTTTGCTAAGATGTGAGGGGAGCTATAGGGTAGATGGCGTAGAATAGGTGACCCCGAATTAGGGCATGGTCGATCGACTGGCTTAACTGGTCGACCGACTATGCCGTGTGGTCGGTCGACTGAGGTAGTTGGTCGATCGACTAGACCCGTGTTTGATTAGCATCGTTTGATTCGTTAAGTGCAATATTTAACAATGAGACCGAGAGGAGACTTGTTAGATGCTTAGTTTTGACCAACCCGTAGATCGAGAGATAGGGAAGGGCATTAATTAATGAATTATGACGACTAAATTGCTAAGATCGAAAGATAAGTAATTTAGGCTTTAGGAATCACTTTTCAGGGCGAGAGCTAGTATTAGTAAGACCTAGGGACTAGTAGCATAGGCCGAAAGGAGCTACTAGTTAACTTGGACCGAGAGGACATGTTTTACGCATCCTACACGACTGTATTTCGGACTTACCTAGGACCTACCTCTTTATGCATCATGTCATGAAGCAAGGTGGTTACAGTTCGTTAATATATAGCTCCTGCATTGATGAGCCCAAATGGCATAACTGTATAGCAATATGTGCCCCATTGAATAACGAAAGCTGTCTTATGCATGTCTTCTCACTCCTCTAACATTTCGGGAGGTGGGAGTTTCTCTATCACCTCAACCTTAGCTTTATCGACCTCGATTCCCTTTTCTGAGATTAAATGACCCAAAACAATACCCTCATTGACCATAAAGTGGCACTTTTCCCAATTCAAAACGAGACTAACATCTTCACATTTTTGCAATACAAGAGAAAAGTTATGCAAGCAAGAGTCAAAGTCTTTCCCATAAACGCTAAAATCATCCATAAAAACTTCCATTATGGTTTCTAGATAGTCGAAGAAGACACTCATCATGCATCTTTGGAAAGTAGCGGGAGCATTACATAAGCCTATATGCAAAAGTACCATAAGGGCATGTGAAGGTGGTCTTATGTTGGTCATCCGGGTGTATTGGGATTTGGAAGAATCCCGAATACCCGTCAAGGTAGCAAAATAATTTGTTAGAGGCTAACCTCTCAAGCATTTGGTCAATGAATGGTAGGGGAAATGATCCTTTCTTGTTGCGGAATTCAATTTTTGATAGTCTATACTCATACGCCAACCGGTGATCTTCCTTGTGGGTATTATCTCATTCTTATCATTTGTTACCACCGTGGTACCTCCTTTCTTAGGTACCACTTGAACGGGGTTAACCCACAAGGAATCCGATATAGGATATATGATTCCCGCATCAAGTAATTTCATAACCTCCGCTTTTACAGCTTCTTGCATGTGGGGGTTTAATCTCCTTTGAGATTGGATGGTAGGTCTATGGTCTTCTCCTAGATGAATTATATGCATGCAAAAATTGGGACTTATCCCCTTAAGATCATCTAGAGTCTAACCTATAGCCTTTTCATGTTGTTTTAACACACTACTACAAATACAGGCAACCACAACGGCCCTTTAACAACGCTTATTCACGAAAATCATCAAAACACGTTGTAGAATTTATTCCGCGAATTTTACCAAACTTAATTACAACGGTTATGTTTTGTTAGCCGTTGTTATTTGTTTTAACAACGGGTCATACTTAAACAACCGTTGTTAATGAAAAAACTAATAACAACGGTTAAATTTTAACCGTTGTTAATGGTTTGGCGCCAAATTAGTGAAAAGTAATCACAACGGTTATATTAGAACCCGTTTTTAATACTTTTTAACAACGGTTGTAATCTCAATAACCGTTGTTATTAATAATATGAAAATCTTAAGAACAACATATTGCTTTATTCTGCTATACGCTACAAACACAAACACAAGCTAATACTGCTACTATATATATCATCCTCCATTCCTCCCCGATCGTCTCTCTGTCTTCATCTCCGTCACATCGTTGTCACGTCTTCTCTCCTCATCGCGCGTGTTTATCAATCAGGTATATATATGTTTCTTAGCAACGCTTATTATAACTAGATATAGGATTTTTTGGGTTATTATCTAATTTGTTGATAATTTAGCTTAATTGCTTTCCTGAATTTCGTTTATTTGTTTGCCTATTATTGTATTTTCTGAATTAGTTGCCTATTATTACGAATGTAGAATAATGACTCGAACTTGGATGATTGATGCAAATATGAGTGACCGCACCTACAAGGATGGTTTAGCTGAATTTTATGAATTCGTTTAGAACAATTTGAAAGGTTCTTCTAGTATTGCATGTCCTTGTGAAAGATGTGGTAATATTAGCTATATGGCTTTTCCGGACGTTAAAATACACCTAGAAAAGTGGAGATTTAGTCGATCCTATACACTTTGGATTTTTCATGGGGAATCATTAGAGGAAGAGAATAACTCTAAAGAAGATGATGTTGAGGTACACGAAAGGCTAAGCGATGATCCCGAGTTTGCCGAGTTTTTGAGTTGGAAGAGTTGGAAGAGTTGGAAGTAGAGAAGTTGAATGTTGGGTCTATAGATAATGAAGAGAATGATGATGAGTCCATTGCTTTTGAAGATGTAGGTGATGACACTAGTAATTGGGATGACCTTAACAACATGTATGAGAAGTTGTGTGAGTCCGAAGCACCTCTGTATCCTGGTTGTAAGTACACAAAAATGTCGTTACTGTGGTGAAGTTGTATAATATCAAGGGGGCAAATGGGGTGAGTGACACGTGTTTCACTAGTTTTTAGCCTTGATAAAGGAGTTGCTTCCAGATGGTAATGTTCTACCTGTTAAGACATATGAGGCGAAAAAACTAATAAGAGGAGTGGGTATGAAATATGAGAAAATACATGCATGTCCAAATGATTGCATATTGTATCGGAAATTATATCAAAACTTAACCAATTGCCCTAAATGTTTGGAGTGGCGTTATAAGGATAAGGAAGGGATCCCGGCTAAGGTGTTGTGGTATTTTCCATTGATACCAAGAGTCATAAGGATTTATGCGAATCCGGTGATGCAAAAATGTTAACTTGGCATGAAACAGGAAGAATAAATGATGGAAAGCTAAGACACCCGGCAGATGGTAAGCAATGGAAATCGTTCGACGCTAAGTATCCCGAGTTCGGCAATGAACCTAGAAACTTACGTCTAGCGCTGTCCACTGATGGAATGAACCCACACGGAAACATGAGTAGCCAACATAGTACTTGGCCAGTAGTGTTGGCTATTTATAACTTACCTCCATATGTGTGCATGAAAAGAAAGTATTTGATGTTGTCGTTGTTAATTTCGGCCCTAAACAACCTGGAAATGATATAGATGTATATTTGGAACCTCTTCTAGATGATTTGCGATTGTTGTGGGATAGTGGGATAGAAGTATTTGATGCATATAAGAACGAAACTTTCAATTTGAGAGCGATGTTATTGTGTACAATAACTGACTATCCGGCTTATGGCGACCTTTCTGGGCACACAGTTCATGGGAAAGAGGCTTGTCCATTGTGTGGGGAGGATATCGAGTCTGAATACTTGAAGTCTTCTCGTAAGTATGTGTATATGGGAAATAGGAGGTTCTTGTCTCATGACCATTGTTATCGCAAGATGCAGAAAGCATTCAATGGAAGACAAGAACTTCGTCAACCTCCTAGAATTTTGAGTGGGCATGAAGTTTATCAGAAAGTAAAGCATATTGAGATAGATTATGGGAAGAAGAGCGGCTCTAAATTGTCTACTCGTGGGTATAAGAAAAGATCCATATTTTTTGATAAACTTCCATATTGGCCCGACTGGAGGTCGGCATTGCCTCGATTTCATGCACATTGAGAAAATGTCCGTGATAATATTATCAATACCCTTCTGAATGTTCCTGGTAAAACAAAGGATAACGCCGCAGCTAGGGAAGATATGAAAATGATGGGTATTAGGCTAGAGTTGGCACCACAGAAGAGAGGTAATCGTACATTTTTACCGCCAGCAGCTTTTACCCTTTCACGGAATGAGAGAAAAGAGTTCTGTGCATGCTTGAATGGAATTAAAGTGCCACATGGTTATTCGTCGAACATCAAAAGCCTAGTGTCGATGCAAGACCTAAAACTCACCGGGTTAAAGTCACATGATTGTCACACTTTGATGCAACAATTACTACTGTGGCTATTCGTTCCATTTTACCTGAAAAGGTAAGATATGCTATAACTAGATTCTGTCTCTTCTTCCAGTCCATATGCGAGAAAGTCATCGATCCCGATGACGCGGATTCATTGCAGGACCTCGTTGTAACTCTCTCTTTGTCGTTGGAAATGTATTTTCCACCCTCTTTCTTCACTATCATGATTCATCTGACCATTCACTTGGTTAGGGAGATTTTGTACCTTGGGCCCGTGTACTTGAGATACCAGTATCCTTTCGAAAGATTGATGAAAGTCTACAAGGACTATACATCTAATCGGTATCGTCCGGAAGGTTGTATTGCTGAACGCGCTATTTTAGACGAAGCTCTTTCATATTGTTACGCTCATCTCTCCCCGAAGGAGTTGATTGGCGTTCCTAAGAATCGTCATAGTGACTGGATGACCGGAAAAGGTATTAGGGGCGGGTTGAAAAAATTGTGACACGTGAAATGTTGCATTTAGCACACATGTATGTGCTAAACAACGAAGATGAGGTGCAACCTTATATTCAACAACACAAAGATGAGCTCAAATACGATCACCAAAACAAGACCGAGAAGTGGATTGCGAACGAGCATACGAAGACGTTTTCAGAGTGGTTTAGGAATATTGTCTTACGATTGTATTGATCAAACTGGTGATGACATCTCTCCTAGGTTACTACGTCTTGGTTTAGGTCCAAATGCCAGGGTCACCTTTTACAACAGTTTTGCCATTAATGGATATACTTTTTACACCCGCGAGCAAGATGAGGTGAGCACAATGCAAAATAGTGGTGTGAGTTCAGAATTTGAGGCAATGCACTTTGCTACTTCAAAAGATAAAAAGCCTATTTGGGGAAAATGCCTTTATTATGGTGTTATTCAAGAAATATTGGTACTAGATTACATTGATTTCACAATGCCTTTGTTTCGATGTAACTGGGTTGATAACAACATCCATTGTGTCCGAAAGGATAAGATGGGATTTACGTTGGTCAATCTGGGTAAGGTTGGCAATAATAAGGATGATCCTTTCATAATGGCATCCCAAGCTAAACAAGTGTTCTATGTCACCGATCCTATGGATAAGAAGTGGTCTGTTGTACTTTCTATAAGGAAAAGAAGGAGTAGTCCATCCGATAATGATGATGATGATCAGGATGTCGTTTTTGAGGGAATGGATCAGTCTACCACTGTATCTTATTTCGACGATGTTGACACTGATCATGAGGACACTGAAAGCATCTATATGCGTGATGACCATGGTGAAGGTATTTGGGTTAACGAAGAAACTATGACATCCAAGAAACGCCCCGATCCCGAGATAGTTCATCGGACACATACAAAGATATATGCATGCATCTTTGGTGTAAGTTGTCTTATTTTCTTGATCTTATTATTAGATGTGGATGCTTTGGTGTTGAAATTCTTTGAATAATGTATTGTTACAGTTTGGACCTGTAATGGAATTACTGATAATTTTTTAAAAAAAAGAGGTTCAACAATAACAACGGTTATATTTAAATTACCCGTTGTTAATATTTTCAACAACGGGTGTAGTACCTCTACCCGTTGTCAATTATTTTTTTGACGTATTTCATTTTGGCGCAAATTTGGTGAAAATATATTACAACGGGTATATGTTACCCGTTGTAATAAACTTTTGACAACGGTTGACTTTTATTGACCCGTTGTTATTAACATATAACAACGGTTCTTCTTTGAGCACCCGTTGTTAATAGTTTGTCTTAATAAAAAACTAATATAGAAACCCATCCAAAGATGCCATACACAAACTAACACACACAACATTATTACTCCAACCGTTGGTATCCTGTGTTAATCCTTCTCTCTTCCTCGCTTTTTACATTCTCGTCGTCCAGTTTCAAACCCGATTCCGTTGCCTTCCCTTATCATCCCCGCTCGTTCTCTTTATCATCATCATCAACAGGTATGTTCACTTTAATTTTGTGTTTCGTCATTAGGGTTTTAAGACGATCATCTTGTTTCTTTTTTCATGCATTTGTTTGTTTTTCGTCTTCTTTGTTATCTTTATCATCCCGCATCATCTACTTTACTCCTCTTATCAGGGTTTAGGATTTTAGAAGCTCAATCTGTTGTTTTAAGTTTTCATTCCTATTAGGGTTTAGGGTTTTAGATAATAATCTGCATGTACGTTGTTAAGTTGTTCATATCCAGCTATATCATTCATATTTGGTTTTTAGGATTATCATGGGTGAAAAACGTAAAAGAAGTCAAAAGAATAATGAGCCTGGTGATAATAAGCCTGGTGAGAGGGGTGCTACGAAGTGCAAGAAAGTCCTTGCAGCTATAGCCGCTAAAAATGTAGCCTGTTCGAAATAACATGGAGTGAGAAGGGTTTCCCTACTGGTCCAAATGCGGGTCTTTTCTCCAGTTGGATTGGTGCTTGCACAAGACAGTTTGTGCCTATCCATTTAGAGGATGTTAAAAGTTTGAATCCAAAATTGGCGGAGTTATACTTGGCTCGTATAAAGGAAGGCTTTATTATACCCGATGAAAGTCATGATGAGTATTTAATGCATAAGGCATCCGATGTCCACAAAAAGCGGTGGAAGTGTGGCGTTGCTAGGGATTGGTTGTATGTGGACAAGGCAACGGGGAGATGCGTAAGAGCCCACCGGAAAACAAGTGTCCCACCATCAAGCAGGAAGAATGGGATCTTTTCAAAAAGATGAGAACTACTGAGAAGTTTCAGGTTAAATATCCTCGCCTTTTAACGATTTACCTATCATTTTTTTAATTAATGAGTCCTTTATATAATCTTTTTATTATCTCATCTACTTGCGCTTTTATATAATTATTTGAAGGCCGTTAGCAAAAGAAATCGTGCTAACATTTCATGCAAGAAGGGGAAATTCTATGGTTCTCGAGGCGATTCTGAAAAGATAGAAGAGGACCTCGTAAGTAGCATGCATTATTGCCCTGTGAGACTTTATTTTTTTAATCACACTTGGACTTGCATTGATACACATTTACGTGTATAAATGTTACCATGTTAATGTGTAGGTGGCAAAGGGAGTGAAAGAGGTGGATCGGCATGTAACTTATAAACATGGGCACACGCCTAAAGGATCCCGGTCGTCGCATGACAAATACGATGTGGAAGTTTTGGCCAACATAGTAAGCATTATTTTATTAAGACGAGTTCATTACTAACTTTATTATTTTAGTCACAAATATAATTTGAAGTTTATTTAATATATTATAGGATAACGTATTGAAAGAGGTAGAAGAAGGGAAATTCACTCCCAGTGGTTGTAATGACGTTCTTGCTAGAGCGATCGGCCGACCCGAACATCCAGGTCGTTTGAGGGGCGTCCGTTACAGGTTGGAGTAACGAAATATTATGGGAAAACGCCGGATAAAGAAGAAAAGGAAGACTAAGTCCGAGAACGCCGACATGGTAACATTTATTCTATTATTTTCATTTAAGTTCAATTCACATGTTATTGTTGGGATAAAAATTGCCGACACATTACATTCTTGGCAAAGCAGCTTGATTAATGGCATCCGTAGTACTAAAGTGAATCTTTGGAGGTAAGCTTTCCGAAGAAGAAGTGAAGATGATGGAGGATGTCATTTCTAAAGGGGGTAATAATAAGGTACAACAGATTGGTGAAGAGGCCGCTACTACCTTGGCAATACATGAGAAGGAAGTATCGGTCAACGAGATTCAGAAAGATCAGGTACCTAATAATGCTTCTGAAGTTGTAACAACTAAAGCCGATCAGGTACCTAATATACTTCCTTATTTTTCTTTTTTTTTTTTTTTTGGGTAAGATCAGGGGGTGTGTTCACTGCCAACTTCTGACATGGTGCCATTGAATTGGTTAATTTTATTAGGTAAATAATGGGTCTGAAAAGGAGATGCAACTTGATGAGAAGAAGCGGTGATGAAAAAAAGATACATCCCCTTCAAGTCAGTTCCTGTTTTCAGTAAGGTATGCATGAAGTGTTTAATTAGTTAAATTTATATGAATGCTGAAGTTTGTGCAAAAATCGGCCTGAGACAGAAAGCGTTTTTGCAAAATCTTTTGAATGCTGAAGCGTTTTTGCAAAGATATAATAATAATGTATGTATGTGTATATTCTTCAGGCCGTAAACAAGAGGCCGATTATTCTTCTCGACCCTAATAGAATCGAAAAGCCACCTGTGCGTGTGGCCGGGTCTCGTAGAAAACAAATCAAAGAAATGAAACGTAGTTCATGGCGAAAAACTTTTGTCGAATCATAGAATAGTAGAGATAACTACAGTCAATCCAGGCCATGAAAAATTTCCATTTCTGTCCCGATTCAGTGACGACATTACCATTTCGGGAGATGCGCTTGGAAGTTTCATCCAATGGCCTCGATACTCACATCTACTTGGCGAAGATATCTCCGCCGCCTCCGCCCGATGGAAAGCGATTGGGGTTAGAAGAAATACCTTTTATATATATATATATATATATATATATATATATATATATATATATATATATATATATATGTGTGTTACATTTTTAATTGTTGAATGTTTTTATATGTTAAATTTATATGTTATTTTTTTTTTTGTAGGGAACAAAAAAGGCGGCTTTGGCGGATAAGCCTAAGTCCACAGACATGCCAACGACCTCGACTTCACAACAACTTGATGAGGTATGTATTTAATTAACTTCTCCATTTTTTTAAAAATTAACCTCGCCCCTTTATTTATATTTTGTCTGTATTTATAAAAAGCATGGTAATTTTGTGTATGTAGGGGACAAAAAAGACTGATAAGCCTAAGTCCCCAGTCTTACCTGCTACTACTACCTCATCATTGAAAGAGCAGGTTGACGAGGTATTTAATTAAGTACGCTTTTATTTTTATTACTCCAACTAGGATATGTTACCTTTGGATTTTTTATTATTTTAATTATCTATACTACATGTGTAGGCTGGTGGTGGTAGTAGCACCACATCAAAGACTCATTCTTTCCCGTAGTGAAAGTTAGGAGTATAAACTCCACAAAATATAAAGGGAAGGATTACATGGAAAAAGTAAGAACGAGGACGATGATGACTTTGTATGAGGAGGTGGCCATCGCATAGCCTCCGAGCAAGCGATAATTATTCCGCTCGAGGAGGATATTCTAGGGTGAGCGCCAAGCGCTTATATCATGGGATCCGCTAGCCGTATGGGCTGGACTAGACAGATTGATATAGCACACATATTTGTTTGGATGAAGTAAGTTTCTTAATAAATAATTTCATAGTCTAATATTTTGACTACTAGGTAGATAGTGTTTTAAATACCGGAATTAATACCGTAATAATGTAGGATATTGCAATTGAGAGTGATCCCCGAGAAGAATATTCCATCTGATCAATACGGATTCTTGTGCCCCTATGTTTTATCTTTATTTATTCCGGATTTCTCGTTCGAAGAACGGGTAGATTATATTGCTCAAAGAATTGACGACAACCAAGAAGCCGATTTTTGGCGCTTATAATGAAAAAGGGTAATAAACAAATTAATATTACGTTTCCCCCTACAATTGCATTTTCATAACTAATATATGTACTTGTTAATAATGATGATGTCTCTTGATGTAGGACTCATTGGGTGCTAGCAACCATCATGCCGACAAAGAAAAAAGTTTTCTGGTTGGACTCTATACATCACCAACCAAGCGAGACTTTTAAGCGCTTGATTAATATGTAAGTTTATAATACTGATTTATTTATAATAACATTAAGTTTCAATTTTTATTTATAGAAAAAAGCTCATTTTTGCCCCTAAAAAATGAGTTTCTGCCTCCTTTTTTATTTTTTAAAAAAAGGGCCTTTGAGAAGAAAAGAGCAAACGAGTAGGATCAACCCACGAAAGATTCGATGTTGGCCCCGAATTTATTACGATAACAGGGGTACGTGCTCAAATACAATAACATTAAGTGCAAAATCTGTGTTTAATACTAATACAATACCTAAAGTTCAAGATTCTGATGTAAGCCTTCTCTCGTGTGTTTGTTTTTATGTAATAATAGGCCCCTCGCCAGCCGGATAGCATACAATGTGGATACTACGCTTGTCGGTTCATGTTGGAGATTATTAGGCGAAGATATATCATTATTCCTCCAAAGGTTAGTAATTTAATAATGTGTTTATTACTTTTTTTAAATTAGAGCTAATGTTGTGTTGCTTTGTCGCTATATATGCCATGATGTTGCTATGTTGTCTTGCTTGTCGCTATATATACCATAATGTCATCTCTTTGTTTTTTCCGCAGTATGCAATCAACCCGTCGTAGCAGATTGAGCAAGTACTCAAATATAGATATAGACGAGGTAAGAGACATGTGGGGCAACTACGTCTTAGAATATATTAGAAATGCATGATACTCGGAGTTTAGATCAACTTATTAGTAAATTTTTTGTTGAAGTTAGGGAATGATTAGTTCATGTAAATTCAACTCCTTGTAAGTATATATATATATGATGCATTCTTTGTTGTGGTTGAATTGAATCTATTGAGTTCGATGAACCCAGTGTGATTTATCTTTGGTCTTTGGTATATGGTCTTTTTGACATATGCGCAGGTTTTTGAATAGCATGAAACCAATTTATTTTTTCAAAACATTAGGCGTTTGTAATAAAAACGGTTACTAAAAAAACCCGTTGTGAATACCTTTAACAACGGTTAATAAAAATAACACCGTTGTGAATGACATTCACAAATACCCGCGCATAATATTCAACAATAGGTTTTAATCGAAGAACCGTTGTTAAAAGTATTCACAATTTTGGAGGTAAAATTACAACAACGGGTATTAAACAAAGAACCGTTGTTACTAACAGTTTCAACAACGGGTATGTAACATAAACCCGTTGTCAAAAGACTTCATAATTTTGGAGGTAAAGTTACAACAACGGTTATACATACGACAACCGTTGTTATATTATTCCCTCCAAAATTTTGAGACACTTTCCACAACGGAGAACACCCAACAACAACGGCTTTTAACCGTGGTGAATACTTTAGACAACGGTTTCACTAAATAAGCAAACCGTTGTAAATACCTTCTACAACGGCCTCTTTAACAACGTCCGCTTTTTTATTTTACAACGGTTTTTACCCGTTGTTATAGGCTGTATCTGTAGTAGTGACACATCAAGCAAACTTTTCAATTGATTTTCATCAAGTTTGTCATTAACAATCACGGGTTTTGTTTTAGATTCATCAAGGTAAGCATATTTCAAATTTGGGGGAAGGGGTTTTAGAGTTGGAACTTGTACCTCACTTTCTTCCATTGAGGATTCATTAAGGACTTGCTCCATTTCCATTAGGCATTCCATTCTCATGGCATATTCAACTTTTTCTTCAAGCTCACTAATCTCATCATACTTAAATTCCATGACAAATTCTTCTAGCTCCTCGGCTTGTATGATGTCATCTTCGATTGCTTGTTCTTCTTCTATAGATTGAGAAGCTTCCACAAGAATGTTATGTACTAATATGGATTGCTCATAAGTAAGTTCTTTGTTGGCTAGAGTGGCCTCAAGAAGATCTACTTCCAATTCCCAATGCATATTTTTGGCCTCACTTCCTTCTAAGGCTTCCAATGCTTGCGTGAGGTTTTTGAAGAAGGGTATACTAAAGTGGTCTTCAACAAAACAATCTATAATATCCATCTCGCAAAATGCACTAAGAGAAAAAGATGAGAAGTACCTTGAGGAGTTTTACTTCCCCAAGGTAAAGAAAGACACAACTAAAAACAATTAAGGAAAATCAAATCAAATTAACACCGTCCCGGCAACGGCGCCATTTTTGGTTCGTCGGTTTTGTTACTCGTTGTCAAAAGTTACCTTGACCAAAACAATATTTATAACTTCACAAACTACTCTACACTTAGTAAAGAGGTAAGTAAAGGTTGGATCCCAAGGGACGGGTATTGATGTAGGATTTTCAATTGCAAATGGTTGTGTCTAGGGGTGCACAATTTGGGTTGAGATAGGAGATCAATTAAACTAATCAACAATGTAAATAAAGTAATGAAAACAAGTAAGATGATTAAAATGAGATGTAAACAATTGATTAAAAGCACTAGGGTGTCATGGGTTCATAGGGGATTCATGGGATTTGATCATACAAACATGTTCTCTACTAGGTGCAAGCACTTATTGTTGTGATGGGATCGAGTTAGTGTATATCTTACAATTCCTAAGAAGGTTTGGGTCCCGGAGCCGAATTGATTAGATTGTACAACACCTACAAGTCGACTTAATCCTTCCTATCCAACTATATGCATGGTCTAATGAGACTCGAGTTGGTTTATGGGTTACAAGTCTCATTGAAAAGGTAAGTAATGGGTAAAAAATGCAAGGATCCATAGGCTCACATTTCATCAAACATAACATGTGCATAAGTTGGAATCACAACAAGCAAGCAAATTAATTACGAAAACATATTAGATTAATCATGAATCAATCCCCATGTTGGTTTCCCCTAATTCCCCATTAACCCTAGTTAAGGAAAACTCACTCATTATCAAGTTTAACATGCTAACAAGTTTGTCAATCATACTAGCAAGGCAAAACATGATGAACAAGTGAAAATGATTAACAATAATTAAAAAGGATTAAGAGAGAAGATGATTCCAAATAATAAAGCAAAGAATAATAGAAGTACTTGATGATTGATGGAAAGTTGTCAATCCTCCAAATAAACCCAAATAATCTTCTAATTACCCAAAATAAATGATGAACAATAAAGAAATTAAGGAAATATTAAGGAATGAGATTAGTATTAATATTAGATTAAAAGTTGATTACAAGATTAAGACAAGATTAAGATAGGATTAAGATTGTATTAAGATGACATGCTAATCTAGGTAGTACAAAGGGGTATTTATACTAAAGATTAGGTACAAAGATTAAGGTTACTAAGGGCTTAAAGGACTATTAAGACCCTTAAGAAAAGTTAAGGGAGTGCTCCTCTCCAAGGAGATGCCCATCTCCGTTTTGCTAGTCCCACGAAGATATGCTCTTCTCGAGCGTCTAGGAAGGTGGCACGGTGGAGTCTGTAAGGAAATCCGAGCGGATCATGGGAGAGACGCTCGGATTGCTTGGCTCCAAAATGAGCATCTTGGCATTGGGACGCTCGGATTGCTGGGCAGGGAGACGCTCGGATTGGCTGCAATCTACTCGGATTGTGAGACAGGCACTTCTCTTTTCTTCTTTCCTCAACAATCCGCGAGGATCTTGTTGAGGACGCAAGGATCCTTTCATCATTGCCCAATCTACTTTATTATCTACATAGGCCTTCTAGTATCGTCTTCCCTTTGATGCTTGGTCATTGAATGTGATCAATTTAGCTCCATTTCGCTTTAAAAATGCAAGGTTTGCACTCCTTTCATACCAAGGAAACAAAATCTCAGAGAATATGCAAAATGGGAAACTAAAGATAGTAAATGACCCAATTATGCACTATAAAGCATAGGAACGAGGGTAATTCGGGGACTAAATGTGCTCAAATATGGGTCACATCAAATATCCCAAAACCGAACCTTTTCTCGTCCCGAGTAAAGAGGTGACAAAGACTAGGACCCTTATTCAAACTAACCTACTAATATAGCCGATGTGAGAAAATTATTGGGTCTCACTCCGCCCCTTCAACTCACAACAAGACAACCATGAGGTAGGATGCCTTCTTGCAAGGCAAGGTGGGGCTTGCCAAAATGGTGACACATCCAAGCATTAATGCACACAAAACATGTAATGGATGCATCTTCAAAAATGAATAGCCACTTTCCTTATCTAAGTGGCGGAAATTATCTAAAGGGGAAGCAATCTAAGGGTACACATTCCATTATAGATATGGTTTCTTCCAACTACTTAGCCTAGAAGGATACCAGTAAATCACCTCCAAGTTGTGTCAACCTAGGGTACCTTTGTCCTCAATTGTTAAATGCTTTCGTCAAGAGTAGACTCCCTATGATGTTAGAAACACTGGAGGATCGCGGAATTCCCCTTCTTGCCTAGGCAAGAAGAAGGGTCGTCCCCTGTTTACCATGTACAAAAGTGGATACGATGGAAAAAGGATCAATAGAAGTTGAGTTTCATATGGGAGTTTGCTTTTTGTTGTTGTTTTTCCCCCCCAATTTGTGGCATTTGACAATTTAAGAACATTTCTTTGCCATTTCTTTTGATGTTTGGCATTTCAACACTTGACAATTTCAACTTTTTCTTGCATTTCTTTTGAACATTTTCAAAGTCACCCCATTTGTACTGAGGGTGCTTATATTTGAAGTATAGGAGTTTTTATTTTTATTACTCCTCTTTTCTTTTGATGCAATTGCAAACTTTTTCATTTTCATTTCAATACTTGAACTCAAATTTTGAACAATTTTTGTACCCATTCCCTTTTTGATGACAAAATGTGGTAGAGCATGGATGCTGATTGGATGGTTTCAAGGGTCATCTTGGAGTAAATGGTAGCCAAGGAGTTATCACACCACATGGTACTCTTGACTAGGCCTTAATCCATGGGTCAAAGGATACTAGCATGACACAACCTAGGGTGTTTTACAAGTATTCTAACAAGCAAAGTCTTAAGAAGAAAAAGTATCTACAAGGGCCTTATATACACTTGTCAAGCTTCCCAAATAGATGGTTTCACAAAAAATTTCCTAAATGCGACTATATGCCATGATGCAACTAACATTTATACAACCCAATACATATGATTCTACCAACTAGTATGCCAAATAATCTAAATGCAGTCCTATAATCACATTGGTTTATACCGCATCATTCAAAATAAAGCCACATAGTCATTAACATAGAGAGGAAAAAGGAGATTGGAAAGATCATACCATGTGGTCTTCAATATCCTCATGTCTCGGATGTGGCGTAGTCGATCAATGTGAAAAAGGATGAAGAAACACAATATATACAAGACTATACTATGAAGGAAATGAACATGTTTTTGGGTTTTTGAATTTTTAAATTTTTTCAAATTTTTATGATTTTATGATTATGAAATAAAATAACATGTTTTTGTATTTTTCAAAGTTTTTCAATTTTTATCATTTTTGTTTTTAAAAGTCATGTTAAAATTTCCCATCCCCACACTAGTATGGGCATTGTCCTCAATGGCCAATACGATAGGAAATTATGCAAGCTATATGAAATGCATGATTTCTAAACTAAATGCGAACTATATGACATATAAACAAGTGATGCAACTACACTATACTATATGATGCATGAGTTTTTTTTTTTGGTTGGAGAGCATAATTTAAATTAACTCCCAATGCATATGCATAAACTTCCCCAGACCAAAATAGACATTATTGGTAATGTCAAAAATTGGGGGAGTTCATGCATAAAGATGCTACGTATGAAACTACAATTGTCATTTTGGATTTTAAATGTTGGGAACAATTAATTTAGCACCTTTAATGTTGCCAAGGTGAATAATAGTCCTGTTGGAATATGTGTCCTCCGATAATTATGCGATCACGACTGTCGATCATGATGATCACATGTTTAAATCTCGTTTTAAGAATACATGTGGGATGTAATATTTTACAGTCAACTGGTCCACACATATCGGTAATGATTGGCTGACTAGAGTTTGACATTACTGTCGTGCGACGGTGGTTATCAGTTGATCCTCTTAGGTCATACCTATAGGGAAATACTCTTAATTGATTATTTAATTAATCGTATGCCGATACGAGTTAATTAAATTGCTTAAAATTGACGGATGATTTTGTGAGTAAGGCTAACGTGTCTTATTGTAATTCGATTATATTAGATACGGTCTAAGTAATCGAATTGTTTTTTACTTGGATAAAATTATTGTTTACGAAACAATTGAAATCGAAATTGAATGAATAATTTATTATAAATACAAGTTGTTGTAATTTATAATTTGATAAACCGTTTTGGTATAAGTAATTATGAATTACTAGTCGATTTTGTAAATGACATATTTTATGAGTATGTTGATTTTTAATATGTTAAAAATACATTACAATTTCATAAGTCAAGTAACATGTCACACATGTTACAATTGACAAATGACAAAATAAAATGGACCTCGCATTTTATCTATATGTGCCGAATATGGAGGGTGTTTAGGATAATATTGTGTTTTTTATTTTAAGTGGAAAACATGATGATTAAAGCCTAATAGTAGCCATGCAACCCTATGTTTCTTGGGAAGAAAATGAGTCTCATGCATTGGCTCCCTCTGCCACCCCTCCCACCGGTTTTCCCTATGGAAAACAAAAATGTTTTTCTCTAATTTATTCATCATTTCATCTAATATTTTTCTAGAGTAAGAAAAATTAATCTCTCCATAATTTGTGAAAACTTAGAGAGATAAATACACACAAATCTCTCCTCTTGGCCGAAACTTTTCAAGAGCCAATACATAATATTTTGTGTCAATTTTAAGTATAACTTATATTTTTACTAGCTCATATTTATATAAGTTATTGTTAGGTTCATATACCTATTATTAGACTCCTCTAATAGTGAACTAATTAATTTTTTAATTATTTGTTCTTTAGATCTAGTGCATGCATAACTAAATGAAGGATTTATAAGAAAAACAATGTTCCTTACATTGTTGGTTGGTTCGAAATTAAGGGCACAAGTAAGGTCACCTTCCTTCACTTGTTCTTGAGCTTATAATGATGGATGATTCTCCTAAGACTCCAAGTTTAGAAGCCACTCCAATAAATTGCACCCAAGATGAATCCCAAAAATCTCTACTAATATTAACTAGATATGTAGTAGAAATATTACCTTAATAATACTAATGATCTTTTATTACTATCTTAAGTAATGTATGATGTGTATTAGTATTTATGGAGAGCTTTGTTGCATTTGCATGTGAGGAATTGTTAGAGAGATATAAGCAAAACTAGCAAAACCAAGTAATGTAAAATGAGCAACCAAATGCTCATTATGTAGTGCCAAAACCGGTTGGTATAAGGCAAAGAAAGAATCTTTTGCCTTTTGTTTTTTACTTGTTTTGTTTATTGTAGGTAGATTGTGTAAGATGTAGTATGTAAAGGCTAGTATGTAAGGTGTCTTTTAACCAACATCTACATAAGACAAAAGAGCATCTTTGCTCATCTTATTTGGCCGAAATATTGGTCCTTTTATGGACCATTTTTGCCTTTTATCATTTGTCCCACAAATGCTTATAAGTCTTATGTTTAACAATCTTACATATTTAATTATTAATGTAATAATTTAACACTTAAATATTACAATTAATAATATAATATACACTCCACTTTTTGAGTAGTATACTACCATTATATCAACATATAATGGGTCCTATAATTACTAGTTAATTAAAATTACAATTTCTTGTAACTTTAAATAGTTAATTACCTCTACCTGAAAACTTATATAATACCTCAAATAATTTAGTAATTTAACGCTTAATTACTAAATTAAATCTTATTTAATCACATTATAATAAGACGCAAAATTGCACTCCCATAATTAAGGAATTAATTAATTCGTATCGCATACAATTACTTAAATATCTATTTGGGCCTCATCCTATAGGTGTGACCTAAAGGGATCAACTGACCACCACCGTCACACGACAGTAATGTCAAACTCTAGTTAGCCAATCATTACCGATTAATGACGATCAGTCGACTGTATAAAGAATCATCCCTCACGTATTCTTAATATGAGATTTAATAATGATATTTAAATCATATGATCGCACTATTATTGAGGACACATTTCCCAACAATCTCCCACTTGTCCTCGACAAGTGTGCGTCATCAATTCTCTTGTCCTATTACAATCTCCCACTCAATGCAAGGTGTCTTGCAGGTCGTACTTACATTTGATCATATCTTGAGTGGTTTTCTCGATCTGGAGATTAACTGTCTGACCAAAATTATCTATCATAGATACCTTCCGAGCGTGGCCACGCATTTCCAGTTAACTACTCCTCGAGTGTCCTTGAGATTTCAAACAACTCTGACAAGGGGTGGACAATTCCTATCGCCCTATTCCCTTTGTTCAGCCACAGTCCATCATAACCCAAAATATACCTAGTTTGACCTCATTTACGAAATCGTAGAGTATAAATCAAAGCTAATCAGAAGTTGTGCCAACTTGGGTGAATAGTCTCTAGTCAAAAGAATTGACTCATAAGAATACTATAGTAGCTCTTGCCACGACCAGGCTTTATGAATTACCAGAACTCTATAAGCGGTCACTGCCCGACAGATTGTCCCATACAGTCTGCCTATGTGATCGACTAGTCATCCCATATGACTCTATGGCACTTGAACTTGCCATCAATCGCATCATACTCTAGTCACTTCGAGACGTCACCTCATATAAGTAACTAGGGGCGAATACCATGTTATTCCAGTTCACTTTAATGGGGTTCAATTGTCTCCACAACCCATTAGGATAGAACAAGGTTATAAATAAACGAGTTTGTATAAACTCAAACGACAAATGCGATTATCATATATGAACCAAAAACTCAGATTTTTATTTCATAACTTATAATCTAATACAAATTTGGCATACGCCTTAGACCCATGGATACAACATGATGGTCATGTTTTGTTTGCGATAAAGGTTTGGTCAATGGATCCGCTATGTTGTCATCCGTTCCAACCTTACAAATCGCTACTTCCTTTCTTTCAACAAAATCCCTAATTACATGGAATTTTCTAAGTACGTGTCTAGATTTATTGCTAGACTTGGGTTCTTTAGCCTGAAAGATCGCCCCACTATTATCACAGAAGATCGTGATAGGATCTTTGGCGGTGGGAACTACCTTTAGCCCTTCCAGGAATTGCCTAATCCACACGGCTTCCTTAGCAGCCTCTGATGCTGCAACGTACTCAGCCTCCGTAGTAGAATCCGCAATCACAGCTTCTTTGAAGCTTCTCCAGCTTATGGCACCACCATTGAGCATGTATATAAATCCTGCCTGGGATTTCATATCATCTCTATCTGTTTGAAAACTCGAGTCTGTGTAACCCTTAACACACAACTCGGGGTCACCTCCAAACACTAAGATAGAATCCTTAGTTCTTCGCAAGTACTTAAGTATATTCTTCACAGCTATCCAGTGACTCTCACCTAGATTCTCTTGATATCTACTAGTCATGCTTAAAGCATACGAGACATCTGGACGAGTGCATATCATGGCATACATGATTGATCAAACAGCGGAAGCATAAGGAATCAACTTCATGCGTTCAACATCTTCGTGTTTGGAAGGAGATTGAGACTTGCTCAAAATGATTCCACTACCCATAGGAATCAAGCCTCTCTTGGACTTTTCCATGCTAAAACGTCGAGGAATCTTTTCAATGTAAGATTCTTGACTTAATGCCAATATCCTTTTGGTTCTATCTCTATAGATCCGGATACCTAGTATGCGTTGTGCTTCTCCTAAATCCTTCATTTGAAAATAATTTCCCAAATACTCTTTGACAGAGGATAACATTGGAATATCATTTCCAATAAGTAGTATGTCATCCACATACAATATTAGGAACACAACATTGCTCTCACTGAACTTCATGTATAAACATGGTTCCTCAACACTTCGAGTGAAACCATTCTCTCTTATAACATGATTGAATCGATGATTCCAGCTTCTAGATGCTTGCTTAAGACCATAAATGGATTTCTTAAGCTTGCATATTTTGTTAGGATTTTTCAGATCTACAAAACCTTCAGGTTGTAACATGTACACCTCCTCTTCTAAATGCCCATTTAGAAAAGCGGTCTTTACATCCATTTGCCATATTTCATAGTCATGAAATGCAGCAATCGCTAACATTATCCGAATGGATCTTAGCATGGCTACTGGAGCAAAGGTTTCATCATAGTGAAGACCCTGAACTTGTGTAAAACCCTTTACAACAAGCCTAGCCTTGTAGACATCATCATGTCCTTCTATGCCATTCTTTATTTTGAATATCCATTTGCATTGAAGAGGTCTCACTCCTTCAGGCAAATCCACCAAGTTCCAGACTTGATTTTCATGCATAGAACTTATTTCGGATTCCATGGCTTGAAGCCATAAAGCTGAATTAGGACTAGAGATCGCAGCTTTGTAGGTAGAGGATTCGTCGCTTTCTAGAAGCAACACATCAAGACTCCCATCTTCTTCGATAAGTCCCACGTATCTATCAGGATGGCGAATTTCTCGACCCGACCTTCTTAATTGAGGAATGACTTCCGAATTAGATGACGAAGGAACGTCTTCACGTGCCTCCTCATTTGTTTCTACTTCGGTTTGTGTCTCTTGAACTTCATTAAGTTCAAAATTTCTCCCACTCTATCTCTTAGAAATAAAATCATTTTCTAAGAAGACAGCCTCATTAGACACAAACACTTTGTTCTCTTGAGGTTTGTAGAAGTAGTAACCTCGGGTGGTGGTAGGGTAACCCACAAAGATGCATTTTTCGGATCGTGGGGCTAGCTTGTTGTCTGTTTTTACCTTGACGTAAGCATCAGAACCCCAAATCCTCATGTAGGATATATTAGGAGCCCTTCCTTTCCATATCTCATATGGTGTCTTTTCGGTTGCTTTTGATGGACTAATGTTTAATGATTTAATTGCAGTTTGGATTGCAAATCCCCAAAAGGAGTTAGGTAACTCGGTTTGACTCATCATAGATCGAACCATATCTAGTAGGGTTCGATTTCTCCTTTCAGCTACACCATTTAGTTGTGGTGTGACAGGTGGAGTGAGTTGTGACACAATGCCACAATCTTTCAAGTGTGAATCAAATTCATTACTGAGATATTCTCCACCACGATCAGATCGTAGTGTCTTTATCCTTTTGTTTAATTGGTTCTCAACTTCATTCTGAAATTGTTTAAATTTCTCAAAAGCTTCACTCTTATATTTCATTAAGTAGATATAACCATATCTACTCAAATCGTCGGTGAAGGTAATGAAGTAATCATAATTACCCCTAGCGGTGATACTCATTGGTCCACAAACATCAGTATGTATAAGGCCCAAAAGTTCACTAGCTCGTGTCCCTTTACCACTAAAAGGATTACGAGTCATTTTACCTAGGAGGCATGATTCGCATATACCATATGATTGGAAATCAAATGGTTTGATCACGTTAGTAGAAACTAACCTTTTAATGCGATTCTCATTGATATGACCCAATCGACAATGCCAAATGTACGACTCATTTGGATCACTTGATTTGAGTTTCTTGGTTTGAATGTTATAGATGTAATTCCTTGGATTTGATGTTTCTAGAACATAAATACCATTAATAGATGAACCTCGGCCTATGACCAAGTCATTTCTAGAAATAGTGCAACAATTGTTCTTGATAGCAAAATTAAAGCCATCTATGTCTAACATAGCAACTGAAATAATGTTCTTAGAAAGAGTAGGTACATAAAAATAATTATGCAAATACAATTCAAATCCATTCGCTAGAACGAGTACATAAGTACCCTTGGACGCGGCCGCTACCCTAGCTCCATTTCCAAGTCGGAGATCAACATCGCCTTTGTTCAGCTTTTTCACGTTTCTTAGCCCCTGTAAATGATTACAAAGGTGAGAACCACAACCAGTATCTAGTACCCATGTTGTCGTGGAAGTGAAATTTACATCAATAACATAAATCTCAGAAGGAATTTTACCAAGTGGAATGACAAGTCCATCCCTTATATTTCCAAAATATATGGGGCAATTTCTCATCCAATGTCCCATGCCATGACAATAATGACATTTATCATCAACTTTGGCTCCTCTACCATTGTTGATTTATCTCCCTTTTCTTCCCTTCCTTTTGAGCCTTTTCCCATTAGTAGCAAGAACTTGCTTGCTTGAACTCCCACTTACTTCGGCATCCTTCTCTTTCAAAGATAGGGACCTCATAGACTTAGTGACATGGCCTACCTGAGACGCATTCACATAAGGCCTAGTAATAGTAGGAGGTATGGAAGGAAGTGATGAAATTGAGATTTCCATCGGAACCGATCCCAAAATGAAGCTCTCTAGTAGTATCGAGTTTGTGGTTGGAGCAAATTTCGTCGAATGAATTGTGACATGACTCAACGGTAATTGGTGTTGTTGCTTGTGATGGATCCATATATAAATCAACTACAATTTTGGAGGTAAGGAAATATTAACATTTGTCATTTTAATTAAACTTGTAAACATATTTTTAAACAAGTTTTAACATTTATATAGTGACCTCCACCCAACTACATAAATGATTCCGAGATCCAAATTCATATCAACTCGGGCACGGTGAGCCGATTAAACCCTTATTAATATAACTCGGTGGATTAACCTTTTAATTGATTCTACTTTTAGAACTCTCGGTCGATAAAAATTACTCTAATTCTAATCTTTAGCCCGGAACACATGCGACTACGGTCAACAATACTTCCGTTGAGCTCAATCCAAATTTCGATGTAATAACTTTTTACTACCCCACTTCGCCAACGTAACAAGGTTTGTATTACGGTGAAGCCGGATTAATTCCCTCATGAAATTGGTACTTCATGGGTTTCTACTATTTGGTAAGGCTTTATCTCAATTAATATTTGTGAGAGGTCTTGTCAATTTATTATCTATCACATTTTAAGTGAACTAAAGCGGTGAACTACGATAATTATAATTGACACGGTCGATAACTCGATATGACATGCATGTGTTGTTATGGCGATTTGGCAATGCATGCAACATATTAAAAGAAATGCAAAGCAATAAATAAAATTCCTAGTATGGCCTTCCTAAAATAGAAAATCAAATAATCTATTACATATTCGGAAACCAACTCCATTGGTCCCTTGAATCTTCAAGTGACACGCCTCCCTAGACACCGTCTTTGTCGGATCACCTTTCCGAATGGCACCGTCATTGAAGATGCTCCATAATTACAAATAATAATAAAAATACAAAGCTATTCCTATTATACATTTGTAAAATGGAAAAACTAATGAAATAAAAATAAAAGTGATACGAGATCACATTAAATTACAACCGAATCAATATTCCCTTTCATTACGGGTAATATTAATTAAAACTAAGGCCATACTAAGATAAAATTACATAATTCAAAATTATATAAATAAAAGACATTCAACAATTGAAATATGCAGCATTATAATATGTACCTATCATGCCAAATGATGTGCCAAATCGCCCTATTTAACTTATGTCGTACATATAACCCGGTTTCATGGAAATGCGTGATAGTAACCTTTTAAAATCACTAATTAACACTTAAATCACATCTAAACTCAAGTTAATTATCCTAACACATTTTAGAACTCAAAAATCAGTCATCACTAAATTTTTGACAATAATTCAACTTGATTTAATTTTATGCTCATTTTTGACCTTAAAAACACAATATTTATGAAATAAATCCAAATTAATTCATAAAAGTTTCAAAAAATGAATTTTAAATTTTTGAACATTCTGTAATAAATCCATGACACTCATAATGTCAAAAATAATGGTTAAAATTTTCGAATTAATTTTGAGAAAATATAGTTGCATATTTATCGTTTTTATCTCATAAAATGTATAAAGTATACGAAAATTAAACCAATAATTTTTACAACTTTAGATCTGATAAGTGGGATATTAATTCAACTTAAAATAATTTTCGCAAGCCATGCAATACGTTTTAGCTAATTTTTGCTAAAATAGTCACTATTTATGCCATTTTTACTCAAAAATCCATAAATCATGCTAAAAAGATATTTAAATCTATAAATTTACATACTCTCTGTAAATCTTGCATGTGGCATCATATTAAAAGATCATGGCTTAATTCGAAATTTAACTATTTTTAACCATTTTACCTCTTTTAATCCATCTTTATCTCATAAAAATCATAAATCATGCAAAATTAATCAAATTAACTCGTCCTTTTACACACAACTTTTAAAATTTGCATGTGAGGTCATATAAATTTTCTAAGGTCAGAAACGAAATTTAACTATTTTTAGCATTTTAATTCCCATTTTAGTCATAAAAATGTAATAAAATGACCATAAATCCTTAAAATGAGCAATAATTTTCCATGAATCATAAAAATGACCTAAAAATATTTTAGGACCAGAATATATAACATGCATGGTGATTTCGTGGCTTATACTTATAAATCACAAATTTTTAAGTTTTATATGTTAACCTTTTAACTCGGAAAAACAATAACCGATTATGCATGCAACATCCTTATGCTCTGATACCACTTGTTAGGTTCATATACCTATTATTAGACTCCTCTAATAGTGAACTAATTAATTTGTTAATTTTTTGTTCTTTAGATCTAGTGCATGCATAACTAAATGAAGGATTTATAATAAAAACAATGTTCCTTACATTGTTGGTTGGTTCGAAATTAAGGGCACAAGTAAGGTCACCTTCCTTCACTTGTTCTTGAGCTTATAATGATGGATGATCCTCCTAAGACTCCAAGTTTAGAAGCCACTCCAATAAATTGCACCCAAGATGAATGCCAAAAATCTCTACTAATATTAACTAGATATGTAGTAGAAATATTACCTTAATAATACTAATGATCTTTTATTACTATCTTAAGTAATGTATGATGTGTATTAGTATTTATGGAGAGCTTTGTTGCATTTGCATGTGAGGAATTGTTAGAGAGATATAAGCAAAACTAGCAAAACCAAGTAATGTAAAATGAGCAACCAAATGCTCATTATGTAGTGCCAAAACTGGTTGGCGTAACGCAAAGAAAGAATCTTTTGCCTTTTGTTTTTTACTTGTTTTGTTTATTGTAGGTAGATTGTGTAAGATGTAGTATGTAAAGGCTAGTATGTAAGGTCTCTTTCACACAATAACCAACATCTACATAAGACAAAAGAGCATCTTTGCTCATCTTATTTGGGCGAAATATTGGTCCTTTTATGGACCATTTTTGCCTTTTGTCATTTGTCCCACAAATGCTTATAAGTCTTATGTTTAACAATCTTACATATTTAATTATTAATGTAATCATTTAAAACTTAAATATTACAATTAATAATATAATATACACTCCACTTTTTGAGTAGTATACTACCATTATATCAACATATAATGGGTCCCATAATTACTAGTTAATTAAAATTACAACTTCTTGTAACTTTAAATAATTAATTACCTCTACCTGAAAACTTATATAATACCTCGACTAATTTAGTAATTTAACGCTTAATTACTAAATTAAATCTTATTTAATCACATTATAATAAGACGCAAAATTTCACTCCCATAATTAAGGAATTAATTAATTCGTATCGCATACAATTAATTAAATATCTATTTGGGCCTCATCCTATAGGTGTGACCTAAAGGGATCAACTGACCACCACCGTCACACGACAGTAATGTCAAACTCTAGTTAGCCAATCATTACCGATTAATGATGGTCAGTCGACTGTATAAAGAATCATCCCTCACGTATTCTTAATATGAGATTTAATAATGAGATTTAAATCATATGATCGCAATATTGTTGAGGACACATTTCCCAACAGTTATTAAGAGATTTCTTTGGGTATTCACTTTTGGGAGAGGTTCTACTTTGGACCTTTTGTTCATCCATTTTAAGGAAAGCTCAAGAACAAGTAAGAAGGAGATCTTACTTGTGCCCTTTAATCCGAAACATCATAGTAACAAGTGACGATTTCTTCTCTACTATTGTTTTAGTTTGCATGCATAAGATCTAGCTTTTATTTTATGACTAAATAAATCTTTTCATATATGAATATGTAAATTAATGAGATTAATAAATCTAACAAGTCCTTCACTTTTACAAGGACTCCACAAAGATGGAACAATAAACTATGAAACAAGTTAACAAAACATGAAATTCTTGTCATGAAAAAGAAATGAGGGGGAATAAGAGAAACTTCACTTTGGCCTTGATGGGTGCCTCGTGCCCACTCCATCTAGCTCATGAAGTTCTCTTCAAAGTTTGTCATCATCCCCTTCCAAATCAATATCCCAAGCTTACCTCGATGCATCACTTTCATGGAAATCCATAAACTCATCTCCTTCGCTATCTAGCTCCACCGTGTCTCCACCACTTAATTTTTCACTCCCTGCACCTCCTTGACCATGTGCTCCATCATTAGCTTTCTCCGAATTTGGGAAAAGGATATGCATTTGAGCCCAAGAGGGAAGCATTCCCTCTTCACTAATGATTCTTTACCGAGCCATTTGGTGAAATTGTGGATACAAGGCATAATAATTATCCACATTGGCTTCAAATTGTAGGAGATGCATGTCTTGAAGTATTCCCGTCACAAAATCATCCCTAGGGAGGATGAAAGGATTCAGGTGGTTGTATGGTTGGTATTGGAATGGGTAGGGTGGGATCACAACTTTTTCTTTGTCATTCTTTTGCTGCTCATGTTGTTGATGTTGTGTTAGAGGTGGTGCTTGGTTTGCTTGATTTGTGCTTGTTGGAATGAGATAGGATGGTATTGGAGAGAGAGGGCCTCGTCTTGGTGAAATTCTTGCTAATCCTTCTATTGGTAGGTAAATGGGAGTGTTCCCCTTAGTAAGCCTTTTGATTCTCTTTTCATACCCCTCATGGGTCATCGAATGGTGTTGCCGAAGGATTAGCTCTTCATTGATCCTTGTGTTGTCAGGAAGGGGTACATATTCATTGTTTTCATTGAATTTGGGGTTGAAAAACTTGGCGAGCCTTGTGATAAGTCCTCCATTGACAATATGTTTTACACCATCATCGTCCCCATTCCGGAATTTAGCCCATTTCTCTAGAAGAACAAGGGGGGCGTTAAAATGGTACCCGCTCCTTCCTTGAATTTCGAGGTAAGACACCATGAAGACAAGGTCAAGCTCATTCACTATTGCGGTATCTCGACGGGCAAGAAGAGTGCCAGCTAGAAATCGGTATGTGAACCTAATGATAGGATTTTGAATGTGAAAATCCAAGCATTCTTTGATGTAGGAAAAATCTCGGCCCGTCATTGCTCTCCAAAGGGGTGCTATGCTATACTTTCTTGGTTTCGATGTTCGGGTAGGCGAAACATCAAGCCCTAGTACAATACCGAATTCAACAAGGGTCATCATCCGGGTTTTGTTTTCCAATCTAAATTCCACACGTATGGTCTTGTTCAAGGTAGTGATTTTCAAGAAGCTCAAAAATTCAAGAACTAAAGATCGATTGGTACGCTCATGCAGGTGAAATAAGGTTAAAAGACCAAACAATCCAAAGAGAGCTTCAGTTTGATGAAAGATTCCAAGTTTCTTCAAAGTCTTATGGCACATAAATTTAGTGGGTAGAATGTTCTTACCAAGAAGACGATGGAACACAAGCCTTTGGACATCATTGACAAACTCTATGTTGGAAAACTCATCAAGTTTTGTAAGATCAATTATCTCTTCATGTTCCCTCCTCAAAGTATTAAGGTGAGAAGTAGATGAGCTCCCCATTACCCTTGGTCTTCTTCTCTCTCTTTGTAATGATCCTCTTGGCCTAATTCTTGAATGTAGATCTAAAATTGGACTTGTTGAATATGGAGATGTTCCTTGTGATTTAGATCTTCTTTGAAACCCTAGATTTGGGGGGTTCTTGTTTTTGGGGAGTAAATGAGTGCTTGAGATATGATTGGTGTTATATGAGAGGGGATTTTATGTTTTAAAATGGAAGGAAGGATGAGATGTCACGAAATGTGTGGTGGGAAAGAGTTTTAATTGGCGATAAAATGGAAGAATAGGACGGCAGGGCGACAAGCGGCTCGAGCACGGGTCGCTCGGATCATAGCTCCTGGAGACGAGCGGACCTTCATAGAGACGCTCAGATTCCAGGTCAGGAGAAATACCAGAATTTTAATGCAGCCAGGACGATCAGATCTTTATGAAGACGAGCGTCTTGTTTGAGACGAGCGGATCCTTCGGAGGACCCTCGGATCTTCAGTAAGGTAAAAGTCCTATAATTCAGAGTAGCCAGGACGCTCGAATGTTAGAGGAGACGAGCGTCTTATCCAAGGAAACGAGCGTCTTATGGTCGGAACGGTCGGATTCTTTGTCAGCGCAGTTTCTTCAACTTTCAGGTACTCTAAGTCGAGCGGATTATATCCAGGACGCTCGGATACTTTCCTAGACGAGCGACTTCTCCTTTGGATGCTCGGGTTGTCTGGAATTTCTTCCTTCTTTGTCTTCTTCTTTCGCAATTGGTGAAAGTGCTTCCCCACACTTGAATTTCTAAATCCTTCATTCATAAAAAAAGGTTAGTGACCCTCCCTCACTTACGCTCATGACAAGAATCATGGTTATGATAAAAATGCAATAAATTTAAAAATACAAGTAAGAAGAGTTAGTATATTTACAAATGGTGGTTTGGAGAGGACTCCACCAAACTCTTTCTTTGATGATCTTCTCATGGAGGAGGAGGCCCGAGGTAGGTGACCTCGACCTCTCCAATGAATGCTCCTTCATAATATGGTTTCAATCTTTGGCCATTGATTTTAAATTTTATCCCATCTTTCGACCTTATCTCGAAGTCTCCATATTTTCCTACCTCAGTGATCACATAGGGACCCATCCATCTAGAGTTCAACTTCCCGGGAAAGAGTCGGTATCGGGAGTTGAGAAGAAGGACTTTCTCTCCATTGTGCAAGGCCTTTTGCTTGATTCTCTTGTCATGAAGCAACTTCGTCCTATCTTTTTAGATTTTGGCATTTCCGTAAGATTGTAGTCGGAATTCCTCCAACTCTTGGATTTGCATCATCGTCCTTTGTCCATTTAGTTTGAGATCAAGGTTGAGAGCTTTGATTCCCCAAAAAGCTTTGTATTCTAGCTCAATTGGCAAGTGGCATGCTTTCCCATAGACAAGCTTGTAAGGGGAGGCTCCTATAGGAGTCTTATAGGCCGTCCTATAAGCCCAAAGAGCGTCATCAAGCTTCAAGCTCCAATCCTTACGAGTCTTGTTGACAAACTTTTCAAGAATTTGCTTGATCTCTTTATTTGAAACTTCAACTTGACCACTTATTTGAGGATGATATCCTAAGCCGGTTCTATGTTGAACACCATATTTGGTTAAAAGGGATGTGAGCTTCTTTTCATGGAAATGTGTCCCTCCATCGCTTATGATTGCTCTAGGGACTCCGAATCTTGGGAAGATTATTTTCTTTAAAAGTTTAGTGACCGTTTTAGCATCATCGGTTGGGGTAGCAATCGCCTCTACCCATTTTGAAACATAGTCAACGGCCACAAGAATGTATTTGTTTCCTTTGGATGTCACAAACGGTCCTTGGTAGTCGATACCCCAAACATCGAAGATTTCTACCTCCAATATTCCTCGTTGTGGCATCTCATTCCTCCAAGAAATATTTCCCGTTCTTTGACAAGCATCACAATGGAGAATGAATTCCCTAGCATCTTGGAACATGGTAGGCCAAAAGAAGCCCAATTGAAGGATTTTAGCAATAGTCCTTCGTGCTCCACGGTGTCCACCATAAGGTGATGAATGACATCCTTCCAAAACACCGTGAACCTCCCATTATGGTATGCACCTCCGGTAAAGTCCATCACTACACTTTTTGTAAAGATTGGGGTCATCCCAAAAGTATCTCTTTACCTCGAACAAGAATCTCTTCCTTTGGTTGTAGCTCAAATTCGGAGGAAGAACCCCTCCAAAAATATAATTGGCATAATCGGCGAACCATGGGGTAGTATGCTTCTCAAGTTGCGAATGAATGGCCATCAAAATATCATCGGGGAAAGAGTCATTGATCGGTGTCTCTCCCTCTTCATCATGAAATCGGATTCTCGACAAGTGATCTGCTACCACATTCTCGCCCCCCTTCTTATCCCTTATTTCTAAGTCAAACTCTTGGAGTAGGAAAATCCATCTCAACAATCTTGGTTTTGCCTCCTCCTTTATCAAGAGATGTCGAAGAGCACGGTGATCCGAGAAAACAATCACTTTTGATCCAAGCAAATAGGAACGGATTTTATCTAAGGCATAGACAATGGCAAAAAGTTTCTTCTCGGTAGTATCATAATTCACTTGGGAGGAGTCAAGAATCATGCTTATATAATAGATAGCATGTAAAGCCCTTCCTACCCGTTGGCCAAGAACCGCTCCAACGGCGTAGTTACTCGCATCGCACATGATCTCAAATGGTAATTCCCAATTTGGTGGTTGGATGATCGGTGCCGAGATTAGTGCTTCCTTAATTCTATTAAAGGCTTCAACACACTCATTAGTGAAGTGGAATTGGGCATGTTTAAGCAAGAGTTGAGTGAGGGGTTTCGCGATTTTTGAGAAATCTTTTATAAAGCGGCGTTATAAACCCGCGTGACCGAGAAAAATTCTCACCCCTCTAAAATTTCGGGAGGTGGGAGTTTCTCTATCACCTCAACCTTAGCTTTATCGACCTCGATGCCTTTTTCCGAGATTAAATGACCCAAAACAATACCCTCATTGACCATAAAGTGACACTTTTCCCAATTCAAAACGAGACTAACATCTTCACATTTTTGCAATACAAGAGAAAGGTTATGCAAGCAAGAGTCAAAGTTTTTCCCATAAACGCTAAAATAATCCATAAAAACTTCCATTATGGTTTCTAGATAGTAGGAGAAGACATTCATCATGCATCTTTGGAAAGTAGCGGGGGCATTACATAAGCCTAAAGGCATTCTCCTATATGCAAAAGTACCATAAGGGCATGTGAAGGTGGTCTTATGTTGGTCATCCGGGTGTATTGGGATTTGGAAGAATCCCGAATACCCGTCAAGGTAGCAAAATAATTTGTTAGAGGCGAACCTCTCAAGCATTTGGTCAATGAATGGTAGGGGAAATGATCCTTTCTTGTTGCGGAATTCAATTTTCGATAGTCTATACACATACGCCAACCGGTGATCTTCCATGTGGGTATTAGCTCATTCTTATCATTTGTTACCACCGTGGTACCTCCTTTCTTAGGTACCAGTTGAACGGGGCTAACCCACAAGGAATCCGATATAGGATATATGATTCCCGCATCAAGTAATTTCATAACCTCCGCTTTTACAACTTCTTGCATGTGAGGGTTTAATCTCGTTTGAGATTGGATGGTAGGTATATGGTCTTCTTCTAGATGAATTCTATGCATGTAAAAATTGGGACTTGTCCTCTTAAGATCATCTAGACTATAACCTATAGCCTTTTCATGTTATTTTAACACATCAAGCAAACTTTTCAATTGATTTTCATCAAGTTTATCATTAACAATCACGGGTTTAGTTTTAGATTCATCAAGGTAAGCATATTTCAAATTTGGGGGAACGGGTTTTAGAGTTGGAACTTGTACCTCACTTTCTTCCATTGAATATTCATTAAGGACTTTCTCCATTTCCATTAGGCATTCCATTATCATGGCATATTCATCTTGTTCTTCAAGCTCACTAATCTCATCATACTCAAATTCCATGACAAATTCTTCTAGCTCCTCGGCTTGTATGATGTCATCTTCGGTTGCTTGTTCTTCTTCTATAGATTGAGAAGCTTCCACAAGAATGTTATGTACTAATACGGATTGCTCATAAGTGAGTTCTTTGTTGGCTAGAACGGCCTCAAGAAGATCTACTTCCAATTCCCAATGCATATTTTTGGCCTCACTTGCTTCTAAGGCTTCCAATGCTTGCATGGGGTTTTTGAAGAAGGGTATACTCAAGTGGTCTTCAACAAAACAATCTATAATATCCATCTTGCAAAATGCACTAAGAGAAAAAGATGAGAAGTACCTTGAGAAGTTTTACTTCCCCAAGGTAAAGAAAGACACAACTAAAAACAATTAAGGAAAATCAAATCAAGTTAACACCGTCCCCGGCAACGGCGCCATTTTTGGTTCGTCGGTTTTGTTACTCGTCGTCAAAAGTTACCTTGACCAAAACAATATTTATAACTTCACAAACTACTCTACACTTAGTAAAGAGGTAAGTAAAGGTCGGATCCCAAGGGACGGGTATTGATGTAGGATTTTCAATTGTAAATGGTTGTGTCTAGAGGTGTCACAATTTGAGTTGAGATAGGAGATCAACTAAACTAATCAACAATGTAAATAAAGTAATGAAAACAAGCAAGATGATTAAAATGAGATGTAAACAATTGATTAAAATCACTAGGGTGTCATGGGTTCATAGGGGATTCATAGGATTTGATCATACAAACATGTTCTCTACTAGATGCAAGCACTTATTGTTGTGATGGGATCGAGTTAGTGTATATCTTACAATTCCTAAGAAGGTTTAGGTCCCGGGGCCGAATCGATTAGATTGTACAACACCTACAAGTCGACTTAATCCTTCCTATCCAACTATATGCATGGTCTAATGAGACTCGAGTTGGTTTATGTCTTATAAGTCTGATTGAAAAGGTAAGTGATGGGTAAAAAATGCAAGGATTCATAGGCTCGCATTTCATCAAACATAACATGTGCATAAGTTGGAATCACAACAAGCAAGCAAATTATTTATGAAAACATATTAGATTAAGCATGAATCAATCCCCATGTTGGTTTCCCCTAATTCCCCATTAACCCTAGTTGAGGAAACTACTCACTCATTATCAAGTTTAACATGGTAACAAGGTTGTCAATCATACTAGCAAGGCAAAACATGATGAACAAGTGAAAATGATTAACAATAATTAAAAAGGATTACGAGTGAATTATACCTATGAAGATGATTCCAAATAATAAAGCAAAGAATAATAGAAGTACTTGATGATTGATGGAAGGTTGTCAATCCTCCAAATAAACCCAAATAATCTTCTAATTACCCAAAATAAATGATGAACAATAGAGAAATTAAGGAAAGATTAAGGAATGAGATTTGTATTAATACTAGATTAAAAGTTGATTACAAGATTAAGACAAGATTAAGATAGGATTACGTTTGTATTAAGATGATATGCTGATCTAGGTAGTACAAAGGGGTATTTATACTAAAGATTAGGTACAAAGATTAGGGTTACTAAGGGCTTAAATGACTATTAAGACCCTTAAGAAAAGTTGAAGAAGTGCTCCTCTCCAAGGAGATGCCCATCTCCGTTTTGCTAGTCCCATGAAGATATGCTTGTCCCGAGCGTCTAGGAAGGTGGCACGGTGGAGTCGTTAAGGAAATCCGAGCGGATCATGGGAGAGATGCTCGGATTGCTTGGCTCCAAGACGAGCATCTTGGCATCGGGACGCTCGGATTGCTGGCAGGGAGACGCTCGGATTAGCTGCAATCCGCTCGGATTGTGAGACAGGCACTTCTCTTTTCTTCTTTCCTCAACAATCTGCGGGGATCTTGTTGAGGACGCAAGGATCCTTTCATCATTGCCGAATATACTTTATTATCTACATAGGCCTTCTAGTATCGTCTTCCCTTTGATGCTTGGTCATTGAATGCGATCAATATAGCTCCATTTCGCCATGAAAATGCTAGGTTTGCACTCCTTTCCTACCAAGGAAACAAAACCTCAAATAATATGCAAAATGGGAAACTAAAGATAGTAAATGAACCAATTATGCACTATAAAGCATAGGAACGAGGCTAATTCGGGGATTAAATGTGCTCAAATATGGGTCACATCACATACCCATCCATGAAGGACAACAGTACATGATCTGCTGTATTATCCACCAATATGTCGATGCGTGGTAGAGAGAAGTCGTCCTTGGGACTTACTTTGTTTAAATATCTGAAATCAACACAAACCCGGATTCGCCCATCCATTTTGGGTATGGGGACTATGTTAGCAACCCAGTCTGAATACTCGGAAACTTTGATGAACCCGGCTTTGAATTGTTTATCGACTTCTTCTTTGATTTTAAGAGCCCATTCGGTCCTCATCCTACGAAGCTTCTGTTTTACAGGTATGAAACCTGGTTTGATTGGATTTATGTGTTCTGCAATATCCTTGTCGATTCCTGGCATGTCTTTGTAGGACCAAGCGAAAACGTCCTTGAACTCGTGTAGGATATCGATGAAATTGACCCTTTCAGTTGGGTTTAAGGTCGTCCATATCCTAAGTTCTTGGGGTTCTAGTTCGGTTCCTACGTTGATGGGTTCTAGTTCGGTTCCTATGTCGATGAAATTGGCCCTCTTGTAATATTTCTTTAACTATGTAGGGAGGTAATTCGACTGAGTCTGGGCCAGGTTCATCCTCATTATCATCGTAAATAGAATTGCATTCAGAATAACACAAAGAGTAAGCAGAATCTGATTTATTCATATTAAATTTTGAAAAGAGTTGAAACAAAGAAGCCATTTGTTCAGTAGTCAGTGGCGGTAAAGGAACAGCTGCAGAGACATTTCCCAAGCAACTATTACTACTCGACGTTATGCTAGGAGAAACAATGGGATTGGGAGTGACGACATGAGGAGACTCTCTAGCGACCTCTCTAGACTCAGACTCTGATTCCGACTCCGACTCTGACTCTGACTCGAATTCGTTGTTTTCAGGCTCTCCTTTGAACATCTCTCCTTCTCCAGTGGTGACTTTGAAGAGCTTTCCTTGGTTTTTCGTCCACTTGATCGACTTTCTCCATCCTTTCTGCTGATTTGAATTGGCTTCGGTGATCAATGCTGCGGGGTTGAAATGGTCTTCTTGAAGTATCATGGTAATGATCTCATCCTGTGCCTCTCTAACGAATCGGTCCTCTCCAAACAGAAAGCTAACAGCCTGTTCGTCTAAACGAGTTTTGACGGTTGGAACCGTTTCTGAAGGGATGAAGTAGCAATCGTGGAAGACCTCGATTCCAGCTAGTTGGATTCCCTTATAGTGCCAAGGTTCAGGAAACCCGCGAAAGTACTCCTGACTCCCTTCTCTGACAAAGTATCCATTTAGGGTAGGGAGGTAGGATCGCATTTGGATTCCTTTGTTCTTACGGTTTTGGAACTAAGTGAGGATTTCCAAAGCTTCTTCTTTTGTGGGTTTGTATCCCAATCCTAGTGGTATCCTTTGAGAGTTTCCTTCTTTATAAGGTGAAAAGGTATTCTTTTTGGCAGGATTCAATGGCATTCTTGGGAAGTATCCCTGGGACTTGAGTATGTGGTTGACCACTAAATTGGAGTATGGGTTGAAGTATAGAGGTGCGAGTTTGCTCTCTACAAGGTTTATGCTCTAAAAGCCCCCAAGCTCATATACTGGATCAGTGACTACTTGGTTGCTTGACATTTTCTCTATTACAGCCTTGATAGGTGATGAAGTGATCATCACTATTTTGCCATCTAGCGAAATATTAATCTTCTGGTGCAAGGTGGATGTTACCGCTTTGGAAGCGTGAATCCAAGGCCTTCCCAGAAGTATATTAAATGATGCTTCGATATCCACTATTTGAAAATTAACCCTTCGCTCAATTGGTCCTGTGGCTATAGTGAGGTTTATTAGCCCAACTACTTTACGTCGTGTTCCATACGTATGCTCGAACACCTTGGTCGGTAGGAGTCCAATCTGATTCTTTCATGCCTAGCTTGTATGCTATCTTTAGTGGTATGACAATGACTGCAGAGCCATCATCCACCAAAGTCATTGGCACGTTCTTCTTTAAGAAGGTGACTGTAATGTATAGAGCGAGGTTATGACTGGCGCCGAAGGGAGGCAAATCCTCATCTGAAAATGTAACTGGGTTACTTAGTTTAACTGATTCTTGGAAGACCAAGTTGACTACATCGTCAGGTGTAGAGTTGTGCGCTACAGTCAATTTAGCCAATGCTTGTAGTAAAGCTTGGCGGTGAGGAAACGAACTCGCAACTAGTTTCCAGACTGAAAGATCAGCCTTTATCTTCTGCAGTTGTTTTAGCAAGTGGTCAGTAGATGTATCTTCGCCATCATTTGGGGTGATGACATTGGTGTTAGTAACTGGACCATTAGTTGTGGGACCATTCTGAGAAACATTTTGATATGGTTGTCCTGAACAAGTAAGGTATATCTTGATCTTCGCTAACCTTGACTATATCCTCACTAACCTTGACTAGATACTGTTCTGTGAGGTATTCATCTTCATCGTCATCGGCCCATATTCCGTTGACGATATTTAGCACCCTCAACCTGATGATCTTGGTTTCTAGACCGATTATTTGCTTGACTAGATTGTCAACTACCATGATTACCTCTTGCATTGTAGACTCTCGAGATAGACTTGGAGTTAGTGACGTATTTCCCCTAGGTATGGTGCTTGGATTGCGTAGGGATGCCACTACATCTTCCAATTCTGCAACTTGCTTACTCACACTCCTCGCCCATGTGATGAAATCGGCGATAGTAGGAGAAATGGTGAAATATTTCTCTTCTTCTTCTAGAGCATGAATTTCATCTTCGACTGGAGAAATAAGGTGTGAACAATACAAGGTGGATTCTTCATCTGTAATCATCAGAACTCCAAGAGGATTCTGAGTATTGTTAGGCTTACCTCCAGGATGTATAGGTAAGCGACCATCTTCAATCATCCTGAAGGACATGTTTCAGTTTGAAGCATTTCTATGTATCGTGTCCCTTGCCTCTATGATATTCGCAGTATGCATTCTCGTCTCAGAATTTAGACTTATTTTCTGGGTCGGGTGTAGGTCCTATGGGTTGGAGCTTACCGTGTTTCATCAATCTTTTCAGAGCGTGGGAGTATGAATCACCAATGTTCGTGAAATTCCTCTGTAGGTTATTCTTCTTAGATGATTCGACAAGGTTAACCTCATCAGTCTTGCTAGTAGAGCCATAAGAACGACTCGTCGAGCCTTGATATCCACGACCTACCGTCTTGGACAAGAGTCCTTTACGGATGTCATATTCAATTCTTGTCCCTAGTACAGTCAGATATTTGAAAGACTTTATGTTTTGGTACCTCAAATGGTTTGCATAAATGGGCCTCAGGTTATCCACAAACTTTTCCACAAGAGTAGCTTCATCTGGACGTTCAACAAGTTGTGTGCTAGTCTTCCTCCACCTACTTAGGAAGTCGGTGAAGCCTTCTTTTTCATTTTGGGTAAGAACCTCTAAAGTACGCATGTTGACCTGGATTTCAGCATTATCCGGTATTGTTTAGTGAACTCAATTGCAGCATCATCCCAAGTGGCAATCTTCTTGTGCTCTAAAGAGTAGAACCATTGCTTAGGAATGGTGTCGAGAGATGAAGGAAAGCTCCTTAAGAACATCTCAGGTTTGATGTCTTTGATAGACATGTAGTCTTTGAAAGCACGAATGTGGTTCAAAGGGTTTTCATGCCCCTTTAACTTCGGGATGTCAGTCATGTTGAAGTTGGTTGGCAATTGAGCATTCACGGCCTCATACTTGCGATTATTCTCCCTGTAGATGTCATCTCCCTTGAGGTACATTAGTTGCTCCTCCAAGTATTGGAGTCACTTTTCAGCTTCAGTAGGACCTATTGGAGGGTTGGTTTCTTGTTGTCCAACAAAGGGTGGAAGGTTATCATGCACGATCTCACTAGGAATATCGTTTTTTGCAGGAGGGAGCCTAGTTTCTACAGCAACGATTCGGCCTTCAATAGCGTTGAGGCGATCATAAGCTTGGTCTTGGCTTGTTTGGAGACGGACGAGCGCAGCTAGGATTTGATCATTACCATTTTGGGGTTGACCACTAACACTTGTGGTACTAGTTCCAGGCTTCTTGGAAACTGGATAAGAGATCCACAACGAATCAAAACGCGATCGACCATTCTAGCACACTTACTCAAAGAAAAGACTCAACTTGTGAAGTGGGAGTGTGCCACTGTGTTAAGTGAGGTTTGAAAATGACAAAGTCTTGAAATGTTTATCCTAGGCAACTGTAATGTAGTTATAGGAGTGCTGACTCGAAGTGAGGTTTTGAAATGGGTTTTGAAGCCCGAATTTTGACTAGACATTTGGACAGAGTTTCGACTCATTTTGCGCTAATTTTTAGGCATTTCGTAAATGTTTAGATTTTAAAATGGTTTTTTGATTTTGCAGAAATTCCGTCATGGTTTCGTTTACAAAATGGTGATCACATATGATACAAGCATTCATACAGGCATTATAACGGTATGCTGAGTGCATTTAGAAAGGTTTTGGCTTAAAAGATAGGTTGTCATACCAAGCAATCAAACCCTGGTCTGTGGAAAGGTCAGTGCCAAACATGAGTAAGGCCGGTGATGCGTGTCATTTATATGATGTTTTACATCTCTTTTTACACGCATTTCAGAGCTCATTTGTTTAGTTTATGCTACATTTCTCCCTATTTCCGTCTACTTCCGTATTTTGTACTTTATTGTAGAAATGTGAAGAATTCGACGGGAAATCAAGCCAAATCTGTCCCCGAGTAATCTGCATTGCGAATGACGTGAAGGAATTGCTTAAGGAACGAGCTTGGTGCGCGATCCAAGGCCCAAAAGACAAGTCCACGAGAATAAAGAAGTCAAGTAGCAGCTCAAGCAGTCGATCGACTAGTCCCATCAGTCGATCGACCAATGCTCGGGATCGAAAATCTTATTCTTTGAGGAGCGATCGATCGACCGGCCTGAGTAGTCGATCGACGATTTCGATTCCAGACGGGAATTAAAAGATTGAGAAACTCAAGGCCCGTGAAGTTTAGGTTTAGGAAATAGTTGTTGCGCTTATTTGCTATATAACGTAACACAACTTTCAGTTTAAGCATCAAGTCTTTTAGGGATAATTTTACATCAAGTTTTAGAATTAAGTTTTCATTCAAAGTTCTTTATCGAATAATTAGGGTTTGGAATTATCGTGAGCATCGAAATTCGGTTCTTATTAATCAAATCTTACCCCTGCAATTCGGTATTTCTCTGTTTACTTTCGGTTTACGTATTTTGCTAATAGATTAGAATTGATAGTTAGTGTTCCCAAGCCAATTATCGTTTCATCATCATTGTTATTTATTTTAAGCATGAATTCCGTAATTGTCATGAGCTTTATTGTTGTTTTTACCTTCACCATGAGTAGCTAAATAGTTAGTGCTAGGATGTAGGCGATTTATGGCTAGGCGGCATTAGATTAAACACGGATGAACCAGCGTGTCGATCGATCGATCGACATAGTTGGTCGATCGACCGACCTTGTAAGGTTATCCTTCGTTTTAATTGAATTTAAACTTGTATTTAACAAATCGAATGCATGCGACCAGTTAGATACCTATTTTGTGACCGACCCATTAGACCGAAAGGTAGGGTAGGTTGTTTGACCGTCAATTAATTCGACTAAACTGTGCTAAGATCGAAAGATAGGTATAGTTTAGACCATTAGTCACTTTTCAGGACGAAAGTTAGTATTAGTGACATTAGGGACCTATAGCAAGATCGAGAGATGCTATTTGTTAGGAGTGGACCGAGAGGACCTCTTATTTCCCGCCTTACCTGTGTTTAATTCAGACCGACTTAGTTTCTTTGCGCTTGTCGTAATGACCCGACCATCCTAGTACCCTTCTTTTATCTGTTTAAATCATATCTTTAGTTTATTTTCCTTTTATTGTTTTTAGCTATAGAACAATTCAAATCAACCCCCATATTAGTTACCTCAGACTGAACATTAATCAACTAAAGTTTACAACTGCCTCCTTGCGGATCGACCCTGTTACCACTAGCCTAGGTTAGTCTTAATAGGAATTATAAATTTTATTTTTGGTACTCACAGCGACGGGTATCAAATTTTGGCGCCGTTGCCGGGGAGGCAATAGTCCTAATTTTAGTTGTTTTAATTATTCGTCTTTCTTAGTTTAAGGAACATCCGTTCCTTAAACTGTTCTTATATTTTGTTGTAGTTTCCTCTTATGCGCAGTCACGGGGTGGAGAATTAGTACCATTGAACCACGAGATTGAGAGATCCTTGCGCGAGTTGAGGCGAACACGAAGAGTATTACCGACAGAGGAAGAGCCGAGTACTCTGTCAAGCTATCACGAGAACGAATCGTTCAAGAAGACCCACGATCTTCACCGTTTCCACTTCTTCACCGAGACGAGTTACTTCTCGGAAATTCCAGTCATGGCCGAGGAAGCGAGTATAGCTAGTTTTTCCGAGCCGACGATGCCGACAATTTATACAAGGGGTTCGAGTTTAGGGAGATGCCAGGAAATTCGAACCAAAGCCTCGCTTATATCACCATGGTCGAGAGAAATCGGTTTGGGGAGCTGCAAATGAAGATGCGGCCGGACATATGGAGACCTTTATTGACTATCTTGCTCCATTCCCCCCACCGGTGGCGTGACCCATGATCAAATCAAAGAGACCATGTTCATCTTCTCCCTTCGTGATCTTTGCAAGGGAGTGGTATAGAGATCCGGACCGAGCCGCTCGGAGATCACCGATTGGAAAACATTGGCCTTGGCGTTCTACAAGAAGTACTTTTACGCTTCGAGGACGATCGCTATTAGAGCTCAAATCACGGGCTTTAAACAAGGGCCAGATGAGAATTTCCACGAGGCATGGGTCCGATTCAAGAAGTTAGTGCGAACCATACCGCACCATGGGTTCGAAAAGTGGAGTTTGTGCAATCATTTCTACAATGGGTTGTACGACGATCAGAGGGCCATTTTGGATGCTGCAGCCAATGGGAGATTTGCTGAAAATTTGGGAGCAACCAAGGGGTGGAAGATCATTGACGATCTAGCTACCCACAAGGCCGAGTATGGGAATTCGAGAGGGAACCAGAGGAGAGCTGCTGAATCTTCCTCTGTTGGTGCACTTGAGGCTCTCACCGCGAGATTTGACAAGTATGAGCTAGGAGGAGCCTCTAAGGGTGGGATATACCAAGTCAATCTTTGTGTCGACGGTCCCTTCCTTTGTGAAAGGTGTGGAGTTGAGGGCCATGTCTCGAAGAACTGCCCTAGTCCCTTTGAATCTTGTGCTGCCTTTCAACACTATAGGCAGAACAACACCTACTACGAGCCACCGCATCCGAACTTGAGTTGGAGGAGCCAGAATGTCCAAAACCCAACTCAACCTCCGCCACAGCAGCAGCCATATGTACCTCCACATCAAAAGCAACAGCAATATCAAAAGCCTCCTTATGTGCCGCAGCAGCAACAAACGCAAAATTCTGAATTTTCCGAGCTGAAGAATTTGTTGCTGAAGGAGTCCCAAGCAAGAGAGGCCGGGATGAAGTTACTAGAGAGCCAAATAGCTCAGTTGGCTAGCAAAAGTAACACTCGAGCTCCCGGACACCTACCCACTCAACCCGAACAAAAGGAGACCCTACATGCCATCACCTTGAGGAGCGGGTCCACCCTTGATGGTCCTGCCATGGTCGAGAAAGCTGTTGAGAAGAATGAGGCAGATCCGAGTTAAAACAAAGTCAGAACGAATAAATCAAAAAAAAAAGTAAACCGTCTGCCGGGTGTTTTGATCGATCGATCGAAGTACCTAGTCGATCGATCGAAACACGGGTTACAAGAGCTTAGGCTGTGCAACCTTGATCGATCGATCGAGGAGGGTGGTCGATCGACCAATATCATCGCTGATGTTGAAGAGTTTCGTCCTTTAATGCCAACTAATCTACGAGACCACTTGTTTGGGGTACCACGATCCGAAAGTTTTGAAGGCGGAACCAGTCTTGATGGGTCAGTCTCGGCTCCGAAGTTTGATCCAATGACGGTTAATGGGTCTCATTTGAGACGGTCTGAGGAGGGGTCTAGCTTCAACAAAGAAAAGGTGACGGACTTCCAGCCAAAGTCCAAGGACGCCGGCGCGCGCGAATTAGAGGAGAGGGCTAAGGTGCTCCTTACAGCCCCATATCCGGAGAGACTCGTGCCAACCAAAGAACAGGTATCTTTTAGTAAATTTGAGAAAGTTATTCGTAGTTTAAATGTTCAGGTACCCTTCCTTGAGTTAGTTAACCAAGTGCCAGCGTATACTAAGTTTATGAAACAGTTGTTGTCAAAGAAAAAATCACTTGAACATGTTCATACTGTTGCGTTAACTAAAGAGTCTTGCTCTTACTTGTCTCACACTGCGCCCCATAAGTTAGAAGACCCGGGCAGTTTTTCCGTCCCTTGTAGCATAGGTACCTTTTCTATCGAAAAGGCTTTATGTGATTTAGGAGCTAGCATAAGTGTCATGCCCTTGAGTCTAGCTAGGAAGCTTAAACTGACCAGGTTTGCTATTACGGAGATGACAGTCCAGATGGCTGACCGATCTGCGATCGAGCCCATAGGAGTCCTAGAGGACATACCCGTCCAGATAGGGAAGTTTTTCTTTCCTGTCGATTTTGTTGTCCTTGATATGCCTGAGGATGACCATATTCCCATCATTTTGGGTAGGCCATTTATGCACACTGCTGGTGCAGTCATCGATGTCGGTCTAGGTACCTTGACTTTCAAAGTGGGAAAGCACTCCATTGTTTTTGCCAGTAGAAGGCTAAGAAAAAGGATCCCATGTGGCCTGTCACCTGTAACACGGTTTCTGAAAAGAAATCGTATTTTGTGCTTCTTGAATTGCCTGTCCCTATTACTACTGCTGTATTAACCCCTCCGCCCCGAATTGGGAGCAAGAAGGAGGAAAAACTTGTTGTTTTAGACATCGCAGGAGCTGGTTTGGGGAAGGAAGAGCAGCTGGATGCTCCAGCTGAGACAGAGCAGATCGTCTCAAGAGGCGGTCTTGGATGCCTAAGTTATGGGACTGACGAGGAGGTGGAAGATGAGCCGGTTAAGGTGAGATGGGCAGATTTGGAGTCCAACGATTCCAAGGAAGTCCTTGATTGGGGAGATGACGAAGCTGATCAGCTGAGTTCTCCGTCTGTCGAAGCTAAGAAGGGTGCAACTGATAAGATGAGCACCATTGAGGCTACCTCTAGTAGCCAGAAGCCGACGAAGTGGGCCATCCCGTGGTCCTTTTTGATCAACTATTAGTTGATCAAATTCGTTATAAACTTCACTTTATTGCTTCCGAACTATTTTTTATTGCTTTTGCGTGCGCGAAAACTTCGCCTTTATTTCGTTTGCTTAGGATTTTAAATGCTTTAGACTTCGTTCTGGGTTTTGCGCAATTTTGGGCGCGTACTATTGTGCATTTGCAGGTATTTAGAGCTTATTAGCTCAAATCATTGAGCAATTACGAAGAAATAAGACGCTGCAAACGATGATTGCGATCGATCGATGGAACCATTGGTCGATCGGCCCGAATTGCGGGTTTACAGGAGCTACTGTTCACGCCCACTTGGTCGATCGATTGTCCTTAGTGGTCGATCGACCACCTTCTTCTTGCTATATGCGTTCACGACCTCTCCCCCTTTGTGTTTGGTCGATATGCGGATTCAAGGGAGTTTTCTACTCCACTTTATTTTCCGTCGAATCATCTATTTCTTCTTTTGTTTCAATTATGCACAATTTTTACGTTTCAAAATTGCTTTCTTCAGTCTTATGCGTGGCTTTTAATTGTCTTTTCGGGTCTTTATTGGTAAAGATCTGTTGCTCTTTGAAACCTCCTAGCTCACGCTGGTTTGGGGAGGTTTCCTTTACTGCGCTTAAAGTCTTGTGAGTTCCCAAGTCTTTCCTTTATGTCATTATGTTTTTATTTCCCTTTTCTCGCAAATTCCCGTTTCTCTTCGCTTTCATCACATGATTTTGCACAATGGGGACATTGTGCGATTTGGTTTGGGGAAGGGTTTTGCGTCGCATATCATTTGCTTGCATTCACGTTTAATTCTGTTTTGCATTGTTTTATTTCATTTCTCTCATAAATACAAAATTCAAAAAAAAAAAAAAATTGAAATTTTGAAAAATTTCAAAAATTCCATAAAATGCACGTTTATTTTAGCATATAGGTCGAGTCGGAACGGTAGTATTTCTATGATGATTTAGCATTTGCACCTGTCTTGCCTGAGCCTTGCTTGATTAACATGTTATTAGTAGAATCGTAAATGCATATCTACGAGTTTTCGTTACATTCTTCTTTGAACTTGTGACTTGACTTTAATAATTGGCAACCTACATCATATTTCTGAGATTTAGAGCCCATAACTGGTGACATTCATGACCAGTTCATCTAGGAATGTGAGTAATACTCCTTATGAGACATGTGTCCTTAATTTGCATAATTATGAATTTGATCTACTTAATACCTGTATGCATTCGGTTTGTGGTTAGTTGACACATGTGGTAGAGGTTTCCTTTTCTCATTTTACCCATAAGCTCCACATCTGCCAAAAATATCCTTTTTGTCCTATTTACTACATCCTACATTTAGCATGTCCTTTGTCAAGCTAGTAGTCTGTTTTCTTGGGATTGTTACTCGTTTTTGGTGGCATATGCTCTGTTGAGATGATGGTTGGAAAATGAAAGAAGGAAAGAAAGAAACAAAAGAAAAAGAAAAAAAAATGAAAATGATTCGAAGAAAAAAAAAGAAAAAAAAAAAGAAAAGTTCCTGTACTGTTCAAAGCAGTCGATCGACTGCTCCTTTAGGTCGATCGACTGAAGTTCGTGAAAGAAAAGAAAAGAAATCAATTCGCATAATTTAATCCTTATCTTTTGGCGATTTTTGCTCCCATGTTTCATTTATATCCTAAGGGGAGTTTATTGATTTAGTATTTTGGAGGTTTGTGAGTCTTGTGCTTGCTATAGCACCATTTCGTTTGATTATGAGCAAGAAGTTGGATGTTGCCATTTGGTTCCGTTTTGGTACTAGCTTGATCACCTGTACCTCCACTTTACCATAAAATGTTTTGCCTCTTCTTACCCATACCTCACACTTCCATAATTATACCTCGGCATGTGTCAATGGTCATCTGTTTGGTTGGAATGCATATGTACGGTCATAGAGGTCTTCTTCATAATTTATTCTTTGGCATGTCTCCATAGGTCGATTAGGTGAGAGTCACTACAAATTTACTTCTTTCTATCTTACATGTATATCACATGCGCTTATTGAGTGATTTGAGTGACCGGTGAGAGTCGATTTGATAAGTCTTTTGATCAACGGTTGTTGACCTTTTAACGGTTTTATAATTCGTTTGCATGATTCACATTACTAATTGATTGTTGGTTGTGCATTAAATTGGTTTAGGCCCTACAGTTTGCAATTCGCTCTGAGTTTGAACTCGTTCCATTAGGTCATTAGATCGAGTCTAGTTCTTGCTTGGGGACAAGCAAGGTTTGGTTTGGGGAGATTTGATGCGTGTCATTTATATGATGTTTTACATCTCTTTTTACACGCATTTCAGAGCTCATTTGTTTAGTTTATGCTACATTTCTCCCTATTTCCGTCTACTTCCGTATTTTGTACTTTATTGTAGAAATGTGAAGAATTCGACGGGAAATCAAGCTAAATCTGTCCCCGAGTAATCTGCATTGCGAATGACGTGAAGGAATTGCTTAAGGAACGAGCTTGGTGCGCGATCCAAGGCCCAAAAGACAAGTCCACGAGAATAAAGAAGTCAAGTAGCGGCTCAAGCGATCGATCGACTAGTCCCATCGGATCGATCGACCAATGCTCGGGATCGAAAATCTTTATTCTTTGAGGAGCGATCGATCGACCGGCCTGAGTAGTCGATCGACGATTTCGATTCCAGACGGGAATTAAAAGATTGAGAAACTCAAGGCCCGTGAAGTTTAGGTTTAGGAAATAGTTGTTGCGCTTATTTGCTATATAACGTAACACAACTTTCAGTTTAAGCATCAAGTCTTTTAGGTTTTAGAATTAAGTTTTCATTCAAAGTTCTTTATCGAATAATTAGGGTTTGGAATTATCGTGAGCATCGAAATTCGGTTCTTATTAATCAAATCTTACCCCTGCAATTCGGTATTTCTCCTGTTTACTTTCAGTTTACGTATTTTGCTAATAGATTAGAATTGATAGTTAGTGTTCCCAAGCCAATTATCGTTTCATCATCATTGTTATTTATTTTAAGCATGAATTCCGTAATTGTCATGAGCTTTATTGTTGTTTTTACCTTCACCATGAGTAGCTAAATAGTTAGTGCTAGGATGTAGGCGATTTATGGCTAGGCGGCATTAGATTAAACACGGATGAACCGCGTGTCGATCGATCGATGACATAGTTGGTCGATCGACCGACCTTGTAAGGTTATCCTTCGTTTTAATTGAATTTAAACTTGTATTTAACAAATCGAATGCATGCGACCAGTTAGATACCTATTTTGTGACCGACCCATTAGACCGAAAGGTAGGGTAGGTTGTTTGACCGTCAATTAATTCGACTAAACTGTGCTAAGATCGAAAGATAGGTATAGTTTAGACCATTAGTCATTTTTCAGGACGAAAGTTAGTATTAGTGACATTAGGGACCTATAGCAAGATCGAGAGATGCTATTTGTTAGGAGTGGACCGAGAGGACCTCTTATTTCCGCCTTACTGTGTTTAATTGGACCGACTTAGTTTTTGCCGCCGGAAAGTTGTAATGACCCGACCATCCTAGTACCCTTCTTTTATCTGTTTAAATCATATCTTTAGTTTATTTTCCTTTTATTGTTTTTAGCTATAGAACAATTCAAATTAACCCCCATATTAGTTACCTCAGACTGAACATTAATCAACTAAAGTTTACAACTGCCTCCTTGCGGATCGACCCTGTTACCACTAGCCTAGGTTAGTCTTAATAGGAATTATAAATTTTATTTTTGGTACTCACAGCGACGGGTATCAGCCGGTTCCTAGTCCATTTCCTCGAATAGTGAAAGCCCTTGATACAAACAGGAATATGCACCACGGTATGGTTGACGTCAATCGCTATCTATCCTTAGGCCCAGATAAGAATTTGGACCGTCCAAATGGGACGATTAGTCGAATGGGTTAGGTTGGGCCTAGGAAGGCCGAATAAACGACCTAAGAAGGTCGAGTAATGAAAACCGACAACTGTCTCGTATAAACTATTCCCTAACCTTGTTCAAGTTTCACCCTTGGCAACACGTAAGTGTGTTCTTCCCCATCGGAGTCGCCAAACTATGGACACGGGCCACGGGGGCGCTTGGGAACAAGCGTTTGCATTTGTGGAGTCGCCACCAATTATTATGGGAAATTGGAACCGTTCGAATACCTCGTGTCATGTCAAGACACAAAGTAATGACATAGACACTAAGAACTCGTTACGCTTAGCATTCTATGTCTAGAATGACTCTCGTGGAAATTGAAACCGTTCAAATAACTCGTGTCATGTCAACACGGATGTTCACAGAGATCTGGAGTAAGGGGTGAGGTACGTATTAGGAAGTCCTTTTACTGAACACCTAATCCCGCCCGCCTCGATAGCGGCCTCTACTAATGATTAGGGAAGTTATTCATACTTGATATGTCGTCGATTATATGCATGCAATGCAACATCCAACGTTTTGATCCTAACATGTGAAAATTAACTAAGTCGGTGAACAAATAATTAGCATTTATTAATGTCGAATTAGAGTTTAAAATCAATTACATGTGAAAACAAGTAAATAAATGATAAAATAAAATAAATAAGTAAATTGCGATAATTAAAAGTTACAATAAATTACAATGATCCGATTGATTTATGTCAAAAATATACTTAAGACGGACAATTTGACAATGTGAAAGGAAAATAAGATATAGATAGATTAAAGGTGATATTACAGCTAATAGTCGATTAATTATACAATTAAGGGATTAAGGTCAAAGGAAGAACGAAAGTTCAGGGACAGAAATCACCCAGGAACAGGCGCAGCATTGCTGCGTCCCTTGGAAGAGGCACAGTGGTCACTGCGTCTGTTCCTGAGGTGAGTTTTGGCTGTGAAGTCAGAACTGCGGGTTATTATTGTTCGTTGGCAATTTTAATGGTTGATTATTGATATTATACTCAAGTGAAGGTGTTTTAGCGTATTATTAACATGTGAAATCGTCATAAAAGCAATAAAACGAATTAAAACGGTTTAAAACGAATTAAAACGAATTATGTCAAACTAGGTTAAATTATGAAGACGGAAACGAATTGAAAGACGTGACAAACTGGAAATAAGGTAAAAATATGTACAAAGGTGAATCCTAGAAACTTGATATGAACCAATCGAGTCTCTAAAAATCCGGGTTTGATTTAATGGCGAAAACCCGCAAATATTGATTATAAGGGATTTAAACCGTAAATAAAACGCAATAATTATTAAGAATATGTATTAAAAGATTATTATGTATGAAGAAAAGAGAAGAAAACAGGAAAAGGAAGCAAAAGGGACGAACTAACAGAGAACCGAGGAAGAAGAAGAAAAGCAGGAACTGCGGCAGCCTCTGGAAGAGGCGCAGCAGATGCCGCGACTCTTCGAAGAGGCGCAGTAGTTGTTGCATTTCTTCTCGACGTTTGCCCACTGTTAATCCATAAAAACAATTTAATGAAAGGGTTTTAGAAATCGGTTTTAAGCATACTTTCGACGTAAATCTTACATTAATTAGTAAAATAAATAAAATACAATAAAAATATGGGATTTACACCCTTAGACTTACATGTTTGACGAAACGAGATTAACTAAGTTAACGTATAGTGATTGCTCGACTCGAATATATGTACAAATTGCCCTCGTTAGAGGATTTAGATTAAATTGATTGATGTGTAGTGGTCAAATTGGTCGGTCATGCAACGTGACTAGAACTCAGAATGATCTGAGCTTACGTGATTGATTTGATCAAGCACGTAGGCGTCGAAAGCTTAGAGCACGGTCTTAGAATGGAAAAGGATAAGAGAAGGGCGGACACTCGCGTGAGAAATATGTGGAACGAAGGTCCCTATTTATATTAAAAAATATGGAGAGTTATGGAATGACTCAAACTTTGGAAACGAATTACGGAAAAATCTGAAAATAAGTAGAAAAAGGCTGGGGAAGAGGCGCAGCAGCTGCTGTGATCCTTCGAAGAGGCGCAACATCTGCTGCGTCATTTCCCTAGAGGTTTCCTCCTGCGGAAGAAAGAATTCCGCGTTTCTTTTATCGAATTGCGGTGGATCTCTACTTCCTTATTCTTTAAAATAAGATTTTCGAGATATATTTTACCAAAAGATATAATCTTAATTTATGGAATAAATATCCGGAATATTCCGACTCGGCATTTTGAACGGTTTCTTAGAAAATGAAGCGGTTTTTGACCCGGACTCCAAATGAACTCTAATTACTGACAAAATGACCGTATTGGCACGTAGATGACGACTAAAGGGGTAGACACAAGTATTTGAGCTATCACTTGACGATAAACTGACGAACTGTCATAAATTGTTCCGTGTACCAAACATGCGACCCAATCATCACCGGGTGGTTGACGGGAGGTGCAGAAATGAGGTATCTACAGTCCCACCTAGGGAGGGGTGTTCCCTGGGCAAACTTTGTTCCTTTCTTTTTCCTTAGTGCAATTTTGAAGTTGCTTTCTTGTTCCCATTGTGTGCTTTGGTCTGATTAGTTAATACCTGTAATAATGCAATTTTGAGCTTATTTGTTAAGATAATGCCTGTCAGGAGGGCTTATGGCCCTCAATCCATTCAGGAATTCGTGGCTCTTTAGCCTATCTGGAGGACTTTTTTTAGTAAGAGGGATAGTTTTCTGTCAGGAGGGCTTATGGTCCTCAGCCTGTCAGGAGGGCTTAAGACAAGTGGTCAGGATTTATTTTACCATCATACCTATCTTTTCATACTGAGCTCAGTTTTTGTATGTTTTTTAGATGTGGTAAAAATGCCAAAGTTTGTGAAGCATTTATGAGATGCTGTTCAGGTTGGGTGGAGTGGCCCTCAATCCTGAATATTTGTTTAAGCATGCAATTATAATGACCTAGATAGTTGTAGTAAAGGCTTAAAACAAGTATTCAGGATTTAACATGGTAATTTGAAACATATGGTAATAATTGTAGTTATAAAAGGCAATTGCAACTAGCAGGAAAGCACATATAAAGAGCATGGAAGGAATATGGATCATTTCATTCAGGGGGTTTCATATAGAATCTTGTTAAGTAAGAGATAAGGTTAATAGTCTTACCTGGTTGAAGCATAAGAAAAGTGGTTTATACATGAAATTGTTTTAAGTGAGAGATGTTTCAGGATCTGGGGATTATTTCTCCGTCCAGGGTCTGTAGCCTGTAGGCTCTCTGCCCTACTATTGAATCAATCAGGTAGGGTCCTTCCCATGCATGAGCAAGTTTGTCAGCATTCTTGTCTTTTGTATTTGGGAAGACTTTACGTAGGACTAAGTCTCCTTCCTTGAATACTCTGATGTTCACATTTTTATTATAGCTTATGACTATTGTTTGTTGGTAGAAGGCTATTCTTATCTTGGCCGCATTTCTCAATTCTTCAGCCAGGGTCAGGCTATCTTGCTTTAGTGGCAGGTTTTCTTCCACGGTGTTCAGGCTGCTTCTGGTACTTGGTACATGGATTTCTGCTGGGATCACTGCTTCACAACCATAGACCAGGGAGTAAGGGGTCTGGCCTGTGGATGTTTAAGGTGTAGTTTTGTCAGCCCAGAGGACTAGAGGTAGTTGTTCAGCCCATCTGCCTTTTCTTCTCTTTAGTTTTTTCTTCAAGCAGCTTATTATCACTTTGTTGTTGGATTCAACCTGGCCGTTGGCTTTTGGATAGCCTGGTGTAGAGGTCACCAGGTTGATATTCCATTGTGCATAGAAGGCCATTGTCCTTTTTCCCATAAATTGAGTACAATTGTCACAAACTATTTCTGAAGGGAAGCCATATCTATATATGATGTTTCGCTTGATGAATGATATGACATCCTTTTTCTTGATTTGCCTGTATGAGTGAGCCTCTATCCATTTTGAAAAGTAATCAGTCATGGCTAACATGTAGACTTTTTGTCCTGGAGCTTAGGGTCGTTTGCCTATAATGTCCATTCCCCACTTCATGAATGGCCAGGGGGCTGAAATGGAATATAGTAGCTCTGATGGTTGATGAATGAATGAAGAGTGAAGTTGACAAGCTTCACATTTTAAGCTGTAAGCTAAGGAGTCAGCTTTTAGGGTTGTCTAGAAGTAGCCTGTCCTTAGAACCTTGCTTGCCAGGCTTCTACCTCCTTTGTGATTTCCACATTATTCATCATGCATGTCCTCAATAACTTATTTGGCCTTGAGGCTCCAGGCATCGCAAGTAAGGTCCAACCTTGTTTCTGCATCTAGGAGGCTTTTACTTACATAGTAGACGGGATGTTGTTGGCCTTTAATCTCCTTGGTCAGGACTCCACCAACTGCTGTCTCAGTGACTGATAGGTATACCGTCAGGGGTTCTCCTTTGTTAAGTTTGGCCAGTAGTGGAGGAGTAGCCAGGTAAGTTTCAATTTTTGGAAGGTTGTTTCATGTTCAGGCATCCATTTGAATGACTTGTTCTTCCTGAGAAGGTTATAGAAGGATCTGCATCTTTCAGATGATCTGGATATGAATTTGTTCAGGGCTACAACACTTCCTGTTAATTTCTGGATATCTTTGACTGACTTAGGAGATTCTAACTCCAGGATGGCTTTTATTTGTTCTGGACTGGCTTCAATCCCTCTTTTTGTCACCATGTATCCTAGGAATTTGCCTGATGACACTCCAAAGTGGCATTTGGAGGGGTTGAGTTTCATATTGAATTCTTCCAGGATTTTGAAGGCTACTTCCAGGTCCTTCACATGATCTTCTACCTTCTTTGATTTGACCACCATGTCATCAATGTAGACCTCCATTGTGTCGCTAATTTGGTTTTTGAACATCATGTTAACCAGGCGTTGGTAGGTTGCCCCTACATTTTTCAGGCAAAAGGGCATTGCTGTGTAGCAATATATGCCCCTTTCGGTGATGAATGCAGTATTTTCCTGGTCAGCTGGGTGCATTTTAATCTGAATGAATCCACTTGAGGCATCAATAAATGTTAGTAGTTCATGCCCAGTTGTAGCATCTACTATTGCATCAATGTGAGGGAGTTGGAATGGGTCTTTTGAACATGCTTTGTTGAGATCTGTGTAGTCTATACAGACTCTCCACTTGCCATTCTTCTTTTGCACCACGACCACGTTGGCCAGCCATTCAAGGTACATTACTTCCCTGATCATTCCCATGTCTAAGAGTTTGTCCACCTCTTCGTTAATGATTGTATTGCGTTCAGGGACAAACTTTCTCCTTTTCTGTTGTACAGGCTTAAAGGAAGTCTCAATATTGAGTTTATGGGTAATAATATTAGCATCTATGCCAGTCATATCAAACTAGGACCAGGCAAAACATGAAGACTTATTCTTGAGAAAATTTACTAGTTCTGGTCTGACATTATAAGGATAAGATCCTACCAGTACGTACCTTTCAGGGTACTCAGGGTCTAATACTACTTGATCTGTTTCCATTTGGGTTTCTGCCACATAAGTGCTCCTGACAGGGTATTTAATTGCTAAGCGAGAGACTTACCTGTTTTGGAAGGTTTTAATGATTCAGTGTAACATTCCTGGGCAGACTTTTGTTCACCTTTGATGGTTGCTATTCCCCATTCTGTTGGTATTTTGACGCACTGGTGGTAGGTTGAAGGAATGGCTCTGACATTATGGATCCAATGCCTGCCTAGGATTGTATTGTAGGATGAGAGGTAATCCAGGACTCCAAATCTTTCATATGATGAGACTCCTTCAACGTAGGTTGGCTGGTAGATCTCTCCTAGAGTGTTCTTGGTTTCACCACTGAATCTTACCAAGACATTTGACTTCTTTATGATCTGGTTCTCATCGATCTTCATGGCTTTTAGGACTTCAAGAATAATTAAATTGACTGAGTTGCCACCATCTACTAGGATTCTCAGGACACGTGCAGTGCCAATTTGCATAGTAATGACCAGGCCATCATGATGGATGTCCGAGATTTCCTACATATCAGTATCATCAAAAGTAATTTGAGGTAAATTTCTAGGTTTAAAAGGATATTTTATTTTTGACTCCCTGGCTATTTTCTTTACTGCTAAGCTAGTCAGGCCACAAATTTCTGATCCTCCATTGATGAATTTTACTTCATAGATTGGTGGTGTTGGGGGCAGATCACGTTGTGGTCTTTCCTGATCCTTTCTTGATCCGCTGTCTTCCTTGTTCTTTGATGGCATTAAATCCTTCAGGTAGCCTTTCTTTAGCAGGTAAGCCACTTGTCTGCGTAGACCCAGACATTCTTCTGTGGTATGTCCATGTGAAATTCACACCATCTTGTTGTGTCTTTCCTTGAGCTGGGATTGTCCGTTTTTTGGGCCACTTGACAATGCCTCCTATGTTGTCTAGCCTTTTGATCAGTCCTGCAGTATTGATAGTAGGGTAAAGTTGTCACACCCTTATCAAAAACAAATTTATAAAATCCAATTAAAAAGTAGTATTTAATCTGGGTCGAACACAAAGATGGCAGGGGTTAGATACTTGGTTTGTTTAAGTCTTTATTTTAGTCGAACAAATGTAAGTGGTTGATAAATTGTAAACTAAGATGCAAACGATTTAAATGAAATTAAACTAACTGTAGTTGTATTCATTTAATGGGAGAACTAGAGTCTTAGGGTTCACTTGGGTAGGAGGGCATAAAACAAGATTAAAACAAGATATGGGTGATGACAATGGTCAAGGAACTAAGACTAATTTCCTAGTCACCTTAAGTTCATTAACAAGTTGTCACTTAATTACGATGAACTCAACATTAAGATGGCATATAGACCTTCCAATTGCATAAGCATCAAGACAAGTCAAACATGTCAAAGATAGGTTCAAACTTTCATTCAAACGATTATACGAACACTTAATATGAATGAGAACAAGATCGATCGATCTACTAATTATAGCATAAAGACCATCCAATAGCATAATGCACCAAGATAAGTTAAACATGCTAATGAAAGACTCAAGCTTTCATTCAAACATTTCATCGAGCACTTCATATGCATGAAAGTAAATATCAAGTAATCACCCAATTCCAAACGTTAATACCCCAATTTTACACCCATTAATGACCCAAGATCCCCCATGACTCTAGATGAGACTACTCACATATGTTCATGGATGAGAAATCACCAACAATTTCCAACAAAATAGAAACAAACATGGTAAACATGATAAAGATTGTAACTTTGGATGAATAATAATTAAAAAACATAAAAAATGTAAACTAATGAAAGTAATGTAAACAATAGATGAGAATTATACCAACAAAGAGGAAAGGAACAAGCTTGGATAATAATGGAAGATGAATTTTTTCTTTCTTAAAATTACAACCCAAATATTAAAATGTATACTATTGAGAAAATGAAGAACTTGGATAAACTAGAGAGCAATTGTATTAATTTTTGTTTGGGCCAAATTCCGCACGTTGGCCTAATAAGGAGCAAGCCCATCTGGTTTCGTTTAGCGAGTTGGGCTGAGGAAGCTTGGCAATTACAAAAGGCCCATGAATACAAGAAGCCCGCGTGTTGTGGAGTCATCAGGGAGAATTCAGGGAGATCAGGGAGAATAGGATACAAGGTCGTATTTATGGAAAGAAGCATGGTAGGACTAATATTTCTTACCATAAACGGAGTAGGACATGTCTAGGGTTCTTACCCTATAAATAGCCAAGAATACAAGGAAGTGTTGGGGCTGGTGTCCTCTAAAGTTAGTGTAATAACATTTAAATCTCTAAAAGGATCAAAGGGCATACTTTTGTATTACTATCAGTTGGTCCACGTTTATCAATAACGGTTGGCTTGCTAGATAAGTTTGACGTTATTGTCATACAGATGGCGGTGATCAACTGGTCCCTAAAAGTCACACCTATAGGATACGTTTGAGAGATGTGACGGTATGAAAATACAGTCATGTTGATGCCTAATATGACTAAGCAGTTAGTCGGAGTTATTGACTAGTAATTAGTCAAAAGCGATGTTGAGATATTTATTTAATACGGATTAAATAATAATGGCTAAGGCGAATTAAGCAGTTAATTCGTAAATTAAATATAGACGATTATATTTAATTGATGTATATTGAATTAATTATACAATATTGTCTTTGTCGGACATGTATTAATATATCAACTGAGTCATGTTATTAGTTGATATTTTAATAACCGATAACCGATGACGATTTATAATAGAAATCTCGTCATATACATTTTAGCAATTTTAGTCAAACCACGAGTTAAAACAAGGAGAAAGTGGAAAGCCCACTTCCTCCTCTTGGACTCGGTTTGGACGAACAAGACAAAAGGAGAGAGCCACTCTCCTTTTGACCTAGGCATTACCATTTGCACACAAACTAGGGTTTTGGAAAAATTCTTCTCTGAAATTTCTAGATCTCACATCGAATAACCTCACAATAGCTCTCTCGATATTGCAAGTCAATTAGAGAGCATTTCTAGCACAAGGGCATAGTCTCAGACGGTCTTGGGTGCAACGATTAGGAGGAAATCTCTGTTGATTTCTGTTCTTTACGCCGCACATCAAAGGACCCGAGGTTGATTCTTAATATTTATCGTTTTCTATTGTATTTCGTTTATGACCATAAAATTGCATGTTATATTTACGTTATAATCCTTAAAATTAAGGGAATTTTACGGATATTACCCTTCAGGAAGAATATTCATTCAAGAACTATCATACAAACACAACATATTGTGCTAGCTAGTTTATCGTGCCATCGTCACTGTATTCGTCCTACCACTTAAAGCTAGTGCAATCATTGGAATGGTACCGCCCCTTCCCGCGGTCGTTTCCCACATTGGGTTTTCCGCGTCACCAAATCTCTTGTGTTAATCTTTACTTGCATCTCTTATTTCCTTATTAAGCATTAAACCTAAACAACTCAATCAACGTACAACGAGTAAGACCACATTGACCCTACTTAACCTAATTTGGTAGAAAATTACCACAATAGTTTGGCGCCCACCGTGGGGTATTGTGGTCGTCAATCGTTAATTACTCAGACACACAATGGACAAACAAACATCAACAGCTGTGCCAGGGAGCGATCAGCCGTTGATACCACCAAATCCAGTTCAAAATCCAGCATCAGCGGCTCAAACGCGGGCCCCCGGACACACACCAAGAACCACATCCATGACAAAGTCACTATGCCTCCCAAAACTCCTGCGGTGGCGGCACAACCCAGACCAGACAGGGGAGCAGGAAGTTCAGGCCTTACTCCACCGCCAAGTCCAACACAAACCTTGCTTAGTGGCATGGAAAATCTGCAGAAGGTCATAGAAAGTATGCGAGAAGACCAGAGGAAGGCAGAAGCTGAGGCAAGGAAGAGGAACAGGGAACCAGGCAGCAGGAGTCAACCTCGGCAGATACCAGCTGAACTGGTAACAAGATTAGATCTGGCAGCATACCAACAGGAGAAAGGATACTCCCGCAAGGACTTGGATACCTCACACCAGACAGCTGGCAGCCTATCAGCCGCATGGAAATACAACTAGGTAACATCCCAGTTGGTAACCTCGTAATAACTAACCAAACACCAGGTGCATGATCCAGAGGTAGTCCGCAGGTAAGTTGGCACCAGGGAACGCTCGTTACTTCAACTTCATTAGGGACCACGCCGCATCAGAATCCTCAGGAATTCAGGCCTGGAAGCAGCACTCCAAATCAACAGATAGCAGACAGACGCAACTCGGACTCGGAAAGCCTGACCAATCAGCAGTATCTAGAAGTGAGGGAGATGCTAAGCAGGGTCCCTGGACTCCCACCTCCACTCGAGAAGGCGGCACCCGACAGTTATGCTGACTCGCCATTCGTGGATGCAATATCTGTTATCGCCATGCCAAAGAGATTCACAAAGCCAATGCCTCTCTTTTATGGCACAACAAATCCCTTTGACCACATAAGCGAATACAAGCAGAAAATGATGACAGTGATAGCTGTAGGACACGTAAAAGAAGCCTGTATGTGCAAGGGGTTTGGACGACACTGTCGGGGCCAGGACTCCGATGGCTCATAAGTTTGCCTAACAGATCAATATCCACGTTTTCCGACCTGGTAAACGCATTCACTCAGCAATTCGCAAGCAGCCGGAAGCCACAAAAGCATGCAGGGGACTTGTACAGAATTGTTTAAGGAGCAAGTGAGACAATTGGAGAGTACAACACTAGATTTAACAATGAGAAGGTGGCGGTACGGGAGTGTGACGTGTCAACAGCAGTGGAAGCCTTCAGAAGGGGCCTACACCATGAGTCAGACCTGTATAAGCAGCTGACTATGCACTCTTGCCATATCTTTGAAGCAGTGCAAGAAAAGGCAGCAGCTGCGATGAGACTAGAAGAAGATATCCTAGACAGAGCCAGCATACCAAGTACGCCAAGCGTATCCAGCACATCAGCCATGGAGAAGTCAAATAGAAAGCAACCCACCAGCAAGAAGGAGGAAAGATACAGGCCATATGGTAGGGGAGTCAACAGAATCGACAACAGAGAAGAGAATCAGCAACTCCCCACACTGGCAGAGTATGGATTCACAACCGGCGTCAGAGGAATTCTGAAAGCACTCAGAGAGATGGGAGACGGGGTAAGGTGGCCCAGGCCACCAGTAGAAGGACAATCATGGCGAAAAGCCAGTAAGAAAAAATGTGAGTTTCATCGTGACATCGGGCATAACACGGAGGATTGCTATACGCCGCGCAAGTAGATTAGGCACCTATATGAGCAAGGAGAACTGAGCCACCTATTACCACGTGGGGGCAAGCACCAGGATAAGGTGGGCTCCGCAAAGCCTGCAGCGCCACCTACATGCACCAAGATAATAAACGTGATAACAAGCGGCTCAGACTTAAGTGGATTGACATATTCAGCAGCCAAAAGGCGTGCTAATGAGACTAAGGGAGATGGGCCAGAAGCTTCCTGTAGAATTTCTCACAGTGACCTGCCTGCTGTTGCTTTCGATGAAGAGGATTTACATGACGGACAGGAACATCATGATGCACTTATCATAACACTGTCAATGGCCAATTGCACAGTTAGAAAGGTTCTGGTAGATACTGGTAGCTCGGTCAACCTAATCATGCTGAAAACCATAGAAAACATGGGGTTCAGCGAGAAAGACTTGCAGAAGAAAACCATCCCGCTGGTAGGGTTCAGTGGATAGACAGCTAACTCATTGGGAGAAATCGTGATTCCAACCTATGCAGGAGGAGTCAATAAACAGGTAAGGTACTTGGTAATAGATGGGCCATCTACCTACAATGTTATTCTTGGAAGACCATGGTTGCACCTAATGAAGGCAGTTCCCTCAACATACCATCAATGTGTAAAGTTCCCCACGCCATGGGGAGTAGAGACAATCCGAGGAGACCAGGAAGAAGCTAGAGGCTGCTACAAGAAGGCATTAAAATGCATTGCCAACCCTCCAGCATAGCAATTACAGACACAACATGTCTAGGACGAATACATTGAACCTCCAGCCGAGGAGCTAGATCAGATTAACCTAGACAAGCTACACCCGGAAAGGACTGTGCTAATAGGGGCTGGATGCACAGGAGACCTTAGACAGCACCTAATCAAATTCTTACAAGCCAACATGTATTGTTTCGCATGGTCCCATGATGACATGATAGGAATAGACCCATCCATTATAACACATAAGCTCAGCGTAGACCCAGGATGCAAGCCCATCCGGCAGAGACGAAGAAAGTTCGCAGCTGAAAGAAATAAGGTGATCAACCATGAGGTAGATAGCCTGCTAGCAGCAAACAAGATAAGAGAGGTAAAGTATCCAGAATGGCTATCAAATGTAGTAGTGGTGCCCAAGAGGAATGGAAAATGGAGAGTATGCGTGGACTTAACCGATCTCAACAAGGCATGTCCAAAGGATCCCTTCCCACTACCACACATTGACGCATTGGTGGATGCGACAGCTGGACATGAAATGTTAACATTCTTAGACGCCTGGAGTGGTTACAATCAAATCAAAATGGATCCAGCAGATCAGGACAAGACAACATTCATAACTGAGAGAGGAATATACTGCTACAACGTCATGCCCTTCGGCCTGAAGAATGGGGGGTCCACATATCAAAGGTTGGTCAACCGGATGTTTAAAGAATAAATAGGAAGAACCATGAAGGTGTATATCGATGATATGGTGGTGAAGTCAGAGAAAGCTAAGGATCACATGCAGCATCTGGCATAAATATTCAGCACCCTCAGAGAATACAAAATGAAGCTAAACCCATCCAAATGCACCTTTGAAGTGTCATCCGGCAAATTCTTAGGCTACATCGTAACTCAAAGGGGAATAGAGGCCAACACCGAGCAGATTACGGCCGTACTACAGCTAGAGTCACCGGAAAAACTGAAGGATGTGCAAAGGCTAGCTGGAAAAGTGGCAGCTTTAAGCAGATTCATCTCAAGATCCTTAGACAAGTGCAGGCTATTCTATGATATATTGCGGAAGAGCCAGAAGTTCGAGTGGACGGTAGACCATGAGCAGGCATTCAGGGAGCTGAAGCACTACCTCAGCACCCCGCCGCTACTATCAAAGCCAGAACAGGGAGAACCACTGTTTCTCTACCTGGCTGTCACAGAGGTAGCAGGTGAGTGCGGTTCTAGTCAGAGAGCAGGACAAGGAGCAGAAGCCAGTCTACTATGTAAGCAAGTCTCTGCTGCCAGCAGAGACCAGCTACACATCTCTTGAAAAATTAGTACTAGCACTGGTAATTGTATCTTACAAACTGCGCCCCTACTTTAAATCCCACACCATACATGTTGTGACCAATTATCCACTAAAATATGTGATGAGAAAGCTTGAGCTGTCAGACAGAATGTCAAAATGGTCCGTACACCTTAGTGGATACGACATCAGGTATGATCCAAGAACGACGATAAAATCACAGGCGCTGGCAGATTGTGTGTCAGATTTCAGCCCAGCTATCCAAAATCTAGCAGACGAGGAGATCCTAACCCTCAGAGGAAGCAAGGAGGTAGAAGTCTGGCAGATGCACATCGATGGAGCCTCCAACCAAAGAGGGGCAGGTGTAGGACTAATCCTGTGATCACCACATGGAGATCTGATAGCGCAAGCAGTGCGGTGTGAATTTAAGGCAACTAACAATGAAACAGAGTATGAAGCCCTAATATTGGGAATGCAGCTAGCTCTGGAGTTAGGAGTCAGGAACCTACAGATATTCAGTGACTCCTTACTGATAGTTAACCATGTGAATGATGAATTCATAGCCAGGGACTCAAAGATGATCGCCTACTTAAAGGTGGCAAAGGAGCTGAAACAAAAGTTCAAAGATTGCAAGCTTAAGCAGGTTCCCAGAGACCAGAATGTGGAGGCAGATGCCCTAGCAACTCTAGGGGAAACCTTCAAACCGGCCGAGTTGGTTAACATCCCCATCGCACACGTGTTGGAACCGTTAATCCAAAAATTAGAAGAGGCAGTGAAGAGTCTATTGATCCAAAATACTCAAGAGGGGGGGTGATTTGAGGATTTAAAACTTTTGAAAGCTTTTTCGAATATGTATGTATAATTAATTATTTAAAGTTTATTGATTAAACTTTAACTAATTAACTAATTAACAAATTAAAAGCAAAGCAAATAAACGAAAGAAAGAGAGACACACGGATTTTTGAAGTGGTTCAGTTTCACAAGTCGAAACCTACGTCCACTATTCTCGATTAATAAATTTAGTACCTTTCTCCGGATTACAAATTTACTAACCCAACTCGTACAACTAACTCTAGCTGTAACTCAATGAGTACCGTTAAATACTCGAGTGACTAACTTACGCTAATAAGAAAGCACTAAGGATTCTTGCAAAGGTTCACATTAATAAACAAGTAAGAAATCAATTAAGCACTATTATCTTATAACGATAATGAAAGAACGGATGCACAAGTTTATAATTCACACGACCTTTTTCGAAAATAAACAAAACGGTTTTCTTGCTTTAAAACACGGTTTTTGTTTTGTGAAAATATATGAAAGTTATGCTCAAAGGTCTTAACTTTAATGATGTAAAGTATGAAGTATTTATAGTAAAAGAGGAGCAAGGGTTTCGGTTTACTAAAACCCTAGATGCCGTGTGGTGTCTTGTAAAGCAAGAAGGAATTAGGTTAAATCTTTCCTTAATTCTTTTCAAGACTTGCCTTAATAAATAATATCTTCATATCTTAACAACTCACCAATGTCTTGGAGATTAGGAAAGATAATATAAAGAGATAAAGAAATCTCTAACAAATATTAACCTAATACCTTAACCCTTATCCAAGCAAAGGCTTATTGTGCAAGAAAGAAATTACTATTCACATTTACTATTCACGCGGCACTGTTCACGGGTAATATTCACACAGCACTATTCACCCCTAATATTTTTATAAGATAAGATAGGAAGGAATAAATAAAATAATAAAGAGATAACAAATCTCTAACCAAATATTATTTTAAAGATTTACTCAATCTTTTCCTTCTATCTTTACAAAAATAATATCTTATAAGTTAGGAAAGAATAAATCAAAATAATATAGAAGAGATATTAAATCTCTAATCAAATATTATAAAGATTTACCTAAAACCCTAACTTGTACAAAGAGTAACCGTGTATGAGAAATAAATGGCTCATAAGCCCAACCCTCTTTCACGAAAACCCTAGGTAAGATAAATTAGGTTTAGGGTTTTTAGAGTATGTAGAAACTAGAAACCCTAATTAGCAAGATGCCTCAACTCATAAGTTGATTCAATCATAATTACTACTTATAAGCTAATAGTAAAACCATACTCAATATTAAAATAAGCTCCCTTGTAAAATAAATACTTTTACTAAATCATTCAAAACGGTTTTCCAAAAATAATTTAAAAACTATTTTGTCGTGTGTTTTATAAACTTCACATCTCAATGTTATAGTAGAAGAGCTATAACATTGAGCTCTTATATAAGTAGTGTTATAGCTGGGAGGCCATAACCTTACCAATGTAAGAAGTCCATTCTTATGTTACCATTACGAGATAATCACCTACGCTATTCTAATCTTCGTTAGGAGATCTTCGAGTGTAGGCTACTTCATTATCCAAGCTTGATCAATCTTTAGATGAGCTTTATCTTCTCATGACGCTTGAATAATTCTTTCACTATCTTGTAATATCTTGATCCGTGATTGAGGGCTTGATCACAATATATTCTTGTATACTTCCATCACAATTCTTTAATGCTTGCGATTAGTAAGTCCAATCTAAAAGACTAAACAAACAATTATGCGCAACGGGTATATAGAATATAAAGCACTCTTGACATCATCAAAACATAAACATATATATCTATATGGTTCAACAAATTCCCCCTTTTTGATGATGGCAAGTCTCCTAAAATTGTGACTAAGTATACAGTTCCCCCTCAATATAATATCGTCATCTTTATAGATAAAGATCAACGCAAGTTCAAACAATTATATTCAATACCAATGCTTTAAGGACTTTAAGAGACAATCGGTCTTGACAAGGAGCAAGCTTAGGCAAATACTAAATCATGGTCATTTCTTCCCCCTCTTGACATCATCGAAAAGACGAGAACAGATATAAAACGACTAGAATGATATCAACCGAGGCAAGAAATATTAATCAAAGCACATATTATAGTATAAGAACGATTTCAACATAAGCAAGCTCTAAATATAGAGTGTGCAATACAAACCAAGATGAATAGAGATTTTGTAGGAGAGAATAAAATTAGTCACTCACCTAACTACGACCTACAAAAGCATGCACGCAATCTAACATGATAGATATCTCTAGTAACCGTACATACACATTCCAACCAATCGAGGTCCAAAACACATGCCGAGGACTTACATATGAATGTGAGGTGAGGTAATTGGGTAAGAAGGGGCAAAATAATTTGGATATGTGGAGGTAAAAGCCAAGCTTGCACCGATCACAACCAAAAGTAACCATATTCCACTTTCCAACCCAACATGAAAGATGATGCACCATGCCATGTATGGCAAACACTCACTCACATCAACAAGTACTTCTCCTCAAGTAATATGGAAATGAATAAGAATAGGAGTAATAAGGGATTTTTGCCTTTCCATCTTTTATAGTATCATTTTTCTCTTTTTTTTTCGTATATTTTTTTTTTCATTTTTTTTTTCAGTTCATCTTTTTCTTCCTTCCTTCCAATATTCATCACAACACCAACCAAATTGACCACAACAAAACTTCCAAATATACCAACAAGACTAGCTTGACAAGGGTAGGCCATATGGAATGTAGTTGAAAAAATAGGTCAAAACAGGACAAATTTGGCTAATGTGAGGTTAATAGGTAAAACGTAAAGGAAGGGTTGCCTCTCCACATGTGTCAACACCACAAACCAAGTGTATACAGGCAATAAGAGATAAATTTCATGCTTATGCAATTTGATGTTACATGCCATGTAAGGAGTACTACTCACATCCTAAATGAAACCAATCATGAATGTCATTGGTTTATGAAGCTCTAAACCTTAGAATGTATATGTGATGAACAAGAGTTATGGTTTGTATACAACATAAAATATAACAGACTAGCAAACGAAATATTCTCATAAGATAATAAAATACTATACATGAATATATTTGCAACGGAAAATACGAACACAGTCATACAATCTCGTCAAATCTAGTCAGTCATACGGGAAATAAAATATTTATGACAAGTTTAGTTGCCACCAATTAAACCAATTTCCAACCGTAAAGTCTCAAATCGTTCTCTAGCTAATGATTTTGTCAAAATGTCTACCCATTGTTTTTCAGTACTACAAAATTCAAGTTTTATATTCCCCTTCTCAACATGGTCTCGTATAAAATGGTGTCTAATTTCAATATGTTTAGTACGTGAATGTTGTGCGGGATTTTTAGAAATAATTATCGCACTAATATTATCACATAAAATAGGAATACATCCTATGTCAACACCATAATCACGTAATTGTTGCTTAAGTCATAAAAGTTGAGTACATACCAGTCCTGCAGCAATATATTCGGCTTCAGCAGTTAAGAGGGCAACCGAATTTTGTTTCTTCGAACCCCACGTAATGATACATGGTCCGATAAAGGTGGCGACACCCGACGTGCTTTTTCTGTCTAGAGAACATCCTGCGTAGTCGGCATCGGAATAACCGACTAGATCAAAATTGCACTCCATTGGATACCATAGGTATAAGTTGGCCGTTCCAATCAAGTAACGTAAAATTCGTTTTACGGCCGTCATATGCGATTCTTTGGGAGACGATTGATATCTCGCACAAACGCATACGCTAAACATAATATCGGGTCTACTTGCGGTCAAATATAACAGTGACCCAATCATCCCACGGTAAGTAGTTTCATCAACTGATTTACCGTTTTCATCCAATGTCAATTTCTTGTTCTCGACCATTGGGGTAGGCATAGCATGCGAATTTTCCATTCCAAATTTCCGAATCAACTCTTTGATATATTTCTGTTGATGGATCTTAATGCCGTCATCTGTTTGTTGTATTTGCAGTCCTAAAAAGAATTTTAATTCTCCCATCATACTCATCTCGAACTCGGAAGTCATCAACTCAGAAAAATATTTGCACAAGCTTCGGTTAGTCGATCCAAAGATGATATCATCGACGTATATTTGAACAACCAAAAGGTGAGAACCCTCAGTTTTTAGAAATAGGGTTTTGTCGACGGATCCTCTACTGAATCCACTGTCAAGTAGAAACTTAGATAATCGATTGTACCAAGCCCTAGGTGCTTGCTTTAATCCGTATAGGGCTTTATCTAATTTGAATACGTGATCCTCAAATTTAATATTCTTAAAACCAGGGGGTTGTTCAACGAAGACTTCATCTTGTAAATAACCATTCAAGAATGTCGTCTTGACGTCCATCTGGAAGAGCTTCATTCCCTTGTGTGCGGCGAATGCTATCTGAAGTCTAATAACTTCAAGACGAGCATCAGGTGCGAAAGTCTCAGCATAATCTATTCCTTCTTGTTTATTATACCCTTGGACCACCAATCTTGCTTTGTTTCTAACAATGACTCTGGCATCATCTAATTTGTTCCTGAAGACCCACCGAGTTCCATTGACTGTACGATCTTTTGGTCTAGGAACTAAATGTCAAACCTTGTTTCTTTCGAACTGTTGAAGCTCTTCTTGCATAGCTATAATCCAATCTGATTCAGCGAGAGCTGCATTAATATTCTTTGGTTCGATCATGGATAGAAAAGAGTAGAAGGAGCAAAAATTGTTCAAGGAACGTCTTGTTTGAACACCCTTCTTAATATTTCCGAGAATATTGTCCATGGGGTGTGAGTTCTTGTATTTCCACTTGGTTGAAGTGCTTGGTTCTTCCTCGTTATTCGAGCTTGACCCAACTTCATTTGGTTCGGAATTAGAGGAAGTTCCCCCTTAATCCAATCCGGGTGTTGTATTTGAGCCGATTATAACCTCGGACTATACACCTTGATTTGGATTCAATGTTACAGTAACATCATCTATAACATTGGTTTGGGAGTTCTTGTCTTGAGTCAATATTATAGTATCATCAACTATAACTTTGCCTTTCTCCTTTTTATCTTTTGAGGAACGAATAAGTTCATCGTTTATTCCCTCAATCTCATTATCCTCTAACTCCAAATCCGGGGGATCGTCTCTTGAGAGACGAAAGTCGGGTTCATCCAAGTCTTCTTCCTTATCCTGTAATGGCTTATCAAACACGTTATCTTCATCAAAAATAACGTGGACACTTTCTTCAATATAGAGAGTTCTCTTATTGAAGACTTTGTAAGGCTTGCTATGATCTGAGTATCCTATGAAAATCGCCTCATCACTTCTAGGGTCGAATTTTCTTAAACGGTTTTTACCGTTATTATGCACAAAGCACTTGCTCCCAAAGCAACGAAGATGGGAGATATTAGGATTTTGACCTCTAAGAAGTTTGTAGGGGGTTTTCTTGAGGATAGGTCGGATCATAGCACGATTATGGATGTAGTAAGAAGTACTTATGGCTTCAGCCCAAAAATTACGAGGTAAACCACTACACAGAAGCATTGTACGTGCCATATCTTCTAAAGTTCTATTCATACGTTAAACGACACCATTTTGTTGAGGAGTTATGCCCTACACCATTAACTCTACAATATTCTATAAAAGTTTGGTTGTCAAATTCGGTGCCATGATCCGTACGAATAGATACAAGATTAGTCTTATATTTGTTTTGAACACGTTTCATAAGACAATCAAATTCATCAAAAGTTTCATCTTTTGAGTGAAGAAAGATAGGCCATACATACCTTGAGTAGTCGTCTACAAGAACAAAGACGTACCTGGATCCTCCTCTACTCCTTACCTTCATAGGTCCACATAAATCCATGTGTACCAATTCCAAGGCTTGATTTGTGCTTACTACTCTTTTAGGTTTGAACGATGATCTTACTTGTTTGCACCTTGCACACGTGTCACACATCTTTTCTTGGTCTAACTTGATCTTAGGTAACCCCTCAACCAAGTCCCACTTCTTGAGCTTGTTCAAGGTTAGTGAGCTAATGTGACCAAACCGTTTATGCCATAAACAAGGATCATCAAGTGTAACTTTCATACACAAAAAGGAGTTAGTAGGCACAACATTTAAATCTACCATATAAACATTCCTTTTTCGGTGGCCTTCAAGAATAACGTTGCTAGTTCCTTCAATAATAATGCGACAACTATCAGTATGAAAAACTACTTTGTTACCTTTGTCGCATAGTTGAGATATGCTTAGCAAATTGTGTTTTAGACCATCCACGAGGTAAACGTCACTGATTGCGTGAGACTTGGAGATTCCGATTTTGCCGACGCCAATAACTTTTCCCTTTTTACTGTCCCCAAACGTTACTTTTCCTCCATTGAAGGGCTTGAGTGAAAGAAACAGATTCTTGTCTCCGGTCATGTGTCTTGAGCATCCACTATCAAGATACCACTGATTGTTTTCTTTCACTTCTTCCTACAGAAAAGATTAGATACAGTTTTTAGGTACCCAAGCTAAGTTGGGTCCTTTATGATTAGTTACTCTATATACTAAATCCTTTCGAATCCAAACACGTTTAATGATCTTTTTTCTAACCTTAGGTTTGTTTCGCTTAGGAAGAGTTCTAGGGTTAGGGTTTTCTCTAGGTCTAGGAATTTCTCTAGGTCTCTCTTGACTATTTGCCTTGTGAATAGGTTTACTGGGTTGAGATCTACAAGGGCTTTGTGAAGTGCTAGGTTTCTTAGAGTAGTCAAAGGCCATGTCATAGAACCAACGAAATTTATTATTCCTTTCTTCGTTAGGTTCGTTAGTGGGAGTTTCCTTATCCTCGACAACTATGTCAACAGTTTTCGCATGTTCGGCATTTTTTCGTAAATCATGAGCCTTTTTGACACAATTGACTTGGATATGTCCCGTATGACCACAGTAATTGCAAATCAAGTATTCAGGAAGATCAGCATACTTCCTTTTTCTAAAATCGAAATCCGAAGGTGTTGATTTGCATTTAGAGTGATCTCTACGGCTGTAGCACTCATGTCCTAACCCCATCTTCATATTATTATCAGATTGTTCGGTTAGGAAGTTTAGGACTTTTGTGCTACCTTCCCACTTGTCATGGACCTTTCTAGCGTGTAGAAGTAGGTATTTTAAGGTTTTAATTTCCTCTTGACATTTCGTGTGATCTACATCATTGTCCTTTTTAAAGTTGTCACGAAAATCTTGGAATCGTTTATTAAGAATGAACACAACATCGGTGTGGTGTTTCTTAACATTGATCATATCGGTCTTAGATTCTTTCAATTGCTTTGAAAGAGAATCTATCTCTTTCTTTTGATCTAAGATAACTTCTTCATTAGATGTGACCTTAGTTTCCAAAAGTTCTTTGACTTTTCTAAGTTCTAAAGTTATAGCTTCATTAGCTATAACTTTAGCTTGAAGGTGCTTGATGTTAAGCTTTAGGTCGGAAGTTATAGCTTCATTAGCTATAACTTTGGACTCTAATTCCTTCTTTGCAGCCATAGTAGAATCTAATGTTGTAGCTTTCTTAGCTATAACTTTAGATTTCAACTTCTTAGCTTTAGTCTTGAGAGTATGATTCTCTTCCGCGATTTCGAGAATCTGTTCCTTTAGATCTTTCAATTCCAAATCCTGTTCGTGACACTTATCAAGAGATTGTTCAAAGAATTCAATTAAGGCACTTTTAGACAATTTTCTAACACGTTTTTTAAGCTCAAGATTACTTACCTCTTCATCGTCATCCTCGTCTGATTCTCCAAGAAAGCAATAGTTTGAGTGAGAAATTGTGCTTTCATCGTTACTGACGGAGATTAGGTCAAGACTAACACTGCTGACACAAAGGTTTGCTACTTCGTCGTCTTCAGATTCCTCGTCATCTTCTGATTCAAGGTCTCCCCAACACGAAGCCATCATAACTTGCTTGAATTCTCTCTTTGTCTTTTCACACTTCGTCTTGTCCTTTATCTTCTCCCATGTTGGACAATCCTTGATCATATGACCAGATTCTCCATATTTGAAGCAACCTCTATTTGCGAAGGACATCTTTGAGTCATTAACCTTTTTGTTGAATGACTTGTTGTTATTATTGTTATAGGATGATTTTGTTTGTTTATTTCGAAATATCTTGTTTTTAAAGTGTCGTGCAAACAAGACAGTTTCATCCTCTAGTTCAGAGTCAACTTCTTCGCTCTTTAAGGCCATACTCTTATTGCGACTTGGTTCAGCGTCATCTTTGTTAAGAGTAATTTCATGGGCCATGAGAGCACCAATGAGTTCTTGATAGGATAGGGTTTCAAGATCTCGTGATTCCTCTATATTGCAGTGATCTTAGCACGCCACTTCTTAGTCAGGCTCCTAAGAACCTTTCTAGCAATGTCCTCAGTACAGAATTTCCTACCTAGGTTTTTTAGTTCATTTATGATGCTTGAAAACCTTGCGGACATACTATCTAGAGACTGATTAGGCTCCATGATGAATAACTCATATTTTTGCATAAGCAAATCAATTCGGTGCTTCCTAACAATGGAAGTACCTTCATAAGCTAATTCGAGCCCATCCCATATCTCCTTAGCCGTGGAGCATGAAGAGAACCGATCAAACTCAGTAGAAGTCATTCCGTTTTGCAGAAGACTTATTACTTTGGAGTTCTTTTCGGCCTTCTTGTAGTCGGCCTCGACATAGTCCTCTTCTTTCTTTTCATAGGTAGTGCCTTCCTCGGATGCCACAAGAATTTTGTGTGGTCTGTTTTGAATAATCCTCCAGCACTCCCAATCGTGTCCTTTCACATAGTGAGTCATCATGTTTTTCCACAATCCGTAATTCTTCCCATCAAAGACGGGACACTTGAGATATTTGGAATCCATTTATCACGTGATAGGCAGCGGAATATAAAACGATAAGATAAATGAAAAACAAGATATATCAGCCTCTTTGCGGTTAGGCAATCAAGAGCACGAGGCTCTGATACCAATTGAAGAGTCTATTGATCCAAAATACTCAAGAGGGCGGGGGGGGGGGGGTGAATTGAGGATTTAAAACTTTTGAAAGCTTTTTCGAATATGTATGTATAATTAATTATTTAAAGTTTATTGATTAAACTTTAACTAATTAACTAATTAAAAAATTAAAAGAAAAACAAATAAACGAAAGAAAGAGAGACACACGGATTTTTGAAGTGGTTCAGTTTCACAAGTCGAAACCTACGTCCACTATTCTCGATTAATAAATTTAGTACCTTTCTCCGGATTACAAATTTACTAACCCAACTCGTACAACTAACTCTAGCTGTAACTCAATGAGTACCGTTAAATACTCGAGTGACTAACTTACGCTAATAAGAAAGCACTAATGATTCTTTGAAAGGTTCACGTTAATGAACAAGTAAGAAATCAATTAAGCACTATTATCTTATAACGATAATGAAAGAACGAATGCACAAGTTTATAATTCACACGACCTTTTTCGAAAATAAACAAAACGGTTTTCTTGCTTTAAAACACGGTTTTTGTTTTGTGAAAATATATGAAAGTTATGCTCAAAGGTCTTAACTTTAATGATGTAAAGTATGGAGTATTTATAGTAAAAGAGGAGCAAGGGTTTCGGTTTACTAAAACCCTAGATGCCGTGTGGTGTCTTGTAAAGCAAGAAGGAATTAGGTTAAATCTTTCCTTAATTCTTTTCAAGACTTGCATTAATAAATAATATCTTCATATCTTAACAACTCACCAATATCTTGGAGATTAGGAAAGATAATATAAAGAGATAAAGAAATCTCTAACAAATATTATCCTAATACCTTAACCCTTATCCAAGCAAAGGCTTATTGTGCAAGAAAGAAATTACTATTCACGTTTACTATTCACGCGGCACTGTTCACGGGTACTATTCACACAGCACTATTCACCCCTAATATTTTTATAAGATAGGAAGGAATAAATAAAATAATAAAGAGATAACAAATCTCTAACCAAATATTATTTTAAAGATTTACTCAATCTTTTCCTTCTATCTTTACAAAAATAATATCTTATAAGTTAGGAAAGAATAAATCAAAATAATATTGAAGAGATTTTAAATCTCTAATCAAATATTATTAAGATTTACCTAAAACCCTAACTTGTACAAAGAGTAACCGTGTATGAGAAATAAACGACTCATAAGCCCAATCCTCTTTCACGAAAACCCTAGGTAAGATAAATTAGGTTTAGGGTTTTTAGAGTATGTAGAAACTAGAAACCCTAATTAGCAAGATGCCTCAACTCATAAGTTGATTCAATCATAATTATTACTTATAAGCTAATAGTAAAACCATACTCAATATTAAAATAAGCTCCCTTGTAAAATAAATACTTTTACTAAATCATTCAAAACGGTTTTCCAAAAACAATTTAAAAACTATTTTGTCGTGTGTTTTATAAACTTCACATCTCAATGTTATAGTAGAAGAACTATAACATTGAGCTCTTATATAAATAGTATTATAGCTGGGAGGCCATAACCTTACCAATGTAAGAAGTCCATTCTTATGTTACCATTACGAGATAATCACCTACGCTATTCTAATCTTCGTTAGGAGATCTTCGAGTGTAGGCTACTTCATTATCCAAGCTTGATCAATCTTTAGATGGGCTTTATCTTCTCATGACGCTTGAATAATTCTTTCACTATCTTGTAATATCTTGATCCGTGATTGAGGGCTTGATCACAATATATTCTTGTATACTTCCATCACAATTCTTTAATACTTGCGATTAGTAAGTCCAATCTAAAAGACTAAACAAACAATTACGCGCAACGAGTATATAGAATATAAAGCACTCTTGACATCATCAAAACATAAACATATATATCTATATGGTTCAACAGGCAGATAAAGGAGAATTGGAAGATCAGCAAGATGGGGCGACAATTCTACCTACCACAGGTGGCCAGACAGCTGTCCAGCCGAACGATCAGTCAGCTGACCACACAGATGACTGGGACTGCCGGATGCCATACCTAGATTAGTTGAGACACGGCAAGCTACTAGATGACAAGAAGGAGGTAAGGGGCTTTAAAATGAAAGCCTCCAAATTCGTACTAATTGACAATGTGCTTTTTAGAAAGTCGCTGGCAGGACCCTACTTGCGGTGCCTGGATAAGCAAGAAGCACAGACTGTATTGCATGCCCTCCACAATGGCGAATGTGGAAACCATGCAGGGGGCAGGAGTCTGTCAAACAAAGCCCTCAGACAAGGCTACTTCTGGCCCACAATGAGGGCACACTCGGCAGAATATGCCCGGAAATACGACACCTGCCAACGCTCAGCGCCAATGATCCATCAGCCAGCAGAGCCTCTGCATCCCATCATTCCCCCTGGCCATTCATGACATGGGGAATGGACATCGTGGGCCCTCTACCTAGAGCTACAGGAAACAGAATATGGATGCTAGCAACGACAGACTATTTTCCCAAATGGATAGAAGCATAAGCATTCATAGAGGTAAAAGACAAATATGTCATTTATTTTATCAAACGTAATATCATCTACAGGTTTGGTATCCCGTCAGAAATTGTATGTGACAATGGATCACAATTTATCTCAAACGACGCGGAAGGATACTGTGCCAGGTGGAACATCTCTCTGAAAAAGTCAGCACCCAGGACTCCAAAGTCCAACGGGCAAGCTGAATCCAGTAATAAGATCATCATGGACAACTTAAGAAGGAGATTCTAGGAGTTAGGAGGAAAGTGGGCAGATGAGTTGCCACTAGTGCTATGGTCAGACAGGACGATACCAAAGACGGTGACAGGCCAGACACCCTTCAGCCTAGTGTTTGGAGCAGAAGCAGTAATTCCATCAGAGGTTCTAGTTCTAACTCACAGGTATGGATGTATGACAGGGGAACTGAACAGTGCAGAGATGGCCAGGAGCCTGGACACGATAGACGAGCTGCGAGCAAGCGCAAAGATACATCTGGCTGCCTACAAGCAGTCAGTCGCCAGAAGTTACAATAAGAATGTAAAAATCAGGCTCCTGGAGGTAGGAGACCTGGTTCTCCGTGAAGTGTTCCAAAACACCAAGAATCATAAGGCAGGCAAATTCGCCTACAAATGGGAGGGACCATACGAGGTAGAAGGCGTTGTTGGCCATGGGGCGTATAGATTAATGACTATGGACAGTAAAATCATACACAAACCATAGAACATACTTCATCTGAAGAGGTATCACTTTTAATAATAAGTAGAGTTTAGTGTACTGAGTAGTGTATCCAGAAAAGCCCAAGAAAAAAAACGGTAGTAGGCATACTACCAATTTTGTTCCATATGCTTTTCTTTTATTTCTTCAAACTTTAAAACCTACTATTGGAGTTGTGTGGTCTGTAAGCTTCCTGGGACCACAATTGCTCTGGCACCCCAAAAGACAGCATCAGATACTTCACATCGCTCTTTTCCTGTTTTCAGGCTTCTATGAATGCATCACTCTGAACTCTAATATCTATGGTACATTGAACGTGTTGCAAGCAGGACTGTCAACTGCAAACGCGGGGTGACAAGGCACATGACACTCCAACATGCCTAACCTAAATTCTCCAGTAGGAGCACCCTCACCAGGCGACTTATGGAACATACGAAAGAGAGCCTGGATGACAGCTTAAAGCTCATCCAGCTACCCTGGATACCACCCCCAAAACTTAGCTCGCAATACCGAGTACTCGACGCAATCAATCAAGGCCCTAGCATGCATACACAAACATATGGAGCACAAGGATCTCTGAGCTACCAGAATCCTGCAACGTTCCATTAGTCCTAGAATGACGATAAACTTGCCTAAGGTATGCCCCTGTTGGCTTAAAACATCATAAACACACCTTGCGTAATGAACAAGGTTAAGTAGTTAGAATGAGGCATCTCCTAAATCAGTCATTGGGCTAACACGGTTGCTAGCTGAGTCTAAATCAGTCTTTTCAAGCTGACACGACTGGTCTAAATCAGCCTCATAGGTTAACACGACCACTTCACCCAAAATGCGGCATATGCCTAAATCAGTCATTGGACTGACACGGCAGCTAGCTGAGTCTAAGGTACGCCCCTGTTGGCTTAAAACATGATGAACACACCTTGCATCATGAACAAGGTTAAGTAGTCAGAATGCGGCATACGCCTAAATCAGTCATTGGGCTGACACGGCAACTAGCTGAGTCTAAATCAGTCTTTTCAGGCTGACACGACTGGTCTAAATTAGCCTCATAGGTTGACACGACCACTTCACCCAAAATACGGCATATGCTTAAATCAGTCATTGAACTGACACGGCAGCTAGCTGAGTCTAACTTAGCCTTTTCAGGCTGACACGACTAGCCTAAATCAGCCAGCAGGTTGACACGGCAGCTTCCTAAGCTAAGTGGATAAAAACAAAACAACACAAGTTGTGACATAAATAAAACTTGCCAAAACTAGGCAAGGGGCATTTCAAAATATGGCCAAAACATGGCCCCGAGTTCAGTTAACCGCCATTACGACAGGAAAACGCAAGAACAAAATGTTTAAAAAAAAAATATTCTTACAAGTCTGCACCACACAGGGTCAGACTACCATTCAGAGAAATAAAAATTTTTAACTGGAGGCCAGATCAATGACCTCCCTTTCTAGCATCTTCTCTGCCTTCTCCTACTGACCTCCCATTTCAGGTACAGGACCAGGTTGCACGCCCTCAGTACCAGCAGCCTTTTGAGCTCCCTCAGCCATGGCAGCCTCCCGAAAGGAACCAGCCTCCTCAGCAGCTGTCTGCTCCATCAGTGCAGGAGAGTTCACCTCGCCAACCTCAGGCATCAACACGCTCAAGTCAGGCTGAACAGGATAAAGGGTCTCTAGCTGACTCTCTTCTTCCTCTATAGACTACAGGGTTGGAGGCTCATCAAGTGCAGCACGCATCCCGCTGATCTTACCTCGCCAGGTAGCATAAGCAACAATATTGGTGGCAAGGGTGATCAGCTCGCAAATCTTTTCATCAGAGCGCTTAAGGGAGTCAGCAAAAGTACTGCACACTTCCTGGGTGCGCACCAGCTGCTCAGCTCCCTCCTTCAACTTCTTCTTGGCACCAGTAAGTTCAGCTTTCAGCTCCACCACACGTCCCCTCAGATCAGAGCGTTGCTGCTCCAAGTCAGCAATGGCCCCAGACATCTCTTGGTTCCTGGCACTGGTGGCTCGACTAGTGGTCTGCACCACGTTGATCATTTTTCTATTATAAAGAGCTGACTAGAAGGCCTGTAAGCAGAAAAGGAAGAGTTAGCAGGTTCGACATAAATAATTCAGAACAGGTGGCATAGGAAGAATACTCTTCCGGCGAGAATTCTGAGAAGACTTCCACTAGAGAAGGGAATATGATCTGGTCGATCTCAGGCCAGTATGGCACCTTATCCACGTTCCCAAAACCCTCAGGGAAGTGAGCAATGATGCCACCACTAGCAGTGGCAACAGGGTTAACAGGCGGAGTAGGAGGATGACGGGACAATGGGCTGACTTCTAGAGGCTCAGGACGAACAGTGCTAGAATGGGTAGGAGGAGACTGAAAGGAGGCAGCAGGGGCACTCCTCTTGGACGCAGAAGCCACATCAGGACTCCCAACGACTCTCTTTCTCTTAGAACTCTGAAGGATGGCCTCCAAAGGATCAACTTTGGAACCTACAATCATCCAGACGTCAGGTGTTGCGAGTTACCAGATAAAACAGCAAGATGTCAGGCATCAGAAACGTTAGATAAAACAGTTAGCATAAGGCGACATGCCAGACGACATGCTGGAAGCGGATTGTTGAGGGTTGGAAGAAGAAGCAGGTGAAAAACCAGGTAGCAGATCAGGAAACCTTCTCTCTGGCACGGAGATGCAAAACAATTTATTGCGGGCAGATGTTGAATCACCTAGACGGATCAGGTTGCAGGGGCCTCCACAAAAGCAAAAAGTAAGCCAGTAAGCATTGGAGGAGCAAAGCAGGCACCAGAAGAGCTACTTACTCGAGGTTATGACCCAATCTTCGAAAATATAGTCGGTAGGTGGCTGAATGGAGGCCTTCCTCAGGTAAAAGAAATCCTCAAACCATTTTTCATCCCTCGACTTTGACACGTGCCTGAAGGGAGTCTCACCACGGGCGCGAAAAGAAAACTGGCTTCTTCCCAAGGACCGAATCTCATACATATGAGCCAGCTCACCCAAGGAGATGGTGCTGCTGGTATTCTAGCTGGCTGACAGGGAGTAGAGGAGAACCCTCCAGATGGAGGCCGAAACTTAGCCCATTACGAAATTGTTGGCTCGAAGGAAATCTTTCATGAGTTTGGGGAAGGGGAAACGGAGACCATATCTGAAGGGGTAGAGGTAGAGGCAAATCCATCCTGCATGGACGGCGTCCGCCTTTTTGCCCGGCTCAGGGATAGCAATATCGACCCCATCACCAAGACCAAGGAACTCCTTGATCAGGGGGATATCGGCGGTGGTTAGAGAGGAGTTGCAGTCGTGAGGGTGGACAAAAAGGCTGCGGGAAGGAAGGGTAGGATCTGGGTTCTGGTCGACCGAAGCAGAGGTCGAGGCAGTGTGATGAGTTTTAACCATGGTCAAAGAAGGAAAGAAGAAGAGGATCAAAGAAAGATTGCAAGAATGGAGAAGTACCTGGCGAAATGGAACGGCGGTGAAGATGGCGAAATCCGGCGAAGAAGCAGGGGGGGAGAAGAAGGGTTTTAGAGAAGAAGTAAGGTTTTAAATTTTAGATTTAATGAGAAGAGTAGGGTAGGTAGTTAAGATTATAAAGGAGGAGAGAGGGAATAGAGCGCGATAAATGAGGAGAAGGGGTAGGGGCAATGATGAGTGCTTGGGAAGATGTGCGAAAGACAGCGCAGGATTTAAAAATCTGTAATTCCTTATTCGACGCCTCGAGACGTGTCTCAGAAGGAATTAGGGGCAAACTGTATGGGCCTAATAAAGAGCAAGCCCAACTGGTTTCGTTTAACGAGTTGGGCTGAGGAAGATTGGCAATTACAAAAGGCCTATGAATAGAAGAAGCCCGCGTGTTGTGGAGTCGTCAGGGAGAATTCAGGGAGATTTCAAGGAGATCAGGGAGAATAGGATACAAGGTGGTATTTATGGAAAGAAGCATGATAGGACTAATATTGCTTACCATAAACGGAGTAGGACACGTCTAGGGTTCCTACCCTTTAAATAGCCAAGAATACAAGGAAGAATATTCATTCAAGAACTATAATACAAACACCAACATATTGTGCTAGCTAGTTTATCATGCCATCGTCACTGTTATTGAAGTGTCAAACCCCAGGCTTGACACAAAGACCGATACTTTAACTTAGCCTGACTGACCTGATGTTCTCATGATTCTATGGACTTTCATAATTTGAATAAAAATACCAAATAGCCTGAAAAAATCATGAATTTTGGTGACAAGCTAGTTAGATGAGTAAACAAACTCTGATTAAAATTTCAGGAATTTTGAAGCCCGCTAAGTTTTTTTGGTAAATTAATTAAACTTGCCTGACAGAAGAAAATCAGGCAAACTGACACAGGATTGATGTTGAGACTGAAACAAGGAACAAGGGATATAATTATCAACTCAAATCCCACAGAATATTCACAGGGAAGCAAGATAATAATTTGGACAACTTAAACTGGATTTTATCACAGCCAAGCATAGATAAAACCAACTCAAGTTAACAGCAAGACCAAACAACCCACAGTCTGAGCACATGATTGAATGAACCTTACTAACAGACTTTGTTCAACACCTACAGTCTTAGCAGAAGATGTTAACAGGCCCGAATCTTAACTATAGACTAAGCACAAGTTATAGAGATTTAAAATTGAGAGAAAACGCAGGTTTAATATTCATCAAAGCTGCCTGAATGCAGTTGGAGGAGAGGTCCTTATATAGGCCTTCCTCTTGGAATTATGTTACAAACTATAACCTAGAAATCTCATCCAAGGGCCAGTATTAGTTCTTAGAACATTATTAAAGTACTGAAAATATTTTACAATGATGACAAAATGATTTAAAGGAAACTGCAATAAAACAACAGAAAGTCTGCACTGATAGTGACATGTTGCTTCCTAGGCTGCTGTGTTGATCTGGCTTGGAGTATAAGGACGAATGGGTGCAGTAGGGTCTTGACTTTGGCTCATAGGTGGTATCTGAAATATGGAGAGACAAGCAAAAGCATCCCAGCAACAACTCCTTCCTTGTTTAGCCAGGAATGGTAATATGCTTTATGCTTTATGTCCCTTTCAGCAACTTGACTTTAAGATTGAATTTCTCTTGGTTGCAGTGTGAATTTGGCCTGGCTTCTTAGGACTCTTTTGAGCTTAATTGATCAAGGTTTCAGCTGGCCAAGGTGGCAGCTGGTGGTTGAGCTTGAACTTGTACCTATGACCTCCCAAAGCAGGCCTGGCAGGGGTTGCTAACAGGGTAGGGTGACTGAGATTGTTACCTGCTGTCTGATCAGTGTTGCCCTGGTCCCTGGCTCCTGCTGCAGCCTCCCCTGGTTGAACAAGGCTTGTCCTCAAGCCTGTAGCCTCCTCATTATATGAATCATAGTAAGGACTGAGATCTCCCACATTGAAAGTACCATGTACTCCATAATCACCTGGTAAATCCACCTTGTAGGCATTTGATCCAATATTCTCAAAAATTTCAAATGGGCCATCAGCTCTTGGCATTAACTTGTTCTTTCTCATGGCTGGGAACCTTTCGCTTCTTAGATGAATCTAGACCAGATCACCTGGCATGAACTCCTTCTTCCTTTGAGGGACCTTAGATTGCTTCTTGTACCTTTCATTAGCCTTCTCGATTTGTTTCCTGACTGATTCATGTAGTTTTAGCATCTTATCAGCTCTGGCCTTAGCATCAAAGTTCATCTCCTCTCTTGGAACACTAGATAAATCTAAAGGCATGAGTGGATTAACCCCATAGACTATCTCAAATGGACTATGACCAGTTGCAGCGGATGGTGCCCTGTTGAATGCAAACTCAGCCCGTGACAGTTTCAAATCCCAATCCCTCAAGGATTTGCTGACTATGCATCACAGTATCCTCCCCAATGTTTTGTTTGTGACCTCAGTTTGGCCATCAGTTTGTGGGTGGTGAGATGTACTGAACAACAACTTTGTTTTCAGAAGCCTCCATAGGGTTTTCCAAAAATAACTCATGAATTTGGTGTCCCTGTCAGACACTATGGTTTTTGGCACCCCATACAGCCTCACAATTTCCTGTAAATAGAGCTCAGCAACACTGGCAGCATCCTCAGTCTTCTTGCATGCCACAAAATGAGCCATCTTGCTGAACCTATCAACAACTACCATCACAGAATCCTTGCCCCTTTGAGTCCTGGGTAAGGCAACAACAAAATCCATGCTTACATCTTCCCATGGTCTATCAGGCACTGGCAAAGGAGTATATAGACCAGCTTGGAAAGAGCTCTTGGCTTGCTGACAGACTGAACATCTTCTGAGAATGAATTGGACATCTCCCATCATCCTGGTCCAGTAGAATTGATCCTGAAGAATGTCTAATGTTTTCTGGATCCCAAAGTGACCTCCTAAGCCTCCTGAGTGTACTTCCTTTATCAGCAAATCCCTGTAAGATCCTCAAAGCACACACAGCTTGTTGCCCTGGAACAAGAACCCTTCCTGCAAGAGATACTTGCTCCCTAGGATCTTTTGTCCCTCAGTTTGAGTTATCCATTCTTCTGAAAAATCAGGATCTTCCTTGTACATTTCTTTCATAAATTCAAACCCAAGGACTTTGTTTCCCATGACCGATAGTAAGGAGTGCCTTCTGGATAATGTATCTACCACTGAATTTTGTTTTCCCTCCTTGTATTTGCTGGAAAAAGTGAATGACTGTAAGAACTCCACCCACTTAGCATGTATGTGACTCAATTTGTGTTAACCATTGATATATTTTAGTGCCTCATGGTCTGAGTGCAACACAAATGGTTTAGGCTTAAGATAATGGTTCCAGTGCATCAGGGCTCTGATGATAGCATAAAACTCCTCATCATAGGTAGAGTATTTTAATTTAGCTTCATTTAGCTTCTCACTGAAATAGGCTACTGGCTTCTGAGCCTGAATTAAAACTGCATGCCAACTCCACTGACATCACACTCCACTTCCAACAGCTGATCAAAATCTAGCAGCTTCAGGATAGGGGTTTCACACATTAACTTCTTAATTCTTTCAAAGGACTGCTGAGCATTGTCAGTCCATTGAAACTCTCACTTCTTCATTCACTCAGTGATTGGTGCCACAACTGAACTGAAATTTTTAATGAACCTTCTGTAAAAGGAAGCCAATCCATGGAATCCCCTAACTTTAGTGATTGTTTTAGGGACTGGCCAGGACTGAATTGTTGAGATTTTCTCCTGGTCCACTGATATACCCCTTCCAGATACAATGTAACCTAGAAAGGTCACCTCTTCAACCATGAAGGTGCATTTTTCTAGCTTGCCAAACAACTTCTGCTCCATGAGAATCTTAAAAACCACTTCAAGATGCCTGACATGATCTTCCCTGCTGCTGTTGTACACCAGTATGTCATCAAAGTACACCACATCAAACTGTCCTAAGCATGGCCTCAACACTTCAGTCATTAACCTCAAGAAAGTGTTGGGTGCATTTGAGAGGCCAAATGGCATTACAAGCCACTCATATAACCCATGCTTTGTTTTAAAGGCAGTCTTCCATTCATCTCCCTCCCTGATTCTCACCTGATGGTACCCTTGCCTGACATCAGTTTTTGAGAAAACTCTGGCACCACTCAGCTCATCAAGCATATCATCAAGTCTTGGAATTGGGAATCTATACTTGACAGTAATATTGTTAATGGCTCTACTGTCATTACACATCCTCCATGTTCTATCTTTCTTAGGAATAAGCAATGCAGGGACTGCACAAGGACTTAGAGATTCCCTGACAAAGCCCTTGCTCATGAGCTCCTCAATTTGGTGTTGTAACTCCTCGGTGGCTGCTGGATCACTCCTATAAGTAGGTCTGTTAGGCAGTACAACACCTGGTACAAGATCAATATGGTGTTCAATTCCCCTCAAGGGTGGCCTTCCACTAGCTAGTTCCTTTGGAAAAACATCCCTGAACTTATGGATTAAAGGTTCAATTTCTGCAGGCAACTTTGAACCCTCCTTTTCAATTACTTCCTTGGATAGCAGGATCAATACAGGTTGCTCCTGTTTCATTTCCTAGATCATGCCAGCCTCAGATAAGAACAGTACACCACTGATCTCTTCTGGCATGTTTGGACTCCCATAGTTCCTTTGATTTGGTGGTAAGGGGGTCAAGGTTACCTTCTTACCTTCATGTTTGAAGTAGTAAACATTTTCCTTCCCCTGATAAGTATTACTCCTATCAAACTCCCATGGCCTCCCTAACAGCAGGTGGCAAGCGTCCATGGGTACAACATCACACAGTACCTCATCCTTGTACACTTTTCCAATAGACAATGGAACTAGACATTGTTTGTCAACCTTGACCTCAGCTCCCTTGTTTAACCATCTGAGTTTGTAAGGATTTAGGTGATCCTGAGTCACCAAATTTAGCTTGTTGACCATGGTGATGGAAGCCACATTGGTACAGCTCCCTCTATCTATGATCAAGTTACAAACCCTTCCCTGAACTATGCATCTACTCATGAAGATCAGGGATCTATGGTCAGCTTCTAAGGGTGCCTGTTGTGAATGCATAACTCTCCATATAACCAAGTTGTGTCCTGTGTCAGGGTGAGCTACAACCTGATCTTGGCCTGATTCCTCCTCAGTTTCCATTTCTTCTAGCACTAGGTTCTCTTCCTCCTCATACTCAACCAATCCTTCCCTTTCCCACTCTTCTACTTCCATTGCTGTCAGTGCTCTCTTAGAAGGACAATCCTTCTTGAAGTGGCCATATCCTTGACACTGAAAGCATTTGATCTTTCCCTCAGTCACATGTGGTTTGGTTTTCTGGTTCATGGGGGCTTTCCCTTTATCTAGTGTAGGTGGTGCAGCTGGTTTAGGTGTACTGCCAATCCTGAGACCAGTAAAAGGCCTGAATGCAGGTCTAGTGGTAGTTTTAGACACTGCAGGCTTAACCTTTCCCATTTTTACAACTCTCAAAGACAGGTTAACTACATCATCATAAGACCACAGGGGTTGCATCCTAACCTTTGTAGCAATATTCTTATCAAGACCCTCCAGAAACCTAGAAATCCTTTCCTCAGGCTTTTCATTAATTTCACATTGCAAGGTTAATTTCTCAAACTCCCTCAGGTAGGTCTCAACTGGTCTCTCATCTTACCTAAGTTTGGACAGTTTAATAAAGAGATCTTGAGTGTAATCCTTGGTGACAAATTTACTCAACATATTTTTCTTAAGCTTAGACCAAGACCTAAGTGGTTATTTTCCTTCCCTAATCCTATGGTGTTTCACGTTATCATACCAAAGAGAAGCATATCCCTTTAGTTTCAAGACAGCAACTTTAAAGGCCTTAACATCAGTGTAACATTTATACTCAAAATTCTTCTCAATATCCCTAATCCATTCTAATAAATCATCAGGATTTAGGCTACCAGAAAATTCAGGGATTTCTACCTTTAAATATTTGTCTGTGTGCTCAGGAACCTCCTCTTATGTTCTAATGCTCTCCTCAGATTCTGATTCATACCCAGGTGGTGGTTGTCCTCTCCCTGCTCCCATAAAGAAGCCTCTGCCTCTACCTCTTCCTCTAGGAGGGGGCTGTCTTCTTGGATCATGGTTTGGAAACCTCTCCATCACTACATGAACAACATTGAGTAGTGTGTCCACATTTCATGCAAGAGTTTCTATTCAGGTCTCAATACCAGCAAGTCTCTCTTCACTCATGGTTGTTTTTTGTGTTTTTGTTGTAGGTAGGGATAATGAACTCACAGTTTCTCTCAACCCAAGACTAACGCAAAGGTGGAATTGTGTTAAACCTTGCTCTGATTACCAAATTTGTAGTGTCAAACCCCAGGCCTGACACTAAGGCTGATACTTTAACTTAGCCTGACTGACCTGATATTCTCAGGATGCAATGGACTTTTAGAATTTGAATAAAAATACCAAATGGCTTGCAAAAATCATGAATTTTGGTGACAAGCTAGTTAGATTAGTAAACTAACTCTGATTAAAATTTCAGGAATTTTGAAGCCTTCTAGGTACTTTTGGTAAATTAATTAAAGTTGCCTGACAGAAGAAAATCAGGCAAACTGACACAGGATTGATATTGAGACTGAAACAAGGAACAAGGGATATAATTACCAACTCAAATCGCACAGAATATTCAAAGGGAAGCAAGCTAACAATTTGGACAACTTAAACTGGATTTTATCACAGCCAAGCATAGATAAAACCAATTCAAGTTAACAACAAGACCAAACAACCCACAGTCTGAGCACATGATTGAATGAACCTTACTAACAGACTTTGTTCAACACCTACAGTCTTAGAACAAGATGTTAACAGGCCCGACTCTTAACTACAGACTAAGCATAAGTTATAGAGATTTAAAATTTAGAGAAAACTCAGGTTTAATATTCATCAAAAGCTGCCTGAATGCAGTTGGAGGAGAGGTCCTTATATAGGCCTTCCTCTTGGAATTCTGTTACAAACTATAACCTAGAAATCTCATCCAAGGGCCAGAATTAGTTCTTAGGACATAATTAAAGTACTGGAAATATTTTACAATGATGACAAAATGATTTAAAGGAAACTGCAATAAAACAACAGAAAGTCTGCATTGATAGTGACATGTTGCTTCCTAGGCTGTTGTGTTGATTTGGCTGGGAGTATAAGGATGAATGGGTATAGTAGGGTCTTAACTTTGGCTCTTAGGTGGTATCTGAAATATGGAGAGACAAGCAAAAGCATCCCAGCAACAACTCCTTCCTTGTTTAGCCAGAAATGGTAATATGCTTTATGCTTTATGTCCCTTTCAGCAGCTTGACTTTCAACTTGAATTTCTCTTGGTTGCAGTGTGAATTGGCCTGGCTCCTTAGGACTCTTCTGAGCTTAATTGATCAAGGTTTCAGCTAACCAAGGTGGCAGCTGGTGGTTGAGCATGAACTGGCACCTGTGACCTCCCAAAGCACGCCTGGCAGGGGTTGCTAACAGAGTAGGGTGACTAGGATTGTTGCCTGCTGTCTGATCAGTGTTGCCCTGGTCCCTGGCTCCTGCTGCAGTATTCGACCTCCCTCTTAAAGCTAGTGCAATCATTGGAAGGGTACCGTCCTTTCCCGCGGTCGTCTCCCACATTGGGTTTTCCGCGACACCAAATCTCTTATAATAGTCTTTACTTGCATCTCTTATTTCCTTATTAAGCATTAAACGTAAACAACTCAATCAACGTACAACGAGTAAGACCACATTGACCCTACTTAACCTAATTCGGTAGAAAATTACAAAAACAATTTTAAGTAAATATTTCAACTTTAACTAAGAAGAAAGTTCAAAGAGAGGAAAATAAAAACTAGGGTTCTAAGATATTGAGAGAGAAATAATCTAAGCTATTCTAATTCTATGGTCTCAATGTTGTAATGGAGTAGTAATAAGGTAATTTAAGGTGTCATTGGTAATGTAAAGTGTGAAGGCTAATTATAATGAGAGAGTGGGTAAATATCCTACTACTACTACTACTAATAATAATAGTAGTAGTAATAGTAGTAGTAATAGTAATAGTAATAGTAATAGTAATAGTAATAATACTACTACTACTACTAAATCTCACCCCACATCAAAACATAAAATACACGGTGCTTGTAAACCAAATCAAAAGGGGAAAGGGGATTCACGAATAGGGAACACGCAGCAAAGGTGTCCCAGCTGGCCCACCGGCGGTCGGTGGTGGCACCGTCTGGGAGATCATTGGAAACTAAGTGTTGAATTTGGTGGCAGTGGGAGCCGGTGGAGGTGTCGGCAGACGGTAACCCATCTGGGAGTGCACTTGTGATGCGAGATGTGTTGCGAGCCGGTTGGCCGGCCACCGGTGACAAGGCCGGTTGGGAGTTCTTTGTGAATAAGAGAAATACTGCATGTATTCCCAACCGGGTTGGAGGGCAGCAGTCGGTGGGCCATCTAGGAGTTCCTCTATATCAGTTTTGATTCCGATTTCATTATTGGTGATTCGAATTCAAGGAGCAGCAATGGTGAGCACATACACAACTACTCTTCCCGCCTTCCTCCTTTTTTCCCTTCATTTCCAAGTTCAAGCGGAGCTGCTAAAGCATCGGGTATCAATGTGATTGATGGGTTATTCGCAGGTACAGGTGGTGAAGAAGATGAACTGTTGTGATTGATTTGATTGGCAGAGGTGGTGAACTACTGAGCTCAGCTTCTGGTTGTGATGGCCGCACGGGATCGTCACGGTGAGTCGAGGCGAGCAGGGAGCAGTTGAGCACGGTTGCGCGTGATTGGATGAACTGAGTTGTTGCTGATGCTTGTTAATGAGTTTGATGGTGATAAAAGGTGAAGGACGGAAATGGTGGTCTAATGTTGATGAAACGGAATGGTGATGGAGATTTGTTAATGGAGATGGTGAAGATATTTGTTGGAATTGCAGGAAACGAAGAAGCAGGGAAAGAGTTTGTGATTTTGTTTCCAAAGGTCAAGGGTTGACTTGAAATGCTTCTTATTTTATTCCCTTTGACACGTCTTGATTCCGTCTCGTTTTACTTGCTCGAATCTCCACTTTATTATACGCCTCACCTACAAATTATAATTAATTAAATAAAAGTAATAATAGTAATAATGCTAATATGATATAAAAACCAGACTAATTATTAAATAAAACTAAGACGACTAATTATTATAAATTAGTAATTAAATGAGCTATTTAATCGATTAATAAGCATGCAAAAACGAGTCGTAATAAGATATAAATGTTAGGTTCATATACCTATTATTAGACTTTTCTAATGGTGAACAAGTTAACATTTTAATGTGTGTTCTAAAGATCTAGTGCATGCATAACTAAATAAGATATAAAATAAGAAAACAAAGGTTCTTACATTGTTTTGGTTCGGAAATTAGGGCACAAATAAGGACACCTTCCTTATTTGTTCTTGAGCTTTACAATGATGGATGATCCTCCAACCTCAAGTGTAAACATGCTCCTTAACAATTGCACCCAAGACTATTCCCTTAAAACTGATATATCAACTAACTAGATTAATATACTAGTATCCTTAAATGATTCTAATAATTTGTATTATTACACTAGTAACAATATTTAAGATAATATTAGAATAAAGATGAACAATTTATAGAGTTTCTAAAACCAATTTTAGAGAGATAAAAGTGAGAAGGTGAATGAATATTGCATTAGAGAAAAATAGAGAAGCAATTCTCTATAAGAGGAAGGGGGGGCCGGTTGGGGTGGTGGCCAAGAGCCAATGCATGGCTTCTTCCATTTCCTTTTTCTCTTTTATAAACTTTAGGTGTTTAAGGCTAGTGAATAAGGGAAATGATTATGTTTATTTTAACTATTAAAATAAATCACCCACTATCCTCTAATCCCTCCATCATTTCGATCCATTACATAAAATGGACATCCATTTTATTTTGTCAATTTGTCATTTGTCACACAATGTGTCACGTGTAGCATGTAGCATGTTATTAATTAATTCTAATGCATATTTAACATATTAAATATCATTATACAATTTAATTAAATTACATATGACAAATTGTCTAGTAATTCACAATTACATAGTATAAAATGGGACATGTTAATATAATTCACAACATTTTGTAATTATATTTAATCGTTCATTCTTGTCTTAATTATTTCACAAACAATAACAAATTTTAGTAATAAAATCTTTAATTACTAAAATAAATCTTATTTAATCAAATTACAATAAGATATAATTATTCTCACTTACAAAATGAATTGTTTAATTTAAGGAATTGATCAACTTGTATCGATATACAATTAATCAACTTATCTAATAAGGGAAATCTCCTATAGGTGTGACCTTAAGGGATCAACTGATCACCACCGTCAAAAGACAGGAATGTCAAACTCTAGTTAGCCAATCATCACTGATTAATGTTGATCAATTGACTATATAAATGAATCATCTCTTACGTATTCTTAATTTGAGATTTAAACATGTGATCGCACTATTGTTGAGGACACATACTCCAACAATCTCCCACTTGTCCGAGACAAGTGTGCGTCACCAATTCTCTTGTCATATTACAATCTCCCACTCAATGCAAGGTGTCTTGCAGGTCGTACTTGCATTTGATCATATCTTGAGTGGTTTCCTTGATCTGGAGAGTAACTGTCTGACCGGAATTATCTACCGTAGATAACTTCCGAGCGTGGACACGCATTTTCAGTTCACTTCTCCTCGAGTGGCCCTGAGATTTTCAACAACCCTGACAAGGGGGTGGACAATTCCTATCGCACTATTCCCTTCATTTAGCCACAGATCATCATCACCCAAAATATACTCATTTGACTTCAGTTACGACAGTCGTAGAGTATAAATCAAAGCCAATCAGAAACTTGTGCCAACTTGGGCAAATAGTCTCTAGTAGCTCTTGCCACGACTAGGCTTTATGAATTTCCAGAACTCTATAAGCGGTCACTGCCCGACAGAGTGTCTCATACAGTCTGTCTATGTGATCAACTAGTCATCCCATATGACCCTATGGCACTTGAACTTGCCATCAATCGCATCACACTCTAGTTACTTCGAGACGTCACCTCTTATAAGTAACCAGGGGCGCATATTATGTCAATCCAGTTCACTTTAATGGGGTTCAATACTGTCTCAACAACCCATTTGGATATAACAAAGTAATGGATGAGTTTAAAGAAACTCGAACGATAAATGCGATTATCATATATGAATAGTCAATACCTTATTACTACTTCATATCTTATAATCTATAGTGTACATTTTACACTAGTTAAATTTCAATAAAAGCTTGGTAAGTGGATACACTACTACAGATACAACCTATAACAACGGTCAAAAACCGTTGTTATATAAAAAAGCGGACGTTGTTAAAGCGTCCGTTGTAAAAGGTTTTAACAACGGTTGGTTTTTTTAAGGAAACCGTTGTTAAAAATATTAACAACGGTTTTAAGTATAAAAACCCGTTGTGGAAAGTGTGACTCAATTTTGGGGGGAAAGTTATAACAACGGGTTATTTATAAATAACCGTTGTTGTTTGTTCTTAAAAAATAAAAATAAATTAAATATTACTAGCTATAAATATTAAAGCATCCTTTACTAACATATTAAAGCATCCTTTACTAACATTCATTAATTGAAACAACATGGCAATGAACCCTAATTTTATCAACAACGAAGAATGGCTTACACAAACGATTGAAGATGATGGGAAGGTTCTCGCCAGGGCTTCCGCCGATCAACACCCCATTAATCAAAGCATCCCTTGAACATCAACGGAATTATTGGATTAAGAGGCGTGAAGCGGTCCGGCTTGTCAACAAAGCCTCATCATCATCATCATCTTCATACCCTCGTCGGCCTGATACTCGCAACTTGGTCTGCGACCAGAGATATGTTGAGTTGTACTCTTCCAACCTTATCTCCACATGCAAGTCGTGTCCTTGCATATATTCAATCTGTTATTGCAAAATATGAAGCCAATGACCCGGAAGTTAGCGGTATACCAGAGTGGCGTGATTGGTGGCAGGTTGAGAAGCGTTTTTTTACGCTTAACCGGGGTTGTTCCGGCTTATTATACATCTTTTGATTTCGATAATTCTTTGTAATGTATTTGGTTTAAAATTAAATGAAATGATCATTTTGAAAGTGTTGAGTTATGCTTGTTTGATTTGCTTCCATTTTTCAACTCCATAGATCTATCAGTCATCATCAAGATCGATTATGGCACAACTTCCTAACATATATGGCACAACTTCCTAACATATATATTAATTAAAAAACAACTCAACCCACACATTAGTATAAATACATTGCATTATCTCAACTAACATGCATTTCCATTATCTCAATATATTCTCCAAACCCTAACTACTAAAACATGCTCGATCCGTACTGAAGGACGCAAAAGAAGATGGAAATGAAATAATTAGAAACACATACATGGAAATGAAATAATTAGCAGATGCTTTGAACGGAACCTAATGGTCGATAAAAACACATACATTGAAATGAAATAATTAGAACAATAAAATAATGACGATGAAACAAACCGATAATTACAGTAACGTACGTAAAGAGACGATGAAATCAACGAACGGCGAGAAGATAAAGCGACGATGAGAAAGAGAGAAAGAGACGATGAGAAAGTGTGTGTTTTGTGTTTGTGTTTGGCTCTTTTTCTTTGGGTTTGTGTTTGTGTATTAAGGTTTGTGTTTTGTGGCTGCGGTGACTTGTGTTTGTGTGGTTTATAGTATGGAAGGTATTGACAACGGTTATTAAACAACAACCGTTGTGAAATATGTTTTAACAACGGTTGTAGAAAACACCCGTTGTTAAATAAGGTTTAACAACGGGTTTCAAAAATAACCGTTGTTATTACTTTTCACTAACTTTGCGCCAATTTTGCGCCAAATTATTAACAACGGTTCCGCATGTGTGACCCGTTGTTAAAACTAATAACAACGGTTTTTATAACCATACCCGTTGTAATTGATTTTAGTAAAATTCGCGCCATGCATTCTACAACGTTTATTGTGATTTTCGTGAATATTCGTTGTTAAAGGGGCGTTGTAGTTGCCTGGATTTGTAGTAGTGATATACCATGTATCCATATATTCCAACTTTACGAATTGCTATTTCCTTCTATTCAATGTTATTTCTAATGACAAGAATTTATCTAAGTATATGTCTAGTCTATTTACTAGACTTGGGCTCTTATACTTGGAAGATGATCCCACTGTTATCATATAACTTGTGACAAAGTCTATGGTAGAGGGATCTACTCTTAGTCCCTATGTTGACCATTTTATCACAATGTACTCAGATTTTGTTTGTAGAACTTGCAATGGTTGAAACTAAAACATTTTTCTAGTCACTTACTCCTAAGTCAATAAATCAGCCTAGGATTTCGTTAAATCCTTATAAGTTTGGAAACTAATTTTTGTGCAACCCTTCAACACACAACTTAGTATATCATCCAAACATAAGAACGAATCCCCAATTCTCCTCAAGAATCTTAAAGGATGTTCTTTAAGGCTTTCAAAAAGACCTTCATTCGAATTAACTTGTTATTGACTTATTATGCTCCAAGCATATGATTCATCACGACATGTGCATATAATGGCATACATGATCGTTCTAATGGCGGAAACATTAGTAATCGATTTCATGTGATCAACAACTTATTTGGTTCAGTGAATGACTATGACTCTATCATAGTAATTCCACTTTCATCAATATGAATAACCTACTCAACCTTGTTGATATTAAACAGATAAAGAATCTTATTAATATAGGATACTTATCTAAGTGCCAATCTAAAATTCCCTATGTCATAATAGATTTGGAATTTTGGAATGCAATATGTCATCTTTCATTGAGAATTAAAAACCAAAACACTCCCTCATAAATGGTAGTGTTAGCATGTTATTCTCAATGAGTAATATGACATCAATATGGAAGATAATTTGTCCCACTGAATTCCATGTTTAAACGTGGCAATTTTAACTCTCACTCAAATCCATGTAAATACATGGCTTCTCGACAACTCTAGTGAAAACCATTTTCTCATCACATGACTAAAACAATGATTCCAACTTCTTGATGCTTGCTTAAGACCGTAGAGGATCTCTTAATTTTGCATACCGTGTTAGGATTTTTAAGATGTACAAAACCCTCAGGTTGTGTCATGTAAACTTCCTCCTCTAAATACCCATTTTGGAAGGCGGTTTTGACATCCATTTGCCATATTTCATAATCATGAAATGTGGCAGTCGCTAACATAATCCGAATTGATCTAAGCTTGGCTACGGGGGCAAAGGTTTCGTCATAGTGTAAACCATGAACTTGGGTGAAACCTTTCGCAAATACCCTTGCTTCGTAGACATCTTCATGCCCTTCTATACCATTCTTTACCTTAAAGATCCATTTGCATTGAAGGGGTCTCATACCTTTAGGCAAATTTACCAAGTCCCATACTTGGTTCTCATGTATAGAATTTATTTCGGATTGCATGGCCTCTTGCCATAAAGTTGAATTTTAGACTAGAAAATGCAGCTTTGTAGGTTGCGGGTTCATCACTTTCCAAAAGTAAGACGTCCAATTCGTCGCCCATCTCGATGATACCTACGTATCGATCGGGTTGGTGACTAATTCTAGCTGAGCTCATAGGCTCGGAAGGAACAATAACTTGATTAGACGATGAAGGAACATCTTCTTGTACCTCTTCTCTAGTTTGTGGTTCTTGGACTTCGTTAAGTTCAAATTTTCTCCCACTCTGTCTTCTAGAAATGTAATCCAATTCTAGAAAGACAGCCTCATAAGCCACAAACACTTTGTTCTCATGACGGTTTTAGAAGTAATATCCACGAGTGTTCTTTGGATAACCTACAAAGTAACACTTGTCAGATTTGGGTGCTAGCTTATCGGTAGATTTATTCTTGACATAAGCATCACAACCCCAAATTTTCAAATATGACAAGTTTGGGACTTTTCCCTTCCATATCTCATACGGAGTCTTATCTGCAGCTTTGGTTGGACATTGGTTTAAAGATTTTATGGCCGTTCGAATTGCAAAACCCCAAAACAAATCTGGTAGATCTGTTTGACTCATCATAGATCGAACCATATCAAGTAGAGTTCGATTCCTCCTTTTTGTTATACCATTGAGTTGAGGTGTGCCAGGTGGAGTGAGTTGTGATACAATACTACAATCCTTTAAGTGAGAATCACATTCATTGCTAAGATATTCTCCACTACGATCGGATAGTGGTGCTTTAATTTTCTTGTTCAATTGGTTCTCTACTTCCTTTTGAAATTCTTTAAATTTCTCAAATGCTTCACTTTTATATTTGATTAAGTAAACATACCCATATTTACTTAAATCATCGGTAAAAGTGACGAAGTAGTCATAATTTCCCCTAGCGGTGATACTCATTGGACCACTTAAATCGGTATGTATCCCAACAAATCACTTGCTCGTGTCCCTTTACCACTAAAGGGAGCACGAATCATTTTGCCAAGGAGACACGATTCGCATATTCCATATGATTGAAAATCAAATGGTCCAATAAATCCAGTTGACACTAGCCTTTTAATGCGTTTCTCATTTATGTGACCTAATCGAAAAAGCCAAATGTACGATTCATTTGGGTCACTTATTATGAGTCTTTTGGATTGTAGGTTATAGATATCTTTAGTTGAGTTGGAAGTGTCTAAAACATAAATACCATTTATAGAAGTGGCTTGGCTCACGGCCAAGTCATTTTAAACAAAATACAACGATTGTTTTTTATGGCAAAAGAAAAATCCTTCCATGTCTAACATAGAAATGAAAATAATGTTTTTAGACAAAGTGGGTACATAATCACTTAGCTAGGGCAATCACATAGGTTCCCTTTGAAATGGCGGCTACTCTAGATCCATTTGCTAATCGGAGATCCACGTCACCCTTGCTAAGTGCTTCCACATTACTTAACCCCGACTAGAGTGACAAGTCCATCTTTGATATCTCCCAAATACTTGGGGCAATTTCGCTTCCAATGGCCCATGACATTATAATAATGACATTCATCATAGGATTGGGCACCCTTATTGGTTTTGGTTGTGGTAGTCTCACTATCCACTTCCAATCCATCATCGGGTTTGGGTTTCTTACCCTTCTTTGCCTTTTCTTTAATAATACCATTACTACTTTCAGTTGCAAGGACATTCTTGCTAGAACTCCCACTCAATATAATATTTCTCCTTGCTTCTACAAATAAGGATGCCTTGGAATTTGTGAGATTCTCCTCACAAGATTCTCTTACCAAAGAGGTGGACATGAATATGGGAGTGGGAGGTGTGGAATTGGTAAGGTAGCAAAGATTTCCATCCTCACCAATGCCAAAGCGTAGTTCTCTAGTCGTATCATTATCATACAAGGAGCATTTTTCATTGAATGATTGGAGCCACGAATTAATGGTGATCGGTGTAAGAAAATTAGATGAATCCATTGCGGAAAAATAACTACAAAAACAGAGATGAAGGAAACAATTAACATTTATCGTTATAATACTTGTTAATATTAATACAAGTATAGCATTTATATAGTGACCTCTACCCAACTATAATAAATGATTCCGAGATCCAAAATTCATATTAACTTGGATGTGAGCCAACGGGCCCTCTACACCTTCACTAATATAACTTGGTGGGTTAACCCTCTTAACCGATTCTACAATTAGAACTCTCGGTCAATGATTTTACATTAAATTCATGTTTAGCCCGAACCTATTGCGGCTACGGTCGCAAAATACCTTCGTTGAGATCAACTAAACTTTCGAAGTGTAATAATTGTTTATTACCCCCACTTACCCAACGTCAATAGAAGCACCCCGAAAAATCGTATTGTACCCCTTATGAAATTGAGATTCATGGACTCCTACTATTTGGTAAGGCTAAGTCTCAATCTTTTAAAAGTAAAGGTCTTGTCAATTTATTATCTATCAGTTTTAAGTGAGTTAAAAGTCGAATTATCGATAATTATAAGTGACACGGTCGAAGACTCGATATGATATGCATGTGTTGTTATGGCGATTTGGCAATGCATGCAACATATTAAAAGAAATGCAAGGCAAAATAAAATTCCTAGTATGACCATCCTAAAATAGAAAATCAAATGATCTCTTACAAATTCGGAAACCAACTCCTTTGGTCCCTTGAATCTTCAAGTGGCACGCCTCCCTAGAACACCGTCTTCGTCGGAACGCCTTTCCGAATGGCACCGTCTTGAAAAAACTCCGGGATTAAAAATAATAATAAAAATACATAGCTATTCCTATTATACATTTGTAATATGAAAAACTAGTAAAAATAAAAGTGATACGAGATCACATTAAATTACAACCGAAACAATATCCCCTTACATTACGGGTAATATCAATTAAAAACTAAGGTTATACTAAGATAAATTACATAATTCAAAATTACATAAATAAAATATGACATTCAACAATGAAATATGCAGAATTATAATATCATGCCAAATTATGTGCCAAATCGCCCTATTTAACTTATATCGATCATATAACCCGGTTTTATGGAAATTCACGATTTTTAACTTATTAAAATCGTAAATTAATACTAAAATCTATTTTTAGTCCAAGTTAATTACCCTAACACCCTTAGGTCTCAAAAATTAGTCATTACTCAATTTTTGACAATAATTCAACTTGATATAATTTTAGGCTCATTTTGACCCTAAAATCATAACTTTTATAAAATAATTCAAATTAAACTACAATAATTTCAAAATTTGAAGTTTGAATTTTTAAACATTCTGGAATATATCCATGACACTCATAATGTCAAAAATTATGGTTTAAAATTTTCGAATTTATTTCGAGAAAATGTAGTTGCGATTTATCGGTTTTATCAAATAAAACATCTAAAGCATACAAAAATTAATCTAATCAATTTTACAACTTTATATATGATAAGTGGGATATAAATGCAACCTAAAATAATTTTCTAATGCCATGTAATTTATTTTAGCTATTTATGCTAAAATAGTCACTATTTATGTCATTTTTACACTAAAAATTCATAAATCATGCAAAATGAATCAAGTTCATCTTAAATTTTATACACAGTGAATAAAATATGCATGTGACAACATATTAAAATTTCATGTCATGTTTCAAAGTTTAACTATTTTTAACCATTTTACCTTCATTTAATTTATTTTTATCTCATAAAAATCATAAATCATGAAAAATAAATCAAATTTATACGAAATTTTACATACAATAAGTAAAATATGCATGTGACGTCATATAAAAATTTCAAGGTCAAAGACTATGTTTAACTATTTTTAGCATGTTAAATACCATTTTAGTCATTAAAATGTAATAAAATAACTAAAAATCATTAAAATGAACAATAAAATACCATAAATCATAAAAATGACCTAAATACATCTTAGGACCAGAATATACACATGCATCAATATTTCGTGGCTTTATCTAATAAATCACAAATTTTTAGTTTTAATTAAGTTACTAATAACTCGAAAAAACTATAAATCGATTATGCATGCAACATCCTATGCTCTGATACCAATTGTTAGGTTCATATACCTATTATTAGACTTTTTTAATGGTGAACAAATTAACATTTTAATGTGTGTTCTAAAGATCTAGTGCATGCATAACTAAATAAGATATAAAATAAGAAAACAATGGTTCTTACATTGTTTTGGTTCTAAAATTAAGGCACAAATAATGACACCTTCCTTATTTATTCTTGAGCTTTACAATGATGGATGATCCTCCAACCTCAAGTGTAGAGATGCTCCTTATTAATTTCACCCAAGACTATTCCCTTAAAACTGATATATCAACTAACTAGATTAATATACTAGTATCCTTAAATGATTCTAATAATATGTATTACTACACTAGTAATAATATTTAAGATAATATTAGAATAAATATGAACAATTTTTAGAGTTTCTAAAACCAATTTTAGAGAGAAAAAAGTGAGAAGGTGAATGAATATTGCATTAGAGAAAAATAGAGAAGAAATTCTCTATAAGAGGAAGGGGGAGCCGGTTGGGGTGGTGGCCAAGAGCCAATGCATGGCTTCTTCCTTTTCTTTTTTTCTCTTTTCTAAACTTTAGAGGTGTAAGGCTAGTGAATAAGAGAAATGATTATGTTTATTTTAACTATTAAAATAAATCACCCACTATCCTCTAATCCCTCCATCATTTCGGTCCATTACATAAAATGGACATCCATTTTATTTAGTCAATTTGTCATTTGTCACACAATGTGTCACATGTAGCATGTAGCATGTTATTAATTAATTCTAATGCATATTTAACATATTAAATATCATTATACAATTTAATTAAATTACATATGACAAATTGTTTGGTAATTCACAATTACATAGTATAAAATGGGACATGTTAATATAATTCACAACATTTTGTAATTATATTTAACCATTCATTCTTTTCTTAATTGTTTCACAAACAATAACAAATTTTAGTAATAAAATCTTTAATTACTAAAATAAATCTTATTTAATCAAATTACAATAAGATATAATTATTCTCACTTACAAAATGAACTGTTCAATTTAAGGAATTGATCAACTTGTATCGATATACAATTAATCAACTTATCTAATAAAGGAATTGTCCTATAGGCGTGACCTTAAGGGATCAACTGATCACCACCGTCAAACGACAGTAATGTCAAACTCTAGTTAGCCAATCATTATTGATTAATGTTGATCAGTTGACTATATAAATGAATCATCCCTTACGTATTCTTAATTTAAGATTTAAACATGTGATCGCACTATTGTTGAGGTCACATACTCCAAAAATAAATGCGGGGTAAAAAGCGACTAAAATACTACTCATCAAATGTCCCCATACTTAAACCTTACTCGTCCTCGAGTAAGCTCATTTAAACTAAACTAAGACCCTTAATATAAAATGAGCAAATAGCATGTACTTTATTATAAAATCCGAATCGGGTTTAGCTACACCCGTAGCCCTTTCAACTCACAATTTGACACTTATGAGGTGAAGTGCCCTATTGCAAGGCAAGTAAGGTCTTTCTACAAAATTTTGGTTTAAATACACACTTCACTACCAAATTATGCATAGAAATGAACCGATCAAAATGCACACACTTGCCTCAATCAAGCAGGGTTTTCAAAGCCGAACAAAGAGAATCTATAGTGGAGGATGTCGTCTCCGAGTCTTACCAAGGTACCGACTCCCTAATTTTAGCTCAAGCACCCTATATTGACAACACGGGGTGCCTAAGAAACAAATTCTAGGCGGGAAAGAGGAAGTACTTCGCCATACTCCCAAGAATGACATGACACACACAAGATTCGACTCCATATCAAACCTTTGACCAAAGGACACACAAGACCGACTCTCACGGGTTTCACTAGACAGTCATTGAAAAACCGAGTGATTTTTGTGACACACAGTAACCAAAATCACTCTCCTAACTCGACTTGCGAAGCATGCCCGCAATCTAATATGGTACTCCATCCAATATCCGCAAGAGAAGTGTCAAAATGATGCACATGCAAGAGACAATCGGGTTGTAATGGGGCTTGGGTTAGGTGAAAAGAGGTTGGTGCAAGCACCGCTTTTATGAAATGTGGGGCTAAAGGTCGAGTAATCGCCACATCAACCAATCCACTAAACCATACCCAATGCAAAAGAATTCTACCACAAAATTTGGCAAAGATTGTCATTTCCAAAAATCATTCAATTCCTTATAAAACAATAATCAATTTGCAAATTACCAACCCTTTATTTGACAGAAAATATACATTCTTTTCTTTTCATTTTTTCTCTTTTCTACTTCATTTTCTTTCTTGCATTTTTCATGACTTGTTCACCTCTTATTAAGCAAAAGTAGCCAAAATTGCATTTCACTCATGTGGCATTAAGATCATACACCTTAAGGAAAGTCAAAATTTCAACCCAAATATACTCCACAAAAGAACCACAATGACGAACTACTCAACCAAGGTGAGTTGTTTACGGGATGTAGTTATTTTGTTGGCAATAGAAACGACAAAGCTTAGGCTCAAAATGGGTTAACAAAAGGAGGAAACAATTGACTCAAGGGCATAACAAAGGCATATTTGGCTATTGTGAGGTTACTTTTCTGAATAAAATGGTCTCAATATGCACATGAACACTTCTACGGAATCAAGGAACGAGCACCATACTTATGCGTTTTGACATGACACACCACGTAAGGAGAACTACTCACAAATACCTAACGGGACCGGTTTGATGGATCGGCCATATGGAGGCTCTATCCTCACATTTGAGTTTCTATGTTGGTCCTAGGTCGAGTCTCGGGTCCAATATGGTCTCACAGGGTGGTCGCAACTCAGTTTATTAAGCTAGACTTCCGGGTTTTTGCAAGCAAAAACCCTAACATGTGTCATCAAGAGGTACAAGCTATCAAAAGGGAAATGACACGGGCAAGACAAATTATCGTCATTGGCAACATATGCCCTCCACATTTAGACTCCCTAAGCAACTATTTACAAATAAGATGCAACGTGTATGAAATGCAATTAAACATATGAACAAGCTACGTGAATGCAAGAGTGAACACATATATACATTTCTAGTCTCAATGCACACAATATCTAGTCCTAACAACACACCAACAACACACACATATCTAAAATGGTTCCCAAAGGGAACACCCACATTACATATCCCGTCCTCCTCCATGCTTATATTTACAAAAAGTAAAGGAAGGATAAAGGAGAAAGTATTGGAATAATTTTACCAAACGTCTTCTCCGATGCTCGCATGTGTTGTTAATCAAAAAGGTTAGGACAAATGCAATATATATAATATAAGCAATGCAATATTTTTGAAATTTTTGAAAATTTTCAATTTTTAGGCATTTTTTATATTTTTTCAAATTAACAAGTAAATATAAACAAATATTCACAAGCTAGATATTTCCCTCCCCACACTTAAAATTTACATTGTCCTCAATGGAACAAAGTATAGGGAGAGAATAGGAAATTAAAAGAACATATTTTTTTGATTTTAAATATTTGAAAATAAATAACATGTTTTTGTATTTTTAAAATTTGAGAATGTCCTCCCCACACTTATTTATTTACATAATTCTTGATGGAAATAAATGTGTGGAGGATATTCAAAAAGTAAATACATATTTTTGAAAATTTTCAATTTTTCCAATTTTTTGTGATTTTCAAATAGTTATGTAATGCATGATCTATTCTATATGAGGAATTGAAATGTGATGCTACTATACTATATGAATGCAAAGAGAGCTAATTTAGATTAACTCCTATTCGGATCAAGTCACTAAATGCAAAATGTGATAAAAACTTAATTAAACATAAGAAGAATATATACATAGCGGTGGTTCTTAAGTACCTCCACCAAACCTCTTCATCAAGGAGGCTTCAATCAACCGGGATCCCCCTCTTGGAATCCCGCTATCCCTTTAACAACTTCAAACTTTCCCATGGAGCAAGAGCTTCCAAGCTTTGACAACACATCATGTACACCGTTTATGGCATGGTGCACTTCCGACCATTTCCGGGCAATTTCTTCTTCAAGCTTCTTCTTGTCATGGACAAGAACTTCTTCATTTTCTAGGCTTGGCTCACATTTCCCTTTTCTTTTCACCTTATTTCTCCATCTTTTTGGTTTCTTCTTCTCAATCCTTGCCTTTATTTTTGGAGGGGTATTAGTGCTAGAATCAAATTTGGGAGGGATGACATTGGGGTGATCCTCTCCACCCTCAAGCTTCAACTCTTCTTTTCCTTTTTCATCTTCTATCACCAATACTTCCCCTTCCCCTTTCTTATCAATCTTCTTTGGGGTTTCTTTACTTGATGCGACCGAGCTACACTCTTCTTGTCGGGAAATTTCCTCATGCTCATCAAGGCAAGTAAATTGGTAGGAGGTGGGAGGTGGAGGGGTCAACTTCTCAACATTGAGGTTCATTATGTTATCATTTTTATCCCCTTTTTCTTGACCCTCCAAATGAATCGGACCACTTCCAAAAAGAGGAGAGTTTCAATATCTTCCAAACTAGTGTCAAAACTACAAGTATCATAGTTTTTCTCACGGCTCCTCAACTCCCCAAGTATGGCAAGTTCAAATTCATCAACCTCCATTTCCCAAGACTTAACCTCTTCCCCACACTTGCCATTGACACTCACTTCATCTTCACGAATTTTGGAAGGAATCAATGGTAGGAGGTCTTCCTCATCATCATCATAAATGTCCCAACACACTTCCGTAGAAGCAATAAGCTCGTGGTCCTTGATGTCCACTCGTCTAGAAACGACTTCTTCAAGGAATTCGGAGTACAGAGGCATGTCTAACAAAGATGGGTTAGAGGCCTCCATTTTCATGATCAAGTTAATAAATTTATCATATCTAGAAGTGTCATTTGCTCCTCCTTTCTTGTCCGAGGAGTGTTCTTCTACCATAACCATCTCTTCTTCTTCATCATCGGTTTCAACTTCTTTCTTCTGAACTTCTATCCCCACTATTTCTTCAAGAACAAACTCATCATCAATTTCACACATTCGTTGCTTACCAATTTTGGGGGTAGTTGATACAACCGGGTCATCATTCTCTTCACTCACTTCACATAGTATTGGCATTGACTCATCATCGAGATTAAGGAACATGAATACTTCTTCCATTACCACTTCCCCTCCCACAATGATTGTATTCACCTCATTTACATCCATAGGATCCCTAACATTTTGCCCTTGCCCTAGAAATCCTTCCGGTGGCGTTTGAGGGTCGACAAGAGCTTAGGAACCTACTAGACGAATAAGGGCTCTTTGAGAGGCGTAGAGTTCCTTTAGGTCTTAGAATATTTGGGTTTGAAGAACTTCTTGATAGGCGGGGAGGTTTCTCATGCCTTGTGTTGTTGAACTTGCCAAGTCTTCTATCATCTTAAACAATTTGTCATATTGATCATCTCCCAATAAATTGCTTGCTTGAGGTGGTGGCTCTTGATTGAAAGATCGGTTGGAAAGTGAGAAAGGAGAATCATGGTTATACCGGTTTTGAAAATTTGAACATTGGCCTTGGTCAAAGCCTTGGTTGAATCCTTGATACCCTTGATTGTACCCTTGCTCTTGATACCCTTGGTTGTACCCATGGTTTTACCCTTGATCAAAACTTTGATAGTTTTGATCGAGATTTTGATCTTGGTACCCTTGATTGAAGCCTTGGTTGGCTTGGTTTCCTTGGTAGAAGTTTTGGTTACCTTGGTAACCTTGGTTGAAACTTTGGTGATTCATGATTTGTTTTTGTGGTGGTGGGTTTGTAGTTATTTGTATGTTGTGAAAGAATTTTGTAAGAAGGGATCAATTATGTTGTTTGGTTGTTCTTTGGTAAAGGTTTCTTGGTGCGGTTGGGTGGATGTTCTAGCTTGGTTCAAAGTTGCCAAGTCAGAATTCCCAATCCTTGCTAAGGTCCTTCATCTTAAAGCTCTATAGAGCCTTTCCGGTTCCGGGTCACTAAGCAAAGGATTACCGTTTCCTCTAGGCATATACTTCAACAAACCGTTAGTCTCCTAGTGCTTTGAGGCACTAGGGGTAAGCAATAACACACTCACTCTACAAGAAACAAGTAACTACTCAAACAAGCAAACAATAACACTAAGACTAAGCCTAAGACTCTAACTAACTAAGTATAACCTAACGCCATCCCCGGCAACGGCGCCATTTTGATAGTAGGGTAAAGTCGTCACACCCTTATCAAAAACAAATTTATAAAATCCAATTAAAAAGTAGTATTTAATCGGGGTCGAACACAAAGATGGCGGGGGTTAGATACTTGGTTTGTTTAAGTCTTTAGTTTAGTCAAACAAATGTAAGAGGTTGATTAATTGTAAACTAAGATGCAAACGAGTTAAATAAAATAAAACTAAATGTAATTATATTCAATTAATGGGAGAACTAGAGTCTTCGGGTTCACTTGGGTAGGAGGGCATAAAACAAGATTAAAAAAAGATATGGGTGATGACAATGGTCAAGGAATTAAGACTAATTTCCTAGTCACCTTAAGTTCATTAACAAGTTGTCACTTAATTTAGATGAACTCAACACTAACATGACATATAGACCTTCCAATAGCATAAGCACCAAGACAATTCAAACATGTCAAAGACAGGTTCAAACTTTCATTCAAATGATTCTACGAACACTTAATATGAATGAGAACAAGACCGATCGATCTACTAATCATAGCATAAAGACCATCTAATAGCATAATGCACCAAGATAAGTTAAACATGCTAATGAAAGACTCAAACTTTCGTTCAAACATTTCATCGAGCACTTCATATGCATGAAAGTAAATACCATGTAATCACCCAATTCCAAATGTTAATAACCCAATTTTACACCCATTAATGACCCAAGATCCCCTATGACTCTAGATGAGACTACTCACACATGTTCATGGATGAGAAATCACCAACAATTTCCAACAAAATACAAACAAACATGGTAAACATGATAAAGATTGTAACTTTGGATGAATATTAAGTAAACAACATAACAAAATGTAAACTAATAAAAGTAATGTAAACAATAGATGAGAATTATACCAACAAAGAGGAAAGGAACAAGCTTGGATAATAATGGAAGATGAATTTTTTCTTTTTTCAAATTACAACCCAAATATTAAAATGTATACTATTGAGAAAATTAAGAACTTGGATAAACTAGAGAGCAATTGTATTAATTTTAAGTAAATATTACAACTTTAACTAAGGAGAAAATTCAAAGAGAGGAAAATAAAAACTAGAGTTCTAAGATATTGAGAGAGAAATAATCTAAGCTATTCTAATTTTATGGTCTCAATGTTGTAATGGAGTAGTAATAAGGTAAGTTAAGGTGTCATTGGTAATGTAAAGTGTGATGTCTAATTATAATTAGAGAGTGGATAAATCCTACTACTACTAATACTAATACTAATACTAATAATAATAATAATAATAATAATAATAATAATAATCACCCCACATCAAAACATAAAATACACGGGGCTTGTAAACCAAATCAAAAGGGGAAAGGGGATTCACGAATAGGAAACACGCAGCAAAGGTGTCCCAGCCGGCCCACTGGCGGTCAGTGGTGGCACCTGGGAGATCTCTGGAAACTAAGTGATAAATTTGGTGGTAGTGGGAGCCGGTGGAGGTGTCGGCAGACGGTAACCTGTCTGGGAGTGCACTTGTGATGCGAGATGTGTTGCGAGCCGGTTGGTCGGCCACCGGTGACAAGGCCGGCTGGGAGTTCTCTTGGAATAAGAGGAATACTGCATGTATTCCCAGCCGGGTTGGAGGGCGGCAGTCGGTGGGCCGTCTAGGAGTTCGTCTGTATCAGTTTTGAATCCAATTTCATTATTGGTGATTCGAATTCAAGGAGCAGCAATGGTGAACACATACACAACTAATCTTCCCGCCTTCCTCCTTCTTCCCTTCATTTCCAAGTTCAAGCGGACCTGCTAATGCATCTGGTATTGATGTTGTTGCTGGGTTATTCGCAGGTACAGGTGGTGAAGAAGATGAACTGTTGTGATTGATTTGATTGGTAGAGGTGGTGAACTGGACTGAGCTCAGTTTCTGGTTGTGATGGCCGCACGGGATCGTCATGGTGAGTCGAGGCGAGCAGGGAGCAGTTGAGCACGGTTGCGTGTGATTGGATGAACTAAGTTGTTGCTGCTGCTTGTTAATGAGTTTGATGGTGATAGGAGATGAAGGACGGAAATGGTGGTCTAATGTTGATGAATGATGATGAAACGAAATGGTGATGGAGATTTGTTAATGGAGATGGTGAAGATGTTTGTTTGAATTGCAGGAAACGAAGAAGCAGAGAAAGTGTTTGTGATTTTGTTTCCAAAGGTCAAGGGTTGACTTGAAATGCTTCTTTATTTTATTCCCTTTGACCCGTCTTGATTCCGTCTCGTTTTACTTGCTCGAATCTCCACTTTATTATACGCCTCACCTACAAATTATATTTTATTAAATAAAAGTAATAATAGTAATAATGCTAATATGATATAAAAACCCGAGTAATTATTAAATAAAACTAAGACGACTAATTATTACTTCCTCCGTTTTCATATGATCTACCCATTTTATTAAAATACTACACTCATATATTCAACAAATGGGTAGTTCATATAAAAACGGAGGAAGTATAAATTAGTAATTAAATGAGCTATTTAATCGGTTAATAAGCATGCAAAATCGAATCGGAATAAGATATAAATGCGGGATAAAAATCGACTAAAATACTACTCATCAAGTATCAACAGAGAAGTTATACCCCCTGAATAGGTGGATAAGTATAAGAGTTACCTCGTTGCTCATGAGCATAGTTGACTTCTGATCTGTCAGGCCTGGTGTAGGAGGATGGCCTGGAGATGCGTCCCCTGTGATTAGAGCTTTTTCTGTTAGATCTTTTATATCCTGAAACACTGTCAGTGGTTTCAGCCTTGAAGCTTTTATCTTCTTTCAGTCTGATGTAGTCAATTGCTTTTGCCTGAACGTATTCGAAGGTTAGGCAAGGTTTCATGGTCAATTCATCATAGAAATCGTTATCCAGTGGTATTCCTTGCCTGAAAGCTTCCACGGCTGTTCCAACATCATATCTAGGGATTGATACTTTCTCTTTGTTGAATCTGGCCAGGAATGCTCTGATTGTCTCGCTAGGCTTTTGTTTGATTCTGTATAGGTCACTGGATCTCTTTTCGAGCTCCCTGCTGTTGGCGAACTGGTGATTGAACGAGTTTATCAGATCTGCAAAGGACTTGATGCTTCCATTTGGCAGGTTTATGTACTATTGAAGAGCAGGCCCGATCAGGGTTGTTCTAAAGCCTTTGCACATACATACTTGTCGTAGCTCACTGGGAATAGAGGCTGCCAACATTCTCTGTTTGTAGCAGGCTACATGGTTTTAAGGATCTACAGTTCCATCATAAATTCTCATCGATGGTACCACAAACTTTTTAGGCAGATCTATCTTAGCTATTTCATCCACAAAGTGAGAGTCAGCATAACTTTCAGGGTTGACTTCCTCTATGCTTGCAGGCACTCCAGGGATCTTCTTCAATTTCTCATGGAGTTTCGGGATCTCCTGGACCATGGCTATCATTATGGCTACATTAGTTTGATCTGGGATGGCATCTTCAGTTGGGGTTTCTTCTGAGTCTGAATCAAGATCCTCTGCTTTGGTTTTTGATGGAGTTGAAGTACCAAAGTTGGAGAAATCAATATTCCTGATGATTGAAGAAAATGGTGTTCCAAGCTAAATCTTCAATTTTGAGCATGAAGCTTTATTTCCCAGCTTTTGCTTCAGATTGGACTCTGATTCTTTCAGTTTCTGGACTTTAACTTCAGCCGGGGCCGTCTTTTGCTTCAATTGCTCCATTTCCAGTAATTGTTGTTTGGCGGCAGCCAGTTGTTGTTTTATACTGTCTCCAGTCATTTTTTGGAAGAGTTTTTGTGTTGTTTGGGATTAGGTTTTGATTATTTTTGAGCTAGATGCCCCACGGTGGGCGCCAATTATTTTAGCAGAATTTCACACAGAGATAAAGTCCTGCCAGGGATTTAATTGCAGGGCAATCTAACTCAAATAATTATGCCTGAGTAGTACGATTGATAACTTAAAGAATGAACAATAAAGTGAAAGACAGAGATTTATACGTGGAAAAACCCTGGGAATAAGGGAAAAAAACCACGAGCACTAAGCTAGGAGGGATTGTTACTATCTTTTAGAGTATCCTGACAGGGAATGTGTATGTTAGGCTAGAGGCAGAGAATAAGTAATTAATAAATATGCTTAAGTAGTTTACAATAATAAAACGAGAGTAAGGATGAGTGAATAGTAGATGATGCTCCTTCTTTCTTCTGCCTTGCTATTTATATCTTGCAAATAACGGCTCTCTCATGGTTGTTTTGGATGTTCCTAGGTAATAGGCCTCGTGCCCTATTTACCCGGAGGTGGTTGTTTGACTTTATAATCCGCTTATCGTCATTTTTCTTAGTCAGCTGCTCCATATCACTAGTAGAAATAAGGCAATTGGCATCGGCACAGTGGCATCGGTTCTACTAATAACCGATGCCAAATGCACTTTAAGGGGATAGTGGCATCGGTTGTTACTAAATAAACCGATGGCATAATCATTTCTTAGACACTGGCATCGGTTACTTAAACAACCGATGTCAATTTAGTTTGGGTTATATACATTACTCCGTATTCATTTCTTCCCCTTCCCCTCATTTATACAAGGTCCTTCCTTACCCACTCCACTTACAATTAACCACCCCCACAACCGCCACCACGCACATCTCCCTTCGCCGCCTCCTCTTACCCTTACCGACCACCAGTACAACCATCATTTCCTTCACCGTCTCACAACCCCTCGTCTCCTTTCAGTTGCTCGACCACGCACGTTGTCTCACCCCCATCTCGCCACCGTCGCTAATGTTTTCCCCGCTTCCATTTTGATGCTCTGACCATAACCATGGCTACTACTGCGCTCCCAATCAGCTTGCAGGTAAAATACCAAACCCTAATTTTTCGTCCCCAAATTGGAATCCTAATTAATTTTTTTTAATCTAATTTGTTTGTTGGTAGTGTTAGTCTACACTAACCCTACTAATTTGTTTTTAATCTAATTTTGTTTTTAATCTAATCTTTTTTCTTCTTTTTTTTTTTTAGATTTTTGTAATTTGAAGGTGGTTTTTAATATAAGTTCTGGTAAGTTATTATCTTTTTTTATTTCGATTGAATGCTGTAGTTAGTTTATGGTGTCATTCATGAGGAAATTTGGTGTATTGATTTATGAATTACGAGTTTACTACAGATGTAAAGCGACGGATAAGGGTGATGAGTTTAGGGCTATTGAACTAGAAGCTCGAACATGATTCAGTTTACTCGTAATTGAAGCGGGTGTTTATTTAAGATAAGTTCTGGTAAACTATTTTTTTTTTGTTTTTTTAATATTGATTGATGTAATAGTTTGCTGATACTAGTTAGCAAGCAGCTAAATTTGATAACTACGGCGTAGCATGTAGTCATTTGCAATGTTCCTTTGTTTTTCCTTTTTGATAAGACCGGTGGGTGTGGGGGAAAATTATATTTACCTCTGTGTGTTGTCAATGAAGATTAAAATTGCGGATTAAAATTGTGAAATAAAAGACGGATTGATAAATAGACCATCTAAAATTCATCTAATGTGACCATTCTGTAAAGCTGCATAATAATATGTTCGACTAACCCTTTACCTCATAATTTGTGGGAGCCCTTGAGGGACATGGCTAATGTTGTTATTTATTGTTGTTGTTGCTTTTGTTGTTGTTGTAGGGGAAGGAGTTCGTGAGTTTGAAAGTGTTGTTGAGCTAACCAAGTTATTCGGTATCTCAGCTCTACTATAAGAGGTATAGTCCTTAGTTTACAGTGTTTTATATTTACCAATGAAGTGTTGTACTAATTCCCACATTGTCAAGGGAGGGCTTCAATTTGTCCTGTGATTGATTGCTTTAGCTTGAAATTTGTCCGATAATGTCAGACTTAGTCCACTTTTATGACTCGAAAGCATGTTTCAGACTTTCAGCATATGGCCTTGCTCTATGTGCTCATCCATATCTTCTGAAGAGGATTGAAACACGAGGACTATTCAAGTAACTGTGGTGTAACCTAATTTTCTTCCTTTTTTCTTGTGGCTTTCTAGTAGTGAGTCAACCCGACCGTCTTAGTTGACGCCATTTGCTTAGGTAGGATACAACTCTTGACGTGTTATATGCCTAGGAAACTATTATTCTGCTAATCCTTCACAATTTCGTCTATAGAGTTTTTCAAATTGAGCAATGTCTTAGTCTGGATTATGAAGACATGCTTGTCTTCCTCGTTTAATTTTGTTCTTAATTGTTTGATCTCAAATATAGACACTCTTATATAAGTTTTTTTTCTTTTATTAATTTTTTTCAACTGTTAAAACAAGCCACACTTATAGGGGAGAAATAGTAACAGTCTTAGGAACTACTTCTCTGTCTTTTATATTAGAAACTACTCTATACTATCTAAGATGCACATATAAGTTTTTAGTTGCAGGAGGTCGATTTAGAAACTTCTTCATCTCAATTATTGTTTTTAATTTTATGTGTAGTCTACATAGGATGTTGGCTGTTATTTATCCATGGTTTGGATTGGTTCATTGGCTAGATCCAGCGGGAGTAGAAAATGAACCTCATGAATTTGCTCAAAAGATAATCAACAAGTATGTTACATGTTTGACTTATATCTCAGTATTGCTTGAAACTCCATGAATAGCTTTATAGTTAACTGGAAGTATAATATTTTTAACAATCTTCAATCTTTTAAATATTTTAGAGTTTGCTTTGTGTTCTATAATTAGGCCCTTGAATATGTTGGGGTTTAATAATGCAGGAAACGAGGAATCGTTATCGTGTTTGTGAGAAGATTGGATCCGTCTGTGTCTTCAGTTCAATTTAATCTCAAACATCGCACTGACCACTATTATTTTCCTATTGTGAGGTATTTTATTCGTTTTTTAATCTCGGGTGTTTAGTTTTTAGTCTCATTGTGTTAATAATCAGATAAATCGGGCTTTCTATGTTAAATTAATTTCTAGCTTGGTTTTTGGGGGAAAATTAGGGTTTCCTGGAATCGGTCCGATGCTCACATGATTGGAATTGCTCTTCATTTTATTGATTGGATTTTAATTGATACTTTAGTTTAAGTATTTGTAATTTGATAGGTAGACTATTACTTGTCCAGGTGAACTCATTATGTTTATGGTATTGCAGTGAAACTTTCAGCTAGTCTGGACTAGGATGCAAAAATCAATGTCTTTGTACTGTAGTTTCAGTGGCTATGCATCATTCTATGCTAGGACGGATGATGTGGGCAGTTTAAGTTTGATGTTCTCTTCGTGTGAATTGGTTAGAAATCTGAGTGAGTGTGGCCTAGACTTTGGATGTGAGGCCAGTAAAAGCTCTCATTTGTTTGTGCGTATCCTTTGAGTAGTATCCTTTGAGTAGTATCTAATCTATAACTTATTTCAAGTAGTTGTAGTTTATTTCTCTTTCTAAGTTGTAGTTTAGTTAATCATTATATTGTTCTTGTTGACGGTGTGCAGGTTCAGCAATTACACACGAAGAGATGAACGAGGTTCGGGAGCTTTGGGCTCTATCTTGTAACAAAAATATATAATGTAGTGAACGGTTGATTTTGATACTTGAATAGTTATGGGTTTTTATGTATATGATTGTGTTGCTGGATACAATAATTTTGTTGAATGGTTGTATTGGAATCGCAGGTTATAAAATTTGGATTGCTCAATTTATATAGAGATGCTGCCAAAATTTCTATAGCTTTTATGAAAATAAAATACAGGCTGTATAATTTATTATTCAGGGCAAAAAAAAAATAATTGGCATGATTGATGATGCGTGCTTTTTATATAGACTTTTTGTACCGTATTTGCACGCATCTCTATGCATTTTGTGTAGTGTTTAGCTACAAATGTCCCCCGAATTGTCTACATTGGTTTCTCTTGTATTATTTGCAGGTATGAACCGGAGAGGAGCGAAATCAAGCTTAATACATGTCCCTATGCATTTATTTAGGAGATGAGTTGAGTCGGAGCTTGGAAACTACTAATTATGATGCCCAAAGAAGTAAGATAGCTAGGCGAACAAAGGAAGAGTTTCAAATTACTAGTGCCTACTTTGAAGAGCCATATCTCGAGTTCTACAACTTATTTATAGGTGATTCTAATTGAAGATGAAAGCTTGTCCTCTTAGCTTTCCAACGCCCCTGGAAACGCTCTGTTTGTCCAAGCAACGAAGAAATGGCAGCCGTTTGAAGTTTAGTGCGCGAAGCAGGAATTGTGCGCTGGAAAGTACTCGATCGAGTATTATCTTGTTCGATCAAGTCCTTTTTCTACAAGATCGAATGGCTTATTTTTGATAGCGTTCGATCGAGTACCTAAAGTACTCGATCGAGAGATTTTAGCTTGGATTTGTTCGATCGAGTGATATAAAAGTCCTCGATCGAGTATTTAGCTATTATACACGGGTTTCTTAATTCGTGTTAGGTTTATTTTATGCTAATAATTACTTCCCTATATAAAGGAAGTCGTCATTAGGTTAATGATCATCTTATACACTCTTAAACACTGTTTTTCTCTCTTAATTGCTGCTACTTTGTTCTTGCCTCTCTTTACTCCGGATCTTAATTTGTAATTCTCTCTTTACTCTCTTTAATTTGCAATGGTTATTATTTCTTTACCTCTTGTTCTTGTTTTATTTATATTTATACGTAGCTAATTCTCTAATGCTAGGATTAGGGGAGTCATGGTAGTATAGCGATGATGCTTTAATTGGTTAGGAGATTTTATGTGAGAATTGTTTCATTAACAATTTAATTATAATCGTTTAGTTGAATGCATGCAATTGAACTACTTACTCTGGTTAAGTTCAATCCTAGATCGGAAGATTGGAATGAATACACCTGTTATGAGCAATAGACTACACTAGTGAGGGCGGAAGCTAAGCTAGTTGTATTTTAGGGCGGATAGCGGACCGGAAGGACTTTTCCTTTACCCTTCTCACATTAGATCGACTGACCTATCTTTAGCTGACATGTGCATCTATCATGATAACCCGACATCCTGGCATTTTTCTCTCTTTTTGATTTCTCTCTTACTTCATCCCTTGCCTTGCCTTCATTAGCTTAGTAACAACACTCAAACCCCCAAATTGTGAACGTAGAAGGATCGAATTGACAAGTAGATAGTGACCGCCTCCCTGTGGAGATCGACCCTACTTACCGCTGACTTTTGTTAGTAGTACTTAGGTATTTATTTTTGATACTGAAACGACGGTATCAAATTTTGGCGTCGTTGCCGGGGAGGCAACTATTTTATTTACTTGTTTCTATCTGTCTGTCTGTAGCCTCAAGGGATTTATTCCTTGAGGCATCTCATCTTTTTTTCTAGTGTTGTTTTGATAGGCCCTACATGTCCTACCTAGACAGTTCTAGGTAAAAGATCATCAAGGGGAAGGCTTTAGTACCTTTGATCTTCCACCTATGTTCCATCCTATGGCGCAGCAGGTCGTTTACTGTGAGAGATGTGGTGCTGCGGGGCATAATGTTGTCATCTGTCTAGCGGGAAACGACCGTGTCAAAATTTGGTGCGACGAAGTCTATGCGTTTAGGCAGCGTAGACAAGCTAGTCATTCCATTACACATGTGCCGCCACATCCGCTTCAGAAACGAGGCTGTCAAAAGTCTATGTTTACCTGGCCCCCGCAACAACAAACCCTTCCTCCCGTTGAAGAGAATGAAGGGGTTGCTGAATTGAAATCCTTGGTGAAGGCACTTGCACTTCTAGTGCAAGAATCTGATAAAGCTAGGGAAGCTCGTGTCAAGTTATTTGAATCTGAAATAGCTCAATTAGCTGCCGAGATGGACAATAGGAATTCATAGGAGGTACTTGCTATTTGTACTGAGAGCGGTCCTTCTTATGAAGGACCTGAGCTGCCTATTGATGATGAAGATATGTACGACTCGGAAATTGAAGAGCACGAAGCATTTCTCAAGCACCTCACCACGGTTCAGTATCAAACGCTCGATTGAACAGCCCATCCTGTTCGATCGAGTGAATTCTATGAGGAGGAATTCGATCGAGTAGAACTAACCACTCGATCGAACGGTTTGTATGAGGAAGACCTCGATCGAACACCCCACACTGTTCGATCGAGTAATGCTGAAAAAGGGAACCTCGATCGAACACCTTCCCTTGTTCGATCTAGTAAAATGTGTCCTCCGACAATAATGCGATCACGACTGTCGATCATGATGATCACATGTTTAAATCTCGTTTTAAGAATACATGTGGGATGTAATATTTTACAGTCAACTGGTCCACACATATCGGTAATGATTGGTTGACTAGAGTTTGACATTACTGTCGTGCGACGGTGGTGATCAGTTGATCCCCTTAGGTCATACCTATAGGGAAATACTCTTAATTGATTATTTAATTAATCGTATGCCGATACGAGTTAATTAAATTGCTTAAAATTGACGGATGATTTTGTGAGTAAGGTTAACGTGTCTTATTGTAATTCGATTATATTAGATACGGTCTAAGTAATCAAATTGTTTTAGTACTTGGATAAAATTATTGTTTACGAAACAATTGAAATCGAAATTGAATGAATAATTTATTATAAATACAAGTTGTTGTAATTTATAATTTGATAAACCGTTTTGGTACAAGTAATTACGAATTACTAGTCGATTTTGTAAATGACATATTTTATGAGTATGTTGATTTTTAATATGTTAAAAATACATTACAATTTCATAAGTCAAGTAACATGTCACACATGTTACAAATGACAAATGACAAAATAAAATGGACCTCCCATTTTATCTATATGTGCCGAAAATGGAGGGTGTTTAGGATAATATTGTGTTTTTTATTTTAAGTGGAAAACATGATGATTAAAGCCTAATAGTAGCCATGCAATCCTATGTTTCTTGGGAAGAAAATGAGCCTCATGCATTAGCTCCCTCTACCACCCCTCCCACCGGTTTTCCCTATGGAAAACAAAAATGTTTTCCTCTAATTTATTCATCACTTCATCTAATATTTTTCTAGAGTAAGAAAAATTAATCTCTCCATAATTTGTGAAAACTTAGAGAGATAATTACACACAAATCTCTCATCTTGGCCGAAAATTTTCAAGAGCCAATACATAATATTTTGTGTCAATTTTAAGTATAACTTATATTTTTACTAGCTCATATTTATATAAGTTATTAAGAGATTTCTTTGGGTATTCACTTTTGGGAGATGTTCTACTTTGGACCTTTTGTTCATCCATTTTAAGGAAAGCTCAAGAACAAGTAAGAAGGAGATCTTACTTGTGCCCTTTAATCCGAAACATCATAGTAAGAAGTGACGATTTCTTCTCTAGTATTGTTTTAGTTTGCATGCATAAGATCTAGCTTTTATTTTATGACTAAATAAATCTTTTCATATATGAATATGTAAATTAATGAGATTAATAAATCTAACAAGCGGTATCAGAGAGCCTTAGGTTGTTTGCATGCAAATCGGTTTATAGTTTTTCCGAGTTATATGATTAACATACAAAACTAATTAATTTGGTTTTATGAAGATAAACCTAAAAATAACCTTGCATGTTAAAAGTTTCTGGTCCTAAGTGATTTTTAGGACATTTTAGTTTATTTACGGATTTTATTGTTCATTTTATATAATATTGGCATTAAAATGTGACTTTTATGATAAAAATATTATTTTTGGACGAAAAATAGCTAAACTTTGATTTTTTCAGTGGTTTTTGGATATGTTTTCACATATATTATCTACTGATGGCCTGTAAATTTTCATGATAAAATGAGTTGTTTTGCTCGAAATATGGATTTTTCAAGTTAAAATTGTATTTAAATAGGTAAATAGGTTAATATGAGTTATATTTCGAATATGGACATGGAAATTTAGTATGTTGTCACATGAAATTTTACACGATGTGTGTAAAATATTTGGCTATAATGAAGTTTTTATGCATGATTTATGATTTTTTGATGAACAATCACATAAATAGTGACTATAATTAGTAATAATGCTAAAACATACTTCATGACAAAAGAAAATACGTCACATGTTGCATTTTATCATATATTTCAGATCTAAAAGTGAAGAGTTGCTGAATATAATTTTTCTCATATTTTTATGGTCATAATTGTTAAAACCGATAAAACGCAACTTTGTTTTTCTCGATAAATTTTCGAAATTTTTAACCTAAGTTTTGAACATTATGAGTGTCATGGTATTTTTCCAGAATGTTCATGAGTTTAAATTTCAAATTTCGAAATTATTTGAAATTTTTATAATTAAATTGAAGTTTATAGCATATTTTTATGTTTTTGAGTCGATTTATGAACAATATTAAGAAATCAAGTTTAATTATTGTCATATGTTAGTGGAGACTAATTTTGAGTCCTAATATGGTTAGGGTAATTAACTTGTACATAAATATGAATTTATGTAATTATTGTGATTTTAATAAGTTAAATCACGCAAATCCGTAAAAACCGATTAATATACGATATTGGCTCTTAAAAGGCGATTTAGCATAAAATTGAGCATGTTCATACATATTATAATGCTGCATTTTATTTATGATTGTCATATTTTAATTTTATGTAATTTTTTAATTATGTAATTTTACTTAGTATGGCCTTAGTTTTAATTGATATTACCCGAAATGTATGGGAATATCGATTCGGTTGTAATTATTGTGATCTTCTATCACCGTTTTGTAATTTAATAGATTTATTTTTATTTTAATTACAAATGTATAATAGGAAATTATGTAATTCATTTTGTAATTTATTTATTCCGGAGTACCTTGAAGACGGTGCCACTCGAGAAGGCGATCCATCAAAGAAAGTGTTACCTTGAAATGCGTGCCAAGACCGAAGTTCAAGGGACCAAAAGAGTTGGTTTCCGAATTTGTAATAGTTTATTAGATTTACTATTTTAGGAAGGCCATACTAGGATTTTATTTTTATGCTTTGCATTTTATTTATATGTTGCATGCATTGCTAAATCGCCATAACTAAACATGCATTTTAATCGAGTTTATCGACCGTGTCAATTACAATTATCGTAGTTCACCGCTTTAGTTCACTTAAAACGTGATAGATAATAAATTGACATGACCTCTCGCTAAAATAAACAATTGAGACTTAGCCTTACCAAAAAGTAGAAACCACGAAAACCTATTTCGTGAGGGAGTGCGCTCGGCCACACCGGGGTACAAACCTTGTTACGTAGGGGGAGTGGGTGATAAATGTCTATCCATCGAATTCATGTTGATAAGGGATGAATCGGCTACCCCGTGCCCAAGTTAATGTGAATTTGGATCATGGACACATTTATTTGAAATTGGATTGAGCTCAACAGAAGTATTCGTGACCGTAGTCGCATGTGTTCCGGGCTATAGATAAATATTAGAGTAATTTTATCGACCGAGAATTCTAAAAGTAGAATCGATTAAAGAGTTAATCCACCAAGTTATATTGATGAGGGATGAATCGGCTACCCCGTGCCCAAGTTAATATGAATTTGGATCTCGGAATCATTTATAATAGTTGGGTAGAGGTCGCTATATAAATGCTCATATCTTGTTAAAATATTTACAAGTATGATTTAAAAAGACAAATGTTAATATTTCCTTTTCCTCCATACTTGTAGTTCATTACAATGAATCCATCAAACGCTACCACACCAATAACTATTGAGTCATCCCACAATGTTTTTGACGATGTTTGCTCCAACAATGATTTCGACACTACTAGAGAACTTCATTTTGGTATAGGTTCGGATGGAAACCTTAACTTCATCACTTCTACTATACCACCTACTACTACTAGATCTCGTGTGGGCCCGTCTCAGGAAGACCGCCTCATACAATCTATAGGATCTTTGTCTCTGGAAGATAAAGATGCCGAAACTAGTGGGAGCTCGAGCAATCAAGTTCTTGCTTCAAAGGGCAAAAAGTTCAAGAAGAAGGGAAAGAAAGTGAAAAACTTCAAGCAAGTTGATGATGAGTGCCATTATTGCTATGGCATGGGACATTGGCTTAGGAATTGTCCCGTATATTTGCGAAATATAAGGGAAGGAATCATCGTTCCAAAAGGTAAAATTCCTAAGGAAATTTATGTTATTGATGTAAATTATACTTCCACTACAACATGGGTACTGGATACCGGTTGTGGTTCTCACCTTTGTAATCATTTACAGGGGTTAAGAGACGTGAAGAGGCTTAGCAAAGGAGATGTGGATCTACGCCTTGGAAATGGAGCTCGAGTAGCGGCCGAATCCAAAGGAACTTATGTGTTTGCTTTGCCTAATGGATTTGAGTTGTATTTACATAATTGTTTTTATGTGCCTACACTTTCTAAAAACATTATTTCAATCACTATGTTGGACATGGACGGTTTTTGTTTTGTCATTAAAAACAATCGTTGTATATCTCAAGGAACGATTTGGTTATAGGCCAAGTTCCTTCCATTAATGGAATTTACATCTTAGAAACCTCGAATCCGACTAATGACATCTACAACATTTAATCAAAGAAACTCAAATCAAGTGATCCAAATGAATCGTTCATTTGGCATTGTCGATTAGGTCACATAAACGAAAATCGCATCAAAATATTAATTTCGACTGTTGTGATTACACCATTTGATTACCAATCATATGGAACATGCGAATATTACCTTCTTGGCAAAATGACTCGTAATCCTTTTAGCGGTAAAGGAACTCGAGCTAGTGAACTATTGGGACTCATACATACCGATGTGTGTGGACCAATGAGTATCACCGCTCGAGGAAACTATGACTACTTCATAACCTTCACCGATGACTTGAGTAGATATGGGTATATCTATTTAATGAAGCATAAAAGTGAAGCTTTTGAGAAATTCAAGGAATTTCAAAATGAAGTAGGTAACCAATTGAACAAAAGGATAAAAACACTACGATCCGATCGTGGTGGAGAATATGTTAGCCATGAATTCGATTCACACTTGAAAGGTTGTGGTATTATATCACAACTCTCTCCACCCGGAACACCACAACTCAATGGTGTTGCCGAAAGGAAAAATCGAACCCTACTTGATATGGTTCGATCCATGATGAGTCAAACCGAGTTACCGAACTCGTTTTTGGGATTTGCAATCCAAACTGCAATTATATCTTTGAATAATAGTCCCACAAAGGCAACCGAAAAGACTCCATATGAGATGTGGACAGGAAATATTCCTAAAATATCCTATATGAAGATTTGGGGATGTAATGCTTACGTCAAGGCAAAGACCGACAACAAGCTTGCCCCAAGATCCGAAAAATGCATCTTTGTAGGTTACCCCGTGACCTCTCAAGGATATTACTTCTACAACCCTCAAGAAAACAAAGTGTTTGTGTCTTGCGAGGCTGTCTTCTTAGAAAGAGAATTTATTTCTAAGAGACAGAGTGGGAGAAATTTTGAACTTGATGAAGTTCAAGAGCCACAAACCGAGGTAGAGACGCAAGAAGATGTTCCTTCGTCGTCTAGCGCGGTTGTCCCTCCTCCTCTTAGAAGAACGGGCCGAGTTATTCGCCATCCCAATCGATATGTGGGACTTATCGAAGAAGATGGAACACTCGATGTGTTGCTTTTAGAAAGTGATGAGCCCGCCACCTACAAAGCCGCAATCTCTAGTCCAAATTCCTCCTTATGGCTTGAAGCCATGAAGTTCGAGATGGATTCTATGCATGAAAACCAAGTTTGGAAATTGGTGGATTTGCCTAAAGGGGCAAGACCTCTTCAATGCAAATGGATTTTCAAGGTCAAGAATGGCATAGAAGGACATGATGATGTCTACAAAGCTAGGCTAGTGGCAAAAGGATTTACCCAAGTCCAAGGTCTTCATTATGATGAAACCTTCGCCCCCGTAGCCATGCTAAGATCCATACGGATTTTGTTAGCGAATGCCGCATTTCATGATTATGAAATATGGCAAATGGATGTCAAAACCGCTTTTCTAAATGGGCATTTAGAAGAGGAGGTGTACATGATACAACCCGAAGGTTTTGTTGATTCTAAAAATCCTAACAAAGTATGCAAACTTAAGAGATCCATTTATGGACTTAAGCAAGCATCAAGAAGTTGGAATCATCGATTCGATCATGTGATAAAAGAGAATGGTTTCACTCAAAGTGTTGAGGAACCATGTTTATACATGAAATTTAGTGGGAGCAATGTTGTGTTCCTAATCTTGTATGTCCATGACATACTACTCATTGGAAATGATATTCCAATGTTGTCTTCAGTTAAGAAGTGGTTAGGTAACCACTTCCAAATGAAGGATTTAGGAGAGGCACAACGCATATTAGGTATCCGGATCCATAGAGATAGATCCAAGAGGATATTGGCACTAAGTCAAGAATCTTATGTTGATAAGATTCTTTGACGTTTCAGCATGGACAAATCAAAAAGGGGATTGGTACCTATGGTAACTAGGACAATATTGAGCAAGTCTCAATCGCCCTCCGAACCCCATGATGTTGAACGCATGAAGTTGATCCCTTATGCTTTCGCTGTTGGATCAATCATGTATGCCATGATATGCACACGTCCTGATGTCTCGTATGCCTTGAGCATGGTAAGTAGATATCAAGGAAATCCAGGTGAGAGTCACTAGATAGCCGTCAAGAACATCCTTAAGTACTTGAGAAGAACTAATGATTCTATCTTAGTGTTTGGAGGAGACACAGAGCTCCGTGTTAATGGTTACACGGACTTAAGTTTCCAAACGGATAGAGATGACATGAAATCACAAGCTGGTTTCGTTTTCATGCTCAATGGTGGTGCTGTTAGCTGGAGAAGCTTCAAGGAAAGTGATGGATGGATTCAACAACGGAGGCTGAGTACATTGCAACATCAGAAGCTGCCAAGGAAGCTGTTTGGATCAGGCAATTCACGGAAGGTCTAAGAGTAGTACCTACCTCCAATGATCCCATCACTCTCTATAGTGATAATAGTGGGACAATCTTCCAAGCTAAAGAGCCAAAGTCTAGTAATAGATCTAGACATGTACTTAGAAAATATCATGTAATTAGAGATTTTATTGAAAGAAAGGAAATTGCGATATGTAAGGTTGGGACGGATGATAACATAGCTGATCCGCTCACCAAGCCTTTATCGCAGGCTAAGCATGATGGACATGTTGCGTCCATGGGACTTAAACGCATGCCAGTTTTTGGTTAGATTTTGATATGAAATAAAAGAGTTGTTTTATTTGCTCATGTGCATAATCACATTTGTCTTTTATTTTTTCATTACTTTGTCATATTCAAATGGGTTGTGGAGACAAGATTGAACCCCATTAAGGTGAACTAAATAGACATAGTAATCGCTCATAGTCACTTGTATGAGGTGACGTCTCGAAGTGACTAGATTGTGATGCGATTGATGGCAAGTTCAAGTGCCATAGAGTCATATGAGAATGACTAGTCGATCACATAGGCAGACTATTAGGAACACTTTGTCGGGCTAATGACCGCTTATAGAGTTCTGGCAAATTTATAGAGCCTGGTCGTGGCGAGAGCTACTATAGTATTCTAATGAGTCGATTCTTTTGACTAAAGACTATTCGCCTAAGGTGGCACAGTTTCAGATTAACTTTGATTTATGTTACTACGACCTTCGTAAATGGGGTCAAATGGGCATATTTTGGGTTATGATGGCTGTGGCTAGTCGAAGGGAATATGTGCGATAGAAATTGTCCACCCCTTATCAGGGTTATAACAATATCTCAGGGCCACTCGAGGAGTAATGAACCGGAAATGCGTGGCCACGCTCGGAAGGTATCTATGGTAGATAAATCCGGTCAATCAGTTAATCTCCAGATCGAGGAAACCACTCTCGATATGATGACTTGCAAGTACGATCTGAAAGACACCTTGCATTGAGTGGGAGATAGTAATAGGACAAGAGAATTGGTGACGCACACTTGTCGAGGACAAGTGGGAGATTGTTGTAATATGTGTCCTCCGACAATAATGCGATCACGACTGTCGATCATGATGATCACATGTTTAAATCTCGTATTAAGAATACATGTGGGATGTAATATTTTACAGTCAACTGGTCCACACATATCGGTTATGATTGGCTGATTAGAGTTTGACATTACTGTCGTGCGACGGTGGTGATCAGTTGATCCCCTTAGGTCATACCTATAGGGAAATACTCTTAATTGATTATTTAATTAATCTTATGCTTATACGAGTTAATTAAATTGCTTAAAATTGACGGATGATTTTGTGAGTAAGGTTAACGTGTCTTATTGTAATTCGATTATATTAGATACGGTCAAAGTAATCGAATTGTTCTATTACTTGGATAAAATTATTGTTCACGAAAGAATTGAAATCGAAATTGAATGAATAATTTATTATAAATACAAGTTGTTGTAAATTTATAATTTGATAAACCGTTTTGGTACAAGTAATTACGAATTACTAGTCGATTTTGTAAATGACATATTTTATGAGTATGTTGATTTTTAATATGTTAAAAATACATTACAATTTCATAAGTCAAGTAACATGTCACACATGTTACAATTGACAAATGACAAAATAAAATGGACCTCCCATTTTATCTATATGTACCGAAAATGGAGGGTGTTTAGGATAATATTGTGTTTTTTATTTTAAGTGGAAAACATGATGATTAAAGGCTAATAGTAGTCATGCAACCCTATGTTTCTTGGGAAGAAAATGAGCCTCATGCATTGGCTCCCTCTACCACCCCTCCCACCGGTTTTCCCTATGGAAAACAAAAATGTTTTCCTCTAATTTATTCATCACTTCATCTAATATTTTTCTCGAGTAAGAAAAATTAATCTCTGCATAATTTGTGAAAAATTAGAGAGATAAATACACACAAATATCTCATCTTGGCCGAAAATTTTCAAGAGCCAATACATAATATTTTGTGTCAATTTTAAGTATAACTTATATTTTTACTAGCTCATATTTATATAAGTTATTAAGAGATTTCTTTGGGTATTCACTTTTGGGAGATGTTCTACTTTGGACCTTTTGTTCATCCATTTTAACGAAAGCTCAAGAACAAGTAAGAAGGAGATCTTACTTGTGCCCTTTAATCCGAAACATCATAGTAAGAAGTGACGATTTCTTCTCTACTATTGTTTTCGTTTGCATGCATAAGATCTAGCTTTTATTTTATGACTAAATAAATCTTTTCATATATGAATATGTAAATTAATGAGATTAATAAATCTAACAGTTCGATCGAGTGAACTGTGTGAAGAAACTCCTCGATCGAGCATTATGCATTCTCGACCGAGCGATATAGCCACGGAGAGCAATGCTATGTCATCTTGGTTCGTTTTGGATGGCGATTTTGATGAAGACAATGGCTATGGCGAATCCCCCATTTTAAAAGCCGAGCTGGATGCGTTGGAGGCTGCGATTTACGGGATAGAACCCACAGAGGAGGGGAATGAGAAGGTAGCTGAGTCCGGAAATGTTCCTAGCACGGTAGAGGTAATACATTCTTTTATCAATGATTCCGACGTTATAAGCAACCAACCTGAGGTAATTGGCGATCATTTTATTATTATTGCTATAAATAGTACACTACCTCACATGACTTATGCTTTATATTTCAATACTCCATCCCCTCCCAGTTGGATAAATAAGCTTATAAAGTTTCACCATATTTGTCATCGAATATTCGTTAGGCTGAGACGACACTTTCGTTGGCTTTCATTTGGCCTTTTTCTATTTTGGTGCTACTTATGCTCTTGTGTAGCACATGCGCAGATTTATGATCTAATGCTAAGAGCTTTGAGTTGCTTTGATCGTGACCACTGGATTGGCTGGGGTGATGAAGAAAAGAAGGTCGAGCTGGGACCTGTCTGAAACTAGCGCTATCCGGGAGGCAACCCGAGATTTAAATTTTTAGTTGATTTACTTTTCAGTTTTTGTTGTGTGTGTAATAAATGGTTTTTAAGCCATAGACTGTGAACGATTTAGAATTGGTTTTTGGTCGTTATTTGTCTGCAGGTACCACTCGATCGAGCATTCTTTTTACTCGATCGAGTGCTTGAGCTATTTAATCGAACACTCCTCCTCCTCGATCGACCACCTACAGAAACAGACATTTCGATCGAGTAACCTTTCTCCTCGATCGAACAGTTTTGCAGCCTAATGTACTCGATCGAGTTCTAAATCCTCTCGATCGAGTACTATCGAGTAAGTTGGCTTGATCTGCTTCCAATGACGCTGTTATGGAGCTGTTTAGCGACCTCTCAAGTTGCTTGCTGGTTTGGGGAGGTCCCTACTTCGCGTTATCTTGTAAGTTTTCTATAGCTTCTCTCTCTCCTTTTCAGTTTGCATTTTCCTTTCCCTATTTTTGGGTACAATGAGGGCATTGTACGGTTTGGTTTAGGGAGGTTATGCATCCATATCTGCGTCTGCATGTTGTTTTTATTGCATTTCTGTTGTCACGTTTAATTTCTGTATGCATTGTTGTTTATTTTTATAAAATCAAAAATCTCATAAAAATAGAAAAATTTCTAAAAAAAAAATCAAAAAATTCCACGTTTATTTTAGCATATAGGTGGAGTCGGAACGGTATATTTTGATGATGAAATTGCACTATGATTTGTCACTTTGCTTAAGCCTTGCATTAAACTGTTATCTTTTAGGTTTGTCTTATTGCATATCTACGAGTTAATGTTAAAATTTAGCTGAACAAATAGACTTGACCTGATAATTTTGGCAAACTACTTATAATTTCTAAGTTTTAGAGCCTTATAAACCGGTGTCATTCATTGTAACACCCCCATACTCCGAGTGCCTTACCAGGACCACTCAGGTATGGAGACATCACCATCTCGGTTGCCCGAGGTATGATAATCAAACAACAGCGATAAAGAAACAACATTATTTAAATAATAATTAACGTTTAAAGTGATTACATGCCAAAAGCCAAAACTGATAAAGAGATACAAGTTCTCCAAAACTATCTACTATCAAAAGACTATAAAACTATCAATCACAGCGGAAGACTTCTAAAGCGCATCGTGGTGACTCCTCCCGATTATCCCATACGCATCGGCTCATACCGCTCAATAATCGCTCACCACCCCGAATGGATCACCACGAGTTTTTAAAACATTTAAACGGGTCGTACTAATCACACAATTAATATAGATAACCATAACAAGACACACAGGACAATTTGAATCTGTCACACACACACACACACACACCAACTCCCATCATCTCAATACCGACCGTCCTTTGGACCACCACGCGATGGGGGACCGCAGCCGTTCCCACCTAAGCCCCGCTCATCGTACGAGCGATAACCCTGTCCATTAATGTGCACATCCCCTTTCGTGGCGGGTTCCACGAAGGGCGAAACTAGGGCGTGAGATCACTCCCGCAAGTGACCCCACTCAGCCGAGAACGCATCTCGAGAGCCATAGAAACCAATCACAATCACAATCACAATCATAATCACAATCATCATATCAAACAACTAACTACAAAGACATCACCAATATCCCATTATGGGACTAATACCGAGTAGGAAATCCCACCGGAAAGCACACAAGCGAGACGGTATCTACAATTTGTCTCAAAACGCCTCTTCTATGAACTCTCCTCCTAACATATACACATGAATACTACTATTCAATCACTTATTCATAAAAACCCCCAATTACTAAATTAGGGTTTCACTAATCTCAACAAAACGTTATAAAAATTATGCTAGAAGCTTACCCTTGACGCAAGGAATCCAACGACACAAACTACGATGCAAACCGACCGTAAAGTCGATCTCCGGAATTGTCAAGAACGCGATTAGGAAGAAGGACCAATGCTTTCTCTCTTAAACAGGTTTTAGGTTTTGGCAAAAGTGTTTTAGAATAAAGACGAATATGTTTATATACCTTAATCGCGTAATTAACAAAACCCGAGAAAAACCCCGATAAACCTGGGACACTCGATCGAGTACCCAAGGTACTCGATCGAGTACCCCTACTCGATCGAGTGCCCCTGACTACTCGATCGAGTGCCCAACAGTCAGAAACTATTTTATTTCGCAACATACCCTTACTCGACAGAGTAAGGCCTACTCGATAGAGTACCCCAAGACTTATAAATACGGAGTATTACAGTCTTCCCTCCTTAAAAAGAACTTCGTCCCCGAAGTTCAACCCATACATAAAAACAACCATACTAGCTCGACTAAGACACGACAACATAACTAAGAACTCAAGAACTCGACCAAACATAAAACATGAACTTTTAACACCCACTCCACCAACTATGTTTACTTCCCTAACATGACTCACGATATCGTATCCACCACATATATATCTCTCACGACACCCAATCCATACATAACCAACTGCCATCCTCTAACGCTGCTAGCTCCATAATATCATCCACTATCAAATCCAAAATCAAGACACTCATAGACATCAAACGGAATGTTACATTCTACCACCCTTAAAAGGAACTTCGTCCTCGAAGTTTACTCACACTCATAAACATCCTCGTTCAACTGCCAAGACTATCGAACTCATAACCATCATCATCCAACTGTCAACACTATCCAAATATTCTCACACTCCTAAACGTAGAACTACTACCAGTCCGGTCATGACCTTTAACAAAATTAACCACAACACGAATCAACCTTTTATTCGACATCAAGACTCAAACTTCCAAATATAATACCATATGCACACCCATCAAAATCTCTTTTATCACATCCTACTCCTCTTAAGATAAATGTTACGTCCTCGTAACTCACTAATACTAAATCCTAGATACATCTCATTACCCTCTTTACCACCACATGTACAAGACAACCGTTTATAAACCAAACACTCACCATGCATATATCTAAGGCTCTCTTACTTAAACAATTCTCATACTTTAATTCACTCATCAAACCACCTAACTTATACCTCAAAATCTTTAGCTTAACCCAAAACTTCAACTCTTCCACATTACCGCAACACGACATACCTCTCTATATAAACTATATAAAACTCCCATTGCCAAAAGCATAACTCACGATCCACACTCGTTACGTACACGCACACTAGATCCTCAAGTTCTTTCTTCCATTACCGCAAAACTCATACACAACTTAACATGACACTACTTCCCAACACCCTACACTCACTGTCTCAACAAAAGATTATGAACCACCTGCATCTTTCGGGTCATTACCACACATGTTCTACGACTCACTTGCCATTACCATGTCTACTGAAACCTTAACTAGAACCAGATCATAATTATTGTAACAACCTCTCACAACCGTGTCCCATTAACAGAATGTCACTATACTATGAGTCTATGACAACAACGAAAACATATACAACTCTATGTATATCATACTCTACCCTCATTCCCAACTTAACCAGGTAAAGAATACATCAATAAACAAGACAACTCTATCTATCTACACAAATGAAACTCTCGGGAACAACATCAAACAAAACAACAATCTATGTATAACTGCTATGTACTTTCGAAACTCGAATCATAATCATCCTGCCTACTCCACCACAACCGGTGACGGCATCACAACACCGCCACCAACAGCCACACCGCAGTGCGAAAATACCCGCATCACAACACTAAATATCGTGCCCGGATCACCACCCGAGGCACCACAACCACATCAATAGACATCACAACTGCATACGATTCCCATAAACACTGACTGAGCATAACTTCTCAGACAAGAAAAACTTACTCAAATCCACTTTATTAAATCACCACGCAACACATTATATGGATAAACAGATAAGCATCTCATGAACATCATCTCTACCATTTCACGGAATACACATGTGTTATTAATACACATAAAATTATAACTAGCCATGTCAAATTAATCAAATTATTACCTTTTTGGACATCATTCAATTAAATTACCGTGTCCAACATATATATATTACAGAACATTCATAAAACAACTTTATAATTATCACACCATACCACTTCTTATGAGGTCAGAACCTCACACAAACATTTACACATATCATAGACCCGTAATCACAACCAACTAGTCAATCCTGACTACGTAAGTTACCACTCGATAAAGGTTACCTGTCGCCCGAGTTTAACTCATATGCCCCTCATAACATATTCCCCCATTCGCACCACCATCACTTCCGCCAAATATAACTATACCTTTACTATTCAACTATTAGCATCCGCCTCATCTACCCACATCTTATACCCTCTCACAATCATACACAACAATCAGGTCCCTACCAAATCAACCTCTTTAGAATTGCTACCTTTGTAATATACCATCACCCTTAACCACTAGTGACAAACGATAACACTACCACTGTCCGAACATCAAACCTCTTACACTCATCTCTAAACATCACGATTTCTTTCCTATCTTTGGTTGACATTCCAAATAACAAGCATCGAATCCATCAACAAAATTACCTCAACATTCTTCCCAATACTATCCTTAATTGTATCATCATCTAACTCTCCACCAAAATCTCGTATCGTGCAAATACTCCACCAACTTCATACTCCCGTAATTCCTCAAAACTCATGATCAATCATATTGTCCTGAAACTTCTATATAATCATTAGCTAATATCCTCATGATAATATCATAAATCTCGACGATTCCTTACTTCTATATCACATAACTCTGGTCAACATTTTTCCTCAACTTACTTTTATCCTTCTTTTCTCTTTACACTCAACAATAACAATTAATAGTTCAACTCCTTATTCCTTCTAGCTAACTCTTTAGAAATCCAGTTACCCCTTCGTTGCTCCAAAACTCAAATTCCATTATTTTCTACCGACATCATCTCACTCTTTCTTACCATGGATCTTCTCTTATTATGCTATCACTCACACTTGCCACTAATCTATCCATAAAATCCACGTTCATTCTCCCTTTTTACATCTCTAGAAATCAAAATTCTCTTTTTATACCGTTAATTGCCCAAGGAAATCGCACATTAGTTTCGTCTCTCGGTGACACAAATTTCCAAACTCAGTCACTATCTGCAAATCCACGTCGCGACATATCCCATTAAGTTCACTATATACCACTCGTCTCAATTCCTCTAAAACGACCTTTCATTACATATATTCTTACTCAACACTATTTCTAACCATCTCCCTCCATAATCCGTTATACATCTCAAGTTGTCACTAACCATATCCTTACTCTCAATCCTTTCATTCTCACGTTCCTTAGACTCACATCATCCATTGCCCACATTCACATACTTTTACGTTACTCAACACACACTCTTATCACTCATCTCATTTCATCTCAGAAAACATGCTCTATGTCTTAATTAAGCCATAACAATCTTCCTTTTCTTTTTCCACTATCTATTACAACCACGTATAACTCATGTCCTCCCACCGAACTCATACTCAACACAGGTGCCACTCACTACACCACAAGATTGGGTAACTTACGCGTCAAGACCAACATACATGTAAAACAATGCATAAAGAAGCAAAATAATAACTTTGAATTAAACATAATATGCAACGAATTCAAAAGATAAGCACATGACCCAAAACAGGGGTCACTAGATCGAGTACAGGACACTCGATCGAGTAAGGGACTTACTCGATCGAGTAGGTGAAGATCAGAAGCACGTAAAACAAATCACCAGGGCTACTCGATCGAGTAACTAACGTACTCGATCGAGTGCCCCCTTACTCGATCGAGTACCGAGGATACTCGATCGAGTACCCCAATTCACAGCACTGTCCAGTTTTCGTAAAACAGTCATAACTCACTCATTTCTTGGTCGATTTGGGCGTGTGACCTATCGTTAGAATCGTAAAAGGACAAGCTATCATCTCCAATTGGAATCACATCAAAATCATTTATGCATCTCAAGTTATAACAGTTTAAAGACAACCTCTTTATAAACGAAAAACACAATTATTGATTTTTACTTCCCAAACGACTTAAACAACAACCAAGCAAACAAAACCAGTCTAAAACTCATAAAACCAGTATTCGTAATCATATGTTACTATTTTCAAAAATCAAGCAACAACATTCATCATGCACATAGGTTATTTAACTTGTCAATCACGATTTACCCACATAAACATGCTCCACCCATGAATTTCATATTCTTATGCAATTACTTACTTAATCTCTTCCAACTAATTCATCAATTACAGCTACACACTTCTTACAACATATACCCATGAACAATCGTGGACAAGTACATAAACTTATCATACAACTCTATGCAAATAAAATATACGTATACAACACAACATTCCTATTCACATGTTATTATTATGTCACATTATGAATCATCCATCATGTTTCTCATTCCAACCACGATTCTATATATTTCATCAACAAGTTTCCTCATATCCCCATTTTCTTTCACATGCTCAACTTTCTACTTCAACATCCAACAATTAACACATTCCATCACATTCATAAACCAGTTAACCAAACACACATACGACTCGACAAACACTTCCCCCATGTGACCGGTTCAAAGTTGTAGGGCGACCCCCGCGACTTTAGGACGTCTCCCAAGCCTTTGCACTAGCTCCTACAACTTTTACCCCGGGTTCATTTTAATTGACTCCCTATGTTCATTAAGTTCATTGGTTACGGGTTTCGGGATCGTCGCTCGATACCATTTGTAACACCCCATACTCCGAGTGCCTTACCGGGACCACTCGGTATGGAGACATCACCATCTCGGTTGCCCGAGGTATGATAATCAAACAAACGGCGATAAAGAAACAACATTATTTAAATAATAATTAACGTTTAAAGTGATTACATGCCAAAAGCCAAAACTGATAAAGAGATACAAGTTCTCCAAAACTATCTACTATCAAAAGACTATAAAACTATCAATCACAGCGGAAGACTTCTAAAGCGCATCGTGGTGACTCCTCCCGATTATCCCATACGCATCGGCTCATACCGCTCAATAATCGCTCACCACCCCGAATGGATCACCACGAGTTTTTAAAACATTTAAACGGGGTCGTACTAATCACACAATTAATATAGATAACCATAACAAGACACAGACAACCGAATCACACACACACACACACACACCAACTCCCATCATCTCAATCTCGATGTCCACTTTGGACGACCACGCGATGGGGGACCGCAGTTCCCACCTAAGCCCCGCTCATCGTACGAGCGATAACCCCGTCCATTAATGTGCACATCCCCTTTCGTGGCGGGTTCCACGAAGGGCGAAACTAGGGCGTGAGATCACTCCCGCAAGTGACCCCACTCAGTCGAGAACGCATCTCGAGAGCCATAGAAACCAATCACAATCACAATCACAATCATAATCACAATCATCATATCAAACAACTAACTACAAAGACATCACCAATATCCCATTATGGGACTAATACCGAGTAGGAAATCCCACCGGAAAGCACACAAGCAGACGGTATCTACATTTTGTCTCAAAACGCCTCTTCTATGAACTCTCCTCCTAACATATACACATGAATACTACTATTCAATCACTTATTCATAAAAACCCCCAATTACTAAATTAGGGTTTCACTAATCTCAACAAAACGTTATAAAAATTATGCTAGAAGCTTACCCTTGACGCAAGGAATCCAACGACACAAACTACGATGCAAACCGACCGTCGATCTCGGGAATTGTCAAGAACGCGATTAGGAAGAAGGACCAATCGCTTTCTCTCTTAAACAGGTTTTAGGTTTTGGCAAAAGTGTTTTAGAATAAAGACGAATATGTTTATATACCTTAATCGCGTAATTAACAAAACCCGAGAAAAACCCCCGATAAACCGGACACTCGATCGAGTACCCAAGGTACTCGATCGAGTACCCCCCTACTCGATCGAGTGCCCCAGCTACTCGATCGAGTGCCCAACAGGTCAGAAACTATTTTATTTCGCAACATACCCTTACTCGACAGAGTAAGGCCTACTCGATAGAGTACCCCAAGACTTATAAATACGGAGTATTACATTCATGACGGATTTCATGTAGGATTGTGAGTAGTTACTCCTTGCATAACATGTTCATTAATTTGCACGAATATGAAATTCAATTGCTTTTTGCCTACATACATTCGGGTTAGTGGTTGGTGTCACATGCAGGGAGGTGCTTACATTTCCTCTTTCTTTCATTTTTACCCATTTAGCTCCACATTTAGCCAAATTTGCCATTTGACCATTAACTACATCCAAATTTAGCATGCCTTGTCAAGCTAGTTTAGTGTATGTTTTGCGGTATATAATTTATCGTGCCGAGTTTGATTTGTATTGTATTGATTTGGAGTCGGTAATTTATGAAGGAGAAGGAGGATGAAATGAAAAAAAAGAAGTTGAAAAGAAAAAAAAGAATTCGAAAAAAAAAACAGAAAAAAGAAAAAAAAAAGAAATCGAGAAAAGAAGAAGGAGAAAAAAAAAAGATGTTTGATTGTTGACGGTTTCACTCCTATGCTTTATTTATATCTATTGAGGAGTATTTTTGGTTCGGTTTAGTGAGTTTGAATGCCAAATATGGGCGTTGTGCTTAATTTTAATGGATTAGAAATGGATATGTTCCATTTGGTCTTGTTCAGGTACTAGCTTGGCCGCCTATACCCTCACATTTCCAATAATATTTTGCCTTTTCTTACTCATTACCTCACTTTACCATACTTTTGTAAGCCCTCGGCTGTGATAGGACCTTAATTGGTTGCAATGTATGTACGGTAGTTAGAATTGTCTATCATATTAGCTGCATGCATGTTTATGTGGGTCGTAGTTTAGGTGAGCGACTATTTTTCTTCTTCTCTTAAAATTCATATGCTTACCCTTTGCTTCATGAGAGAAGAGTGACCTGTGAGAGTCCATCATTAAAGGTCTTGCAAGGTCGACAGTTCAGCTTTATTATAAACATCTTACAACTCGTTTGCATTTGACAGTTTTTGCTATAAGTGTTAGTTTGTTGCATTAAATCGGTTTAAGTGGACAATTTGTAGCTAGCTCTGAGTTTTCTTTTATGATCCATTAGTTTTGCATATAGTTTGCTTGGGGACAGGCAAAGGTTTGGTTTGGGGAAGTTTGATGCGTGCTTTTTATATAAACTCTTTGTACCGTATTTGCACGCATCTCTATGCATTTTGTGTAGTGTTTAGCTACAAATGTCCCCCGAATTGTCTACTTTGGTTTCTCTTGTATTATTTGCAGGTATGAACCGGAGAGGAGCGAAATCAAGCTTAATACATGTCCCTATGCATTTATTTAGGAGATGAGTTGAGTCGGAGCTTTGAAAATACTAATTATGACGCGCAAAGAACTAAGATAGCTAGGCGAGCAAAGGATGATTTCAAATTACTAGTGCCTACTTGGAAGAGCCATATCTCGATTTCTACAACGGATTTTCAGATTATTCTAGTTGGAGATGAAAGCTTGTCCTCTTAGCTTTCCAACGCCACATGAAACGCTATGTTTGCCCAAGTAACGAAGAAATGGCAGCCGTTTGAAATTCAGTGCGCGAAGCAGGAACTCTGCGCTGGAAAGTACTCGATCGAGTACTATCTTGTTCGATCAAGTACTTTTTCTACTCGATCGAATGGCTTATTTTTTATAGTGTTCGATCGAGTACCTAAAGTACTCGATCGAGAGGTTTTAGCTTGGATTTGTTCGATCGAGTGATATAAAAGTCCTTGATCGAGTATTTAGCTATTATACACGGGTTTCTTAATTCGTGTTAGGTTTATTTTATGCTAATAATTACTTCCCTATATAAAGGAAGTCGTCATTAGCTTAATGATCATCTTATACACTCTTAAACACTGTTTTTCTCTCTTAATTGCTGCTACTTTGTTCTTTCCTCTCTTTACTCCGGATCTTAATTTGTAATTCTCTCTTTACTCTCTTTAATTTGCAATGGTTATTATTTCTTTACCTCTTGTTCTTGCTTTATTTATATTTATGCGCAGCTAATTCCCTAATGCTAGGATTAGGGGAGTCATGGTAGTATAGCGATGATGCTTTAATTGGTTAGGAGATTTTATGTGAGAATTGTTTCATTAACAATTTAATTATAATCGTTTGGTTGAATGCATGCAATTGAACTAGTTAATCTGGTTAAGTTCAATCCTAGATCAGAAGATTGGAATGAATACACCTTTTATGACCAATAAACTACACTAGTGAGGGTGGAAGCTACGCTAGTTGTATTTTAGGGCGGATAGCGGACCGGAAGGACCTTTCCTTTACCCTTCTCACATTAGATCGACTGACCTATCTTTAGCTGACCTGTGCATCTATCATGATAACCCGACATCCTGGCATTTTTCTCTCTTTTTGATTTCTCTCTTACTTCATCCCTTGCCTTACCTTCATTAGCTTAGTAACAACACTCAAACCCTCAAATTGTTACCGTAGACGGATCGAATTGACAAGTAGATAGTGACCGCCTCCCTGTGGAGATCGACCCTACTTACCGCCGACTTCTGTTAGTAGTACTTAGGTATTTATTTTTGGTACTGAAACGACGGTATCAAATTTTGGCGCAGTTGCCGGGGAGACAACTATTTAATTTACTTGTTTCTATCTGTCTGTCTGTAGCCTCAAGGGATTTATTCCTTGAGGCATCTCATCTTTTTCTCTAGTGTTGTTTTGATAGGCCCTACAGGTCCTACCTAGACAGTTCTAGGTAAAAGATCATCAAAGGGAAGGCTTTAGTACCTTTGATCTTCCACCTATGTTCCATCCTATGGCGCAGCAGGTTGTTTACTGTGAGAGATGTGGTGCTGCGGGGCATAATGTTGTCATCTGTCTAGCGGGAAACGACCGTGTCAAAATTTGGCGCGACGAAGTCTATGCGTTTAGGCAGCGTAGACAAGCTAGTCATTCCATTACACATGTGCCGCCACATCCGCTTCAGCAACGAGGCTGTCAAAAGTCTCTGTTTACCTGGGCCCCGCAACAACAAACCCTTCCTCCCGTTGAAGAGAATGAAGGGGTTGCTGAATTGAAATCCTTGGTGAAGGCACTTGCACTTCTATTTCAAGAATCTGATAAAGCTAGGGAAGCTCGTGTCAAGTTATTTGAATCTGAAATTGCTCAATTAGCTGCCGAGATGGACAATAGGCATTCAGAGGAGGTACTTGCTATTTGTACCGAGAGCGATCCTTCCTATGAAGGACCTGAGCTGCCTATTGATGATGAAGATCTGTACGACTCGGAAATTGAAGAGCACGAAGCATTTCTCAAGCACTTCACCACGGTTCAGTATCAATTGCTCGATCGAACACCCCATCCTGTTCGATCGAGTGAATTCTATGAGGAGGAATTCGATCGAGTAGAAATAACCACTCGATCGAACGGTTTGTATGAGGAAGACCTCGATCGAACACCCCACACTATTCGATCGAGTAATGCTGAAAAAGGGAACCTCGGTCGAACACCTTCCCTTGTTCGATCGAGTGAACTGTGTGAAGAAACTCCTCGATCGAGCATTATGCATTCTCGATCGAGTGATATAGCCACGGAGAGCAATGCTATGTCATCTTGGTTCGTTTTGGATGGCGATTTTGATGAAGACAATGGCTATGGTGAATCCCCCATTTTCAAAGCCGAGCTGGATGCGTTGGAGGCTGCGATTTACGGGATAGAACCCACAGAGGAGGGGAATGAGAAGGTAGCTGAGTCCGGAAATGTTTCTAGCACGGTAGAGGTAATACATTCTTTTATCAATGATTCTGACGTTAGGAGCGACCAACCTGAGGTAATTGGCGATCATTTTATTATTATTGCTATAAATAGTACATTACCACACATGACTTATGCTTTATATTTCAATAATCCATCCCCTCCCAGTTGGATAAATAACCTTATAAAGTTTCACCATATTTTCATCGCAAATTCGTTAGGCTTAGACGGCACTTTCGTTGGCTTTCATTTGCCATTTTTCTATTTTGGTGCTACTTATGCTCTTGTGTAGCACATGCGCAGATTTATGATCTAATGCTAAGAGCTTTGAGTTGCTTTGATCGTGACCACTGGATTGGCTGGGGTGATAAAGAAAAGAAGGTCGAGCTGGGACCTGTCTGAAACTAGCGCTATCCGGGAGGCAACCCGGGGTTTAAATTTTTAGTTGATTTACTTTTCAGTTTTTATTGTGTATGTAATAAATGGTTTTTAAACCATAGACTGTGAACGATTTAGAATTGGTGTTTGGTCGTTATTTGTCTGCAGGTACCACTCGATCGAGCATTCTTTTTACTCGATCGAGTGCTTGAGCTATTCGATCGAACACTCCTCCTCCTCGATCGAGCACCTACAGAAACAGACATTTCGATCGAGTAACCTTTCTCCTCGATCGAACAGTTTTGCAGCCTAATGTACTCGATCGAGTACTAAATCCTCTCGATCGAGTACTATCGAGTAAGTTGGCTTGATCTGCTTCCAATGACGCTGTTATGGAGCTGTTTAGCGACCTCCCATGTTGCTGCCTGGTTTGGGGAGGTCCCTACTTCGCGTTATGTTGTAAGTTTTCTACAGCTTCTCTCTCTCCTTTTCAGTTTGCATTTTCCTTTCCCTATTTTTGGGTACAATGAGGGTATTGTACGGTTTGGTTTAGGGAGGTTATGCATCCATATCTGTGTCTGCATGTTGTTTTTATTGCATTTTTGTTGTCACGTTTAATTTTTGTATGCATTGTTGTTTATTTTTATAAAATCAAAAATCTCATAAAAATAGAAAAATTTCTAAAAAAAAATCAAAAAATTTCACGTTACTTTAGCATATAGGTGGAGTCGGAATGGTAAATTTTGATGATGAAATTGTACTATGATTTAGCACTTTGCTTAGGCTTTGCATTAAACTGTTATCTTTTAGCTTTGTCTTATTGCATATCTACGAGTTAATGTTAAAATTTAGCTGAACAAATAGACTTGACCTGATACTTATAATTTCTAAGTTTTAGAGCCTTATAAACCGGTGTCATTCATGACCGGTTTCATTTAGGATTGTTAGTAGTTACTCCTTGCATAACATGTTCATTAATTTGCACGAATATGAAATTCAATTGCTTTTTGCCTACATACATTCGGGTTAGTGGTTGGTGTCACATGCAGGGAGGTGCTTACATTTCCCCTTTCTTTCATTTTTACCCATTTAGCTCTACATTTAGCCAAATTTGCCTTTTGACCCTTAACTACATCCAAATTTAGCCTGCCTTGTCAAGCTAGTTTAGTGTATGTTTTTGCGGTATATAATTTATCGTGCCGAGTTTGATTTGTATTGTATTGATTTGGAGTTGGTAATTTATGAAGGAGAAGGAGGATGAAATGAAAAAAAAGAAGTTGAAAAGAAAAAAAAAAAAAGAATTCGAAAAAAAAAAACAGAAAAAAGAAAAAAAAAAAAAAGAAACCGAGAAAAGAAGAAAGAGAAAAAAAAAGATGTTTAATTGTTGACGGTTTCACTCCTATGCTTTATTTATATCTAATGAGGAGTATTTGTGGTTCGGTTTAGTGAGTTTGAATGCCAAATATGGGCGTTGTGCTTAATTTTAATGGATTAGAAATGGATATGTTCCATTTGGTCTTGTTCAGGTACTAGCTTGGCCGCCTATACCCTCACATTTCCAATAATATTTTGCATTTTCTTACTCATTACCTCACTTTACCAGGCTTTTGTAAGCCCTCGGACCTTAATTGGTTGGAATGTATGTACGGTAGTTAGAATTGTCTATCATATTAGCTGCATGCGTGTTTATTTGGGTCGTAGTTTAGGTGAGCGACTATTTTTTTTCTTCTCTTACAATTCATATGCTTACCCTTTGCTTCATGAGAGAAGAGTGACCCGTGAGAGTCCATCATTAAAGGTCTTGCAAGGTCGACAGTTCAGCTTTATTATAAACATCTTACAACTCGTTTGCATTTGACAGTTTTTGCTATAAGTGTTAGTTTGTTGCATTAAATCGGCTTAAGTGGACAATTTGTAGCTAGCTCTGAGTTTTCTTTTATGATCCATTAGTTTTGCATATAGTTTGCTTGGGGACAAGTAAATGTTTGGTTTGGGGAAGTTTGATGCGTGCGTTTTATATAGACTCTTTGTACCGTATTTGCAAGCATCTCTATGCATTTTGTTTAGTGTTTAGTTACAAATGTCTCCCGAATTGTCTACTTTGATTTCTCTTGTATTATTTGCAGGTATGAACCGGAGAGGAGCAAAATCAAGCTTAATACATGTCCCTATGCATTTATTTAGGAGATGAGTTGAGTCGGAGCTTGGAAACTACTAATTATGATGCGCAAAGAAGTAAGATAGCTAGGCGAGCAAAGGAAGAGTTTCAAATTACTAGTGCCTACTTTGAAGAGTCATATCTCGAGTTATACAACGTATTTTCAGATGATTCGAATGTGAGATGAAAGCTTGTCCTCTTAGCTTTCCAACGCCACCGGAAACTCTCTGTTTTCCCAAGTAACGAAGAAATGGCAGCCGTTTGAAGTTCAGTGCGCGAAGCAGGAATTGTGCGCTGGAAAGTACTCGATCGAGTACTATCTTGTTCGATCGAGTCCTTTTTCTACTCGATCGAATGGCTTATTTTTGATAGTGTTCGATCGAGTACCTAAAGTACTCGATCGAGAGTTTTTAGATTGGATTTGTTCGATCGAGTGATATAAAAGTCCTCGATCGAGTATTTAGCTATTATACACGGGTTTCTTAATTCGTGTTAGGTTTATTTTATGCTAATAATTACTTCCCTATATAAAGGAAGTCGTCATTAGCTTAATGATCATCTTATACACTCTTAAACACTGTTTTTCTCTCTTAATTGCTGATACTTTGTTCTTGCCTCTCTTTACTCCGGATCTTAATTTGTAATTCTCTCTTTACTCTCTTTAATTTGCAATGGTTATTATTTCTTTATATCTTGTTCTTGATTTATTTATATTTATGCGTAGCTAATTCCCTAATGCTAGGATTAGGGGAGTCATGGTAGTATAACGATGATGCTTTAATTGGTTAGGAGATTTTATGTGAGAATTGTTTCATTAACAATTTAATTATAATCGTTTGGTTGAATGCATGCAATTGAACTAGTTAATCTGGTTAAGTTCAATCCTAGATCGGAAGATTGGAATGAATACACCTGTTATGAGCAATAGACTACACTAGTGAGGGCGGAAGCTAAGCTAGTTGTATTTTAGGGCGGATAGCGGACCGAAAGAACCTTTCCTTTACCCTTCTCACATTAGATCGACTGACCTATCTTTAGCTGACATGTGCATCTATCATGATAACCCGACATCCTTGCATTTTTCTCTCCTTTTGATTTCTCTCTTACTTCATCCCTTGCCTTGCCTTCATTAGCTTAGTAACAACACTCAAACCACCAAATTTTGACCTTAGACGGATCGAATTTACAAGTAGATAGTGACCGCCTCCCTGTGGAGATCAACCCTACTTACCGCTGACTTCTGTTAGTAGTACTTAGGTATTTATTTTTGGTACTGAAACGACGGTATCAATTGCCAAAATGTCAAAATTGGCATCGGTTTCGTATGTACAACCGATACAAATATATGTAAATTGCCATCGGTATATAACCGATGCCAATTGAGAAATGTAAATTGGCATCGGTTCCGAATAACCGATGCCAATATGCGTAAATTGGCATCGGTTGTGAATCGATGCCAATTGAAAAAACGGTCATTTACATTGCCTCGATTGGCATCGGTTGCGAACCGATGCCAATCACTGTTTAAAACCGATGCCAATAGCCTTAATTGTACTAGTGCATTCTTCGTATATTTTGTTGAATAGGTCTTCCATTAAAGTAGGAACCATTTCTCTAGGTTTCAATTGTACTTTAGTTGTTGCCTGATTTGTTCTAGTAATACCTATCATACGGCTGGTAAGTTGTTCCTCCTGGTCTGGCCCGGATAGACGGCCTGACCTGTCTTTCCCTCCTGGCTGGTACCTTCCTAGGTATAATATGCTTTGTATTGGATTACTTCCGTTTAGGCTAGGCTTGGTGTTTCTTTGCCTGACTATTGTCTGGTCAGGATAATTCTTGGCCCAACAAACATCATGAATAATGAATAACCTAAAAGAGCAAAAGAACTTTTTTTTTTTAAACTCAGATTACAAAACCAAATTAGTAAAAATCCATTCTCTCGGTTTGCAAGCAACAAATAAACGAAATCAATCAATAAATAAAGTGTAAAACATGAGCAACAACAAAATTTGGATGGTATATGAAAAACAAAGTTAAACAAATGATTCACTTCAAGTTCAAGTTCAAGCCCTGGGCTTAAGTACGATGGTGGAGTGGTTGAGGATACGCATGCTGAATTGACCACCCTTCTCGGTGGTATCAATCTTAGCCTGACCAGGAGGTGGGGAAAGGTCAAAGTTCTGGACAAGGCGACCAAGAGTAATGGAGATGATGGGCATGGCAAGAATGATACCAGGGCAACTCCTTCGACCGACCCCAAAAGGAAGGAACCTAAAGTCATTGCCATTAGCATCAACCTTGGCCTCCTCTTCTAGGAACCTCTCAGGCCTAAACTCCTCAGGCTTTTTCCAGTGTGCAGGGTTGTTGGCGAGCCACCAGGCATTAACAAGGATCTTGCTCTCAGCAGGGATGTCATAGCCGCTTAGCTTGGCATCGTTGAGGTTCATGTGAGGAACTAGTAGTGGAATTGCCATACGTAGCCTTAGTGTCTCCTTGACAATTGCTTGAAGATATGGTAATTTGTGTGTGTCAGGTTCTGTGATTTGGTGGCCCTTTCCTAGTACTGTGTCCAGTTCTTCTCTCAGCTTTTGTTGGATCTCTGGGTGGTTCACTAGCTCTGCTATTCCCCACTCAATTGACCATAGTGTTGTCTCAATTGCTGTATGTTAACGTTTGATCATTTCATTAGTACAGAGTAGTAAATGTTCATGTACTATACCTTTGTGCTATACAAAGCATGTAAATGTTCACGTCGGATTGTATGGCTAATCGATTAATAGGCTGATTTAAGTCAAGTTATATATCAATTCAGTTCATGTCATTTAGAGTTCTATCGGTTACTCCTTGAATCGGTTTTGGTTTACAGCATGGAAGGTTTGATTGGTTATCAGTTAGTATTCTACTCGGTCAGGTCGGTTTAAGTGCATAGCATTTTGGGTTCTATAAGTTATAAGTTTGCTTCAATTCAGGTGGGGTCGGTTTTAATTCGTTTCATCAAATTTCCGGTTTCTGTTGGGGCGGCTGTTATTGGGTGATTCGAGTCAATTATTCATTCGGGTCGGATAAGCTTTTAACAACTGTAGGTGAGACTTGATATCCATACCCGCCCAACCACCCACCAAACCAAATAAATCCACAATGACATAATAATCCTATTTTTGAAGTGGCTTGGGGACTTGGGGAAGGCAATTTATATTCGAAGAAGTAGGGAGACGTACCAGCGACGTTGATGTTCTCAACAATATAAAGTACGTTGGCTTCATTGATTTCTCCCTTCTGTTCTGCGTCGAGGATGTGATCCATGGCACATTTGAGTTCATCTTTGTTTAATGTCTTTGTTCCTGCTAATTTCCTGTATATTTCACAATAAATTATTAATTAATGCTCATGCATGTGCATCTCCAAGCTACCATTATTCACATCACATGGCTCCCTCGCTCCTTCTATGTATGTAATCAGATTTGCATGTGTATGTCCACGTTTTGTTCAAGAATCTTCGGAATTATGTTCATTGTATCCAATTTTCTAATACTAGTGGTACTAGGACCATGCATGTGTGCACGTTTTGTTCAAGCAATCTGTTCTTCTATTTTCATTTTTATTGTGTGCCACCAACACTTTACACTTCAATACTTCGTGCAAGACTTGCACACTAAATCTCATAGCGGAATGCATTCACTTACTCACCAAACCAAGGGCGACTAAGTGCTAATTTATTCAGTGACATATACCTAAACTTAAATTGTTAGGGAACCTTCCGATATAACTAAAGTAGTCCAATGCATGTAACGACTTTGAAATTAATTTACTCCCTATTTAATAAGGGAAAAAATTGCTTATATGAGAACCTTGTACATGTAAGATCAATTCAATCTTACAGAAATAAAAAAAAATCAACTCATTCATTTTTATAAATGTAGATTTGACAATATACCTAACATTCGGTGGGGATCCTTTATCCCACTTTTGTGTCCCATTATATATCCCACTCCACTTACCTTTTGACACATCACTTATAGTAAAATAAAAAAAAAATATTGTCATTGTCATAAATGTGTTAATTTGTTAATGTGTTAGAAGATAAGTGGAGTGGAACACATAATAAAACACCAAATGCGACAGAGGATTTCCACTAACATCACCTTTGCCAAAAGCATAAATATATACTGTATTTGATACTCCCTCCATCCCGGTCATTTGTTATAATTTTCCATTTTTGGGTCTTTCAGTCATTTGTTGTCCTTTCTATTTTAGGAATGCATTTGATGAACAATTTGGTCATTCACACACAATTCGGTCCACATGTCACTTAGTAATTGACTATCTCTTCTTTTCTTGGTCTTTGTGCCAAAACCAAAGGTCAACAAATTACCGGGACATGGGGAGTATATAATTGAGCCATTCAGATAAGATCACTCTAAGTCATATACGTAGTACTCCCTCATATTCGGAATAACTGTCCCATTTGGACAATGGCACGAAAATTAAGGAATTGAGTTTAAATAATGAAAAGTATTGTATATGGGTAAGAATATAGAAGTTAAATAATGAAAAGTATTGAATATGATGGTTTATGGGTGATTGGGTTGGTAAATAAAGAAAAGAGCCAAAGATAGAAAAGTAAAAAACATGTTCAAATATGGCAAATGGAATAATTATGTGAATAAACGAAAATGGCAAATGAGACAGTTATTCTGAATAGGAGGGAGTAATTTTTAGGGAATGTATTATTATTAGATTGGACATGTTAAGGACGGGATAGTGTAGGTTAGGTCGTTTCCAAATGTTTTAGATAACTACGGTCTACGGGACAGTTGCGAATTTGCGATCACTGTCTTAATGTTTTAATTAATGTCAAACAAGTTAATGCCGATGTGGTATTAGTCTAGTGGTTGTTTTTGGGTAATTCAAGATCATTTATGTTTGAGCTGACTACTATAATTTTATGCCATTAACTTGAGTATATGTGTTACGAAAAAGGTTTTAGTCTAGCAATTAAGAGTGAGATAAGGTGATAATATATCACAAATTAGAATTCCCATCCCTCCATATTATACCGGTCTTATGCGTTATTTGAAAAAAAAAAAAAAAAAACTTTGAATAAATCATCAGTCAAAGTTAGTTAGCCACTATTATCCAACCCCATCTATCCTTTAATAATTTTTACCAAAAAAAAAAAAAATCTACCCTTTAATAATTGTACTCCGTATAAAACAAGAAACGCCGATCGGTGAAGCTAGAAAAGAAAAACAGAAAGAATTGAATGTGCAGTAAATGAGTAAAGTAAAAAAGAAGAAACGACAAGAAAGAAGGTAAAAAATATTAAACCTGCGTTCATCAACAAAGTAATCCTTGAAAAGCTTCAATCTGCTGCTCTGGAGGGTTCTGCAGGTGTTGAGGTATCCCCTAAGGAAAGGGCGAAGGACAGGGATAAAGTCACCATAGTTATACTCAAAGCTCTGAGACAATCTGCTTCTTTCACCGTTGACCGCCTTAAGTTTATTGTATAGAGGGTCATCGTCCGAGTCAAAACGTCTGTCAAACATAATCCTGAACATGTTATTGTACATCATGAGCTGAAGGCGACGACGGAGGATGATTCCTGAGGTGGCTGCCTCAGGATTCTTTTTCACATCAGCCACCACCTGAGTCGCCTCCTCCTCCCAACCAGTGCGGTACTGCTGTACCACCTTGTTGGTGAAGAATGGGACTGTCATGATCCTTCTCATTTTACGCCAGTGTTCACCGTAGACGGTGAACACCATGTCTTGACCATTCCCAGTGAATATGTCAAACACCACATTACGGGTTCTAGACCCGAATTCGACTCCCTGGGTATGAAGCACTTCCTTGGCTAGGTCTGGGGATGAAACCACCACCAGGTTCCTCACCCCCATTCGGAGTAGTAGTATGTCGCCGAAACGCTTGGCCATGTCCATGAGGTTCCTGTGGTTGAGGTCATCCCCTACCTGAAGCCAGTTCCCGAATATGGGAACTGCCTTTGGACCAGGAGGTAGCTTGAACTTCTTACCACGTAACTTGGAGATGATTGTGGCGACCACGATGGCGAAAAACAGGGCATATAATGCCTTCTGTAATAGAATGAGATCCATGGTTTTTTTTTTTTTTGTGTTTGGGTTGAATTTGACAAGTTATTAGTAATGTAGGTATTTAAAGGAATTGGCGTGGGGTGGTGAAACTCATCGGTCAATGATGGTTGTTGGGGATTAAAGAATTGCCTACTTGATGTTGTGATTTGTTTTCCTCAAATTCTTGTTCCAAACGGATCATTTTTGCCTGAAATAATCAGACATGATTTTGAGACTATTTTATGACTAAATGTGATCATAATGATCCAGTTAGTGTTTATACCTTATGATCGTTTTTCTTCCAAAAGTCGTTATATTTAGCTGTAAAATGGACTTTAAAACTCCGTCTTATTGTTCCTGACGAAAATACCCTATCTTAAGGGTTGTTTTGTGAAGAAAATGTCAAAGCTAAATTGGACATTGAAAATTACGTGGTATATTTAAAAAACAGAGTCTTTAGGTGAGTGAGGTGGAAAATACAAGTTGCACCGGAAACTAATGCTGCACACGACTCGTGCATTACTATTTCTTTGTCGACTTATAGGCTGTCCATTATCCCACCTCGTTTCCTAGTTTACGACTACGTCAAAATAATACTCCTCGCCTTTTTAATACTTTATTTATTTAAGACTTTGGGGGCGGTTTTCTTTCATTATTGTAATATAAAAGTAACATTCTTTTTTTTTTTTTTTTTTTTTTTTTTTTTGACAACAATGAAACATTATTATTAATAATAAAAACTTAACTAGTTACATTCTTATTGCTCTATGTTCAGTGGATTGTTTCCATATGATAAAAGTAACAAAATAGATGTTCTTATCAGAGATATTAAACCAGTTCAAACCATGGCTGAGTTATAATATTGTGTCCAAAAAATTAAAACACACGGCAAGGACAAAAGTGGTTTAGGGAATTTAAGTATCTATATACCATTTGATATGAATGCACAATATAGAGCTATGTACAATTTTTCTAATTATACATAGCTACCGAGTTTATAATTTATATAACATAATGTAATACGGTATATAGTCTCATGTATCCTTCTATCAAACCGAGCACACAAAAGAGTTCATAAAAAACGAGCACACAAAAGAGTTCATAAAAAACGCGACGTCTGAGAGCCTTTGTTAAATAGCCTTCGCGATAGTACCTACTTAGACACGACAAGGCATATATTGATGAAGATCGATAACACCACACAAATTCTTATCAAACCAAGCATACAAAAGGGTCATTTAAGCTCGCGCATGATGAATGCCATTGAACCATACTCAAATACAATTGACGACCCCAAAACTGTCCGTCACATTTTATTCTGCCATGATATAGATAAATTGCTAACATTTTAAAAATGAATTAGGCTGTCACTAAATAACGACTAAGAAAACAATTTGCCCAATTAACATAAAATAGTGAAAAAATAGTGGCAATACAACCTTTTAAACTTTCATCAATCTTCTGGACGATATCGATTAGATGTGTAGTCCTTTTAATCTTTCATCAATCTGCATGGGGTAGTTTCTTTGTTAATTATTAATAATATTCACATTTCACCAAAAAAAAACATATTATATATAATTGATTCCACCACTTTACAAATCAAAACCTTATTGGTTCAAATTAGTAATACATACTCGGCTTTTCTTGTAACACAAGTTCTATTCTCCATTACCTTGATTAATAAAGTTCGCACAATTAAGAGTAAAAACCGAAAAATTCAACATGGGCATACTTCATCTTAAATCCAATGCAAGCCAGTTTATCATGCTACTATTTTCACTTCCTCATGTTACTAACATGAATTTATCAATGCACGTAATCATTTACACATGCTTCACGTCATAGTCATTCAATCATTTCCATTCCCATGACAATGCCATTATTACTATATAACGTATCCATAGTAAGCTCTAGAACATCCTAAGTTACCATTTTCGGCCTTTATATGTCTTCTTATATCAGCAAAGATTATACTTAACATAATGTAAATAACCTCCATAAAAATAAACTCATTCATATAAATACACATGAGTTGCAAATTAAAGGTAAATCTCATACTTCACACATAACTTGTCAATTAAACATAAATCCATTTCAAACACAAGCACTATTCTCGTCACGATTATCATCATGCTCAAGCAAGTTAAACAACAGAAACCATCAAACATGTCGCTAGGTATGCCGTTCTAATCATAAAATTCATAATTCACATTATGCCTATACCTTCTAAGAATCTCAAACTCACCAATAGTACCTAAATACGTGCTTGAAACTGAACGTAAATTATTCATAGAATCATGTATTGCACTCATCGACAATATTAAACATGTCCTCATATCGCTAGGAAGGAATATTACACTTGTATACAAATTGCGAAAGGAAACGAAGCAAAATCCGGCCTAGGTCAATAGACCCAAATCTAGGTCGATCGACCCAAGTCCCAAGTCGGTCGACCTAGACCTCGCAACATTCGTTAACCCGAAATTTTCTATACTACGACAGTTCTTATGCAAAATGCAAAATTCACAATTTTTATACAATATACTAAGCAACTTATAACATAGAAGCCAATTTGCTTACAAACACCTTAATACATTCTAGCACATATGTCATTTGCATCATAACTACTAACATGTTTAGTATTAAGGCCCTGTTCTTTTGAACTTAAAGTCACTCTCTATAAGTTAAGTTCAGCAAAATTAAGTTAAGTTCAGAAAAGTTCAGCAAAATTAAGTTAAGTTAAGTTCAGCAAAATTAAGTTCAGAAAAGTTCAGCAAAATTAAGTTCAGCAAAATTAAGTTCAGAAAAGTTCAGCAAAATTAAGTTCAGAAAAGTTAAGCATAATAATAAGTTTCATAATATTGACGAGTTTTAAAAAATAGATACAATTTTCGTTCAAATCGGTTGTATAAACAATCCGAGATTAATTATTATTCTATATAATTTTTTCAAAAAAAAAACATTTATTTAAAGCCGAATTCTTACATATCCTCCAAAGGTATGGTAGAGCATTTTAATTACCGACATTCGTCATTGAGAATGAAAGTTGAAATGGCATTTGGTCAATTGAAAAAAAGGTGGAAGGTGTTAAAAGTTATGCCTCAAATGTCATCTAAGTATCAAATGTCCATTATTGTTTCTAATTTCACACTTCATAATTTTATACGGATGCACACTCATGGGATACCTGTTATACAACATGAGAATGTTCTAGGGACAAAAGATTTAGTCATGTTTGATAAGAAGCGGAAAAAAGCTATGTACAAGGTGCGAAATAACATAGTCAAGAATATTTGGCGAGGCAATGGATTTGACGAGGTGAGCTCAAATGAAGATGAAGAAAGTGACGAGGAAGATGATAATATGGAACTAGATGATTAGAAAGAAAAAATAAAGTAATGTGATTTACTTTTTATTTTTATGTATTAGGTAATGTGTACGAAAATATTAACTTATATAAATAAAGTATTTTATAATCTTTATTTGTGTTTTTAGTTATATTTCATTATTATTATTATTATTATTATTATTATTATTATTATTATTATTATTATTAAATATTATTATTATTATTATTATATTTGAAGGGAATTATTATTATTATTATTATTATTATTATTATTATTATTATTATTATTATTATTATTATTATTATTATTATTATTATTATTATTATTATTATTATTATTATTATTATTATTATTATTATTATTATTATTATTATTATTATTATTATTATTATTATTATTAGTAGTAGTAGTAGTAGTAGTAGTAGTATTAAGTGAAATTAAATTAAGTTAATTTAAGTAAGATTATTTTAATTTAGAAAAGTTAAGCTATTATAAGTTAAGTTCAACAAAGTTGAAAAAAAATTCAAACAAAATTAAGTTCAACAAAATTAAGTTCGGAAAAGTTCAAGAAAATTAAGTTGGAAAAATTAAGTTCAGAAAAGTTCAGCAAAAATAAGTTAAGTTCAGCAAAACTAAGTTAAGTTCAGAAAAATTAAGTTAAGTTTAGCAACTTTAAGTCCAAAAGAACAGGACCTAATTCATACAAATTAAAATTTTGACTTATATGCATACATTCTCACATATTAGTAAACATGTTTCATTCACATCTGATCTTCGCATTATAAACACGAATATAGTTGCTAATAAATTCACTGTTAGCTACTCATGTCATCATGTAGGCTACCAATTCATGCTATCATTCAAGTGTATCCATATCTTTAGACATGCCATACTAAATTCATTAAATCACATAAGTCTTCCATGTCGACATATTTCTAACATATTGTATAATTACTCCAATTCACATATTAACAATCACTACTACAAAACTCATTATGGACATCAGTCGATGGACATCGGATTATCTGGAAAACCGATGTACATAACATGCACATCGGTTGTTTGCAAAAACCTGATGTGCATATAATTATATGTACATCGGCTGCGTTAAAAAACACATGTCCATTATTTCTGATTTTAAAGGATATGTGATATTTAATAAAACCCATGTCTATATAAAAGTCATGGACATGGAACATTGCATTTAACCGATGTGCATCTAAAGTGAAAATTATAAGCGGCAAAAATATTTGCCTCACCGCCATCACTTATAATTTCGACTACCTATATTCTTTTCTACCGAAACCCTAAGTGTCCTCACTACCCCCTCTTTATTCTGATTTCATCTCCCTCCACACCCAAATTTGCAATTATTGTTCCTCACTTCGATGCTGAACGCCGGTAGCCACCTCGTCACCCACAACACCTCGTCATTTCCGGCACCAACCTCGTGACCCTTCTTATTACTTCCGGCAGCACCTCATCAGCTAGTTCGTATGCAGTTCTCAATCAGGTTGGTATTTATCAAATTTTTTCTTAAATCCTTTGTTTTTCCTCATTTGAATTTCATTTTATCATGCATTTAGGTATTGTTTTAACATTTAGGGCTTATGAATTAAGTTATTTTACTAATTTGGGTACAATTAAGTCTTAGGGTTAGACCTTCAATTAAATTTCAGTTTAATTGGGAAATGAATCGTTTTAATCGATTTGAGAAAAATGGAAGGATTGTTGGAATTGCAATTTTGTGGATACAATAAAGCTCCCGCGGTTATATATTATACTTCCAATTATTTTATCAATTAAGTAGGAATTGCTTTCGACTAATATGTGTAAATGCTTGATTACTTGTAAGGTTTGTTGAGTTCGAATAAGGAGATGATTTGATTGTGGTTTTGTATTCTAGACAATGGCAGTTCCTGAAGTAAATCAAAGGCTACTGGAGCAACTGAATGAAATGGGATTCCCGTTCTCTTATGCAACTTGAGCACTTCATTATTCTGGTCAGTATGACTGTTTTATCAGGGCAAAATATGTCCAGTCCTTAATATAAAAATTAAGATGATGGTCTTGAACTGAGTTTTGCATGTGGGCATCAAAAAATTAGTCTCTTTTCCTTCAATCGCTTTCCTTTTTATGGTGCTATGTATGGATATTTGCTACCTGTCTTATTTAGTTCTACATTATCTTTTGTCATCAGGAAATTCTAGCCTCGAGGATGCGATAACTTGGATTATTGATTACGTGAATGACCCTGATATCTACCAGATTCCTTTGGTATGATCTTCTTTCTCATGTGTGTTTGATGAAGCCTGCCTAGTTGATATAATTTATCATGAGTGGGATGCCTTAGCTTTCTCCTAGTTGATATAATTTAGAGTGAGATTGAGTTCCAAAACAAATGATGCTAATCAAAAGAATAATCAAGACGCAATATGCTGATTAAGTATCTTATTGGCTATTAATTAACAGTAGCCAATCTTAGATAATTTTTAGTTGTAGACTGCCTTAGGTATAGTTGGCAATTGCTGCACAACAACATACTTGTTAAAGGACTTTATAAAATTAAACTAACTAGTTATTAGAAATTAAAATATCATTATGTCAGTTTGAAATAGTTTCATTTTGATGCATTATATATGATGCCTTAAAAATTCCAGCTACTTTTTGAATTTCATCATTTGACAAATTCATTTGCATCTGGACTTGAATTCACTTTGTCAATTTGTGTCTGTGTATTTTAAATCTCAGGACTACGGACAATCAGATATCGATCATCAATTTATAGTTATCAAGAACATGAAATCTTTTGAAGCATCTTGTTTTTAATTTTATGCTGAAAATCTGATGATGAATTTTTTTAGTCGACAAATGTCTTATTTCCATTTTTACTGGACTGCTACTCTATATTTCAAGGTTAGAGAGGATTATGTACAATCGCTGGTGATTTTAGTGGAATTTAGCTGTGAAATCCTTTATATTTTTTTCTATTTTTATTCCACTCATCTACTCTCAGATGTTTAGTTTTCTTATTAAGAGAATTGGCTGTAAGAACATCAGGTACCCCTTTTTCTAATTCTGCAGAGAACCACTTCTTCTGCTTGTTTTTGTTTTTGTTTTAGTTTATCGTCCTCTCTGTTTGGTGTTTGGTGGCTTATGCTGTATAATGCCAACTATTTACATTCTCCCTGTCTTGCTCTTCTTCTTCTAATTATTATATTTTGTAGTTTTTGTTGTTCATCCTCTCTGTTTGGTGGCTTATGTTGTACCCTTGTCGGTATGGCAGAAGTTGAAGCGGCCATACAGGAAATGTTCCAAGCTCCTCACATTCAAGTGAGTGTATTGCTAGTAGTTGTGATACTTAAAATATAGTAATGTATGTGTCACGTTAGTTATATAGGATCTTCTATCTTGATATTTTGTTTTCTCATTAACTTTGTTGTGTTTAACCAGATTCTCTTTGTATTATGCCCAATGGGAGATGAGCAAATCAGAGGCTGCCAAGTAGTCTTGTCTCTTCGGCCCTTTTTTTAAACAATTAGTCAGTTTACATATCGGTTTATATTTTTGTATAGGTTAGTCGTCTAAGTAAATTTGACACATTATGTAGATGAATTTTTTTTGTAATTGGCTTTGGATAACAGATTGATTGTATACAGATATTTTTTTGTTGATTATGGAATCATTTTGCATTGTCGTCATGTGTGCGACTAATATGGGCAACAGCGTAATATTGTTTTTTATAAAAATTAATAATTATAGACATCGGATTTTTGCAAAAAACTGATGTCCATTAATCAAATAGACATCGGTTTTCCTAAAAATCCGATGTCCATTGATCAAATAGACATCGGTTTTCCTAAAAATCCGATGTGAAATTTTGATGGACATCGGTTTAAAATCAGATGTCCATTAATCCACAATGGACATGACCAAACTCTACATCGGTTGTGTATCCGATGTCCATATAGCGAAAAGTCCGATGTCCATCACGAGTTTTGTACTAGTGAATGTCATTAACTCATTCTGCAAAATACTTGAATCACTCATACATATTATCTTATGATACAACATCTCATACTTACACAAAATCAGTTTTCTAACAATTAGCATTATGTTCAGTAAACCAATCACAATAAACATGCTCATTGCCTCAATAAACGCATCGACTTCACCTCTATCCGTCATGATCACCCATGACCAAGCATCTCTCTCAAAAACCATACTAATCACAAGGTGGTACTCTCCACATTATAAGATCTGTCTAACTCATGCATTAAGACCAATATATATGTAAAACAAGGCATTAAAAAGCAAAAGAACATCTTCGTAAACATTATGACGTACAAGGAGGTCAAAAGGTAAGCAAAGGACCATAACAAGAGTCACTAGGTCGAGTGCTCAATCTACTCGATCGAGTATGGGAGATCAGAAGCACGTAAAACAGATATTAGGGTTACTTGATCGAGTAAAAAATTTCACTCAAACGAGCACGCACTGGGTTGAGTGTGGGGTCCACTCCATCGAGTACGGGATACTCGGTCGAGTACAAAGGTCCACTTGGTCGAGTGCCCTACGCAGTTGTCAACAATGTCCAGTTTTCATAAAACAGTCGTATCTCACTCGTTTATTAGTCATTTTGGGCGTGTGACCTACTGTTAGAATCGTTAGAGAACAAGATATAACCTCTAATTTGAATCACATTAATACCATTTCTGAAACTCTACTTATGACAGTTTTTAGGAAACCTTTCCACAATCGGTCTTCATACAAATCAAATCTTCTTAATAAAACAACTTAAACATTAAAGATGCAAACAATAACAACCCAATACTCCTAAAACCAATATCTTAGATGAACTTTTATCATACTAACATATATTTTAAAGAAAACATTCAATATACATGACAAAAGCCGCCTCACTTCACATATTCGATGCTTCTACAACTCGCATCACCACTTTTACCAATTTATGCTCATGCTATCCCACCAATAATACTCATCACATCTTGCCCATTTGAACCACATATAAAACACATCACAATTGATACTATTCGACATATTAATCAACATACTCTTACCAACCATATTACTCACAAAATCATACATTACCACACATATATATATCTATATCTATACACATATACATCCATCCACATGAGGTAACAAATTATACACCTTGCAAAACATAAAGCGCATACCATACATTCTATCCCACTCTCGCATCTACTCAGCCGTGACCGCCTTGAGATCTAAGGGCTATAGTGCGATTTTAGGATGTCTCCCAAATTTTTGCGGTAGCTCCAAATAATCTCTACCCAGGTTCATTTTATTAGACACCCTACATTCATTTGGTTCATTGGCTTAGGTTCCAAGATTGTCTCTCTAATAGCACTTTGTAACGCCCTCATCTACCAAGGAGCGTTACTAAGGCCAATCTTAGCATATGGAAGCATTACCATCTCGGTAACGCGAGGTTGTAAATATCATTAGACAATAAAGGAACAAATTAATTAACTTTTTTAACTTCTTTATAAAATGATGATTACAACTCGATAAAAAACCAACTACCTAACAACGGAAGAGTAAAAATTAATCAAGCTACTGTCATTAGAACTAAGTGAATACCGCGTTGACTCGCTCCCTCCAAGGATCCCGGCCAAAGCTCAGCAATCATCAAAACCTGATAAGACTACTTGCTCACCATTTGCTAGCAATATAAAGTCGATCACCGCAGACACATAACAGAGAGAAAAACACAACACAAAACCACACAAGGTCATAGACAGTTATACAAATAAGCACAACTACAACGATACAACCACAAACAATTCACACGATCAAACCAATACAACTCCAACAACTCTGATCCCCATAGTAACCAATTGCTCTCATCGCAATGAGTAGCCGGGTTCCCATCGCAACAAGTAACCCACCCCAGCCAGTGGTAGACCGCATCCTTGCCACCTAAAGCCTCGCTCATCGCAACGAATGAACCTAAGTCATTAATGTGCACATCCCACTTGCGCCGGGAGTCACAAGGGACGAACAAGGGGTGAAACCATCTCCCAACATGGCTCACAATATCTGTAACACCCCCATCTACCAAGGAGCCTTAACAAGACCTTCCCTAGCAGATAAGGGTGTTATCATCTCGGTTGCCCGAGGATAGTAATAATCAAATGTCGGTAAAAGAACTGTTATATTAAATTACAAGTGATTTAAACAAGATAAAAGATACAACTCATGATCACTATCAACTAGGTGAAACTATCTCTGCCAAGACTCGTGGTAGACTCGTCCCTCCAAGCACCTAGCTATGATCCAGACATCAACCAGCTAAGACTGACTGCTCATCATAGTGGATTACGGCAGACACAACACAAGAAGACAACACAACAATACCACACAAGGTCAACAACTGAAGGGACAAAACACAAAAGCAGACACAACAAACACAGTAACACTCACACACCACCTCCTCCAAGTACCCACACATCTCTGACTGCCGAAAGGTCCAGTCCTGCCATATTACCAGTCGCCACCAGTAATCCACACCGCCAGTGGGGGACCGCAGCCGTTCCCACCTAAGCCCCGCTCATCTAATCTGAGCGATAACCCATGTTCCTTAATGTGCACATCCCCTCTGTGGCGGGTTCCATAGAGGGCGAATCAAGGGCGTGAACCCACTCCCGCAAGTGACTCCACTCATCCGAGGTCGCACCTCGTGAACCAAAGACAAACAATCACAACCAGCCACATTATACAACAACAACGGTCAGCGACAACCAATCTACACCACCAACAATAACACTAAACCAATTATACAACAACAATCGACACTCTAGACAACCAACAGTACTGAGTAGGAAAACCTACCTTTATCAAACCGCAGCGATTCCGTGCACGACCATAAGATAACCACAACTGAAATCAAGGGAGACGATGATGATGATGAAAACATACCTATACAAATCAATACGGCGTCAGGACCGCTACCCGACTCAAGAATCCCATCCCTCTAGTCTAACTACTCTCAAAGGCCTTAAGGAGATGAACCATGGTAAAGGAGGAGTGAAATGACGGCATCTAGGTTTAGGAGAGAAGGAGAAAGAATGATTTGGGTTTCGCGATATCACAATATATAATTCCCCGCTGGACTCCCGTTACTCGATCGAGTAAACAACTTACTCGATCGAGTGGCCTCCAATCGATCGAGTGACTAAGCTACTCGATCGAGTAGCCTCCGCTAGATCGAGTAACCAAAACTTCAAAGGTTTATAACATCACAAGGTTAGTTCGTAAGGTTTCCGAAGGTCTAGATAGATGTCTAGGGTCAGTCAACGATGGTCAACGGGTCTCTAAAAGGACGGGTATTATAATATCCATCTTATCACCTCCAGCATCCACCATTACAATAATCAATCACAATAATCACATAGACACAATTCTTCTCACAACCAATCAAACTACTGTACTGAGTAGGAAAATTTTACCTTTTTGCAATCCAAGCATACACAAGTAATCACAATAGCAATCCTCCATGAATGCGTCACCTACAAATAATAATCACATACAATTACTAGTTACTACTACCCTCAATAATCAATCTAGTGCCCAATTACCGATTCCCCTAAATCCCCCAAAATTAGGGTTAGGTCAAAATATAAGCATAAGAATAGAGATCGAGACTTACAACAATGGTAATACCCCATATTTTAACATCCTGGTCATTGGTTAGTCAATGGTAAAATGAGGAAATGTTTTTTATATTAATTATATTTATTTATATTGATTTATATTATATTTTACGGAATTATTTTATGAGACGGAAAGAATAAAAAAAATTGAGACTAACTACCCAATGAGATATGTAGTAAACAATATAAAATAATAATAATAATAATAATAATAATAATAATAATAATAATAATAATAATAATAATAATAATAATAATAAAAAAGATAATAACAAGAATAAGAATAAATATAATAAATAATAGGAAGTTTCCTAGCTGTTTCTCTACACCTCATACCTACCACTATGAATAGATGTAGAGAGGCTCACCATAAACCTTATTCACCCATAAACACAATAAATTAGCAAAAGAGGAGAAACGAAGATCTAGAAGAAAGAAGAAGGACAAATAAAGTAATTATCGTCTCAAAGATAAGACCGTCTCATAATATAACCCATCTCGTAATTACTTCGTATAATTTGTAAACTGAACCACCATATGACCTAGCTGTGACACCCTCAAACTTAGCGTTAAATAAACAAGTAAATTCTACAGAAAAATTGACAGGATATGTTTGTAATTGGTTCAACTAATTAAAAACCTGTAATTTTTAAAACTTTTCTAAACCATTCACAAACATTTCCAAAAGGAGAGTGCCAAAACCTGCAAATACTAACAAACTAATTTACATAACTGTGCTAAAGCTGCGAGAATAAAGAGATACAAACCAAAGAAAAAGAGGGAGACATATGTCCCTTCAAAATATAAACACAACCAAAAGTTTAAAGGTTTACTACAAAAATAGCCAAACTAAGTCCAAGGTTCTTTTGCTCACTAGCTCGTCTGTGTACCCCATCTAAACATCTTCAACCTGTCAATCGCATTTTATACAAACACGAAAGCCACAATTCAGTGGGGAGTAACTTCGAGTCCTCCCAGCCACGAAATGTCATATTTAATGTAACATGTAAACAACATGATAAATAATTTAATTATTAAGTATTCTAACATATGACCACTAAATCGACCAATTTAAGCTATCATGTGAAACATATAACAAGCAAGATAATCAAACTTTATTAATTGTAACCGCTTACATCTCACCTATTACAATTCATAAAATCACCATACAAGAAAGGGCAATATATCAAAGACATGCATAAGTTCTTAGCACGGTCAATAGTCACTCTGTAACTCGAGTCTATACCACGAGGTAGGGAAGGTAATCGAACCGGTATCTTGGCTCGGAGGTTCTATCAAAACATGGCCAAGACACAACACAACCCTAGCCTAAAATCTGCGGAGACCTAGACATGCGGATACACACCACCGCACCCAAGACCCACAATTTTTCTAAAACAAAGTGAGTACCCTAAGGAGTCCACCAAAGGGTTGGCTAGTACTTAAGCGGACCACTTACTCTCAAAATAAGTAACGAGGTCATGCCCCAACTTGGATATAATCCCACCAAGTCGGGCACACAAAGGCTATTAAGCGGTGAACATATACTCGTCAAAGACTATAAAGACCTATCTATGACAAACACAACAACCCGCAAAAAGTATTTAATACCAATACCATTTCTAGCAATATTAACAATATTAAAGGTTTCAGGGAATCTAGGGCCGTTTCTACAATATAAGAAACTATTAAATTCAACCAACAACACATGTGAACTAAAACTTAATAAATGGCCTAAAACAAGAAAAAGGCCGATTATCCAATTCATATAAAATTTCATCCAACCGAATTTTTACCCGCAACCCCGATCTGCGGCAGTGCGGGTTAAATTGCGGCCGACCAATCACACAATTGATCGACATCGATTGATCAAAGGGACCAAGGCTCAGTTTTCGGCATAATCATCCAAACATTACAATTATCGCTATAAAATTCATTTTGAGCCTATTCATTACAATTTCATTTTATAACCTATTCTAACATGTGTCAACTACCAAAATAAACATAATTTCTACTATCAACATAATTTTTACTACTAATATGATTCATTTCAAAAGATTACCCATTTGTTACTTATACTAATTATAACATTAATAAACCCGAAATGACAAATAATGCATGAAAAATCGGGAAACAAGCAACGGGCTGACCCGGGCCAGCCGTGGGCCGACGAACTGCCGGGCTCCTCTTGGGCTGGCTTGGCCGCCACCCCCAACCCTCCATTTCTCCATTTTTGTTCAGTTTAACATCGTCTGAAGCATCAATTAATCATTCCTATACTAATATGTTAACTTAAACTAACAAAAGACATGAAGTAGACAAGAAATTAACCCATATTAACATTTGAAATAAACTACTCAAATAAAAATCACAAAATCATACAAAAAGCAAAGAATGTGACGATTATTCGTCGAGTAACTCGAAATATGTTACCTTTAACAACAAAATGAGCAACTAGCACCTTGAACCCAAACCCTAATCTGCCAACTAACCACTATCTTCAACAATATACGAGTCCCCAAACTCGTCTTCCAAATCTTCACCTAAATAAACAATAAAAACACAACAATAAGCACAAAAATCGAAATATGCCCAAATTCGTCTTAAATCAACATCAAGAAAACTGAAATTAAAACATACTAGGATGTAGATCTTGAAGAGAGGATTCCGAAAATATAAATTTTGTGAAATTTGGAGTAGAAATGAGGAAGTTATGATGAAATTAGCTTGAATTTTTGTATAAAGATGGTGTTTTGTGTTTTGGAAAGCTTTAGAACATTAAGGAAAATGAAGTTGGAAAAAGAAAAATGAAAAGGAAAGGGGGAAGGGGGTGTGCCGCGGAAAAGGGAGAGGAGGAGCGGGATGAGACGGAAATTTTATGAGTCGGTTTTGGCTCGTTTCGGCAATAATTAGAACCGTTTGTCAAATGCAAATTCCGACAAGTCCAAAGTTCTTAAACACGAGATTACAAGAATATTGAGTACTCATATGACCCATTTCCAAAATCGTTTGTCCAATTTTCAAAAGAGTTGTCATTTTTCCCCGATATGCCCTTATTTCGAAATAAAAGGTTTTTACACGGTTTAAACTATTTTTAAACATTTCGAAACTATCAAAATAAATACTTTACTTCAAAATATAATAAAATTATATTTCTTTGAATTATTATTACTTCAAATACATTAATATCAAATTTTACTTGATTAATAAATTACTCCCGCAAAATAATAATGGTCCGAAATTACGGGGTGTTACAATCACCCCTCCTTTTAAAAAGTTTCGTCCTCGAAACTTAGAAGGAGAAATTATAGTATACAACATCTTAATAATATAATCATAAGAAAAATATAGATATCTTTTCAATGAAACGGTGATACTCTTGTTGATCAGACAAGAACATCCACATTCACATCAAGATATAAAAAAAAATTTCTACATTAATAAATGAGAAAACCCATTATTGGGACGTCTCCAATAACGAGATTTAACACTCATTAATGTTAAAACCATTAAAAATTATAAAAGCATTTTCAAAATTTTAGTTTAAAGTTCTATAATAAGAATAATATCTTTACTGATTATGATTAAATACGGCTTAGTAACGCGGAAAAAGAGTAAGAAAAAAGGAATACCTTACGAGAATAATTCAGGATATTTAGCTAACATAGAAGCTTCAGTCTCCCAAGTCTCTTCTTCGACATTTCCACAACGCCAAAGAACACGGACTAGAGGTACAACTTTGCTCCTAAGTTGCTTGTTGGCTTTTTCAAGAATCCGAATTGGCCTTTCTTCAACCGCTAAGTTAGGCTCCAATTCAAGAATCTCTTCTTGGATGATATGGCTAGGGTCACTAATGTACTTCCTCAACTGAGAAACATGGAAGACATTGTGAACCTTGCTCAGATTTGGGGGCAATTCTAAACGGTAAGCAGCAGGACCAATCTTTTCAATCACCCGAAAAGGTCCAATATATTTAGGGCTCAGCTTCCCTTTTACGCCAAACCGTTTCACCCCTTTCATAGGTGACACTTTAAGGAATACTTGATCATCAACCTCAAAGGAAAGTGGTCGACGACGGACATCAGCATATGATTTTTGACGATCCTGAGCGGCTTTCATCCGCTCCCGAATGATTTTAACTTGTTCAACGGACTCGGTCACCAAATCGGGTCCTAACATTGGAACATTTTGGGTTTGATCCCAACAGACTGGAGTACGGCATTTTCTACCGTACAGAGCTTCATATGGTGCCATTTTAATGGAGGCTTGATAGCTGTTGTTGTAAGAGAACTCAACCAGAGGTAAACATTTCTCCCAGGAAGTTTGGAAATCTAAGGCACAGGCACGAAGAAGATCCTCTAAAGTTTGAATTGTTCTCTCAGTTTGACCATCAGTGGCGGCGTGAAAGGCAGTGCTCATCAATAGTTTACTACCCAAGGCCTCCTGTAATGCAGTCCAGAAACGAGAACAAAATCGAGGGTCCCGATCTGAGACTATATCTTTAGGAATCCCATAATAGCGCACTATCTCATCTACATAGGCACGAGCTAGAACTTCTAATCTCCAGGTCTCTTTGATGGGAATAAACCGAGCACACTTAGTCAATCGGTCAACAATCACCCAAACAACATTCTTCCCTGTGGAAGTCCTGGGTAAAGCCATCACAAAATCCATGGAAATCGACTCCCATTTCCAAAGAGGAACATCCAAGGGTTGAAGCAAACCCCCGGGCTTTTGATGCTCTACCTTTACTTTCTGGCAGGTGAGGCATTTACTAACATACTCCATAACTTCAATCTTCATCCTAGGCCACCAGAATTGCAATCTCAAATCTTTGTACATTTTGGTACCTCCCGGATGAACGGAGTAAGGAGAGAGGTGTGCTTCATCAAGAATTCTTTTTCTCAAATCAGCTGCCTCTGGAACATAGATTCTACCATGATAACGAAGATACCCATCATCATCAATCTTACAATCCTTAGCTTGCCCAAGTTGAATTTTAGCTCGAATGGATTTGAAAGTAGGATCATCAGGAAGGCAAGCACGGATCTCACGGTAGAAGTCAGGTTCGGCTGACATGGCATCAAGATGATTAGAGCCCCTTTTTACAAGGCTTATTCCTAATTTTTGAAGTTCTAAAGCAAGTTCAGGAGGTAATTCCCGAAAAGAATTCAAAGAATGATAGGATTTTCTGCTAAGAGCATCAGCCACCACATTAGCTTTTCCTTCGTGATAAATTAGATCGGCATCATAGTCATTCACCAATTCCAACCATCTTCTTTGTCTCATGTTCAGCTCTTTTTGGGTAAAGAGATATTTCAGGCTTTTGTGGTCAGTGTAGATGTTGCAATGGACTCCAATGAGGTAGTGTCTCCAAATCTTTAAAGCATGCACCACCATGACTAATTCAAGATCATGAGTCGGGTAGTTAACTTCATGAACTCTAAGCTGTCGAGAGGCATACGCAATGACTTTCCCTTTTTGCATCAAGACACAACCTATACCATGCTTAGAATCATCACAGTAAACATCAAAGTCCACTCCTTCTTCAGGTAAGGTCAACACCGGAGCGGTAGTCAACCTCTTTTTCAATTCCTGGAAGGCATTTTCACACTCCTCAGACCACACAAATTTAGACTCTTTCTTCAAAGAATCGAGTCATCGGCCTAGCAATCTTTGAAAAATCCTTCACAAATCGCCGATAGTAACCCGCCAAGCCAAGGAAACTACGGATTTCAGAAACATTGGTCGGACTTTTCCAATCAACAACGGCTTCAATTTTGGCAGGATCTACCATAACACCCTCTTTTGAAATGACGTGCCCAAGGAAGGTCACTTTAGGTAACCAGAATTCACATTTAGAGAATTTAGCATACCATTTTTCACGGCGCAGAATCTCTAAAATAACACGAAGGTGTTTGGCATGTTCTTTTTCAGATTTAGAATAGATCAGGATGTCATCAATGAACACTACAACGCATTTGTCAAGGTGTTCTCTGAAAGTACGGTTCATCTGATCCATGAATACTACTGGAGCATTGGTCAATCCGAATGGCATCACTGTAAACTCGAAATGACCATATCTCGTACTGAAGACGGTTTTAGGAATGTCAGCTTCTCGGACTGGAATTTGATGATAGCCCGAACGAAGATCAATTTTAGAAAAAGTGGAAGCACCTCGGAGTTGGTCGAAAAGATCATCAATTCTAGGAAGAGGATATTTATTCTTGATAGTAACCCGGTTAAGTTCACGATAATCTATGCATAATCGCATAGATCCATCCTTCTTCCTTACAAAGAGAACAGGAGCACCCCAAGGTGAAGAGCTAGGTCGGATAAAACCTTTGGCAATCAAATCATCCGGTGAGCATTGGCTCTTTCATTTCAGACGGTGCCAGCCTATAAGGAGCTTTAGCAATAGGGCCGGTACCAGGAATGAGATCAATAGTAAATTCAACTTCCCTTTCAGGAGGAATTCCCGGTAGCTCATCAGGAAAAACATCGGGAAATTCACATACTAAAGGAATGTTCTCTTTAGGAGGCAGAGAAGAAGAATCTAAAGGAGTCACCATACACAAGAAGGCTTGATGACCCTTTTTCATCGCATTGACAAACTTCATTGCAGAAATTAATTTAGTACCGGTTTGTCTTTTAACCATTTGATAAGACACACGGTGACCTGAAGGGCTTGTAAGAATTATTTTCTGGTCTCGACATTCAAATCGAGCATGATAAGTATGTAACCAATCCATGCCCAAAATGACATCAAATTCTTCAAGCGGAAATTGGAAAAGATTTGCTGGAAATATAGATCCCGCAATAGAAATAGGGACTTCCGGATAGATTTTAGAACAGGAAAAGATATCACCAGAAGGTAAGAATATAGATGTGCTTTCTCCATGTGATGATTCAAGTGATAATTTATCGGAGAGTTTCATTGAAATAAAAGATAAAGAGGCACCCGTATCAAATAGTACCAAACAAGGAACATCAAAAATAGAAAATGTACCAGTAATGATATCAGGGTGTGCCTCAGCTTCTGCTCGGCTCATGACAAAAATACGGCCTTTCGGCCTCACTGGGGCAGCAGGAGTAGTAGGAGCCGTCACCTTCCTCTCCGGGCAAACATTGGCCTTGTGGCCCGGTTTGTTGCATGAAAAGCATATGATAGGATCAACGAAGCATTTACCAGGATGTGTTGGTTTCTTGCAGTTATAGCACACTCGGTCTTTAGCACCTTTATTGTTGTTAAGAGCTGAAGATTGACCACCCTGGTTAACTTGCACATTAGAAACAAATCTCCTCTTGTTTGGGTCAGAGGGAGAAGAGATGAACCTGGGTGAAGGAGTATAGGGCCTAGAAGATGGATATAAAGGCCTCTTGCCAAGATTAGAACTGGTTGCACGAGCTTTATTTTCAATGTCTTTCAATGAATTCTCAGCCCACAAAGCATCATTGTAAATTGAAACAAAGCTGGTGGAATCCCGACGGACCATGCTTTTGATTTTAGGAGAGAGCTTTTCAAGATAAAAGAAGGCTTTTTCGTTGTCATCCTTCACCAATCTAGTTGCATAATGAGCCAACTCGTTGAATTTATCAGTGAAGGTCTGAATAGGAAGGCTTCCTTGCTTTAATTCCATGAATCCCTTCAACTTCTGCTGTTTAAGTTCTTGCGGATAGAATCGGGCCTCCACTAATTCATTGAAACATTCCCAGTCAAATCCCGGTTCAGATGAAACGGTAGGCCCAGTCATGGACCACCATCGATCTGCTTCTCGTACTAGGAAGTGAGATGCCAGCTTCACCTTATGTTCCTTCTTAACATCATACAACGTAAAGCTTTTCTCCAACTCCCGAAACCACCCCGTAAGAGCAACTGGATCAATCTCTCCACCATAAGTGGGAGTGTTGATTCGGGTTAATTGGTTAGCCACCCAAGTATAGGTGCCTGGAGTACCCTCAGGAGGCGGGGGAGGAGGAGGAGCTTGTTGATTCTGCTGATTTTGTTGGTTTTGGAGAATTTGAGTAAGAACTAGTAAAATAGCATCATCAATTCTTCTTGGCGGAGCCATCTTACAAAAGAGAAAATTTAATTAGTACCTAACAATTAGCAATCACAAACAGACTACCACATAAAATCCTAAATCTACCCATCCTACCCATCTCTCAAGTTTATTATTTAAAGGTCAAGTGATTTTAAGTGGGGTGCACAAACGTGCGTCGGGAGCAACAAGCTCTGATACCAACTGTGACACCCTCAAACTTAGCGTTAAATAAACACGTAAATTCTACAGAAAAACTGACAGGATATGTTTGTAATTGGTTCAACTAATTAAAAACCTGTAATTTTTAAAACTTTTCTAAACCATTCACAAACATTTCCAAAAGGAGAGTGCCAAAACCTGCAAATACTAACAAACTAATTTACATAACTGTGCTAAAGCTGCGAGAATAAAGAGATACAAACCAAAGAAAAAGAGGGAGACATATGTCCCTTCAAAATATAAACACAACCAAAAGTTTAAAGGTTTACTACAAAAATAGCCAAACTAAATCCAAGGTTCTTTTGCTCACTAGCTCGTCTGTGTACCCCATCTAAACATCTTCAACCTGTCAATCGCATTTTATACAAACACGAAAGCCACAATTCAGTGGGGAGTAACTTCGAGTCCTCCCAGCCACGAAATGTCATATTTAATGTAACATGTAAACAACATGATAAATAATTTAATTATTAAGTATTCTAACATATGACCACTAAACTGACCAATTTAAGCTATCATGTGAAACATATAACAAGCAGTAATCCAAACTTTATCAATTGTAACCGTCTTACATCTCACCTATTACAATTCATAAAATCACCATACAAGAAAGGGCAATATATCAAAGACAGGCATAAGTTCTTAGCACGGTCAATAGTCACTCTGTAACTCGAGTCTATACCACGAGGTAGGGAAGGTAATCGAACCGGTATCTTGGCTCAGAGGTTCTATCAAAACATGGCCAAGACACAACACAACCCTAGCCTAAAATCTGCGCAGACCTAGACATGCGGATACACACCACCGCACCCAAGACCCACAATTTTTCTAAAACAAAGTGAGTACCCTAAGGAGTCCACCAAAGGGTTGGCTAGTACTTAAGCTGACCACTTACTATCAAAATAAGTAACGAGGTCATGCCCCAACTTGGATATAATCCCACCAAGTCAGGAACACAAAGGCTATTAAGGAGTGAACATATACTCGTCAAAGACTATAAAGACCTATCTATGACAAACACAACAACCTGCAAAAAGTATTTAATACCAATACCATTTCTAGCAATATTAACAATATTAAAGGTTTCAGGGAATCTAGGGCCGTTTCTACAATATAAGAAACTATTAAATTCAACCAACAACACATGTGAACTAAAACTTAATAAATGGCCTAAAACAAGAAAAAGGCCGATTATCCAATTCATATAAAATTTCATCCAACCGAATTTTTACCCGCAACCCCAGTCCTGCGACAGGTACGGGTTAAATTGCGGCTGACCAATCACACAATTGATCGACATCGATTGATCAAAGGGACCAAGGCTCGAGTTTTGGCATAATCATCCAAACATTACAATTATCGCTATAAAATTCATTTTGAGCCTATTCATTACAATTTCATTTTATAACCTATTCTAACATGTGTCAACTACCAAAATAAACATAATTTCTACTATCAACATAATTTTTACTACTAATATGATTCATTTCAAAAGATTACCCATTTGTTACTTATACTAATTATAACATTAATAAACCCGAAATGACAAATAATGCATGAAAAATCGCGAAACAAGCAACGGGCTGACCCGGGCTAGCCGTGGGCCTGCACGGGCCTGGCGGGCCTGCTGGGCCTGCTGGCCGCCACCCCCAACCCTCCATTTCTCCATTTTTGTTCAGTTTAACATCGTCTGAAGCATCAATTAATCATTCCTATACTAATATGTTAACTTAAACTAACAAAAGACATGAAGTAGACAAGAAATTAACCCATATTAACATTTGAAATAAACTACTCAAATAAAAATCACAAAATCATACAAAAAGCAAAGAATGTGACGATTATTCGTCGAGTAACTCGAAATATGTTACCTTTAACAACAAAATGAGCAACTAGCACCTTGAACCCAAACCCTAATCTGCCAACTAACCACTATCTTCAACAATATACGAGTCCCCAAACTCGTCTTCCAAATCTTCACCTAAATAAACAATAAAAACACAACAATAAGCACAAAAATCGAAATATGCCCAAATTCGTCTTAAATCAACATCAAGAAAACTGAAATTAAAACATACTAGGATGTAGATCTTGAAGAGAGGATTCCGAAAATATAAATTTTGTGAAATTTGGAGTAGAAATGAGGAAGTTATGATGAAATTAGCTTGAATTTTTGTATAAAGATGGTGTTTTGTGTTTTGGAAAGCTTTAGAAAATTAAGGAAGATGAAGTTGGAAAAAGAAAAATGAAAAGGAAAGGGGGAAGGGGGAAGGGGGTGTGCCGTGGAAAAGGGAGAGGAGGAGCGGGATGAGACGGAAATTTTATGAGTCGGTTTTGGCTCGTTTCGACAATAATTAGAACCGTTTGTCAAATGCAAATTCCGACAAGTCCAAAGTTCTTAAACACGAGATTACAAGAGGATTGAGTACTCATATGACCCATTTCCAAAATCGTTTGTCCAATTTTCAAAAGAGTTGTCATTTTTCCCCGATATGCCCTTATTTCGAAATAAAAGGTTTTTACACGGTTTAAACTATTTTTAAACATTTCGAAACTATCAAAATAAATACTTTACTTCAAAATATAATAAAATTATATTTCTTTGAATTATTATTACTTCAAATACATTAATATCAAATTTTACTTGATTAATAAATTACTCCCGCAAAATAATAATGGTCCGAAATTACGGGGTGTTACATAGCCTTGTCGAGACCTTAACCGTGGAACACCAAGGGTTGATCTGACCTTCGTTTGAGCACCAGTGACCGGTGGTGAAGGGGATTATGTTGGTGTTTGTTGTGGTTGTATGTTGGTATTATAACTGTGGTTGTACACGGGTTCTGACCCTTGAGTTGACTATTTTTGACCTGGACCTGGGTTGGGTTGGATGTAGGAGTAACGTCGGCTGTCGTGGTGGGTTGGGGTGGTTAAAGGTGGTGCCTTGGGTGGTGGATTGCCGGATTTCGAAAGGGTTTGGGTTGTTGTTGGTTTTGTGGGTTATATCGTGTTGGCTCTCTTAAACCCTACCATGACTCGACTAAGACCGTGTCCAGGGAAGGGGCGCTGCTTGTGGAACCACTGTGGGTCAGAGGAGACGATGTTGGTGGCTGCTGGTGGCGTGTGGTGGCTGTAGCCTGCTTGTGTCGTATTTTGTTGTTATTGGTGTAGGTGTCGTGTGTGGGTGTTGCTAGGGCGTGGTGTTGTTGCCGTGTTATGGTGATGTAGCTGGTGTATGGTGGGTGGCCGGGTAGTTGGTGGTGTAGGCTCAATGTAGGGCTGGTGGCAGACCGTGTTTTCTATCGGGTTTAGGGCGTTTTACACCGGTTGTCGGGGTTTGGTTCATGGGGTTTCAGCATGGCTTAAACCGTGGGTTTGGGGTTTTACTTTTGGTTGAGACGGGTTTTGAATTATGAAGTTTACGTAATAATGTAAATAATATCATTAGTTTATAATTAGTATAATTGTTTTACGTAATTAGCTAGCTGGTAATTATTATTATTATTTTTTAGGTGACGGATTTATTGAGGGACACTACTAATTGAAATTTCGCTGCTAAATTTTATTGGAATTGCTAATTAGATAGGCTAGCTACTCAACAATTAGCTGCGAGGTTTTCTAATGTGCAATTATGTGACTTAATTATGTATTATTGGCATGATATTAATCTTTTGTGGCAGAAATTCATAAAGGAATTTTGAAACTGATTGTTTGGCTGAATATGGGTAACGTGCGGTTGATGGCCGTGGCTTAAGTGTTGTGTTTTACTATTTACTGGTTGTTTGTATCCTATTGGCATATTACAGTATTGCATTGGCATTGGCTTGTTATTATAATCCGCATATAAGGAGCTTGGCATTGTGGTCACGATATTATGAGATGATTGTGAATTGGATAGGTGATGCATGGCTGCGGCTGTGGACCTGAATTGGATAGGCCAAACACAGAGATGTGGAAGAATTGTGGACCTTGGAATGGACAGGACAGACAGAACAGTGTGTTCAGAGTTGGCCCTGGACTTGGCATGGCAAGCCCATATGGTGTAGTTGAGCTTGGGCTGTGAACCTTTGCAACAGACTACTTGTGATTAGTGATTGTGACAATGAGGCCGTGAGCCTTGATATCTATTGCCATTCGTTATATTATTTATATTACATATTATTCCGTTCATTTATTTTAAGATCAAAGGTTGACTTGTGTGTATTCTTGTGTCTTTAAATTACTGCTTTCGTCATGGAAGTAGATAGCGACATGTACTTGATTAGTTGGGCAAGGGTGCTCGGGTGTGAGAGCATGGAAGGACTTAGGCGTCTAGTTCACTTAGCTTAGACTTTATTCACTTTACGTTTAAACCTTTATCATTTCCGCTGCAAGTTTTGTAAATTTATATTAAGTTAGTCTTTTAGTTCAGCTGTAACAAAACCATTTAAAGTTCTATTTAATAAAGTACTTTGGATTTGTTACCTTTGTTGTTCACTGCCTCGAGAAACCGAGATGGTAACAGTCTTATTTATCTGGGAAAGTCTTGCTAAAGGATCCTAGATAAATAGGGGTATCACAAAGTGGTATCAGAGCGAACGTTCCTAAGGCCTAAAACAAATGATCCAAATGAACGTAGAATGTGTTTAATAAAATGAACCCAGGTGGAACTGTTAAGGAGCCGTCTTACAAGGTTGGGGAGACGTTCTTAATCTGGCCCTTTTTCAGTTTTGAACCAGTCACCTCGAGAAGGGATAAAGTGAGTGGGGGTAGATAGAAAGGAGGTTATAGAATTGTTATGGGTCAATGATTGTATTAAGTTGAGAATTTCTAATCTTGTTGTAAGATGCGGATTGAGGTAAGCTAGTTGTGGTGACAGTAAATTGGCCTAGGGCCGTATGATGTGGTAGATTATGGTGTTAAAATTTTCGTGATTGGATTATCATATGAACTACCTTGTGAATTTATTCATCGGGTGAATACATATATGAGTGAAGATATATCAATATAGTTAACTAATTGTTTTAAGTATGTGGATGAGCATATTATGTGAATTATAATTTTTTCTAGTGGTATGCGGAACGTGTTGCCCTAAGCCAATGTGTAACACCCCGATTATCCGGCTAAGATAATTGGAGCCTTACCATCTCGGTTTACCAAGGTAGTGAGATCGGAATTACAGATAAAGAACATTTATTATAAATATAATGGTTAATGAATTACATGAATGTAAACAAATGAATAAAAGTACAACTATGAAAACTATACTTTTCTAATCAACTAGACTCGTTCCGTGACTCATCAAGTTCGTCCCGTCTCCTGCGTGCTATCCAAACAACCTGAACATAATCTGCTCCCCATATGACCAAAGGATATCATATGGATAGACACATGCCACCCCAAAAGAGACAGGTGACAAACACAGACACACAAACGTCAGTAACGATAAAAGAAAGTGTGACACGACTCAAGTGCGTGAGTCAACAATATGGCCATGATATGAATGACACACAATTATCCAACCGTCACGCCGGTACCGGGACACGCTCAGACGTACCCACAACCACTGGTGCCAGGAACATGTCCACGACACCATACTCACACAAGGTACTACGAACACGTCGGTGGTACCGGGCCCAAAAGCGAATCAGGTCCCCTGCCAGACATCGTGCGTCGCCACACGCGTCCCTCCAAACTCAAGTCATTAATTTGCACATTCCTATTGGGGTGGGAAACCCCAATAGGCGACTCAAGCGGAAGACGGCTCCCAACCGCCTTCCGTCACCATAGAACAAGAAACCAACCAACACCGTAATATCCTCAAATATGCATGACAAACACAATAAATTTAATACTACAGTTTTCTAAGTGGGTTACTCGACCAAGTATGGCTTACTCGACCGAGTAAGTGTGTCGTGTGTTTCTAGACAGTTTACTGCCCAGGAATACTCGGTCGAGTATAGGAATACTCGACCGAGTAGAGGATACTCGGTCAAGTATAACAGCCGAGTATACTCTATACTTGACCGAGTATCCAGTCCGACGGGTTTAATTCCGCGTTTTGGTTAAGGTGATTAGAGATTATATAAATTACGCTTTTACGGTTTCTAAATCATTTTACCAAAACTCAACGACGCTCATATCTCTCTAATCACCCTCATCACTCTCAAGGCTAATTGATCGATCGCAAGTCTACTTTTCCGTCTTTTGTCTCGATTTCGTTAGTGAGTCTCTAGTTCTTTGTAATCTGTCAATAGATTGTCTTTTAGGGTTTTACGCTAATTATTGATTTGGTTTATTTTGGGGGTTTAGGGTTTGGTCATCATATGTGTGTTGATTGTTAATTATCATTGTTGTAGGTTATGATATGGTATTCGTTATGCATTTTTATTATTGATTGCAACGTAGCGGATTGCGAAAAGGTAGGGTTTCCTACTCAGTTTTACTGTTTAATTAAATTGAGATTTTTGTGGTAATTGATGTAAGATTTGATATTGTGATCATCTGTTGGTATTGTGTTGGTGTTGGTGTTGGTGTTGGTGTTGGTGTTGGTGTTGGTGTTGGTGTTGGTGTTGGTGTTGGTGTTGGTGTTGGTGTTGGTGTTGGTGTTGGTGTGGTGTTGGTGTTGGTGTTGTGATGATTGTGGCGGAGTCACTTGCGGGAGTTGCTTCACACCCTAGTTCGCCCTCCGTGGAACCCACCACGGGAGGGGATGTGCACATTCAGGGACAGGGATTATTGCTCGTTGATGAGCAGGACCATGGTCGGTGTGGCTGCGGTCCCCCACCGCTGATTGTATTGATTGGGAGTTGGAGATGGCTGATGATCATTGTTTATCTTTTGTACTTGTCTTGCTTTGATTATTCAGTAACTGACCCCATTGTTGTTTTATAAAATCTGTGGTGATCCATTCGGGCATGGTGAGCAGATTGTGACAGGTGATGCAGTTCTTTAGCTATGGGGCAGTCATGGGGAGTCGTCACTCGAGTCTAGCTTCCGCCGTCAAGAGACTTAGCTTTCATTTCTAGTTGTTTAGCTTTCACAGTTGTACTTTGGTTTTGATTTTGGGAACATGTAATCATTAAACTCAGTTACACTTTAATAAATGTGTTTTGGATTGTTAACTTTGATATACTAGCTTCGGGCAACCGAGATGGTAACAGTCTCTCATGCTAGGGTAGTCCTTGGTAAGGTACCTTGGTATGAGGGGATGTTACAAAGTGGTATCAGAGCAACGATTCTGGACCTAAAACAAATGAACCTAAGGAACATAGGGAGTCTAAACAAAATAAACCCGGGGAGAGTTGTTTGGAGCTACCGCAAAGACTTGGGAGAAGTCCCGAAGTCGCATTAAGGCCCTTACGATCTCTAGCCGGTCACATGGGGAAATCTTGGGAATCGTTATGTGTTTCAAGTCATGTGTGTGGTACTTGTAGCTGTGAAACTTGTATAGTTGTTGGATGAAGTGAAAGGATTTGACCATGGTGGTATATGATAAAGGAATTACGTAGTTGTGTGTGACAGATCCTGAAGCATGTTATGTGTTACTGCTTGGCTTTTGAAACGGGTAGTGGAGTGTCATATATATATGGAAAAGCATGTTTAAGTATGTTAACGAAATGTTAAATTGGAGTATATGTAATGTGAGGTGGGATGTGTCTATATGATCATGATGATGTTAATGTTTGGTTTGTTGGTAGTAGCATGTGATTACGGTCATGCGTCTATATACAGGAATGCTGTGTTTAATTTTCATGCAGGTATGATAAAAGTTCACATATGTACTGTTTTTTTAGAAGTATTGAGTTGTAATTGTTGCTTTATTCATGTTTAAGTTGTTTTGTTAAGAAAAAATTGATTTGTATGAAAACCGATTATGGAAGGATTGTCTTAAAACTGTCATAAGTCTAGTTCTAGAAATGATATTGTTGTGATTCTAATTGGAGGTGATAGCTTGTCCTTTTACGATTCTAACGATAGGTCACACGCCCAAAATGACCAAGTAACGAGTGAGATATGACTGTTTTACGAAAACTGAACGCTACTGAGAACTGAGTTGATACTCGACCGAGTAAAGGCTACGCGGCCGATTATTCCCAATACTCGACTGAGTAATCCTTCCGTGACAATTAGGTCAACTTATGGAGTCGAAAACTCGGCCGAGTAATATTGTTACTCGACCGAGTATCCTGTACTCGACCTGGTATGCCATGTACTCGACCAAGTACCTCAGTGGGCGGTCATTTTGGGTCGATGGCTATGTTCTTACATTTGTTTTGTGTCGTGGGGTATGTGTACACGTATGTTTTGAATCTTAAAACATTGTTTATGTATGTGACGGTCTTGATACGTAAGTTACCAGCTACTATGATATGGAGAATGTCGGCTTATGAGGGATATGTGTCGGATAGGAAGGACATGAGTTATATGTGGTTGTGAGGGATAATGGAAGCAGAAAAGGGAAGGTTGATGAGCTAATCGAGGCAATGAGCATGTTTTGTGAAGATATGGTGAGTGATATAGTCGCGTGTTGAGTAATATAAAAGTAAGTGTATATGGGCAAGGGTGATATAAGGGTAAAGAAACGTGAGAATGAAAGATTGAAAGGAAAGATGTGAATAGTGATAACTTGAGAGGTGTAAGGACTTATGGAGCGAGATGGTTAAGATTGTGTTGGTTAAGAATACATATGTGATGGAAGGTTGTTGTACAGGGATGGAGAAGAGGGGTATATAGTGAACTTAGATGGAGTTATGTCGCGATGTGGATTTCTAGATAGTGGTTGAGTTTGGGAACTTGGATTATCGAGAGGTGAGCCTAGTGTGTAATTCTTTGGGCAATTAACGGTATGAGGTGAATTTTTGGTTCTCTAGGGACACGAAAGAGAGATACAACTAATTAAAGGGTAACCGTTAGTTGTGTGGACTTGATGGTGACAAGTGTGAGTGAGTAGTATGATGGGAGAGGATCAGTGATAAGAAAGAATGAGAAGATATTGATATGAATTAATGGAATTTGAGTTGTGGAGCAATAAGAAAGTAATCGGATTACTAAAGAGTTAGGTAGAAGAAGGAAGGAGATGACTTATTAATTGGTATTAATGGGAGGAAGTAAGTTGGGAGAACGTTGACCAAAGTTATGGGACATGAAAGTAAGGAATCATGGAAATGCACGGTAGCATCATGAGAGGGTGTGAGTTAATAGTTATATAGGAGTTCAGGAGGACATGTTAGCCGTGAGTTTCAAGGTATTAAGGGAGTAAGAATCTGGCAGAGTGTTTACACGATATGAGATTTTGGTGGAGAGTTAGGTGACGATGCAATAAAGGATAGAATTGGAAATAATGTTGAGGTAAATTTTGTTGATGGATTTGAGGTTCGTTATTTGGGATGATAACCAAAGAGAGGAAACTGATTGTTATATTAAGAAGTGATAGTAAGAGAGTAGTTTCATGAAAGATGGTGGTGTCGTAGTGTTGTCACTAGTGGTTAAGGATGATGTTAAATAGGGAAGATAGTCATTCTAAAGAGGTTGATTTTTGTAGATGCTGGGTTGATATGTATATGGTTGTGAGTAGGGGTGGGCATAATCCGGTCCGGACCGGAAAAATGGACCGGTCCGGACCGGAATCGAGTGGACCGGAACCGGAATTAAAAATTCCGGTCGGGTCTCCGGTCCACCATTTTCCAAGTTTCCGGTTTTCGGTCCGGTCCGGGACCGATATTTTCCGGTCCAGACCGGTTTGGACTGGAATGCTCGGAATTATGGTTATTTTCATTTTTTTATTAAAATTGTATTTTTATTCCGGTCCGAACCGGTCCAATGGACCAGAATTTTTGGACCGGAATTTGAAAAAGTGGGTAGTTCCGGTCCGGTCGGACCGGAATTTTTTCGGTCCGGTCCCGGACCTGAATTTTTGTAATCCGGTCCGGTCCCGGTCCGTGAATTTTACCGATTCCGGTTCCGGTCCAAACTGGTTCCGGTCCGGTTTTGAACCGGTGCCCACCCCTAGTTGTGAGGGGGTATGAAATGTGACTATAAGAGGTGGGTGCAAGTAGTTTAGTATTAATGGTATGGTTACATTGTGAGGAAGTGATAGTTTTGCGAATGGGAGAATATAATAGGAGGGGCATACGAGTTAAGCACGGGTGAGAGGTAACCTTTACCAGGTGGTAACTTACGTAATCAGGATTGGCTAGTTAGATTCGATCATGGGTCCATGATTTGTGTAAATGTTTGTGTGAGGTTCTGACCTCACAAGTCATGGTATGGTGTAATAGTTATAAGTCGTTATATGTTATTCCGTGTAATATGTTGCGTTGTGATTTAGTAAAGCGGTTTTAAGAAAGTCTTTTGGTCAAGGATGTTGTACTGAGTCAGTGTTATGGGATTGTAAAAGTTTTAATGTCTATCGATATGGTTGTTATGCCTCGGGTGGCGATTCGGGCACGGTTATATAGATTGTTGTTTATTTCCTCATGAGACAAACTTTCGAAAGTATATATCAGTTATATAGATAGTTGTTTGTTACTGCTGTTTGCTGTCAGTGTCGGTCTGGGCATATAGATTGTTGTTTTGTTTATTAATGTTTCTTACCAGTTTCGGCTTGGGAGTGAGGGTAGAGTAGCATATGGAAGAAAGTTGCGTATATTTTCGCTGTTGTCATGGTATGGTGATATTCTATTAATGAGACACAGTTGTGAGAGGTTGTTAGAATACTTTTGATATGGGGCATGGTTGACATAGTTGTGGCAAGAGTTTTGTGAGATGGGTGTGTGCTTAGCTGGAAGAGGCAAATGGTTCATGATCTTTATTGGGACAGTGAGTATAGGGTGTTGGGAACTAGTATTATGTTGAGTTATGGAGGAGTTTTACGACAATAAACAGGAGAACTTGAGGATCTAGCGTGAGTGTGTATAACAATTGTGGATCGTGAGTTATGATTGTGGGAATAAGTGCATATATATATATATATATATATATATATATATATATATATATATATATATATATATATATATATATATATATATATAGTATGTCATTTTGCGGTAATGTTGAAGAGTTGGGGTAGTAGTTATGCTGAGGATTTTATGGTATAAGGTATATGGAGTGCAGAATGAATTGAGGTATGAGGACTGTTAGAGAAAGAGAGCCCTGGATATAGGAATGGTTGTAGGTGTTGAGGTTATAGTGGGTTATCGTGGACATGCGGTGGTAATGAGGATTATGGGAGGTATAGCAAAGGACCTAGTATTAGTGAGTTACGAAGACATAACATTTATTTTTAAGAGGAGTAAGATGAGACAAGAGAGTTTGATGGTCATACAGGTTGCAATTGGAAGTTTGAGTGTTGGTGTGGAATAAGGATGGATTTGTGTGATGGTCGATTTTATTACAGGTAGTGGCAGTGCTTGTACTAGTGTGATGTTTAGGAGTGTGAGTAAACTTCGATAGTGTTAACAGATTATGTGATGATGTTTATGTGTGTGATTAAACTTCGAGGACGAAGTTCATTTTAAGGGTGGTAGAATGTAACATTCCGTTTTGGTGGTTGATCTTGTCTGGTGGTTCGTCTTGGTATTGAGTTTGCTAGTGAGCGTTATGGAAGTAATACAGAGTTGGCAACACTTATGTGGTGGGTATCCGATAGCTATGGAGTTAGTGTTAGGTGTTCATGTTTTATAGGTTGGGTCGGAATTTCGAGGACGAAGTTCTCTTTAAGGAGGGAAGACTGTAATACTATGGTTTTCTAAGTGGGTTACTTGGCCGAGTATGGCTTACTCGACTGAGTAAGTGTGTCGTGTGTTTCTGGACAGTTTACTGCCCAGGAATACTCGGCCGAGTATAGGAATACTCGACCGAGTAGAGGATACTCAGCCGAGTATACTCTATACTCGACCGAGTATCCGGTCTGACGGGTTTAATTCCCCGTTTTGGTTAAGGTGATTAGAGATTATATAAATTACACTTTTACGGTTTCTAAATCATTTTACCAAAACTCAACGATGCTCATATCTCTCTAATCACCCTAATCACTCTCAAGGCTAATTGATCGATCGCAAGTCTACTCTTCCGTCTTTTGTCTCGATTTCGTTGGTGAGTCTTTAGTGCTTTGTAATCAGTCAATAAATTGTCTTTTAGGGTTTTGCCCTACTTATTGATTTAGGTTATTTTGGGGGTTTAGGGTTTGGTCTTCATATGTGTATTGATTGTTAATTATCATTGTTGTAGGTGATGATGTGGTATTCGTTATGCATTTGTATGATTGATTGCAGCGTAGCGGATTGCGAAAAGGTAGGGTTTTCTACTCAGTTTTACTGTTTAATTGAATTGAGATTTATGTGGTAATTGATGTACGACTGATATTGTGATCATCTGCTGGTGTGGTGTTGGTGTTGGTGTTGGTGTTGGTGTTAGTGTTGGTGTTGGTGTTGGTGTTGGTGTTGGCGTTGGTGTTGGTGTGGTGTTGGTGTTGGTGTTGTGGTGATTGTGGTGGAGTCACTTGCGGGGGTGGCTTCACACCCTAGTTCGCCCTCCGTGGAACCCGCCACAGGAGGGGATGTGCACATTAAGGGACAGAGATTATTGCTCGTTGATGAGCGGGACCATGGTGGGTGTGGCTGCGGTCCCCCACTGCTGATTGTTGTGATTGGGTGTTGGAGATGGCTGATGATCAGTGTTTATTTTTCGTAATTATCTTGCTTTGATTATTCAGTAACTGACCCCGTTGTTGTTTTATAAAATCTGTGGTGATCCATTCGGGGATGGTGAGCAGATTGTGACAGGTGATTGTAGATACCCAGTATCTGCACCTCCCAAAAACCACCCGATGATGATCGGACTATAACGTGTTTTTGATATGCGTGTGTGGATTGGCTATACATGAGACGGTTTAATGCACTACTCGAATATGAAAAACGATTTCAAAAGTTTTCTAACTTAATTTGGATTAAAATAACACTATTTAGAGTTAAAACCATCTTCGGACCCAAAACCGACTCAGAAACCCGCAACTCGAGTCAACCTGAGTCAACCCAAGTCAACCCAAATACCGAATGTCAAAAATAATGCCATGAATGCCTTTATCATGTCATTTCCATTAAAATAACACTATTTAGAGTTAAAACCGTCTTCAGACCGAAAACCGACTCAGAAACCCGCAACTCGAGTCAACCTGAATTAACCCGAGTCAACCCAAATCTCAAATATCAAAAATAATCCCATGAATGTCTTTATCATGTCATTTCCATTAAAATGACCCTAATTAGAGTCAAAACCGACACCGAGCCAAAAACCGACTCGAAATTCAAATCCCGACTCACACGGGTCAAACCCGAGTCAAAGACACAAAATACCTACCCCAAATATCACCCAAGAGGAAGCTTACACGGCTAAGCAACCATCAAAGACCACAAATCACAACCAACAAAACATTGGTTAGAACAAATGGAAAATCCAAATTTGCGAAAATGACAATACACCCATTTGTATCACAAGGTAGCTCGCGCCTAAAGCAGGTGCCTGCTTAGCCTCTAAGCAAACTCAATCGACTGACCTCCCAATATTTCTCTATAAATACCACCATTCACACAACACAATCTTCACGCGAGAGTCCACCCCCCCCCACATCTCCCTTAAACTTCTATACTCGACCTCCTAAGTCACAAAATCGACACGTGTTTACGACCTACCGATCGTAAACACAAGCCTTACACATATTGTTTGGTACCGTCATCGTGCATTCGACCGACCCATTTGACCAACTTAATTCATCAATCAACATGTTTTAATTAACATATTTTCAACATATTTTCAAAACAAATCCTTTTTTAAGGCACTCTTTTAAACTTCTTTGATCGTGAGTAGTCGCTACGAGAAAGTCGTCTCTAAAGTCGTCTACCTTGCAAACATCAATACACGTAAGTTTGAGGGTGTAAATATCTCATTTATTTCATGTCTTTACTGTTTTTATGAGTTTATATGCATGAACAATGCATAACACGATTCAAATATACGTTAGACGAGCCAAAACCGAGTTTTGGCCCGAGATAGAAGCCCTTTGCTATGCAAAGAGGCTCGCGCCTCTTGTGGGTTATCGGGTCAGACTCGTCCGTGTTTATTCCCGTCTTTCCTCTTTATTTCTTTCTTATTTGCAATCGGTTTTTACCATTTCAAATGCTTCAAGTCATTTTTATGACAAAATTTTTAGCCATAAATTATAATCACCCTTGGTTTCATATACCATGACGGTTTCGTGACTCGGTGATGTTAATTGGTTAATTACATTTTAAAGGAATATCTTTTCTTTTATTTACCATTTTAATTTATTTTTATGATAAACATATTTTGACCATTACAAAACTCATCCTTGGTTCTTTATACCATGACGGTTTATTCCGTGACTCGATGATATTATTGGTTAATTACATTTTAATGGGTATTTTAACACCCTTACTTTTATTTACCACTTTTCTTATTTATTTACATTTGTAAATATATTGGTCATTATTCATAATCATCCTTGGTTCTTTGTACCATGTCAGTTTAATCTGAGTACGATGACAAACTTGACTAATTATAAAGAAATGAACTTAACATAATTAGTTCATATCAAACGTTTTACATTTTTATTTACAAATTATACTTTTCAAACTTGCAAATCCGACAACGAATATTACTAACATAATAGTAATTATTCCGAGTCATGCAAATCATGCTTGCAAATCATTAATCACAAGAAACGGTTTTAAACAACCTTTCTAACAACCAGGAGACCCCCCTTGGGTCGTCATCTGACTCGCGCCCCAAGAGGCCGTCTGGTTTCTTGGTTAAAAACTTGGGCAGAGCCCTTTCCCGCGCCAATAGGCTCGCGCCTCTATGGGGCTTCCTGGCACTGTTCTGCCTCATTTTTAGTACTTGTCTAGGACAATCCCGATTACGGTTAATCCGAATACATGACGGATCATATTGACAAGATTACGTTTTTACACTTTGTCGTTTGAGACCCTTTTTCAAATAAATGGATCGTGTTAAGCATCATAACCCAAATTTAGTAAATGGAGTTTTAATTTCCGTTTTCACATACAAATCAATCTAAATCCAACTTTGACACCAATTTCTTGGTACATGGATAAACAAACCGGCTTAGGAGATGCTCACATGTTAGGTTAAACTTTTGGATGTGCATTCATGCATTTACACGATCTTATCAACTTTTGCACTTAAACAACCACGATCGATCAGTAGAGGCCGCTAACGCGGGCGGGATTGGGTGTCTGATTAAAGGATTTCCCAATACGTACCTTCACCCCTTACTCAGAACCTTTGGATAGTGGATGGCCTTATCCAGGGCATACGAGAGTCATTTTAGGCATAGAATGCTAAAAGGGGGACGAGTCCTTATATTTAGTACCTATGTCAAGCACCGCATTTTGCCTTGATTGACCTAGTTATATAGTGGATTCGAACGAGTTTCAAGCATCCCACAAATGCTTGGTGGCGACTCCGAAAATCTCTGTATCGTTTCGAGTCCTTTGCCGAGACGAAACCGACCGATCTAAAGCGATCCGGTCGAAAGCATTTCTACGCCACCGAGCGTGGCTTTCAGACCGCTGCATGTCCACAATTTGGCTTGGCGTGCAGGTGGCCCGTGACTACGGACCGGTAGGCGGCTCTCGCCTGCAGGCCGACTTGTGGCCCATGTCCACAGATTAGCGACTCTGCTGGGGAAAACTAGGACACTTGTGTCTTTGTGATCCTTAGAGGTGAAACTCGAACGAGGTCGTGGTTAAAATTGCATTAATTGATATTACGGTCATAAGTCGGGTTCCTTGTCCGGGCCCATAACCTAACCTTTATCGACCAATTGGCTCGTCCCGTCGGCGTGAGTTTTCTCATCCCCGCGTTTGGAATCCCGATTGAGTCAAGCATACCGTTGACGTTACAGATTTCTTTTTCGTCAAAGAGCTTTCATCACCTTCGAGCACGAGGCTAGGGCACCCTCCTTACACATTTTGTTTGGATTGGTATCCCTCTCGCAAATCGGGGTTTGATTGCTTGGTGTGTTACCCACCCTTATTAAGCCAAAACCCGTGTCAGCATTATGCATAATATAATGAACTGTGAGTGCTTATGTGTTATGTGATCATAAGTCCTTCCGTGTCATTTCAAACTTTCAAAACACCCTTTTGCGCCGTTATAATGGCCATTTCAAACCTCGGTCTTTCGCCGACCGTTGCAAACCCTTTTTTATGCCGTCCTACTGACGACTTTCAAAACTGGTTTTCTACAACCGTTTCAAAAACCTTTTCTGCGCCGTTATAATGGCCATTTCAAACCTTGATCTTTCGCCGACCGTTACACGCCTTCTTAGGCCGTCATAATGACGATTTTTAAACCCGGTTTTTACAACCGTTTCAAAGCACCTTTTTATGCCGTCATAATAGCCATGTCAAAACCCGGTTTTTTACAACCGTTTCAAAAAGAAACCTTTTTAGGCCGTCGTAATGACAATTTTCAAACCTGGTTTTCTACAACCATTTTAACACGCCTTTTTCGGCCGTCGTAATGACGATTTTCAAATCCGGTTTTCAACATGCCTTTCTAGGCTGTCGTAATGACGATTTTCAAACCCGGTTTTTACAACCGTTTCAAAGCACCTTTTTACGCCGTTATAATGGCCATTTCAAAACCCGGTTTTATAACCATTTCAAATGCACATTTATCACGTCGTTGTAATGATGATTTCAAACCTTGGTTTTCACAAACCATTTCAAAATACCCTTTGGCGTCGTCGTAATGGCCGTTTCAAACCTCGGTCCCTCGCCGACCGTTGCATTCTCAAAGCGCCCTTTTACGCCGTCGTAGTGACGAATTCTACCCTCGAATTTTCAAAATTCGAAATCAATTTTTAAACAAAAACGTTTTTCAAAACGTCGTAATGATTATTTCAACCCGTGCAACTTTCCAAATTTCAAATCTCGTTTTGGAAATCAAATTTGGCTTTTCTAAGCCGTCGTAATAACAATTTCAATTCTCACACTTTTCGATTTGCATACCGTCTTTCAAAGGTTAAAACGGTTTTCTATCCCGTCGTAATGACGAATTCAATTCTCATAATTTCCAATTTCAAATCTTTGAAAACAAATTTAACCGTCTTCAAATTTCAATTCGAATTCAAACCATTTGTAAAAAAATTTAACCGTTTTCAAATTTCAAATCAAAATTCAAACCATGTGAAAACAATTTAAACCATTTTTCAAAATTCAATTCAAACTCAATCATTTGAAAACAAATTTAACCGTTTTCAAATTTCAATTCAAAGTCAAATCTTTGAAAACGAATCTAACCGTTTTCAAATTTCAAATCCAACTTCAAACCATTTGGAAACAAATTTAACCGTTTTTAAATTTCAAATCCAATTTCAAATCATTTGAAAACAAATTTAATCGTCTTCAAATTCCAAATTCAAAATCAAATCATTCGAAAACAAATTTGACCGTTTTCAAATTTCAAATTCAAAATCAAATCATTTGAAAACAAATTTAACCGTTTTCAGATTTCAAATCAAAATCAAAATATTTTGAAAAGAAATTTAACCATTTTTAGATTTCAAATCAAAACTCAATCTTTGAAAACAAATTTAACCGAATTCAAAGTTTCAACCCAATTTTCAATTCTTTGAAAACAAATTTAACCGTTTTCATGACCATTGTGATGACGATTCCAAATTCTTCAATTCTCGATTTTCAAATCCGTGATTCGGAATTTCAAAAAACCGTCTTCGAAAACAACACATTGTTTCTAGAGCCGCCGCAAACTCAAACTTAAACCGTCTTTTGAAAACAAACCTAAGACAACCCTTTCAACTGGCCGACCTTTTAAAGATCCCTACTCTTTGGAGGCCGTCCATAAAGCGACAAATGAATCTTTTTGAAAATTTCAGTCAACCTTTCCGATTCTGCCTCGAGTCGATTAGAGTCCAGTCGATTTCAAGTCAAGTCGTCTCGATAACGTCGGATCTCTGCCGAAGTTAGTACCTACCTTCTAGTTTAGGTCGTGTCGCCTAATTGTCGAGACATATTCAATGGCGTTAGGAGAGTCAAAACCCCTCGGGTATTAAACCCATCTTTCCCCTACATTACGGGTCAAAGGTCAAGTTTGTGTACATGTCTTGTCCAACGGCGTCACGCCAGCAACAAACCTCCAAATCTCGTCATAAGTCGTCTGTCTAGGCATCACTATGCCAAAGTCGACACTCGAGTCTAAATTCAACGTCTTGCACCCAGAGTTCAAACACAAGAGGTCATTCACGATCTTTAATGAACTCATTACCTAGTCACACTATTGCGTCTTCACGACATAAATGCCTTTTCTACATATGTGTCGCACATGCCTTTGTTTGTGCAATCCCTTGCCAAGACAAGTTATAACGCCTATCGTTATGTCAACACGAATCCCTTGGGTGCCATCAATCGACAACCAGGAACTCAAGAAGCCGATCAGTCTGCATCCGCCATGACTTTTGCCGAAACCAACAACATGGTCCTTCGACTCCTAGCTACCGTGGAAAACTTGAGCACTCGTCTCTCCCAAGTTGAGGACAAAATGGTAACTGGGAATTATCCCTCTTATGATATTGAGCAAAGGGTTAAACCCCTTAAAAGCTGGCTGCTTGCCAATGACAAAACCAACCCTAGTTGGAGGGCTACCAAAACCACTAAAGCCAATTCCTTAGGTGCTCCACCAACCAAAACCAGACGACCTCATAGGTCCTTCCCTGATTTGGGTATCCCTTATACCACAGCTTTGGAAAGACTAATCACCAAAGGAAAGCTCAAACCGATTGGTCCAACTCCGGACCCTCTACCGAACAAGCAAGGACGTAGATGCGATGGAAATATGTTTTGTCAATATCACCAAGGTCGCGGACATGACACTGAAATGTGTCCCCCCCCTAAATTGTGTCATCAATGATATTATTGGAAAGGGAGAATTACCATTACCTCCCTCAACAAATGACAAGAACAACCCTCCAGAAAACCCTACTAGACAGAGTCATGAATCTTCCCTAGACTGCTCTCATCTCATCTCTCCTGATGATGAGAAAATTCATGCAATTGACGAAGATGGCCTACAAAGCGCTATAATGATGCTCTCCATCTCTATCAACAACATATTCTCAAAGCTGCAAGTGGCTATCGATGATTTGAATACTCGGGTAGCTAATTTGGAGAAGAGGTTTGGTAATACTGAAAATGAACCTGACCATCAAGGAGAAAACCAACCCTCTGTTCACCAACCAACAACTGTTGAAAATGAGGACTCATCTGATGGTTCCCACATCCACGAACCTACCAACAAAGATAATGAAATCACCTCACCTAAATCCCTTTCAAAATATCAATCAACATCCAAAAACTTCCCATTGACAACGACCAAATCCTGCTTCCGTCCAGGATTGACAAAAACAAAAACAAAAACAAAACTCACAAAAACATCCAAAAAAACACCAATGTGGGAACCATTGGAAAACATCAAAGGGTATTCACGGATCATATTAACAAGCTTACGTTTTTACACTTTGTCGTTTGACACCCTTTTTCAAATAAATGGATCGTGTTAAGCATCATAACCTAAATTTGGTAAATGGATGTTTAATTTCCGTTTTCACATGCAAATCAATCTAAATCCAACTTTGACACCAATTTCTTGGTACATGGATAAACAAACCGGCTTAGGAGATGCTCACATGTTGGTTAAGCTTTTGGATGTGCATTTATGGATTTACACCGTCTTATCAACTTTTGCACTTAAACAACCACGATTGATATGTAGAGGCCGCTAACGCGGGCGAGATTGGGTGTCTGATTAACGGGCTTCCCAATACGTACCTTCACCTCTTACTCAGAACCTTTGGATAGTGGATGGCCTTATTCAGGGCATACGAGAGTCATTTTAGGAATACAATGCTAAAAGGGGGACGAGTCTTTATCTTTAGTACCTATGTCAAGCACCGCTTTTTGCCTTAATTGACCTAGGTATAAAGTGGACTCGAACGGGTTCCAAGCATCCCACAAATGCTTGGTGGCAACTCCGAAAATCTCTGTATCATTTCGAGACCTTTGCCGAGACGAAACCGACCGATCTAAAGCGATCCGGTCGAAAGCATTTCTACGCCACCGAGCTTGGCTTTCAGACCGCTGCATGTCCACAATTTGGCTTGGCGTGCAGGTGGCCCGTGACTACGGAACGGTAGGCGGCTCTCGCCCGCAGGCCGGCTTGTGGCCCATGTCCACAGTGATGCAGTTCTTTAGCTATGGGGTAGTCATGGGGAGTCATCACTCGAGTCTAGCTTCCGCCGTCAAGAGACTTAGCTTTCATTTCTAGTAGTTTAGCTTTCACAGTTGTACTTTGGTTTTGATTTTGGAAACATGTAATCGTTAAACTTAGTTACACTTTAATAAATGTGTTTTGGATTGTTAACTTTGATATACTAACCTCGGGCAACCGAGATGGTAACATTCTCTCATGCTAGGGTAGTCCTTGGTAAGGTACCTTGGTATGAGCGGGTGTTGCAATAAAAGCGAGGTACCGTAGAACATGCCAATTATCGACTCATTAAATGCAACTAATGACAAACAACTCATTTAACAAATAGACACATTATCGAAACTAAGTAGGATAAACCTACCTTTTCCAAGCTTCAAAAGCAAACCCGATCCAATAATAATTCCACTTCATAAAACCGTCACCTAATTAAAGTAATTAAATATATTTAATTACTAACTAAACTAATTAAATTAAATACGAATTAATTAATTAAATATAAACCCGTCTTAATTAAGCTATTCAAATCCCGACTCGTGTCCCTTATTTAATTCTTAAATCCCGTCTTAAACTCTAATTAAATTAAATATATAATTAAATAAACAAAATATCGTCTTAAAGCTATACAAATTCCGTCTTAAGACTACCCAAACCACCACCATGGCTGCCGCCACTGTGGGCCACCACCACCGTCAGCCACGGTGGCTCCCACCGCCGGCATCAATAACCACTATAACAACAACAGCTGCACGACCTCAACAGCACCAACACACGATACACACACTCACAACCTCTCCTTTTTGGCCACCACCGACCACCACGACCAACACCAGCCACGGACGACGCCACCCCAGGTGCCCGTGACCCCTGTCGACGCCACCCATCCATACGACAACCGCCATAACAGCCACCACGACACAAAACAACAACAACATACAACAACAACAACGAACCCGACATCAACCCGTACACCCTTATTTAGACCCGATTTCCGACACCTACAGCCACCCAATCCACCACTCAAGACCACCACTAGCTTATCCTCACTACCCTCGACAAAACCCACCACATACCACCCCAAGTCAGTCACGGTTTATGGGTCAATGATCCGTCTTATAATCGTCGCACAAAACAGCTATAAACATTTATATACTCGGTCAAACCCATATTTGGGTGGTCAACGGCTGCTAAAGGTGGTCAACGACGGTCTATGGCGGGTCAAGGTCGAGGCGGGTTAAATAAAATAATATAAAAACTAGTGAGACGGTCTTACCTTACGAACTCGGGGTGGAGGAACGGAATTCTCCTTGTCTTTTCTCTCTTAAGATGGGTGGTGGATTTTGTGAGATTACAAAAGGATAAGGGTTGGGGTGGATAAGGTAGGGTATATATAAGGTGAGTGCGGTATACGTATATAATACACGTATAGTATATCGTATTATTATTACTAATATAACAACTTATTATTATTATTATTATTATTATTATTATTATTATTATTATTATTATTATTATTATTATTATTATTATTATTATTATTATTATTATTATTATTATTATTATTATTATTATTATTATTATTATTATTATTATTATTATTATTATTATTATTATTATTATTATTATTATTATTATTATTATTATTATTATTATTATTATTATTATTTCATTATTCCGTCTCAAATATAATTCGTATAAATACAACATAATATTATTTTATAAAAATATAAATACGGAGTATTACAATCTTCCCCCCTTAAATTGAACTTCGTCCCCGAAGTTCACCTCAGTCTCTCCTTTCCACAAATCTCATGCATTCTCTCGCACCTCACATGTCTATCAACCGTATATGCTCTTTCTAAACATCGCACTCATCCCCAAGTTCTTCACTCAATTCTCACTACTTTCTCACATTCTGTACTTTCTGTTTTCTTAATTTCCGAATTGTTACATTCACTCCACCCTAAAAGAGAACTTCGTCCCGAAGTTCAACTGTCAAACCGCATAATGTGTTCTCATACGCTCATTACCAAATTCCACAAATCCTTATGTTTCAGGTTCAACACGCTCTCTTACCTATTGCAAATCCATAATCAGATCTCGTATAGTTATAATTCCATCGATATAAACCCCCCCCCCCCCCCCAACTAGAAGCCTCCCAAAAGTCACGCGTCAGTTCAAACCCACGGTTTCAATCTAAGTCCTATAAACAAATCCCAATTCATGTTGGTCATATGTAAGCATATCTATCACGGGTATAATTTAATCATTACTACGTATCTATATCCCGTCAATCCTCATACATAAACTTGTATGCACATCATAACGCCAATACACGGACTCTAGAAAATAATCAACTAATGTAAGATTCTTATAATGTGACTCAACCACGTTCCACATTCCCATTTCTGGGCGTCATGCCACGCATATACGCGTCAAATCCACCACGTGATCACACACGTGCTTCCATATCCGTTCTCATCTATCATCACCCCTTCCGCTTATACGGAAGACCAGAATCACTATCATGCAAAGACCACTATGTGACACATAACTTGTATGTTTCATCTTACTTTTACACAAAAAAACAAAATCACACCGATTAACACATATCCAACAACATTATCACCTCATTTGTCATCCAATTACTCATGTTAAATCACGATTTCCATTTAATTGCAACATGCCACTTTTACTCAGGTTCGACCTAGATCACGTATCACTCATTGTCCTATTGTCCACAAGGCCATCTCATGTAATCAACTCACTCACTCACAACTTTGTATGTGCTAACTCGTCTTCCTAGTGTTTCCAAATTCCCAATTTGATGTTTATACATAATTCCACACTTCAACCCTTCACCTGAATCCCTTAAATGCATCAATACCGCTAGGCAACGAGACACACACTATATACGACTAATTTCCGTTCAATGTTCTCTTACCCACAATACTTACAATACTACTTAACCATCATTCAAGATTTAAAACAATAGTATTCATTCCATGACTTGCCACTCATAACCTTATACATGTACCTCTCTACTTGACTCAAATCCACATTACTTATTCAATTTTACTTCAATTCTAGTAAAACACTTGTTTCCCATTCACAACCCTTAAAATGTCACACTCACTCATCACACATTATTAGCATTCTGCTCCTTATCCTAATGAGCTCGCCGATTCACTCCCGTCTCACATCCCCTCAGTCACAAGTCTATACGACCTCACTCATCAAAATCATATAATTCGCAAGGTAAGCTAAACGTTGACTCATTCATAAACAAAATAACACATTTTCAACAAAATTGCAACACTATGAAGCAAGGAAACCTTATTTAAATATAAAAATGTAAAATTTAATCATATACCCTATGGTAAAAAAAAAAATTGGCAAAAATTTAAGATGAGATTCTCGAATTAAGGCAATGCATCATATTATTAACGAGATTGGAAGCTTGTTACTCAATTAAAACCGAAAAACTTTAAAACAAGATTTTCAAATTGGAAGAATATACCTAGCATCATCCTACAACATTTAGACCAACAAATTATTACATCAACAAAGACTAAGCACCAAGAAATAATTAGGTCACGATTGAAGGCAGAGATCCAAATTGTTCATTTTGAGATAAATTTCCAAAGATTTGCGCAACGCCTCAAAATGAAATCTTGATTCAAAATGATACATGCCGTTACAACCAAGGATAGTAGTCTACTTAGTTAATTAAACTAAGTTTCAAACGCAAACAAATCAAAGTTTAAGAATGAACCTTAAGGTTTCAAAATTTTCAAGACAAAATTTCAAATGTACGAGAAAATTAGCAATAACAACCAAACTTTGGTCCTTGCTAAACCATTAATCCAAGCAACAAATGCAAGATCAAATTATCGACTCAAGAACTATACTTTCGAGTTCATAAAACAAATTTGAGCAAAATTCAAATTCTATACTTGACATCAAAAATGAAGTAGAAGGTGACTAATATCATGAGTAACACAAAATATGCAATTAATTGATAAAATTCGAAGGAATAAGCATAGATTCAAACACAATCAAATTGGAAAATAAGAAGAAAGAAAACCTCAATTACATGGCGAAATCAGTCGAATTAAGGAATTAGAATAGGGAAAAACTTAAATTCGGGCAACAACGATGTTTACAAGCAAAATGATCTTAAATGAATGAATAAATAAATAAACTAAGGCAATAATGCGATTTTAGTGAAATTCACAACCCAGAAATTGGCACTTGGTTGAGTGCTGAGTCCACTCGATCGAGTGCATGTCCACTCTGTCGAGTGCCTTATCCACTCGGTCGAGTGACTCACTTCCAGAAAGTTTTCAAGTTTCTGGACATGGCCCACTCGGTCGAGTGATAGGGTTCACTCGGTCAAGTGACTTGTGTCGGCCGGGTACTAGCTCGCACTCGGTTCGGTGCCCCTCTATTCCGGGTGTAATTCCAGAGCAGTTATTTGTTACCACCCGTGCTTGTAGAATGACGTCTTTGGTTGGCTTCTCCTTTCGGTCTCCTGAAACAGTGAACAAACTGAGGGCTCGGCTTTGGACCGAGCTAACTCACTCCGACGCTCAAGTCAGTAACTTAGAGAGGTAAGTTGTTGTTACTTGGTGAAGTATGTATTGTAGAGAGATAAGGAAGATATTACCAGATGAATAGTGATTCTTAGGTTAAATTGTGGATCCTCTCTTCAATGGTAGTTGAGGAGTATTTATAGACTTTCACCTTTTGTCACGTAGTGGCCAAGTGGCCAAGTGGCTAGCAGGTGGAAAGACTGAGCTACCCTCGGCCGAGGGGTCTTGGATATGAGTTCGCGGATGTGTGCCCCGGCTGGCTGGTTGCCCCGGCCGGGACCCAAGTGACAAGTCGACAGGCCTCGTCGGTTAGGCTGTCTAAGCCGTTGACTTGCTGTGGATATCTTTGACCTTGCTCAATATGTTGACTTGGTCGGCGGGTGCGAGAATATGCCCCATCAATTTGCCCCAGCCGTAGTCTATGCCGTGGTATGGGCTCCGATGTATGCTGAGCGTATATTCTGCGCAAGTAAAACTTTTCTGCCCCGGCTTCTTCTACCTCGGCTTGGTTCTGCTTAGGCCGTACTATATCCCCCCTCCACATGGATGGGTAAAGGGCATCCGATGTGGAAAAGAAAGTGACGCTGGCCGGGACCTGGGTTGAGAGTGCCGGTTGCTTTTGATTGCCCCCGGCCGGTGCTACCTAGCCTGGTTGATCATGTGGCCGGCGGATAATGGACACTTAGGAATTTGTTGAGGAAGATGAACAGGCAGAGAGATATGAAGGGGCGTGTTGAAGAAGCTTGGTCACTGTTGCACTGATTGACATTCAACTGTTGCAACGATTGACATTCCGTGGTTGCATGTCCGACACGTGTCTGTTCGCTGATTGGCTGACGTTTCATGGGCTGTGCCCTAATTGGTCCTTCTTCATGGGCTTTCCTCTATAAATAGGGTACTTAGTCCCTGAAATTGGCCACCAATTTCATTCTCTCTAAAATTTTCTTCTCTAAATTCCAAGGGCTTCTCTCTTTTCTAATCTTCAGTGTCGTTACTTCGGCTAGTGTTTTTCTTCAAGGTAAACAGACTTTTCTCGATCTCTTTATTTTGTTAAATAATTGTTGCTACCATGTCTTTTACTGAGGCCGGACCTAGTAACCGTGCGCCGGGGGGTTCCCTATCGCGTCTGGATGAAGAGGAGGCACAGGCCGCCGTCCCGCTAAGGTCCGGGGGTCCTAGGTCTCCTTCTCCCGAGGTCGACCAAAAAGTTTTGGAGGACTGGGAGGATGATGATGATGATGATGATGATGACGGTGACGATGACGGTGATGATGTTGGGAGGACTCGTCCTAATGAGGGGATGCAGTACGTCATGGATCATGGCGACGCTTGTAAGGTCGGCCCTCACCGTGCTTGGACCCGTAAGTTCGCCAGTGGTTCCGGCGAAACACTTTTCGAGGGCCATTTCTACTTCGGCAGGGGATACAAAATTGTTATCCCTGGGGAAGGTCAGGCCATCTGTTGCCCTCCGCCGGGCTGCACCGGGGTATACATCCGGCATTTGGAGTAAGGGCTCCGGTTTCCGTTGAACGAATATGTTATGGCTATTATTAGAGCCATGAATGTTGCTGTGGCCCAACTGCACCCCTTGGCTATTAGGACCATAGTCGGCTTTGTCTGGCTCTGTCTTTTCAAGGGGGAGGTCCCAACGATTAATCTATTCCATCGGCTTCACCATCTTCGGCCGTCGTTTCCTTGTCGCGTCGGATGGTACAGCGTGCAAATGGAGCCGGGTTATGTCTCCGTTGATAAGCTCTCTTCTTGCAAGGGCTGGAAAGATCGGTGGGTGTATGTTGAGGTGCCGGATGACTATCCGCTGCCCCGGTGCTTCCAGCACCAAGTTAATTTGCGCTGCGAGACTAAGGCGGAGCATGAGAGGTGGGTCACCCGGAATAAACTTAAGATGGACGCCAGCAAGGTCCCTCTTACTACGGATGAGAAGCTGGCGATGAGGCTTTTTGAGGCGGATAAGAATGGGGTGCCGAAGAAATGGATTCCCCTGACGCAGATCATTCTCCAGGATGAGCTGCTCTGCCATGTCGGCCTCATACCGGCCCTAGCACAAGGTGAGTGGGGTCGGTGTGAGGCCCATCTCTGTTCTCAATGTTTCTGTTTTTGAACTTCGATTTATTTCTTCTACTTAACTTTTGCTTTGTTTCCTTTGCAGATCACTTTGGACTTGACCTGTCAGAGGATATTCTCCGGAGAATGGGGCTTGCCAAGGACAAGACCGTTGCAAATTTGCGTCCTAGTGCTCTAGCTCGTGATCGCAGAGTATCGCCGAATGATCTCCTGGATCAACAGCTGAAAGGCCTGAATGTGGAGGCGGCTCAGGCGAGGGTTGCTAGTAACATGCCGCGCCGAACGCGGAAAACAAAATCTTCGGCGGCGACGGCGCCGACGTCCGCTCCACCTCCCATCCCTTCAGTCCAGAAGGAGACGGTGGAGATCGTTGACATCACCAATGGGGAGGACTCTGATGCGGAGGGGTCTCCCCTTATCCTTAAGAGGAAAAGGTCTACCCCTGCTGCTGCTGCTGTTGCCGCTGCTGCTACCGAGGGCGGCAAGGAAATGGGCCCTCTGACCAAGAAGTCCAAGCCTAGTACTGATCTATCCTATGGCTCAGACTTAGCCGGTTCATTGGGCGTTCCTGATGACAGGCTTTCTGGTTTATCCATGAATGTTGACATGGATGATTTGATTGGCTTTTTTGTAGATCAGCCGCTGCCATCCACCGGACACAATGTTGAACGGCATGCCGAGAAGAAGACTTTGCGGGCGAGTGGTCAAGATACCGCCGTTGTCACCTCCTTCTCGAAGCCTACCCCCCTCCAGATTAAGTCGGAGGGCCTAAGTTTGACCAGGTTATTGGCCAAGTGGGCTGATACGGCCGGTGCTCTTATTATGGAGCAAGAGAAGACCATGGCTGAAGCTGCACCACAGCTTGAGAGGCTAAGGCTTGAACTCGACGCGGCCAACAAGGAGGCTAAGAGGGCCAAGGCTGAGGCAGAGGAGGCAGTCCGTGCCGAGAGAAAACTCAGGGAGGACGCTGAAAAGGAGGTCCTTGCCGAGAGAGCCAAGGCCGAGGCTGCGGCGGCATTGAAGGCGCCAAGTCGCGGGAGATGCGTGACCTCGTTCAGAAGCACGCCGACCTTTACCTTACGCAGAGGAACGAATTTAGGGGCTTGTTCCAGGCCCAGGGGAAGGTGGTCCGGAACAAGGATGCTATCATCGCCCAAAGGGAGGAGGACATTGAGACACTCCAAACCGTTCTCCTCCCTAACATGTGCGCCCAATACCGGGACCTGGCCGAAGAGGCTGCCAGGGAAGTGATTGAGGAGCTCTTCCCTCTTGATGGCTCCTTTCCGTGGGACAGATTTGACGAGCTGTTTGATGACAAGCTCGAAGCCAAGGAGGAAGCCGCGAAGGAGAGGGCCAAGGAGGAGGTAAGGGTGAAGAAGGAAAAAGAGGTGGCCGCGGAGAGGGCAGCCCTTGCTGAGAAGACTAAGGCGGCCAAGGAGGAAGCTGAGAGGGCAAGGGCAGCTGAGGCTGCTGAGGTTGAGGCTGCCAAGAAAGCTGAGGCTGCTGAGAAAGCTGAGACTGCCAAGACAGCTTCTGGGTCGCCCATCAAAGATGGTGCTGCTACCGCTGCTGATGGCGAGCAGCAACAGGCATAGGGAGACGGGCGGTCGTCACCAGGCTCACCCGGCATCTCGGATAGCTGTAGCTGTTCGGGAGCCAATTATTAGGCCTTTCCTCCCTGCCATCTTTTGGCGCTTAAATGATACGTCTGTAACCTTTTGCTTTTCTTTTCCTTGTATTTTGTCCTCCTTTGGTAGGTTGTGTTTTGGCTTATCCATATGGGGACGGCCGTCGTCTGTATCTTCCTTACTTGTAACCTGTTATCATTTTTAATAAGAGTTTGCTTATTTTGCCTCTGGCTTGGCCGAGGTCTTTTCTTGTCTTCATCTGAGTTGTCTTCTTACGTTATTAATTGAGCGCTTATTTTGTTTCTACCTCGGTCTGGCCGAGGCAGTTAGAATGCGTATCTCAACTGTGTTTAACGTTCCTGAGGCATGCTGATCGCTTTTGCGAGTATGAACTGCGCTGGTAGTGGCTGCCGTGGCGTCTACCTCTTGGAGTGACTGCTGCGGCGTCTACCTCTTGGGGTGACTGCCGTAGCGTCTACTTCTTGGGGTGACTGCGACGGCGCCTGCTTCTTGATAGTGACTGCCGTGGCGTCTACCACTTGGAGTGACTGCTGCGGCGTCTACCTCTTGGGGTGACTGCCGTAGCGTCTACTTCTTGGGGTGACTGCGACGGCGCCTGCTTCTTGATAGTGACTGCCGTGGCGTCTACCACTTGGAGTGACTGCCGTGGCGTCTACCTCTTGGGGTGACTGCCGTGGCGTCTACTTCTTGGGGTGACTGCGACGGCGCCTGCTTCTTGACAGTGACTATGGGGGGGAAATGAACACTTTGATGGAAAACTTGGGACCATTCTTCATTAGAAATAAACATGCGTCGGGGTGCCCACAGTTGTCTCGGGCACCTCCGCCGCTATACAAAATTTTTCCCGAGATTGTCCGCCCCAATGGCTTATCAAAGGCGCACCCTCCATGTCTGTCAGCCGGTGTGTCTTGAGAGAGCGTCGGACCTGGGAATGTACTGTATTTGGAAGGACTTTAATTTGGCGGTGTCGGCTTTTATCCTTTCCAGGTATCTTCCCATCCCATCGTCTCGAGCCTCATACTCTCCCCTGATTCGGTTGGCCACCAATAGTGAGCATGTTTTTACCACGACATGCTCCGCCCCGGCAGCCCTAGCTAACTCGACTCCCTTTATCACCGCCTCGTATTCGGATCCGTTGTCTGAGGCCGAGAAGGTAAATTTCAAGGGGTGCTCAAACACGTCCCCGTTTGGGCTGGTGATAAGGATGCCGGCTCCTGAGCTGTTCGCCGTAGGGGGCCCGTCAGTAGTTATTTCCCATATGCCGGGATGCGGTTCTTCTTGGTCGGTCGGGGTTCCTCCAACCATGCCGACGTTGGTATTCATCGGGTCTTCCTCCTGCTGCAAGGATGGGCTCTTCCCCTTCTCTGACTGCCTTGCCACTTTGAGGGATTGCATGTTGCACCCTTTGGCGGATATCTGGGTGTTGACCACCTCGTCCTTCTCGTTCTTGGAGACGAGCTTATGCGCTTCCCCCCGGTCCGAGACATACACCAGTGTCAGGGCCCGGATGGACATCACTGCGTCGGCCTCGCTTAGAGTGACTCGGCCTATGAGAACGTTGTAGGCGGACGAGCCGTCGATGACCACGAACTCAGCTAGGATGTTTTTAGCCGCATCTCCCTCGCCGAACATCACTGGCAACCTGATTGACCCCAGGGGTACCAGGCCAGCTCCGGAAAAGCTGTACAGCGGATTGCTGTAGGGGTTCAAGTCCTCAATCTTCAGGCCGAGCCCCAGAAAGCACTCCCTGAACATAATGTTCGTGTAGGCGCCTGTGTCAATCAGGCACCTCTTGACAAGGTGGTTGGATATGTCTAAGTGGACTACAAGTGGGTCGCTGTGAGGGGCGATGACTCCCTCGTAGTCCTTCTTCCCAATAGTTATATCGGGGATGTTGGAAGCGGTGGCCGCTGTTTTGGGCACAAAGTTGATGGCCTGATACAGCTCGTTCAGGTGCCGTTTGTGCCCATGAGCGGACCCGCCGTTCTCGTTGCCCCCGATGACAACATTGATTACTCCTATCCGTTCGAAGACGGATTTTTTGTTGGAGCCGCTGGTGTCAGTCTTTTGGCCTTTGGCGACATATTTGTCGAGGCTCCCCTTCCGGATCAGGTCTTCGATGGCATTCTTCAGATGCCGGCAATTGTCAGTAAGGTGACCGGTGTGGCCGTGGTACTCACAGTACTGGCTCGTGTCACCGTCCCCCTTCGGCTTGGGGGGCCTTTCCCACTTCTGGCCCTCGCCCTTGCTCAGGGCGAAGACCTCGGCGGTAGACACAACTAGGGGGGGTGTGATCCTTGTACCGCCTTTGGTGGTACGTTCCCGAACTCCCCCCGGCGCCCAACGAGCTCTGATTTCTGGCAGATCTGTCAGACCGTGACCTATTATCGTCACGGCGTCTTTCGTCCGGGTTGTCCTCCCGGCGACCCTTTCTCTCTGAGTGCCCGGCCTCGCTGGGGCCAACCCAGGTTTTGTGGTAGTCCTCCACTCTTATGGCTTGATCGGCCATCTTCCTGGCGGAGTCTAGGTTCAGGCCGCCGCACTTGATGAGCTCATTTTTTAGGTCTCCTCTCGGGAGGCCTTTCATCGCCGCGAAGGTCGCCGGTTCATTGTTCTCACTCACGAATCTGCTGAACCTTGGCGTCGAACCTCTTCACATAACTCCGGAGAGACTCGCCTCCCTCCTGTCTGATAGTCAGGAGGTCCGAGGTCTCCACGGCCTTCCTCTTGTTGCAAGAATACTGGGCTAGGAATGTGTCCTTTAGGTCGGCGTAACAGTATACCGACCCGTCGGGTAGCCCCTTGTACCAAGTTTGTGCCATCCCATGTAGTGTCGTTGGGAAGACTCGGCGCCAAACCTCATCGGGTTGCTCCCATACCGACATGTGAGACTCGTAAGCCTCAACATGGTCGGTTGGGTCGCCTTCTCCTTTGTATGCTATGGGTGGCAACTTTAGCTTAGTCGGCACCGGGGTCTCTAAGACGTAGGTGCTGAGGGGCTGTCTGACCATGTGTCGAACGACACGCGGCGATCGACTCCTCGCACCCCTAGTCCGGCTCCTCTCTCCGTGGCGGGAAGGGCTTCTTCTCCGACTCTGGTGAGTCGGGCTTCTTCCCCGACTCTGGTAAGTCGGGCTTCTTCTCCGACTCAGGTAAGTCGGACTTCTTTCACTCCTCTGGGGAATGCCTCGTCGGCGCTGCGGCGACGCCGTCCTCCCGTGAGTGCGGGAAGGACTTAGGTCTGCCACTAGCGCTCTGGGCTCCCCCGGCGTCTTGACAGGGCCAGCTTCTTCCAGTGCTCCGTTCAAGTCTCTTGGAGTCACATTATGGGCCCTGGTCTCCTGGACGGGTTCCGCCGCTCTTGTCGATGTGACGGTGTGAGCGGGCGTACTACTAATTAGGTCCAGGAGTAGCTTCAGTTTTGCTGCCTCGACCACATGTCCCATGATGGTGACCTGCTCGGCGGGCAGCGGCGTGTCTGGTATTATTGGCATCCCGTACTCCGGCTGAATTACTAGGCCGGTGGAGGGCTGCGCAACACCAGAATTGTGGACGGTATCATCTTGGCAGAATTCGGTTTCGTCAGTTACGACTACCTCTTGTTGTTTCGACATCTTCTTAGCTTTTTGGGTGGGTTTTTATTTTTTGTTTGGGAATGAATGTGACTAGCTTCTAGTATCTTTCCCCACAGACGGCGCCAATTATTCCGGGTGTAATTCCAGAGCAGTTATTTGTTACCACCCGTGCTTGTAGAATGACGTCTTTGGTTGGCTTCTCCTTTCGGTCTCCTGAAACAGTGAACAAACTGAGGGCTCGGCTTTGGACCGAGCGAACTCACTCCGACGCTCAAGTCAGTAACTGAGAGAGGTAAGTTGTTGTTACTTGGCGAAGTATGTATTGTAGAGAGATAAGGAAGATATTACCAGATGAATAGTGATTCTTAGGTTAAATTGTGGATCCTCTCCTCAATGGTAGTTGAGGAGTATTTATAGACTTTCACCTTTTGTCACGTAGTGGCCAAGTGGCCAAGTGGCTAGCAGGTGGAAAGATTGAGCTACCCTCGGCCGAGGGGTCTTGGATATGAGTTCGCGGATGTGTGCCCCGGCTGGCTGGTTGCCCCGGCCGGGACCCAAGTGACAAGCCGACAGGCCTCGTCGGTTAGGCTGTCTAAGCCGTTGACTTGCTGTGGATATCTTTGACCTTGCTCAATATGTTGACTTGGTCAGCGGGTGTAGAATATGCCCCATCAACTTGTGTCGGCCGGGTACTAGCTCGCACTCGGTTCGGTGCCCCTCTATGGTTTGCAATTCCCGACTAACGAATACAATTTCATTCTAATGACTAATCCACTAACAAACATTACTAATCACACTTTAACCATAATATTAGTGAAATTCAAACATATAGGGTATTAAAATGCCTAAAGATAGGCACATTCTCACATGATAAGACACACCATATCATAAATAACGATACACTACAAGAAACCGATCAATTAGTTATAGCACACACGGAATCACGCCACATTTTACATATTATCATACATTAAATGGACCAAAATATGATGTAAGATACTTAACTATAATCAAAACAACATGTAATCACGCAACATTTCAATTGAGTAAGTAAATCATGCAAGATGCTAAACAAAATTCATAGCACGCATATAATCATGCAACATTTCACTTCACATTTCCCGACTCATAACCACCCACGTAGTGATCAACCGAAACAATATAATCTAGTCTTGAAATGAGGGATCCTACTCACCCAAAACTGACCTCCTATTGCACTCAAGTCAGGTTCATTTTATTAGACACTCCTAAATTCATTTTGGTTCATTGGTTTAGGTTCCAAAATCGTCGCTCTGATACCACTTTGTAACACACCGATTATCCGGCCAAGATAATTGGAGCTTTACCATCTCTGTTTTCTGAGGTAGTGAGATCGGAATTACAATTAAAGAACATTTATTATAAATATAATGGATAATGAATTACATGAATGTAAACAAATGAATAAAGGTACAACTAATGACAACTATACTTTTCTAATCAACTAGACTCATCTCGTGACTCATCAAGTTCGTCCCGTCTCCCGCGTGCTATCCAAACAACCTGAAAATAATCTGCTCCCCATAAGACCAAAGGATACCATATGGATCGACACATGCCACCCCAAAAGAGACAGGTGACAAACACAGACATACATACATCAGTAACGATAAAAGAAAGTGTGACACGACTCAAGTGCGTGAGTCAACAATATGACCATGATATGAATGACACACAATTATCCAACCGTCACGCCCGTACCGGGACACGCCTAGACGTACCCACAACCACTGGTGCCACGAACACGTCCACGATACCATACTCACACAAGGTACTCCGAACACGTCGGTGGTACCGGGCCCAAGAGCGACTCGGGTCCCCTGCCAGACGTCGTGCCTCGCCACACGCGTCCCTCTTAACTCAAGTCATTAATGTGCACATTCCTATTGGGGCGGGAAACCCCAATAGGCGACTCAAGTGGAAGACGGTCTCCCAACCGCCTTCCGTCTCCATATAACAAGTAACCAATCAACACCGTAATATCCTCCAATATACATGAAAAACACAATAAAAGCGTGGTACCGTATAACATGCCAATTATCGACTCATTTAATGCAATTAATGACAAATAACTCATTTAACAAATAGACACATTATCGAAAATGAGTAGGATAAACCTACCTTTTCGCAAGCTCCATAAGCTAACCCGATCCAATAATAATTCCACTTCATAAAACCGTCACCTAATTAAAGTAATGAAATATATTTAATTACTAGCTAATCTATTTAAATTAAATACGAATTAATTAATTAAATATAAACCCGTCTTAACTAAGCTATTCAAATCCTAACTCATATCCATTATTTAATTATTAAATCCCATCTTAAACTATAATTAAATTAAATATATAATTAAATAAACAAAACATCGTCTTAAAGCTATACAAATTCCGTCTTAAGACTACCCAAACCACAACCATGGCTGCCGCCACTGTGGGCCACCACCGCCAGCCGCGGTGGTTCCCATAGCCGGTATCAAAAACCAGTATAACTACAACAACCACACGGCCTCAACAACACCAACACACGATACACACACTCACAACCTCCCTTTTCTGGCCACCACCGACCACCACGGCCAACACCAGCGACGGTCGACGCCTCCCTAGGTGCCCCTGATCCTTATCGACGCCAGCCACCCACACGACAACCGCCATAACAGCCACCACGACACAAAACAGCAATAACATACAACAACAACAACGAACCCGACATCAACCCGTACTCCCTCCTTTAGACCCGATTTCTGACACCTATAGCCACCCAATCCACCACTCAAGACCACCACTAGCTTCTCCTCACTACCCTTGACAAAACCCACCCAATACCACCCCAAGTCAGTCACGGTTTATGGGTCAAAAATCCGTCTTAAGATCGTTGCACAAAACAGTTATAAACATTTATATTCTCGGTCAAACCCATATTTGGGTGGTCAACGGCTGCCTAAAGGTGGTGAATGACGGTCTATGATGGGTCAAGGTCGAGGCGGAGTAAATAAAATAATATAAAAACTAGTGAGACGGTCTTACCTTACGAACTCGGGGCGGAGGGACGGAATTCTCCTTCTATTTTCTCTTCCTCTCATTTCTCTCTTAAGATGGGTGGTAGATTTTGTGAGATTACAAAAGGATAAGGGTTGGGGTGGATAAGGTAGGGTAAATATAATGTGAGTGCAGTATACGTATATAATACACGTATAGTATATCGTATTATTATTACTATTATTACAACTTATTATTATTATTATTATTATTATTATTATTATTATTATTATTATTATTATTATTATTATTATTATTATTATTATTATTATTATTATTATTATTATTATTATTATTATTATTATTATTATTATTATTATTATTATTATTATTATTATTATTATTATTATTATTATTATTATTATTATTATTATTATTATTATTATTATTATTATTATTATTATTATTATTATTATTATTATTATTATTATTATTATTATTATTATTATTATTATTATTATTATTATTATTATTATTATTATTATTATTATTATTACTATTATTACCGTCTTATAATTATTATTATTTCATTATTCCGTCTCAAAAATAATTCGTATAAATACAATATAATATTATTTTATAAAAATATGAATACGGAGTATTACACGATGTATGATTATATGATTTCGAGTATATAAATTAAATATATCTTGAATTACAAATGATAAATAACATAGTTATGATATGATTATAATTTACACAAAAACTTCAGATAGACGGTCTCTCAATAACGTTATTGGGAGACCTCTCACATGATGGGGTGAGGGACCCACTAATTTTTTTCCCCTATTATGTCTCCCACTAAATTTGTGGGAGACGGTCTCTCATGAGACCAACTGATTTAATTTATCGGAGATGATAGGATATGAAGATAGTTAATAGTAGTGGAAAATTTAGCAGGAAGGATAATTGAATGTTTGTGATGTGTAATGTTTAGTATCTAAAATTTATTTATTGGAATTATGGATATTAGCATGCACTATTCTTATGTGTAGTTTGATTACTTGGTTGATAATGAGGTAACATGTGAATCGTGTTAATTGTATGACGATGATATGAATTAATATGAAGTAAAATTACGATGTTACATGTAAATGGTCTAAACTTGGAATTTGCGTCATATGTCTAGTAAAATGTAAGTTGTATTATGTTCAGTAAGGAGACATGATGTATATGATATGATATATAATTTAAAGAATTGGTATAAGCATATGGGTTATATGAGAAATTGATGGGTATAATAATTGCTAGAACATAGATATTAAGTTGATGTGTTATATAATTACGTTATTGTTAAGAGTGTTAATTAGTTATTGAATAAGTATATACCGAACTAGTGAATTCTCTTATCTTTATGTTAAAGTTGTTGATATATCTGTGAGACTAAAATTCCTTCTTAATTGTCTTTTGCATCCTATTGTTAAGACTCTCATGATTGTGTACTGACATGCTAAATTGATGACCATGTTTAAGAACTATACGTCATGTTTAATAACTCATAGATACTGGCATGTTAAACTGCGTTCTAAATATTATATCGACATTAGAGTCTTTATAATATTTATTTTGAAGGTTAAGATGTGTAATTTATGTTGTTAACAATGTTTTGTGTAATAAGTACTTGTCCTTACGTTTCAATATGAATAATATGCCTCCTTTAGGAGTTGTCATGGAATGTCTGTTGTGGATTAGAACGTCTTTAAATAATGGTATTAGTGTAAAGATCAATGACTAATAGGTTGAAAGAGTCAAATGAATAAATTGAATTTGTAACGATACAAAAGAGAGATAAGAAATAGACTTTCGTATTATCTGAAGAAATTATATTGAAATTAGTCACCTTAAGTATATTTGATGTGTTGATATGTATTAAGGTGGAATAGCTATGATTAACATGTGATCATGTTGGGAATGTGTGAAAATTATGAAGAATATAAGCTTGATTGATTTCTTAGATTTTTACCCAAATTTGTATTGGCTGCCGTTTTAGATGTCATTAAATTCTATAGACAAAATTTTATGTGTGATTGCGCTGTGTGTTAGCTTTCATTTGCCTTTGGTTTCATGCTTAGATGATTTACTGTTTAAGAGGAATAAATGTTTTAGTGGACAGTGGTCAGAATGTTGTTGCGCAGTCATATTTTCAACCCATAGTATTGTAAAATTTGTCATTTAATATGTACTTATAATTTATGGATGATTCTAACTCTATTGCGTAAAGGATTCGTAGACGTTTTCAAAATGATAAGTCACGTTAAAACTTGTTGTCTTGATATTTAATGGTTATTTTTGCAAAACGACTCAAATTATAGCAATATGCTGATAAAATCCTGCTCAGACCAATTCAGTTGTAAAAATCTTCATAAATTGATAATTTGAACAATGGACTTGATTCTTGTTCTCATATCTTGTTAACTCTCTGTATTTTCTAAAAAGTATAAAAACTTAAGGAATAGTTAATGATTCGATTTAAAACTTTGTCGTCTAAGCTAACCAATTAAAACAATATTTATAATCTTAAGTAACTACTCTTAGTAGAGTGGCAAGTAAAGGTCGGATCCCAAAAGACAATTATTGAATCAAGTTATCGGTTGTAGAGAGCTATGTCTAGGGTGTCACAAATTGGGTTGAGATTAAGGGTTGTAAGCTAAACTACTCAATAATGAAATGTAAAGAAATGAAAGCAAAATAAACCAAGTAAACAAATAGAGTTTGTAGACAATTGATTAAGGCACTAGGGTGTCATGGGTTTATAGGGGATTCATGGTGGAGATCATACAAACATGTTTACATAGTTGCAGGCAAATTATTGTTGTAGTGGAATCGAGTTAGTTTATGTCTTACAATTCCTAGGAAGATTTGGGTCCCAGAGCCAAGTCGGTCAAGACTGTACAACACCTACAAGTCGACTTAATTTATTCCAATTCAACTATATGCATGGTATAACAAGCCTTGAGTTAGTTTATATCTTACCAGTCTTGTTGAATGGATAAGAGATTCATGCAAGGTTGTCAATCAACCAATTCATCAAGCATAACACATGCATAAGTTGAAGCTACAACAAGTAAGCAATCTTATAAAAGCATATTAGATTAAGTATGGATCTACCCCCATGTTTTATTTCCCCTAATCCCCCATTAAGCTAAGCTAGGAGACTACTCAATCGTGGTCATGGTAAACATGCTAATAAGGGTGTCAATCATATTAACAAGGTTAAACATGGTGAATGAGTAAAACAATAATTAATTAAGCAAAAGGTAAAAGAGATTATACCAACTTAAGGATGATCCAAATAATAGGCAAAGAATAATAGAATAACACTTGATGAATGATAAAGAGTTGTCAAGTCTTCAATAAACCCCAAATAGTTTTCAAATTACCCAACTAAATCTAAGAACACTTGAATGATTAAAGAGGAATTAAGATTTGATTAATATTGAATTGAGTAAATACAATTTGATTAATAAGATCTACTAAACTAAATTGGTAAATTAACTTGATTAAAACTAGGTAAGAACTTGATTAAACTTGATGATCAATCCCCTAACACAATGGGGTATTTATACTAAGTACAAGTATTAGGGTAACTAAGGGCTTAAATGAAGATTAAGTCCCTAAGAAGGATATTAGTGCCTTGAAAGTCCCATAAGGAGCCGCCCGACTTGTCCTTGATGTATGCTCGAGCTGCCCAGGGATCCGCCCGACTTGACCACGGGACGCCCGGATTGTGGCTTGGGATGCTCGTCCTGAGCTCGGGACGCTCGGATTGTGGGGCAGCTTTTCTTCTTCTTCTTTTGACTGCCTAAGGATCCGTGGGGTTCATTGAGGGGTCGTTGGGGTCTTCATCATTTCTCATTCTACTTGATTTTTTAAATTAGGCCTTTAGTATTGGTCTCCTCTTTGTTTCTTGGTCATTAGATGCACTCCATTTAGCTCCATTTTGCTCCATAAATGCAAGGTTAGCAATCCTCTCCTACCAAGGACACAAAACATCAAAGAATATGCAAAGTAGGGAACTAAAGATAATAAACGACCCTAATAAGCACTAGAAAGCAAAGGAACAAGGCTAGTTCGGGGACTAAATGTGCACAAATATGAGTCACATCAAATATCTCCAAACCGAACCTTTGCTCGTCCCGAGTAAAGAGGTGACTAAAACTATGACCTTTATTATTAATACTAGCCGATGTGAGACAATTAGCGGGTCTCACTTCACCCCTTCAACTCACAACAAGACACCTATGAGGTAAGATGCCTTCTTACAAGGCAACACTACAAGAAAAACTGAAACAGGCGACCGAAATTTGGCGACTGAAAGAAGTAGTCGCCAAATTGGCGACTGAAATCGTCGCCAATCTGGCGACTTGACTTTTTTAAAAAAGGAATCAAACGTGGCGACCGAATTTTTAAATTTGGCGACTGATTTATGGGTAGTCGCCAATTTGGCGACTGAAATTCAGTCGCCAAAATGAATTTCAGTCGCCAAATTTTTTTATACAAACCAGCGCTCCTCTCTCCTACTTTACTCTTTACGAAACAAAAAAAAGGACGAGCGATTGAAACAGCGGCGACGACACCAACGAACAACACCACACAACCACCCTTCCACCGCCATTTCCACCGCCACATCCACCCTCTTTAATTAGGTTAGTTTTTTTTGTTTAATTTCAGTTTATATAGTTTAATTTGTTAGATTAATTTGTAGTTAGTTTGATTAATTTGTGGTTAGTTTGTTAGATTTATTTGTAGTTAGTATGTTAGATTAATTTGTTGTTAGATTTAGTTTAATTTATGTTTGAATTAAAAGGGAATGATTATGAGGTTTGTCTTTAGGTTTAGGGTTATGGGGGGGGGGGGGGGGGGGTTCGGCCGTGGGTGGGGTTGGTCGGGGGTGGGATGTGGTGGGCCGTGAGTGGGTGTGTCGTGGGGTGGCCTTGGGTGGGTCGTGGGTGGTGTATGGTGTTGGGTAGCTAAGTGAAACCGTCTCATTATCATTAGTATTAAGCTAAGTGGAACCGTCTTAATTAATAATAATATTATTATTATTACTAAGTTAAGTGAAATCGTCGTATTATTATTAATATTAAGCTAAGTGAAACCGTCTTTTGCATTAATGGAATTAGCTAAGTGGAACCGTCTTTTGGATTAAGAGAAATTAGCTATTAGCTAAGTGGAACCTTCTTTAGGACTTGATTTTGATAAATTTAGTTTGATAATTCATGTTATTGATGAATTGAGGTTGAATAACCTTGTTTTTTGTTTGTTTTTCTTTTCTCTTTTCAGGGTTGTCACCGCGCTGCTAGGCACCACCGTACGCGGTAGCTGTTGCTTCTTGTTTTCTTTTCATTTTTGCTTTTACTTGATTAGGTAACCTTCTCTTACCAGTTACCTTTTAAATTTAATAATTTTAATTCAAATTATGCTACGGACTTTAGGATAGAAACCTTTATTATGTGGTTGAATTGTGCTCTTGATTGACTTAATTAATTTAGTACTTCATTGTGTTGTTGTTTGATTTGATGTTGACTTAGTACCCGTTCAAGAATTACTCATTAGGAGAAATTCTTGAATAGTCCCCATTTTGGGACTGTCTTTGTACGTTTCAAGTCATTTAGGTAGTAAACACGTACTTGTGATTTATTAATGAGGAATGAGTTTGGTGGCGATCCCTTTAATGTTCTCTGAATACATGTATATGTGGAGTAATTAGTTATTCTACATAAATGTGTATTTGGAGAATCAAGGGAATTGCTGCTTTAATTTTTTCCTCATTAATAAATTACAAGTGTGTTTGCTAGTGACTTGAAACGTACATTGACGGGTTTAGGTTGGAGTGATAAGGACCCCATTCGAAGATGGATTACTTATTGACAATATTTATATATTGTTTTCATATGTTTATTGTATAATGTGGAGTATAATGTTAAAATTTTGTATGTAATATTATTGTTATTTTTTAAAAATGTTTAAATTATTGTGGGGTCTTCTTTAGATTAAAATGAAGAGATTGGAACGTTCATGGATGTATGAAGGAAGATTAGACCATTCCAATAAGAAAAGACGTCCTACCGCTAGATTTATAAAGGGTGTTAACGAGTTTATTGAATTTGCTAAACAACAAGATGAATATGACTTGGTAGACAAAAAACGTAGGTGTCCTTGTGCCAAATGCAAAAACCTGAAATACCAGCTTGGCATTGTAGTAGAAGAACATCTCATTATAAACGGGTTTAAGCCAAATTATTACAATTGAATTTCACATGGAGAAGCATATTCTCCAATTCATGAACAAGCTCACACCCAACAAATACAAAATGATGAGAACCCATATAGAGAGATGGTTGTTGATGCTATGGATTCCACTATTTTTAATAGTGATGACCATACAACCATTTCTGAAGAACAACCGCCACACCCACAAGCAAAAGCCTTTCTTGACATGTTAAAAGCCTCAGAAAACCCTTGTATGAAGGAAGCAGAATGACATTGTTACAAGCCGCTTCTAGGCTAGTTACTTTGAAATGTGAGTTTAATATGCCATTTGTTGCTCTTGATGGCATTGCCTCGTTCCTTGAGGAATCTTTCCCCGATGATAATATCATGACCCGAAGTTTCTATACTACCAAAAAAGTAGTTAAAGGTCTTCAGTTACCGCATGAAAAGATTGATGCATGTCCTGAAGGATGTATGCTATTTTGGAAAGATGATGCTTTGCTTGACAAATGTAAAGATTGTGGGGCGGATAGATATGAGATAAGTGAAGGAGATACAGTTTTGGTGTTGAAAACAGGCAACGGTAGTAAGAGGGCCAAAAAGAGTAAGAAACCAATAGCATGTAACCAATTGTTTTACTTTCCTCTCGCACCAAGACTTCAAAGAATCTATGCCACCAAAAAAATTGCCGAACAAATGAAATGGCACAAAGAAAACCCACGTGCTCCGGGGAAGATGAGTCATCCTAGTGATGGGGAAGAATGGAAACGATTTGATCAGATGTATCCTGATTTTGCCAAGGAACCCCGCAATGTACGACTTGGCTTGTGTACGGATGGATTTGATCCTTTCGGTAATTTTAGGAGGAAGTATTCTTGTTGGCCCGTTATGGTCACACCATACAATTTACCACCTTGGTTATGTATGAAAAGACCATTTATCTTCTTGTCACTTATTGTTCCCGGACCAAAAAGCCCGAAACGTAATTTGGATGTTTATTTACAACCATTGGTGGAGGAGTTGAAATATTTGTGGGAAGTTGGGGTGGAAACTTATGATGTGTCTACAAAACTAAATTTTCAACTTAAAGCTTCCCTTTTGTGGACAATAAATGATTTTCCCGCCTATGGTATGCTATCTGGGTGGTCTACACAAGGACAAAAAGCATGTCCTTGTTGCATGGAGGAAAGTAAAGCATTTTGGCTTCCCAATAGCAATAAAATAAGCTGGTTTGATTGTCATAGATGCTTCTTACGAGAGAGAAATCCACATAGGAGGAACAAGAAAGCTTTCACAAAAGGTAAAGAGGTGCTTGATGCCCCTCCGAAACGAGTGCCTGGGGATGAGATATGGAAGACGGTATGTGATTTACCATCCCCTATTGATGGTACCGAGGAAGAATTTAAAGAATTGAAAAAGCAGAAAAATGGTTGGTTTAAAAGAAGCATTATTTGGGACCTTCCTTATTGGAAGACAATGTTGATAAGACATAATTTGGATGTAATGCACATAGAAAAGAATTTCTTTGAGCAACTAATTGACATGATCATGGATGTAGAAGGTGAAAAATGTGATAGCATTGCTTCTAGAAAAGATTTGCAGAAATTTTGTCATCGTCCCAAATTACACATTCGCGGCGACGGGTCTAAGCCAACATCCATTTTCACTCTCGACAAATCTAAGAGAAAGGTATTGTGTGAGTGGTTACAAAATTTGAAGTTTCCTGATGGGTATGCATCAGATTTTAGTCGATGTGTTGATCTTAAGAAGCTGAAGTTGCAAGGCTTGAAAAGTCATGATTGTCATGTATTCATGGAGTGATTATTACCCGTTGCTTTGAAACACCTCGTGCCGACAAACGTTTAGAATGCAGTTGTTGAGATTAGTCAATTCTTTCGAGATTTATGTGCCTCTTCAATATGTGTTGATGACATGATTCGTCTGGAAGAGCAAATACCACAGATATTGTGTAAGCTTGAAATGATCTTTCCTCCTGCATTTTTTAACTCCATGGAGCATCTACCGGTTCATTTGCCATATGAAGCCAAAGTTGGGGGACCCGTCCAATATAGGTGGATGTATCCATTTGAAAGGTAATTAAGATAATCTAGCTACTTTTAAATTAAAATAAATAATAATAACTAATCTATTTATTATATGTTAACTTTATTATTAATAAAACTCATCATTAACTTTTATAGGTTTCTTAATCATTTGAAGAAAAAAATTGGTAATAAAGCTAAGGTGGAAGGTTCTATATGCAATGCTTATTTAACGGAAGAGATTGCAAACTTTTGTTCTCTTTACTTTGAAAAACATATAGAAACCAAAGCAAAAAACTTGAATGTTGAGAAACCGGATGAAATAGACGGAAGTTTACCCGAATTTTTTCAAACTCAAGATGATGAAGGGTGTTCATCAAAGGGGCAAACAAGATATTTGGATGATAAGGAGTATAATCGTGCCCACCTTTACGTGCTATCTAAGTGTGACCTCTTGGAGTCATACGAAACACAGTTTTTAATGATTTCATTCAGAGGAATCCTAATATAAGTAAGGATGATGTTTGGGACAAATATGAGGACCAATTTCCATCATGGTTTCAGAAACATGTAATTGAGTTGAATATTCAAGATGATTTGATAAGAAGTTTGGCTTTTGGTCCTTCAAAAATGGTAAGAACGTGGAATCGATACTCGGTTAATGGATTTAATTTTCAAACATTCAACCACGGCAAAGGTAAGGCTAGGTGCAATTGGGGGGGTTACTATTTCTTCTCTTGATGACAACGAATACTATGGTATAGTTGAAGATATCTTTGAAATTAGTTATAATGGACGTGACCGAGCATATAAAACTATCTTATTCAAGGTTGACTGGAAGGATAATTCTGTGGCTGGAATGAGAGTACATGAACAATACAAGCTTGTAGAAGTGAATCGTACTAGAACATACTCTAAGTATGATCCATTTATACTTGCACATCAGGCTCATCAAGTGTATTTTGCTACTTATCCAAGCACAACAAATGATAGAAATCAAAATGCGTGGTGTGCAATCTTTAAGATAAAGGCACGTTCACAAGTTGATACAACTTTTTTCCAAGAAGAAAATGTTTCAAATGAAACACTTTTGTCTCCACCTGATGAAATCAACTATGAGCATGAGAATAAAGATGGTGAAGACATGGAAGAGGAATAATATTATGATGTGGAAGAGAGACTGCCGGGGGAGGATGAGGCGGAGGAGGAGGAGAAAAGGGAAGAAGAGGAGGATAGGAGGGGGGAAGAGGAGGTGAGGAGGAGAAGGGAGGAGGAGAAAAGGACAAGGAAGGACGAGGGGTTTGGAGATGAAGATGATTATGATGATGATGATGATGACGATGATGAGGATGCGGATGAGGATGAGGATGAGGATGAGGATGAGGATGAGGATGAGGATGAGGATGAGGATGAGGATGAGGATGAGGATGAGGACGAGGGGTTTGGAGATCAAGATGATTAAATTGGTATAATTTTATATTCCTCAAGAGTAAATTATTAAAATTTAGAAGTCTGTATAATTTTCATTTATCATTATTTGTGTTAATTTTTATTTGTATTACTGCAGATGGCTGGAGCAGGTCGAGGTAGGAAGCGTGGAGGCGGCTCAGGTTCTGGACAGAGTACGTGTGCGGAGGAGGAGGAGGAGGAGTTTGTGCAGGAGGATCCGATGCAGACAGACGGTGACGGTAACGGTGAGGAGACTGACGCTACCGACGAGCCAGTACGGGTGCCGATACGGTACACTTCGGATCATCGGATGATTCTTGAGCCGGCGGGATTATGGTAAGTTTTATTCTTTATTAGTCTACTATTTTTATTTATTTATTTTTTTTTTTTTTTTTTGTAAAATAATAATTGTTTCTAATTTTACATGTTCAAAATAAATGCAGGTTTATGGACGATTGCGTAGTACGAGGTGTCACGAAAAGCACGATGACTAATTTCGTGGGTCCAATTCCTACATCGTGGACACAAGCTTCTAATGCACAAAAAGAGGCGTGGTTCAATAACTTTCGGGTATATATTTTCCGTAATTCTTTGTTTTAGAAACCAAATAATTAATTTTGATAAATTTTTTAAGAACCAAGGTTATACTTTTATTTTATACTAATATGAAATTTTGTCGCTTTTTTTTGTAGCTATCATTTGCTTGGTCACCGTCTCAAGAACAGAATGTCCGTAACAGGTACAATGACGTCGGTACTCGACGATATCGGGACGTGATGCGGAAGACGATCGGGCGCCCGAAGGAACGAGCACATGAAAGGTATTTAATTAACTTGTTTTGTTATTTGTATTAATTAGCATATACTCTCTTATATTATAAATAATATCAATAACTTATTAGTTATGATTTCATATGTGTAATTGCAGGTGACAAGTATGAAGGCTTAATAAAGCATACCAAAAGTGAAGCTTTTCAGAAGAAGTCTAAGCAAGCATCCCTCAACAAAAAAGGAGGAAAGGAAGATGCCGTGAACGAGCCTACTCATTTCGCGGGTTCACAATCGTTCTGGGATCGTGTATTGGGTGTAAGTTTGTCTATTATTTCACACTTTTTTTGGTTTTCAATGCAACATGTTTATTTTATGTTAGATTTTTTGTTGATTTTCTAACATGTATGTTTTTTTCATTCTGAAAGGAAAGAAGAAGTCAAAGCCGATTGCGACGGTCATCGGAATCTGTTTTCGGACACGCATTCCAGGGTTGACCACAAAGGGGTTAGAAGTTGGAGTAAGCCAAAAGACAAGCAATTATATGTAAGTTTTCCCTAACACTTAATTTTTGTTAATTTATTCTCTTTTAAAATGTCGTATATAAGGTGGTTACCATATTAACTTATAACCATTTGTTTAATATTGTAGGAAGCATTTGAACAAGAAAAAGCCGCCAATCCAGAAAAACCGGATAATGACATATGGTATGAGTTGGTGAATGGCTTCAAGAAAGGGCACGTGTATGGTACCGGAAGTTCAACACCGGCTTTCTATGAGAAATCGCGTAGGAGATCGACTTCAACAATTCCCAGCAACACGTATCAACCGGGAATTATTAGTCAACTTCAAGCTCAAGTAAGAGAGCGTGATGAACGTGAAGCCAAACGTGATGAAGAATTCCGCCAAATGAAGGAAAGAATGGAAATGTTTGAGAATTGGTGGCAAGTTTGTAACCCCGGACCTAGACCCAACTACGATCCAAATGATCCGCATGGTCCACAAGGGGGGAGTGGAGCCGGTGTTGGCTTCCAAGTAAGATGATTTTAGCATGTAAGCTTGTAAAACTTGAACTTTAGACTTGAACATTAGAATACCTTAGCTTGTAAAACTTTCATTTTCAATATATGAAATGAAGTTTGAGAAAATGGGAGGTGTTGGGTTGAAATGTATGGTGTTGTGTGTGTTGAAATTTGGGATGTATGGCGTTGTGGAACATCGGTTTGTATGCAGGTTGTAAATATTTGGCTAGCAATGAAAACGAAAAAATCCACCAAAACATACAGTGGCTTTGGCGACTGAAAAAAGATTTTTCAGCCAAATTGGCGACTGATTAGGAGTAGTCGCCAAAAATGGCGACTGAATTTCAGTCGTCAAAGCTCTTATTCAGTCGCCAAAGTTTCTCAGTGAAACTGGCTACGTCATCCAAATTTGGCGACTAATACCAAATTTAGCGACTGAAATTCAGTCGCCAATTTGGCGACTACATCAAATCAGTCGCCAATTTGGCGACTACTATTTCAGTCGCTATTTTTGTCATTTGGCGACTGATTTTTCAGTCGCCAAATTTGGCGACCGACATTAGTCGCCAAAGTTAGAAAAGGCGACTAAGGTCCGCGACTGACGAATCAGTCGCCAAATTGATTTTAGCGACTGATTTCAGTCGCCAAAATCGGTCGCCTGTTTTAATTCTTTTTGTAGTGCAAGGTGGGGCTTGTCAAAATAGCGATGCATCCTAACATTTTAGCACATAAGATCAAGTAAGGGATGCATCTACAAAAAGAATAGCCACTTTCCTCATCTAAGTGGCGGAAATCATTTAAAGGGAAAGCAATCTAAGGGTACATATTCCATTGTAGATATCATTTCTCCAAATTACTAAGTCTAAATGGATGCCAACAAATCACCTCCAAGTTGTGTTAAACTAGGGTACTTTTGTCTACAATCGCTAAATGCTTTTGTCAAGAGTAGACTCCCCATGGTGTTAGAAACACTGTAGGATCGTAGAATTCCCCTTCCTGCCTTGACAAGAAGAAGTGTCGTCCCCTCTCCACTATGCAAAAAAATGAGATCAATGGATGAAAAGGGATCGATATGCTTTGAGTTTCACAATGGTAGTTTGCTTTTGATTTTTCCCCCAATTTCTTGTGACATTTGTCTTTTGAGAACATTTATTTGCCATCTTTGATGTTTGGCAATTTGATACTTGGAAATTCTTTTTGTTTTTGCATTATTTTTGAACATTTTCAAAGTAACCCCATCTTGTAGCAAGGGTACTTTTATTGAAGCATAAGAGTCTATTTTTGCTCCTCTTTTCATTGATGCAATTTTTGCAAATTTTTTGACTTTCACTTTGATTCTTGCATTCAAATTGGAGATTATTGTGGCCATTCCCTTTTTCTTGGCAAACCTTGATGATAGAAATGAAAGAACGGTTGCATGGCTTCAAAGGCCACCTCGGAATAAACGGTAGCCCAAGAGTTATTATACCACAAGGTACTCTTGGCTAGGCCTTAATCCATGGGTCAAAAAGATACTAGTATGACACATTCTAGGGTGTCTTGAGGGTATTCTAGCAAACAAAGTCTCAAGGAGAAAAATTATCTACAAGGGCCTATATACACTTACTCATAAAATTTTTCTAATATACAACTAGCATATATACAACCTAATGCATATTCTACTATCACTAATTTGCCATATAATCTAAATGCAACTCCTATAATCACATTGGTTTGTACCGCATCAAACAAAAAGAAGCCACATTGTCATTAACACATAAGAGGAAAAGGAGATTTGGAAAGATCATACCATGCGGTCTTCATATTTCTCATGCCTCGAATGTGGCGTAGTCGGTCCCAAGTGATAGGAGTGAACACAAACAAACAAATATATACAATCTATACATTTCTACACTACAAAAGGAAAGAACATGTTTTTGGATTTTTAAAATTTTTAAAATTTTTAAAATTTTTTGAGTTTTTGAGTTAGATAGTGTTAGAATTCCCCATCCCCACACTTAGAATGGACATTGTTCCAATGGACAAAACAATAGGGAATTGTGCAAATGCAATGAAATGATGCATGATTCTATACTAAATGCAAATTATATGTGAAATAATTACATGTGATAAATATATACAAGTGATACAAACTAAACTAGACTACATGATGCATGCTTTCTATTGTTCGGAGAGCTAATTTAGATTAACTCGCATTCCCTATGAGTGAACTTCCCCAAACAGGATAAAACACTATTTCTAGTGCAAAAAGAAGGAAGTTCATTCACAAGGCATGAAATGCAATGCATGAATGAAATTTGTCATTTTGGATTCTTTGTAGTGGGAGCAAAAAGATAGACACCTCAATGTGACCGAGGTGGGAGTCCTTTGAGTGGTGCTAGGACTCCAAACTCAAAACTACCAAGAGTCCAAAGTGACTCTCTAAATGATGCAAGTTAAAAAGTATACAAGTTATAGAAACATGAGACAAAAACAAATCAAAAGGAGGGGTAGCAGATTCACAATGGAATAGGTCAATACTAGCATAAGCCATCAACCCCGCATTTGTGATTTCCTTCTTCATGCTTTGTCAACCATCAATTGTCGCTCATCGCGACATCATCATCATCTACCTCCATGGAACCGGAGGTTTCACCAACATCTTCTTCACTAGAACTTTGATCTTCATCATCTTCATCGTGGCAAGACCCACTACCTTCCCCACTCTCATCATCAACATCCTCCTCTCTCCTTGTTTTCCGACCTTCCCTTTCTTCATCTTGAGAAGCATTAGGAAAGAACACTTTCCTATCCACCTAATTTGGCAAAGAACTTAAAGGATCAAGGAGTCCTTGCCCTGCAAGATGGTAAAGGGGTGGATATTGGGCGTAGTAGGCATTCACCCGATCATTGTATGCTTCCTTATGCATATGTTGCATTAATTGTGTCAAATAGTCATTGCCCGCCACAACATTATTACTACTCGGTGTGAACTCGTGGTAGGTAAAGGGATATGGTGGTGTAACAATGGAGGAGGAGGGCTTTTCACTTGGATTTTGTTGTTGCTTGATGATGCGCTCGACACTTTCAGAAACGGGAATAAGGTAGTTGGTTCCGTGGGTGGAGATGCGAAAAATCTTGCTTGGCAAGACAATGCAATTCGCATCCTTGATGAGCCACTCGTACGTATGGTCTAAGTTTTCATGCTTGACCCATAGAAATTTGTCGATCAAATTGCTCATATCAAGACGGTTGCTTCCTTTAACTGATTTGTAAGTGTTATCTTTGTTGAATTTTGGGTTAAAGTGCTTTGCCAATCTTGTCACCAAGCCCCCATTAACAATGAAAGCCGCACCATCTTTCTCGTTATCAATGTCCAACCATCTCTTGATCAATAATTGAAGAATATTGTACTCATTTTTGGACTTCCCACCAACATTAAAAAAAGGACTCTGAGTAGACAAAGTCTAATTCGGTCAAGTGATTGACTTCTTTTCTAGCAATCAAAGTGTTAGCCACGAACTTGTGCCAATACGTAATACCTGGATGATGAATGTACAAGGCATGGCACTCCCGGAAAGTAGTGAACTCACGACCGGTGATGGCTTGCCAAATGGGCTTGGCATCAAACTCCAAAGGCTTCTTGATGAATAGGTTATCGTTCTTAAGCCCAAACACTTTACCGAAATCACTTTAATGCAATGTTCTACTCTTGTTTTCGAGGCGGAATTTGACACAATCTCGAGTCTCAATTCTATACTCCCTCAAGGAACTAATGATTTCCAGTGTCAAAGAGGGGTATGTTAACTCATTCATTTCAAAGAGGGTAGAAAACCCCATAGACTCGAAGAATGCCTTTGTTTGCTCAAGGACACCCAATTTACCCAAAGAATCTTGAGATACAAATTTAGTAGCTAAAATCTTTTTCTTGGTTAGGGATTCGAATGCAATCCTATGCTTATCGGAAATGAAAGTTACCTTCGGATAATTTTTCAATTGTATCACCTCCGGGATAGAAGTAGTAGCTTCTTCGATAGCATTGACGGTTTTTGGAGCTTGATCACTTTGTTGAGCCAAGACCAATGCCTTTGATGCAAGAGCATGTTGTCTCTTCGATAAAGTTGGTGTTTTTGTTGCCTTGTTGCCTCCTTTAGTCCTTGCCATGGCTATTATCCTTTTAAATTAGTATCAACAAACCAAGTTTATCCTTGAATGCTCCCTTCTTCTTCTTCTTCTTCTAATTTCAATTGAATGCTCAATCAATTTGGGAATTTCGGATTTCCACCTAACCCTAGAAAATTTGATTGATTTTGTGAAGAAATTGATGTTTGAATGGTCTTATTGTTGATAAAGGAGTGATTTGTTTTTTATTTGAGCAAGTTTGGATTTGACTGTGGTGAATTTGGATGAGAAATTGGTGTTTTTGGATGAGGGGATTGAAGGTTGAAGTGACGAAAATTATTATATTTGTGTTTGAAGGAAAGAAATGAAATGAAGAATGAAGGGTGAGTTTTGTGTTTTCGTTCATGTAGCAGGTAGGGAAGGGCGTCCTGGGAGGAGCTCGGGCGGATTTTCAGACAGTGAAAATTTAAGAATTTGCTTGGCTCTGGGGACGGGCGTCCTGGAGATAAGACTGATGGATTTTTGCAAGGACGCTCGTCTCGAGCTTGGGACGGGTAGATTTTTGTCTAGTGCAAAATTGACAATTGGAAGCACTTTCAGGATCCACGTCCTGAGTTGTGGTCGAGTGACCTGAGCTGAGGGACGCACTAATTGTTGTCCCCACACTTGATCATCAATCACTACACATTCAACAAACATTAAAATCCCTCCCTCACTTGCTCTCTTGTCACACAAGTTAATAAAAAAGGCATAGTGCATTGCAAAAGTTGAATAAAGTACAAGTTAAAATAAATACAAGTTAAAGGGTTAGAATATTTACAAGTGGTGGTTTAGGGAGGACTCCACCAAACTCTCCTTCTTTTGAGAGGTGTCAAGGGGGTAAAGCAAGGACATTGTTGATGTTGCTCAACGCCTTGAAGAAGTAGTCAAATGCTTGTTCATTGTCATGATAGAGATCTTGCATAGACCTTGGCACATTGTTATCTTCATTCATGTAGCAGTCTGAGTCAAAGAGGTGACAAGGGTCTACATAGCCTTGGTCTTGAGTCATAGCATTCCCAATGTATGGATTAACAAGTCCTTCAAACTCGTAGTCCCATAGACCACATACTTCTCTTGCTTCTTTCCCTATGTTTGATGGATCATGAGTTGACAAGAGCAACTCTCCTTCCTTGTTATCATGGCCAATGAGGCCTCCATCTGTACTTGTCATGGATGATCTTTGCAAGCTCTTATTTTTGTTGTGAAAAATTCCATGCTCTCTGAATAGAGCCATTTCAACATCATTAATATCTTTTGATGGGGCATATTCTGCACCCGCCGACCAAGTCAACACATTGAGCAAGGTCAAAGATACCCACAAGCAAGTCAACGACTTAGACAGCCTAACCGACGCAGCCTGTCGGCCTGTCTCTTGGGTCCCGGCCGGGGCAACTAGCCAGCCGGGGCACACATCCGCGAACTCATATCCAAGACCCCTCGGCGGCGAGTCAACAGGGCCCGCCGGCCTGCCATGGGTCCCTCGGCCGAGGGTAGATCAGTCTTTCCACCTGCTAGCCACTTGGCCACTTGGCCACTACGTGACAAAAGGTAAAAGTCTATAAATACTCCTCAACTCTCATTGAGGAAACGATCCACAATTTAACCTAAGAATCACTATTCATCTGGTAATATCTTCCTTATCTCTCTACAAAACATACTTCGCCAAGTAACAACAACTTACCTCTCCAAGTTTACTGACTTGAGCGTCGGAGTGAGTTCGCTCGGTCCAAAGCCGAGCCCTCAGTTTGTTCATTGTTTCAGGAGACCGAAAGGAGGATTCAATCAAGGACGTCATTCTACAAGCACGGGTGGTACCAAATAACTGCTCTGGAATTACACCCGGAACAATTGGCGCCGTCTGTGGGGAAAGATACTAGAAGCTAGTCACATTCATTCCCAAACAAAAAAAAAAAAAAAAAAAACAAAAACAAAAACCCACCCAAAAAGCTAAGAAGATGTCAAAACAACAAGAGGTATTCGTGACTGACGAAACCGAATTCTGCCAAGATGATACCGTCCACAATTCTGGAGTTGCACAGCCCTCCACCGGTCGGGTAATTCAGCCGGAATACGGGATGCCAATAATACCAGACACGCCGCTGCCCGCCGACCAGGTCACCATCATGGGACATGTGGTTGACGCAGCGAAACTGAAGCTACTCCTGGACATAATTGGTAGTACGCCGGCTCACACTGTCACACCGACAAGAGCGGCGGAACCCGTCCAGGAAACCAGGGCCCAGAATGTGACTCCGAGAAACTTGAACGGAGCACTAGGAGAAGCTGACCCTGTCAAGACGCCGGGGGAGCCCAGAGCGCTAGTGGTAGACCTTAGTCCTTCTCGCACTCGCGGGAGGACGGCGTCTGCAAATTGTTTTACATTGAGTGGGAGAAATTTTAAATGAATATGAGAATCGGTTATCGCACATACACTTGTACGGACAAGTGGGAGTTTGTTGGGGCTGTGTCCTCCAGTTAGTGCGGATAACGTCATTGCACATGCACTTGTACGGACAAGTGGGAGCTTGTTGGGGTTGGTGTCCTTAACAGTTAGTGCAAGGACTTATAAATCTCTAAAAGGATCAAAGGGCATACTTTTGGTATTATTATCAGTTGATCCACGTTTATCAATAACGGTTGGCTTGCTAGATAAGTTTGACGTTATTGTCATACAGATGGCGGTGATCAACTGGTCCCTAAAAGTCACACCTATAGGATACGTTCGAGAGATGTGACAGTATGAAAATACAGTCATGTAGATGCCAAATTTGACTAACCAGTTAGTCCGAGTTACTTGACTAATAATTAGTCAAAATATGATGTTGAGATATCATATTTGATACGGATTAAATATCATGGGCTAAGGCGAATTAACCACTTAATTCGTAAAATTAAATATAAGCGATTTATATTTAATTAATGTATATTGAATATTAATTATACAATATTGTCTTTGTCGGACATGTATTAATACTTCAACTAATTCGTGTTATTAGTCGATGTATTAATAACCGATAACCGATGACAGTTTATAATACAAACCCGTCATATACATTTTAGCATTTGGCGAACTGGACCTCGAGCTAAAAGTAAGAGGAAGTGGAAGCCCACTTCCCCATGAGGGCTCTCGGTTTTGGCCGAAACACACAAAAGGGGAGCTCCTCTCCTTTTGTGACCTAGACAATTCATTTTACAGAAAACTAGGGTTTTTGGAGACATTTTCTCTCTGAAACCTAGATCTCACATCTCGAAAACCTCACAACAAGTTCTCCCAATATTGCAAGGCAATCGGAGAACACCATCTAGCACAAGGGCATATCTCGGACAAGTCTTGGGTGCAACAATTAGGAGGGAATCTCGTTTGATTTCTGTTCTTTACGCCGCACTATAAAGGACCCGAGGTTAATTCTTGTTCCTTATCGTTTCTCTATTGTATTTATGTTTTATGACGATAATCGCATGCTAAATTTACGTTATAGTCCTAAATTTAGAGGGTCTTATACGGATATTACCCCACAGCGTCGCCGCAGCGCCGACGAGGCACGCCCCAGAGGAGTGAAAGAAGTCCGACCCACCAGAGTTGGAGAAGAAGCCCGACTCGCCAGAGTCGGAGAAGAAGCCCTTCCCGCTACGGGGAGAGGAGCCGGACTAGGGATGCGAGGAGTCGATCGCCGCGTGTCGTTCGACACGTGGTCAGACAGCCCCTCAGCACCTACGTCTTAGAGACCCCGGTGCCGACTAAGCAAAAGTTGCCACCCATAGCATACAAAGGAGAAGGCGACCCGACCGACCACGTCGAGGCTTTCGAGTCTCACATGTCGGTATGGGAGCAACCTGATGAGGTTTGGTGCCGAGTCTTCCCAACGACACTGCATGGGATGGCACAAAGTTGGTACAAGGGGCTACCCGACGGGTCGGTATACTGTTACGCCGACCTAAAGGACATATTTTTAGCCCAGTATTCCTGCAACAAGAGGAAGGCCGTGGAGACCTCGGACCTCCTGACTATCAGACAGGAGGGAGGTGAGTCTCTCCGAAGTTATGTGAAGAGATTCGACGCCAAGGTTCAGCAGATTCGTGATTTGAACAGCGAACTGGCAGCCTTCGCGCAGATGAAAGGCCTCCCGAGAGGAGACCTAAAAAATGAGCTCATCAAGTGCGGCGGCCTGAACCTAGACTCCGCCAGGAAGATGGCCGATCAAGCCATTAAGGTGGAAGACTACCACAAGACCTGGGTAGGCTCCGGCGAGGCCGGGCACTCAGAGAATAAGAGCCGCCGGGAGGACAACCCGGATGAAAGACGCCGTGACGATAATAGGTCACGGTCTGACAGGTCCACCAGAAAACAGAACTCGGCGGGCGCCGGGGGGAGTTCGGGAATGAACCGCCAGAGGCGGTACAATGATCACACCCCCCTGGTCGTGTCTGCCGCCGAAGTCTTCGCCCTGAGCAAGAACGAGAGTCAGAAGTGGGAAAGGCCTCCCAGGCCGAGGAGTGACGGTGACACGAGCCAGTACTGTGAGTACCATGGCCACACTGGCCACTTAATCGACAAATCGTCGGCATCTGAAGAATGCCATCGAAGAGCTGATCCGGAAGGGGAGCCTCGACAAATATGTCGCCAAAGGCCAAAAGACTGATGCCGGCGGCTCGAATAAGAAATCCGTCTTTGAACGGATAGGAGTGATCCATGTTGTCATCGGGGGCAACGAGAACGGTGGGTCCGCTCATGGGCACAAACGGCACCTGAACGAGCTGTATCAGGCCATCAACTTTGTGCCCAAAACAGCGATCCCCGCTTCCAACATCCCCGACGTGACTATTGGAAAGAAGGACTACGAGGGAGTCATCGCCCCTCACAGCGACCCGCTTGTAGTCCACTTGGACATATCCAACCACCTGGTCAAGAGGTGCCTGATTGACATAGGCGCCTACATGAACATCATGTTCAGAGAGTGCTTTCTCAACCTCGGTTTGAAGGTTGAAGACTTGAGCCCCTGCACCAATCCGTTGTACAGTTTTTCCGGGGCCGGCCTGGTACCCCTGGGGTCAATCAGGCTGCCGGTGATGTTCGGCGAGGGGAATGCGGCTAAAAACGTCCTGTCTGAGTTCGTGGTCATTGACGGCTCGTCCTCCTACAACGTTCTCATAGGCCGAGTCACTCTCAGCGAGGCCGACGCAGTGATGTCCATCCGGGCCCTGACACTGATGTATGTCTCGGACCGGGGGGAAGCGCATAAGCTCGTCTCCAAGGACGAGAAGGACGAGGTGGTCAACGTCCAGATATCCGCCAGAGGGTGCAACATGCAATCCATCAAAGTGGCAAAGAAGACAGAGAAGGGGAAGAGCCCATCTTTGCAACAGGATGCAACTGTCGGCATGGTCGAGGGAGCCGAGACTGAAGAGGTGGAAATTGACCCAGGGCGGACCGTAACTATCGGTGTCAACCTGGAACCAAAATTCAGGGCTGCTCTCCAAGACCTGCTGAGGAAGAACAAAGACGTCTTCGCCTACTCAGCGGCCGAGATGCCAGGCGTAAGCCGGGAGGTAATTGTTCACAAGCTGAACGTACTCCCCACCGCTCGCCCTGTCAAGCAAAGGATGAGGAACTCCTCAGTCGAGAAGAATGAGGCCATCAAAGTTGAGGTAGATAAATTACTAGCGGTGGGCTTTATCATGCCTTGTACTTATCCTGAGTGGTTGGCCAATGTTGTAATGGTGAGGAAGTCATCGGGGGCATAGAGGATGTGTGTAGATTTTACCAACCTTAATAAAGCGTGCCCCAAAGATTGCTATCCCTTGCCTCGAATAGATAGTTTAATTGACGCCACGGCAGGCTACACTATGCTGAGCCTGCTGGACGCCTTCTCAGGATATCATCAGGTATTCATGGCCGAGGAAGACATGCCTAAATGCGCATTCATCACCGCCAACGGCACATACATTTATAAAATGATGCCGTTTGGTTTGAAGAACGCCGGCGCAACTTACACAAGGCTGGTGGACAAAGTGATCCAAAATCAAAAAGGGCGAAACATTGAGGCTTACGTCGACGATGCTATTGTAAAAAGCAAGTCTGACAGCGAGCACTTAGCCGATTTACACGAGACATTTTGTTCACTAAGGAAATACAAGATGAAGCTCAACCCAATGAAATGCAACTTCGGTGTCCGGGCAGGTAAGTTCCTCGGCGTGCTTGTTGCGCGGGGTGGTAATTGATGCCAATCCGGACAAAGTCCGAGCAATCCTGGACGTGCCGGAGCCGAGGAACCGAAAAGAGGTTATGATGCTGACCGGGAGGATGGCGGCTCTTGCCCGTTTTATCTCTCGGTCAGCCGACAAGAGCACCCCATTCTTCAAAGTGTTGAAGGGGAATAAAGACTTCACCGGGGGGGGGAGGAGCGAGCACGGCTTTCAAACAATCGAAAGCTCATCTTCGACACTCCCAACCCAGTCCGGCCAATCTTTGGGGAGACACTATATCTCAGACATAGCGATTACGTCGGCCACGGTCGGTGCCGTGATCGTCGAGAGAAGAGGACAAGCAAGCAAAGCACCCAATCTACTTTGTCACCATACGTTGTTGCCCGCCGAGAGAAATTATCCGCCGATTGAAAAAGCGACCTTTCTTTGTCGTCGTCGCCGCAAGAAAATCGAAACCCTACTTCGACGCACATCCCGTGAGTCTTAACCGACCAGCCATTGGAGAAAGCATTGGAAAAATTTGAGCAATCCGACAGGCTCATCAAATGGGCGAGAGAGCTATCCGGCCGGCATTCAAGACAAGCCGAGGCCCTCGATAAAGGGGGAGGGCAATCGCGATTTCTGGCCGAGTGCACATACCAAGAAGAGCAAAACCCCGGAGTATGGGAGGTATACACCGACGGGTCCTCCACGACGAACAGCTCAGAGCGGCATACTTATCATCAGCCCAAACGGGACGAGTTTGAGTACGCCTTGAAATTTACCTTCTCGGCCTCAAACAACGAATCCGAATACGAGGCGGTGATAACCGGAGTCGAGCTAGCTAGGTGCCGGGGGCGGAGCACATCATTTTGAAAACAGATTCACTTTTAGTGGCTAATCAAATCAGAGGAGAGTACGAGACTCGAGACGACGGAATGGTAAGATACCTGGAAAGGGTAAAAGCTGACACCTCAAAGTTGAAATCTTTTCAGATACAATGCATTCCCAGGTCTGAGAACAACCGAGCCGACGCTCTCTCAACGCTCGCCAGTTCAACCATCAAGAATGTCAGCCGAACCGTTGATCGGTCCGTTTTGCATTCACAAATAAATATATGTGGTCGTTGGTCACGGTCGAATCAAAACACAATTTATAGCTTAACAAGCAACTCTACAATTAGTAAAGAGGCAAGTAAAGGTCGGATCCCAAGGGACGGGAGTTGAAATGAGATTTCTATTGTAACTAGTGGTGTCTAAAGGGTGTCACAACTTGGGTTGATGTAGAAGGTTACTAAACTAGAATAACAATGAAAATAAACAAGCAAGATGAATAAAAAGGGGTGTAAACAATTGATTAAAGGCACTAGGGTGTCATGGGATCATAGGGGAATCATGGGATATGATCATACAAACATGTTCTCAAATTATAAGCAAGCAATTATTGTTGTGATGGATTGAGTTGGGTTATATCTTACAATCCTAGGAAAGTTTGGGTCCCGGAGCCGAATCGATTAGATTGTACAACACCTACAAGTCGACTTAATCTTCCCTACTCAACAACATGCATGGTCTAATGAGACTCGAGTTGGGTTATGTCTTACAAGTCTCATTGAAAAGATAGGAGATGATAATAAATGCAAGGATTCATAGGCTTAGCATTTCATCAAATATAACATGTGCATGAGTTGAGATCAAAACAAGCAAGCAAATAAGATATGAAAGCATATTAATTTAAGCATGAATCATTCCCCATGTTGGTTTCCCCTAATCACCCATTAACCCTAGCTAAGAGACTACTCACTCATTATAATGTTGATCATGCTAGCAAGGTTGTCAATCATACCAACAATATGAAACATGATGAATAAATGAAAGTAATTAACAATAATTAAAAAGGGATTAAGAGATTATACCTACTAATGATTCCAATAATAAAGCAAGAATAATAGAAGTACTTGAATGCTAGATTGAGAGGTTGTCAATCTCCCAATAATAACCCAAATAATCTTCAATTACCCAAAATAAAGGATGAACAAAAGAGAGATTAAAGAACTAAAACTTGGATTAAAAATTGATTAATACTTGATTACAATATTGAAGAGAGATTTGATTGATATTAACTACCCTAATTATTGATAAGAAGAACATGCCCCTCTAATTAGACTAATGGGGTATTTATAGTGAAAATTAGGGAGGATGCATTAGGGTTAACTAAGGGCTAAATTAGTAATTACACTTTTTAAGTAGAGCAAGGAGAAGCCGGTATTTTTGGAGAGAAGGGCTTCTCTTTTCGTAGCTTGAAGAAGACAACCCGCGCTGTGAAGGAATCCGGGCGGATTAGGGTCGGGACGGCCGGATTTGGGGCGATGGAATCCGAGCGGATTCTGGGGAATCCGGGCGGATTGTTGAGGGGGAATCCGATCGGATTCCAGCTGGGACACTCGGATTGTGGATAGGCGGGACGGGCGGATTGCTGACAATCCGCTCGGATTGTCAGTCAGCGTGATACTTCTTCTTTTTCTTCCCTTTTCTTCATAAATTCCTTGGGGATTTCCTTGGGGACTCAAGGATCCTTTCTCAACATTGCTCTTCTACTATGATATGTACAAAGGCCTTCTAATCTTGTCTCTCCTTGATGCTTGGTCATTGAATTTGATCAATTTAGTCTTGTTTTGCCACGAAAATGCAAGATTCTTACTCCTTTCCTACCAAGGGATCAAAATCTCAAAGAATATGCAAAACAAAGAACTAAAGATAAGAAATGACCCAAATAAGCACTAAAAAGCATGGAAACAAGGGTAATTCGGGGGCTAAATATGCGCCAATTATTGTAACACCCGCGAATTTTCCATTTTGACATTTATAATTTAATTAACCATTCTATTGTCTTATTTATATTTTAAATTATTTAATTTCATTATTAAACATGATTTTTATAAATATTATATTTTTAAAGCTTAAGTTATTCAAAATAAATATTTTGGTCGGATAATAATGATAATAATAATAATATTTCTCGTCTTGAGTTGTAGTGGGCTTGAGACGTAATTTCTAGTGTATATCGACTCAATTTTGCATGTTGGGCCTAGTATGACTATTGGGCTCACATATTATTCCTTCCTCCTCATATAAATCATTAAGGAAACCCTAACCCCTCCTCCTTCCTCACAATTTCAGCACCACTTTCACCAAACACCACCATTGTTACACATTTTTTTTCCCTTACAAATCTTCAAAACACCATAACTTGCTCAATTCTTATCCGATTCAAGTGATTTTCGCGTCTATCTCTTCCTCTCATCGCCCTCCATCTTTCTAGGTAAGAAAAGATCCGACTTTCCCCCTTATTTAGGGCTGTCGACCCATATTACACATGGTACCCTTTTTCAAGTTTCGATTCTTAGTCTTAATTTGTGTTTTCTCATGTCTAGGAGAAAGATTAGTTAACCCGGAAGTGGATTCTTGAAAGGTAGATGAGTATATTGTGGATTTAAGTGCAAAAAGGTAACGGTGATGGGTTACTCGACATTATGTCAAATTTGTGTGTTTATATGTCGTAGTTTGTTCATATGTATGTTAAAGTTTGAATCTTTTCTTGTTTCACATGTTTGTTGTTGAATGAGTTTGTATGAGAAACCATCTCATGGTTAGTTGAAGGAATTTCCAATCCTTTGGGTTACATGAATGTTTATATGGATGAATTAGTAAAGAAACCGTCTTATTCATGCTAAATAATTGTGTTTAATTATGTCACGAATTTGTTAGTTTGGAATTGTTTGAATTTGAATCGAACCTTGTGTAAAAATCCCTTATTTTCCGCTTAGATTTAATAGTTCTTTTGATGCCTCATCGAGGGGTGTCACAGTTGGTATCAGAGCATATGTTGCTCCCGACGCACACACGTGTACCCCAAATTTAAATGTGAACTTGACCTTGAATAATGAATGAGAGATGGGTAGACTTAAGGACCTAAGGTGGTAGTCTGTAGTGTGTTTGCTCTTTATTAGGTTCTAACATGTTTGTTGATTGTCCTTTAATAATTTGTGTGCCCTTGGATCAATAACCGTAAACTTACCAATGTGGTGATCAAGATTTGGTGCCTATTGCTGAGGATTGAAGATTTGTTCAACATTTGAAGAATGCTTCTACTTCCTCAAAGATGTTTCTCATTTCTTTGTGTATCTTGCCTTATTCTTTATCTCTTGGTGCTTATCCTTCTTCTAAACTCTCTTCTGTTTTGCTTGGAAGCTACTCCTATACCCCATAACTTGTTCCTTGTTCCTTGCTTATCCTCCCTTAACGCCTTTTGATAATACTCTTTCTTTTGAGGAATGTTGACCTTGGTTGGAAATTTGACCTTTGAGGAGATTGTTTGTGGTTGACTCTTAATCCTGGTTTGGAGAGGATTTGATGTTGGAAAGACTTAGGTAGTGAGATGAGACATACTTAATGATTCTTAGACCTAAATCCTTGGTAAAGTGAGTATTCTTGATTGGTGGCATTATTTATGTTGTCAAGTGTGAGTTGCATTTGTTACTAAGGTTATAGAACTTGGCTTGTTGTTTATGGTTGAGATTTGAAAACCTTGGGAAGTGTAGTGAGACGTGCCTTGGGATACTAATGCTTAGTACTTGACTTAAAATGGATGAAACTGAATGGTGGATTTGAGGATGTAGGATTTATTAAGTAAGTCGAGTTTGTGAATGGCTTTCGTAATCACTTTAGATATGAGAGTTTGGTAATGTACATGTGACCATATGAGAAATGCTAATTGTGGGATTATTAGTTGGTTTTAGTGAGTGATATTGATTACCACCTGAGGTATGGTATGAGAGTGAGACTAAGGTACATCATTGGAAAGTTTTAGCATTTGTTTTAGTAACTAGAAAGGATAATGGTATGTTGATGACCATAATGGATTGGTGATGTGATTTGATATTAGCTGACCCTTGAGGGTTCTTGAGTTGAGAGAGACTTAGTATTGAGAAGTCTTTGTTAACCCTATGGTTTTAGGAACATTGAGGTCGTGTCAAGTACTTGAGGTAAATGGGTGCTTTTATACTAGAGTGGTAGATTTGCTTTAGAGAAATCCTAATATGTGATAGGATAGGTGAACAACGAATCTAACCAATTTATCAACCCTTAAGCGAGCGTTTATTTTTACCTTGATCAGTCATAGAGGTGTAATCCTTTAAGAGAGACTTGCATATAAGGAATGAGATGAATTGCCTTGACCCTCGTTTTGGAATTTAGTCGTTTTGTTATGACGGTACGATATCCTAATAGGCGTGGCATTGTTAGAGAGAACCTTAAGTCTTAGAAAGCGTATGGTTTAAGCCTTAAAATCCCCCTTCGTACCTTTAATCATCTTCCTTCCCTTCGTTCATACCTTGATTAAATTTATTCCTTAAGTATAAAAGTTTACTTGTCATTTCCTTGCCTTGAATACCTCTCTAATTCTAATGTCTCTTACTGGTGTTAACTAGTTACCTTTACTATTGACTCCTTTAATCACACACCTCGTCATGTTTATGTATCCCATTGAAATTTCCTATCTTTTCTTGACCTAGTTATTGCTCTTGTTTCTTTAGTGGAGTGATGGCATTGTTGGCTATGTTGTAGAGTGAGTGAGATGCTCTTTGAGGATTCTTTGTGAACCTTGATTTCGTCAAAATTGGATTAGTGGAACTCGAGTTGAGTTGGGTAGGAAAAATTGTATGACAAACCTATTTACTTTTGGTTGGTGGTCTTTATGATTTGGGGAATGTGATCATCTATGCTTGTGAATTCGGGTGTGAATAAGATTTTGGTTTGGAGTGTTAGAAAGTATGAAGACCTTGAGATTTTGACCTTTGATTAAGGATTTTACCATAGTGAGAACTCCTAGTAGTCGATAGTTGGTTATGTGTGTAACTCTGTTAGTAGTTTTGATCTTTCGTGGAAATCGTTTATAGATGACTTATATTTGAGGGTTATGGAATCACAATTGTGGTGGAGTGACTTGACCCACGGGATAGCATAGGAGTAAAGTGTGCAGGTATTTTGAGGAAATTCTTGGGAGTTATGTGGTTATAAGTTACCGTTCAGGATGACTTTGTTGTTTGAGATTTGTCTTTCTGGCGTTTCCTTGTTGTTTAAATTCCTTCCTTCCTTAAGCATAAGCATTTCCGTTCATACCTCTCTTCTTCGCTTAATCATGCTCCTCCTTTAATTTTGATACTCGTAACTTGTGAAATTCAATCTTTGATATCCTCGTAGACTCGATTTCAACACTTCTCCTAGGAAGTTCATCATAGCTCTTTTGTTGGTAAAGTTTGAACCCTCTTAGCGTACCTTGTGTTTATGATATCTAAGTTCTCTTCATTTCGTACTATTTCTAAACATTTCAAGCTACCACTTTTGATCCATTGTTAAAAGTTTATGTTACTTTTATAAAACCCTACCTATTTTAAAGGTTTGAAAATGGGAATTTGATTTAGTTCTCCTTTTGTTCTATGAGTACAACTTCTTTTTATTGATTTTAATTGCTAAACCCGAGTTACTTTTAATTTTGCTCAATTTCTAACTAACTTTGACCTAGTTATGATTCCTTTGTCAGAGTTTAATACTATATTTTCGGAAATTTGACTTCCTTTTGAGTTTAAAAGTGAAACCTTTATCTCTAATTTGACTTTGGCAAAAGAAAATTTGAGTGAATTGCCTTTTTCTTTTGATTTTAAGGTTGATCGGATGTTAGAACTCGTTATTTGAAACGTTTAATAACTTGTTCTACGCTTGTCGGCGAATGATTTTCGTTTTAAATTTGTCTTTGACTTGGAAAGTTAGCGTTCTTGTGTGCACGACAAGAGCAATTTCGTTCCATGAATGAGACTTATACTTTGAAAACTCATCATTAATGTTTTTGAAAGTATTTTAATTTTCGATTTATACAAATGATTTGCTTTTGACCATATCTTCGATTTGGAATGTGATGTTCCTGAATGCGCAACGAGAGCATTTTCGTTCCTTTGATGAGAACCTGGTTCTGTCGGAAAATTTTATTTGAGACTTCTGAAAGGATTTTGATTCTTACGATAAGTAACCTTTTAATGTTTTGGTTACCAATTTTAAAAGTTCAGTTTTACTTTTTATAACCTTTCTTTTCTACCTTCAAGTTTCGAGGACGAAACTTTTTAAAAGATGGGGTGATTGTAACACCCGCGAATTTTCCATTTTGACATTTATAATTTAATTAACCATTCTATTGTCTTATTTATATTTTAAATTATTTAATTTCATTATTAAACATGATTTTTATAAATATTATATTTTTAAAGCTTAAGTTATACAAAATAAATATTTTGGTCGGATAATAATGATAATAATAATAATATTTCTCGTCTTGAGTTGTAGTGGGCTTAAGACGTAATTTCTAGTGTATATCGACTCAATTTTGCATGTTGGGCCTAGTATGACTATTGGGCTCACATATTATTCCTTCCTCCTCATATAAATCATGAAGGAAACCCTAACCCCTCCTCCTTCCTCACAATTTCAGCACCACTTTCACCAAACACCACCATTGTTACACATTTTTTTTCCCTTACAAATCTTCAAAACACCATAACTTGCTCAATTCTTATCCGATTCAAGTGATTTTCGCGTCTATCTCTTCCTCTCATCGCCCTCCATCTTTCTAGGTAAGAAAAGATCCGACTTTCCTCCTTATTTAGGGCTGTCGACCCATATTACACATGGTACCCTTTTTCTAGTTTCGATTCTTAGTCTTAATTTGTGTTTTCTCATGTCTAGGAGAAAGATTAGTTAACCCGGAAGTGGATTCTTGAAAGGTAGATGAGTATATTGTGGATTTAAGTGCAAAAAGGTAACGGTGATGGGTACTCGACATTATGTCAAATTTGTGTGTTTATATGTTGTAGTTTGTTCATATGTATGTTAAAGTTTGAATCTTTTCTTGTTTCACATGTTTGTTGTTGAATGAGTTTGTATGAGAAACCATCTCATGGTTAGTTGAAGGAATTTCCAATCCTTTGGGTTACATGAATGTTTATATGGATGAATTAGTAAAGAAACCGTCTTATTCATGCTTAATAATTGTGTTTAATTATGTCACGAATTTGTTAGTTTGGAATTGTTTGAATTTGAATCGAACCTTGTGTTTTAATCCCTCTTTTATGCTTTGATTTTACCCTTAATACTTGTATAAAGTTGCTTGGGTAATATATGGTGGAATTAGGATTGTATTGGCATGATAAAAAAATGATTTGGGGATGAAGGTGAAGTTGTTGTGTCGTGCAAATCCGCATCTAGGCGCAGGCTGCGCACCTCGGCGCAGGCTGCGCACCTCGGCGCAGGCTGCGCACTCAGCCTGGACCAGTTTTCTTAAAATGGCCATAACTTCTTCGTTACTTGTTTGTTTGAGGCTTATGACCTACCGTTAGAACCGTAAGAGGATAAGCTATCACCTCCAACTGGTTTCACCTCATTATCATGTATAGAACTCAAGTTATGACCGTTTGAAGTTGACCCTTGTTGTAGTCGAGTACTAAACTTGTTGTTATAGATTGGGTTTTGAGTTTCTTGTTGGGTATGCATCTTAACTTTGGTTCTAATGCTTGTGTATGATGTGTTGAGACTCTTTTATCATGGGAGTACTTGATGTTTCTTATACCTTTATACTTATGCATGCTTTACATGAATTGTTTACGTTATGTTTGTGCAATCTTTTCCACTCGTATTTGTGACCCAAGTGTGACGACTTACATTGTGTGACGACTTGACTTTCCCTATTTACCCCTTTCGGACCTTTGGTCACGAGTGTGAGCCATGTTTCCTGATTGGGTTATCTTTCCTTCTTTGGACCTTTGGTACGAGTGCGTGCCATGTTTCCGAATTAGGATATCCTTCCGCCTTTCTTCGGACCTTTGGATACGAGTGCGTGTCATGTTTCCGATTAGAGGTTACTCGACCTTTGGATATGAGTGCGTGCCATGTTTCGAGTCTTGGATACGATTTGGTATCGTTTGTCGAATCGGGTGTCGCCCATCCCGAGAGTCTGGATCCAGGTTTAGACTAGGACCGTATTATGATCGTCGTCCTACCAAGAGGTTGGAGTCTAGGGGTTTGTCTTGTTTTGAGTCAATCCTTTGTAAATGTCTTGCTTGTTACGGTCATTGGCGTGTTCTTATATACGAGAGTGCATCTCTTCTATGATTGTTTGTGAGAGTCTTGGTCCTATCGGATACTAGTGGTGAGATGCAAGCCCCTAGTTGCGATATGATCGCCGGGATTGATGTTCCCATCCGTTCTTATGGTGAGATGCAAGCCATAAGTATGAATGTGACATTAGTAGCCACGTCCCGTGCTATGGTTGTTAAGAGGTTTTCAAGTAATGGCTATTGGTTTTCATCCATGTATTTTCTATTCAATTGATCCGTTGTTTACCTTCTTCATATGATTCGATGTCTAATCTCATATCCATGTTTTGGTTACCTTGAATGCATGTTCAATATAATGTACCATGCCTATCTCATTAATAATGCAATGTGCCTATCTCATTATGATTATCGTTTATATTCCCTTGTTCATATTATTCAAGTATGATGCATGATCAATATGTTTAATTAAGTTCTTGCTTATGTGCATTTTGACATATTGTGGCTGGGAGAACCCTGAGTTACTCCCCACTGACTGTGGCGTTCATGTTTACATGAATGACAGGTTTGTGATGCAGATTATGGGGAAGACGTGTGAGCTAGCGAGAACGTTGAACCTTGGACCTTATTTATAGTTTGCTTAGACTCACCTATCGTTAGACTTGTGTTTATTCGTGGGATATCTTTTCCCCAGCGCACTTCGTTTTTAATTGTAAAACTTATTCATCTTACTTTTCATTTTCGTTTGATCACTTATGGTGGATTTCACACTTTAAACTTTAAAGGTTTTAAAAATCCCTTATTTTCCGCTTAGATTTAATAGTTCTTTTGATGCCTCATCGAGGGGTGTCACAATTATGGTCACATCAAATATCCCCAAACCGAACCTTTGCTCGTCCCGAGTAAAGAGGTGACAAAGACTAGGACCAATACTAACCTATCCTAATAATATAGCCGATATGAGACAATTAGCGGGTCTCACTCCGCCCCTTCCACTCACAACAAGACAACCATGAGGTAGGATGCCTTCTTGCAAGGCAAGGTGGGTCTTGCCAAAATGGCGACACATCCAAACATTAAGCACACAAAAACATATAATGGATGCATCTACAAAAAGAATAGCCACTTTCCTCATCTAAGTGGCGGAAATTACCTACAAGGGAAGCAATTCAAGGGTACACAATCCTTCATAGATGCAATTTGTTCAAACTACTAAGCCTAGAAGGATACCAATAAATCACCTCCAAATTGTGTCAAGCTAGGTTACCTTTGTCCTCAATCGTTAAATGCTTTTGTCAAGAGTAGACTCCCTATGGTGTTAGAAACACTGGAGGATCGCGGAATTCCCCCTCTTGCCTAGACAAGAAGAAGGGTCATCCCCTCTCTACCATGCACAAAAATGGATACGGTGGATAAAGGGATCAATAGATATTTGAGTTTCACTTTAGGAGTTTGCTTTTATTTTTGTTTTCTCCCCCCAATTTCTTGTGGCATTTGACATTTGAGAACACTTTCTTTGCCATTTCTTTTTGATTTTTGGCATTTCAATACTTGACAACTTTTTTGCATTTCTTTTTGAACATTTTCAAAGTCACCCCAATTAGTAACGAGGGTGCCTTGTATTTGAAGCTTAGGAGTCTATTTTTGCTCCTCTTTTCTTTTGATGCATTTTTGCAAACTTTCTTTCACTTTTCATTTCATTGAACTCAAATTGATTTCTTTTTGTGCCCATTCCCTTTGATGACAAGAATATATGGTAGAACATGGATGATTGATGGATGGATGCATGGTTTCAAGGGTCACCTTGGAATAAACGGTAGCCAAGGAGTTATCACACCACAAGGTACTCTTGACTAGGCCTTAATCCATGGGTCAAAGGATACTAGCATGACACATCCTAGGGTGTTTTACAAGTATTCTAACAAGCAAAGTTTTAAGAAGAAAAAGCATCTACTAGGGCCTATATACACTTGTCAAGTTTCCCAAGTAGATGGTTTCGCAAAATTTTTCTAACATGCAACTACATGCCATGATGCAACTAACATATAAACATCCTAATGCATATGATTCTACCAACTAATATGACATATAATCTAAGTGCAAGTCCTAAATTCACATTGTTTTTACCGCATCAATCAAAATAAAGCCACATAGTCATTAACATAAAGAGGAAAAAGGAGATTGGAAAGATCATACCATGCGGTCTTCAATATCCTCATGTCTCGGATGTGGCGTAGTCAATCAATGTGAACAAGGATAAAACAAACACAATATATACAAGACAATATATACAAAGGAAATGAACTTGTTTTTGGGTTTTCAATTTTTTCAATTTTTATGATTTTTGAAATTTTTCAATTTTTATGGGTTTTTGAATAAGAGTTAAATGTTAGAATTCCCATCCCCACACTAATATGGGCATTGTCCTCAATGGCCAAAATGATGGAAATTATGCAAAGATGATGCATGATTTCTATACTAAATGCAATTCTATACTAAGCTACACTACATGATGCATGGTTTTTGTTATGACGGAGAGGATAATTTAGATTACCTCCCGTTGTGTATGCATTAACTTCCCCAAACCGAGTGAGACACTATTGCTAATGTCCAAGGATGGGTATAGTTCATGCACACACTATGCTATGCATGAAACTAGTTTGTCATTTTGGATTTTACAAACGGGAACAATAAGAACACCTCAATGGTACCGAGGTGTGAGTCCTTTGATGTTGCTAGGACTAAACCAACAATGATCAAAATGAAATAAAATACAAAGAGATATAGACACAAACTTCTTTTCATGAAAAATAAAGATAAAGAGAAGAGATGATAGAACTTCACTTGAACTTAGGTGGCCGCTCATGCTTGCTCCACCTAGTGATGAAGTAGTCTCCTAGGCATCCGCATCATCTCCCTCTATATCGCTATCCCAAATATCCTTTGAAGCATCACTTAAACTTGGATCCATGAATTCATCTTCACTCTCAAGCTTCACCGTATCACCCCCGCAAGAATCCCCACTCTCTTCCCCTTTGCGACCGTTCGCCCCTTCATTAGCCTTCTCCGAGTTGGGAAAGAGCAATTCCATTTGAGCCCATGAGGGGAAAGCTCCTTCCTCACTAATCCGTCCTTTTTGAGCCATCTCATAGTAATGGGGGTAAAGAGCATAATAAGTGTCCACGGAGGTCTCATATTGACGGTAGTGTAAATCTTGCAAAATTCCCGTGACAAAGTCGTCACGGGGGAGGATGAAGGGATTTGGATGGTTATATGGTTGGTAGGGAAAGGGGTAAGGAGGAATTTATATCTTCTCATTTTGAGTTTGTTGTTCTTGTTGTGGTGGTGGATTTTGTGGAGGTGGAGTTTGCCTTGTTTGGCTTGGGATGAGGTAGGAGGGCATTGGGGACAAGCTTCCTCTTCTTGGGGAGACCCGTGGTAGATCATGTATTGGGAGATAGAGTGGATCGCTCCCTTTTGTCAACCACTTTATCCTCTTATCAACCCCCTCAAGGGTTATCCAATGGTGTTGGACGACAAGTAGATCTTCATTAATTCTTGTTCCCCCCGTAAGTGGAGTGTACTCATTGTTCTCATTGAACCTTGGGTTGAAGTGCTTTGCAAGTCTAGTTATGAGTCCACCATTCACTATGTGCTTCATTCCATCATCATCCCCATTTCTAAACCTTGCCCACTTCTCTAGCAAAACTAGAGGTGCGTTGAAGTGATACCTATCTCTCCCTTGAATGTTGAGGTATGATTCCATAAATACAAGGTCCAATTGGTTGACAATGGCCGGATCTCGGCGGGCGAAAAGAGTACCCGAAAGAAATCGATATGTAAGCCTCAAGATCGGGTTTTGGATGTGAAAAGCAAGACACTCTTTGGTAAGAATGAAATCCCGGCCCGTCATGGCCCTCCACAATGGTGCAACATTATACTTTTTGGGCTTTGATGTTCGGGTAGGCGAAATATCAAGTCTGAACACATTGGCAAACTAGACAAGGGTCATCATCCTAGAAACATTTTCCAACCGAAACTCTATGCATATCGCTTTGTTTACGGTTGTGATCTTCAAAAAGCTTAAGAATTCTAGCACAAGGGACCGATAGGTTGGTTCATACATGCGAAAGAGAGTCGAAAGACCAAAAACCTCAAAGAGTGCTTCTACTTGGTGAAAAATTCCAAGCTTTCTTAAGGTATCATGACAAAGAAATTTAGTGGGAAGAATATTCTTACTTAAGAGTCGGTGGAAGACCAATCGCTGCACATCATCAAGGAATTCCACATTCGAGAAATCATCGAGCCTTGTGAGATCTACAATCTCTACATGTTCCCTTCTAATGGTGTTGAGATGTGAGGTAGAGGAACTTCCCACCATCCTTGGTCTTCTTGCACTTCTAAAGGAGGATCTCCTTGGTGCCATTCTTGCTTCTTTTGTTGGGTTCTTTTGATTTGAAGATTTGCTAAGGATGTTCCTTGTTGATTGAGAATTGGAAACCCTAGAAAATTGGGGATTTTTAATCTTGAAGGCAAAGAGAGTGATTTGGATATGTATGGGAGTCATAAGGAGGTGGGTTTTATAGGGTAAGTGGAAGGAATAGTGATGTGTCAAAGTATGTGTGGTGGGGTGGTAATTTAATTGGAAAAAGTCGGGTTGAAAAATAACGAGAAGACGAGCGGATTTAAAGAGAAGACGCTCAGATTCTCTCTTCACGGGACGGGCGGATTCTTGGCAATACGCCCGGATTCTGCCACAGAGTAAAATCCCAAAATTTTGACGCCATAAGACGGGCGTCCCGAGCATACGACGCTCGGATTCTTTCAAGGTGGGACGGGCGTCTTTTTGAGAAGACGGGCGGATTCCAGTACAGAGATTTTTCTTTGAAATGCATAGGTGAAAAGACGGGCGTCTTTCTTCAGATCCGGCCGGATTCCTCAAGACGTACGGATTCTTCACAGGACGCTCGGATTCAACCTTAGTCCAGAAATCTTCAATTTCTCAGTGTAGCTGGACGTACGGTTTCTCTCCTATACGCCCGGATTCTGACAAGACGGCCGGATTCTCTGGAATCCGCACGGATTCACGCAGCGAATTTTGACTTTTTCTCCTTTCTTCCATGCGTCCCCACACTTGGGCAATTCCTCCTTCCTTCATTCAAAAACTCATTAGTGACCCTCCCTCACTTACGCTCATAAAAAGAGTCTATGCTACTTATTAAAACCAATGCAATAAATAAATACAAGTTAGAGGGTTAGTATATTTACAAATGATGGTTTAGGGAGGACTCCACCAAACTCTCCCTTAGATGGTCCTTTCAAGGGGGAGGAGGCCCGAGGTAGCTAGCCTCGACCTCTCCAATGAATTCTCCTTCATAGTATGGCTTCAACCTTTGACCATTTACCTTGAACTTGCTTTCATCTTCGGCCTTGAGTTCGAAATCTCCATATTTCCCAACTTCGGTTATCACATAAGGACCCATCCATCTAGAGTTCAACTTTCCCGGAAAGAGTCGGTAGCGGGAATTGAATATAAGGACTTTGTCTCCCTTGTGCAAGGCCTTTTGTCGAATTCTTTTGTCATGAAGTAATTTTGTTCTTTCTTTATAAATCTTTGCATTCTCATAGGATTGTAGTCGGAATTCTTCCAACTCTTGGATTTGAATCATCCTCCTTTGACCGCTCAATTTGAGATCAAGATTGAGTGCTCGGATTGCCCAATAAGCTTTATACTCCAATTCAATTGGCAAATGACATGCTTTTCCATATACAAGTTTGTAGGGGGAGGCTCCTATGGGAGTCTTGTAGGCCGTCATATAAGCCCAAAGAGCATCATCAAGCTTTGTGCTCCAATCTTTCCGAGTCTTGTTCACAACTTTTTCAAGGATTTGCTTGATCTCTCTATTTGAAATTTCTACTTGACCGCTTGTTTGAGGATGATACCCCAAGCCGGTTCGATGTTGAACACCATATTTGGTCAAAAGGGATGCAAGCTTTTTCTCATGGAAATGTGTTCCTCCATCACTAATGATTGCTCTAGCAACTCCAAATCTTGGGAAAATGATCTTCTTGAAAAGCTTGGTGACCGTTTTCGCATCATCATTTGGGGTGGCAATTGCCTCCACCCACTTTGAGACATAATCGACGGCCACAAGGATGCACTTGTTCCCATTGGATGTCACAAAGGGCCCTTGGTAGTCAATTCCCCAAACATCGAAGATTTCTACCTCTAAGATGCCTCTTTGTGGCATTTCGTTCCTCCAAGATATATTCCCCGTTCTTTGACAAGCATCACAATGAATGATGAACTCTCTTGTATCTTGAAACATTGTAGGCCAATAGAAGCCCGATTGGAGGATTTTTGCAACGGTTCTTCTTGCTCCATGGTGCCCACCGTAGGGTGATGAATGACATCCTTCCAAGATTCCTTGGATTTCCCATTGAGGGATGCATCTCCGGTAGAGCCCATCACTACACTCCTTGTAGAGGTTTGGGTCATCCCAAAAGTACCTCTTCACTTCGAATAGGAATCTCTTCCTTTGGTTGTGGTTCAAGTTTGGAGGGAGCACTTTTCCAACAATATAATTGGCATAATCGGCAAACCATGGGGTGATGTGCCTTTCAAGTTGTGTTTGAATAGCCATCAAAATATCGTCGGGAAATGAGTCATTGATCGGGGTTTCTCCATTTTCATCATGAAACCGGATTCTTGACAAGTGATCCGCCACTACATTCTCGGCTCCTTTCTTGTCTCTTATTTCCAAATCAAATTCTTGAAGAAGCAAAATCCATCTCAACAATCTTGGTTTTGCCTCCTTCTTTATCAAGATATGTCGAAGAGCACGGTGATCCGAAAATACAATCACCTTGGATCCAAGCAAGTAGGAACGGAATTTGTCCAAAGCATATACAATGGCAAGAAGCTCCTTTTCGGTTGTATCATAATTTACTTGAGAAGGGTCTAGGGTTTTGCTTATGTAATAGATGGCATGAAGAGCTCTCCCTACCCGTTGGCCAAGAACCGCTCCAACGGCGTAGTTGCTAGCATCACACATAATCTCGAAGGGTAACTCCCAATTCGGGGGTTGAATGATTGGTGTCGAGATTAATGCTTCTTTGATTCTATTGAAAGCTTCAACACACTCGTTAGTAAATTGGAATTGGGCATCTTTAAGCAAAAGTTGAGTGAGGGGTTTCGCTATTTTCGAAAAATCTTTTATGAAACGACGATAAAAACCCGCGTGACCGAGAAAACTTCTCACCCCTCTAACATTCACGGGAGGTGGGAGTTTCTCTATCACCTCAACTTTAGCTTTATCGACCTCGATGCCCTTTTCCGAAATCAAGTGACCCAAAACAATTCCTTCATTGACCATGAAATGACACTTTTCCCAATTTAAAACAAGACTAACATCTTCACATTTTTGCAATACAAGAGAAAGATTATGCAAGCATGAGTCAAAGTCCTTTCCATAAACACTAAAATCATCCATAAAAACTTCCATTATGGTCTCTAGGTAATCGGAGAAGACACTCATCATGCATCTTTGGAAGGTAGCGGGGGCATTACATAATCCAAAAGGCATCCTCCTATATGCAAAAGTACCATAAGGGCATGTGAAGGTGGTCTTATGTTGGTCATCCGGGTGTATAGGGATTTGGAAGAATCCCCAATACCCGTCAAGGTAACAAAAGAATTTGTTAGAGGCTAACCTCTCAAGCATTTGGTCAATGAATGGTAAGGGGAAGTGATCTTTTCTTGTTGCGGAGTTTAATTTCCGGTAGTCAATGCACATACGCCAACCGGTGATCATTCTTGTGGGTATTAATTCATTCTTTTCATTTGTCACTACCGTGGTACCTACTTTCTTAGGTACCACTTGAACGGGGCTAACCCACAAAGAATCCGATGTGGGATATATGATTCCCGCATCAAGTAATTTCATGACTTCTCCTTTGACAACTTCTTGCATGTGGGGGTTCAATCTTCTTTGGGGTTGAATGGTAGGTCTATGGTCGTCCTCTAGATGAATTCTATGCATGCAAAAGTCGGGACTTATCCCCTTAAGGTCATCTAGACTATAACCTATAGCCCTCTCATGTTGTTTCAACACATCAAGCAATTTTCCCAATTGGTCATCATCAAGTCTATCATTAACAATCACGGGTTTGGTCTTTGATTCATCAAGGTAAGCATATTTCAAATTTGGGGGAAGGGGTTTCAAAGTAGGAGTTTGTACCTTACTTTCTTCCTTTGGAGTTTCATTGAGAATTTGCTCCATCTCCATTAAACATTCCATTCTCATAGCATACTCAACTTCACTTTCATCAACCTCATCATATTCAAATCCCATGATGGGTTCCTCTTGCTCTTGAGTTTGCAAAATATCCTCTAGGATGGATTGCTCATCCTCTACGGGTTGACATGCTTCTACTAGAATATTATGCACCAACTCGGATTGTGCATGAGTGAGTTCCTTGTTAGCTAGAGCGGCCTCGAAGAGATCCACCTCCAACTCCCAATACATGCTCTTAGCCTCACTTGCTTCTAAGGCTTCTAATGCTTGCATGGGATCCTTGAAGTAGGGGATACTCAAGTGGTCCTCTACAAAACAGTCTATGAAATCCATCTCGCAAGATATCAAACAACTCGAAAAGTGATTAGAACAAACCTTGAGGATTTTTACTTCCTCAAGGCGAAGAAAGACACTACTAATAACAAAAAGGAAATCTAAATCAAACAAACACCGTCCCCGGCAACGGCGCCATTTTTGATCGGTCCGTTTTGCATTCACAAATAAATAGATGTGGTCGTTGGTCACGGTCGAATCAAAACACAATTTATAGCTTAACAAGCAACTCTACAATTAGTAAAGAGGCAAGTAAAGGTCGGATCCCAAGGGACGGGAGTTGAAATGAGATTTCTATTGTAACTAGTGGTGTCTAAAGTGTGTCACAAATTGGGTTGATGTAGAAGGTTACTAAACTAGAATAACAATGAAAATAAACAAGCAAGATGAATAAAAAGGGGTGTAAACAATTGATTAAAGGCACTAGGGTGTCATGGGATCATAGGGGAATCATGGGATATGATCATACAAACATGTTCTCAAATTATAAGCAAGCAATTATTGTTGTGATGGATTGAGTTGGGTTATATCTTACAATCCTAGGAAAGTTTGGGTCCCGGAGCCGAATCGATTAGATTGTACAACACCTACAAGTCGACTTAATCTTCCCTACTCAACAACATGCATGGTCTAATGAGACTCGAGTTGGGTTATGTCTTACAAGTCTCATTGAAAAGATAGGAGATGATAATAAATGCAAGGATTCATAGGCTTAGAATTTCATCAAATATAACATGTGCATGAGTTGAGATCAAAACAAGCAAGCAAATAAGATATGAAAGCATATTAATTTAAGCATGAATCATTCCCCATGTTGGTTTCCCCTAATCACCCATTAACCCTAGCAAAGAGACTACTCACTCATTATCATGTTGATCATGCTAGCAAGGTTGTCAATCATCCCAACAATATGAAACATGATGAATAAATGAAAGTAATTAACAATAATTAAAAAGGGATTAAGAGATTATACCTACTAATGATTCCAATAATAAAGCAAGAATAATAGAAGTACTTGAATGCTAGATTGAGAGGTTGTCAATCTCCCAATAATAACCCAAATAATCTTCAATTACCCAAAATAAAGGATGAACAAAAGAGAGATTAAAGAACTAAAACTTGGATTAAAACTTGATTAATACTTGATTACAATATTGAAGAGAGATTTGATTGTTATTAACTACCTTAATTATTGATAAGAAGAACATGCCCCTCTAATTAGACTAATGGGGTATTTATAGTGAAAATTAGGGAGGATGCATTAGGGTTAACTAAGGGCTAAACTAGTAATTACACTTTTTAAGTAGAGCAAGGAGAAGCCGGTATTTTTGGAGAGAAGGGCTTCTCTTTTTGTAGCTTGAAGAAGACAACCCGCGCTGTAAAGGAATCCGGGCGGACTAGGGTCGGGACGGCCGGATTTGGGGCGATGGAATCCGAGCGGATTCTGGGGAATCCGGGCGGATTGTTGAGGGGGAATTTGAGCGGATTCCAGCTGGGACGCTCGGATTGTGGATAGGCGGGACATGCGGATTGCTGACAATCCGCTCGGATTGTCAGTCAGCGTGATACTTCTTCTTTTTCTTCCCTTTTCTTCATAAATTCCTTGGGGATTTCCTTGGGGACTCAAGGATCCTTTCTCAACATTGCTCTTCTACTATGATATGTACAAAGGCCTTCTAATCCTGTCTCTCCTTGATGCTTGGTCATTGAATTTGATCAATTTAGTCTTGTTTTGCCACGAAAATGCAAGATTCTTACTCCTTTCCTACCAAGGGATCAAAATCTAAAAGAATATGCAAAACAAAGAACTAAAGATAAGAAATGACCCAAATAAGCACTAAAAAGCATGGAAACAAGGGTAATTCGGGGGCTAAATATGCGCCAATTATGGTCCCATCAACCGTGCTGGTGGACATCAGGAATGCCAAGAGCATTACTGAGGCCGACGGCATGGTGGGTAACATAGAAATCGAGACGACGTGGATGACTCCGATAATAAAATACAAATTGACAAATGAACTGCCGGAGGACCGCAGTCTCTCGCAGAAGATAAATAGGATCGCAGCAAGGTACTTGGTGTTTGAAGGGGAATTGTACAGGAGGTCCGTGACGAGGCCACTCTTGAAGTGCGTCGGTCCAGCCGACGCAGAGCTAATACTGACAGAAATTCACGAAGGCATCTGCGGCCATCATATGGGGGCAAGAACACTAGCCCACAAAGCTCTCCGAGCCGGCTACTTCTGGCCCACCATGCTTGCGGATTCCAGAGCCAAAACCAAAAAGTGCAACAACTGTCAAATGCATGCTCCGGTGATACATGCGCCATCCCGAGACCTGCAGCCGGTACTTAATCCCCTTCATTTCGCACAGTGGGGGATGGATCTACTAGGGCCATTTCCAACGGCATCCGGCGGAAGAAAGTTCTTGATTGTCGCCGTTGACTACTTCACCAAATGGGTTGAAGCCGTAGCAAGACTCGCAAAGACGACGCGCAAACCGTAAGAAAGGTAACTGGGAAAATGTCATAACTCGTTTTGGGTTACCCCAAGTCATGGTATTCGACCACGGCCGAGAGTTTTGGAATGACACAATAATGAATGGTCTGGAGGAACTTGGTATCAAATTTGCATACTCCTCCGTCTGTCACACCCACGAGCAATGGACAAAGCGGAGGCGCCTAATAAAACAATCCTCAACGGTTTGAAGAAGACAGTTGAAGACCTAAAGGGAAGATGGGCCGATGAACTACTCAAGGCCCCGTGGTCCCTGCGAACCACGGAGAAAGAATCAACGGGGTACAGTCCATTCCACTTAGTCTACGGGTCCGAAGCAGTCCTGCCAATTGAAGCAACGGTGCCGACATTCAGGACGGCCACCTTTAACCCGGTTGAAAATGAGGAAGGCTTAAGAACCTCCCTAGACCTGGTCGAAGAAAGCCAAGATACAGCACGCCTCAACTTGGCAGTATACCAAAACCGAATGAGAAGAGCTTACAACCGGAGAGTCCACAAAAGGGACTTGAAAGTAGGGGATCTAGTCCTAAGAAAGTCGGCCTCCACCAACAAAGGAAACATTCATGGTAAACTAACGGCCAACTGGGAGGGTCCCTACAAAGTGGTTGAAGAAATGAGGCCGGGTATATACCGGCTGACCGACATGGAGGGTGTGCCTCTGATGAGCCATTGGAACACTGACAATCTCAGGAAATACTTTGTGTAGCGGCGGAGGTGTCCAAAACAATTGTTGGCACCCCAACGCATGTTTACATCTAATGGAGAATCACCCAATTTTTCCATCAAAGTGTTTATCCCCTCCGCAGTCATATCGAGGTAGACGCCACGGCCCAAGCCGGGCAGTCACCCCAAGAACGCTGTCGCGCCGTAACCCCTAGTCACCTCGGCCCACCGAAGGCCTGGCAGGGGACACAACGGTCAATACGCCAAAGAACGCTGTCGCGCCGTAACCCCTAGTCGCCTCGGCCCACCGAAGGCCTGGCAGGGGACACAACGGTCGATACGCCAAAGAACGCTGTCGCGCCGTAACCCCTAGTCGCCTCGGTCAACCGAAGGCCTGGCAGGGGACACAACGGTCGATACGCCAAAGAACGCTGTCGCGCCGTAACCCCTAGTCGCCTCGGTCAACCGAAGGCCTGGCAGGGGACACAACGGTCGATACGCCAATATACGCTGTCGCGCCGTAACCTCTAGTCGCCTCGCCCACCGAAGGCCTGGCAGAGGACACAACGGTCGATACGCTAACATGTTCACAACGGCGGTTGGGAAGCGCAAATCCGACGCCTCGGCTAGACCGAGAGTGAAAGAGGAAGCGACCAACACGCTAACATATTCAAGAAAAAGACGTTAAACGCAGTTGAGATACGCATTCTAGCTGCCTCGGCTAAGCCGAAGGTAAAAATGAAAAAGCGCTCAATTAATAACGCAAGAAGACAAAAAGAGACCTCGGCCAAGCCAGAGGCAAAACAAGCAAACTCTTATTAAAAATGATAACAGGCTACAAGTGAGGAGAATACAGACGACGGCCGTTCCCATAGGGATAAGCCAAAACGCAACCTACCAAAGTTTTACAAAAACAAGGAAAAGAAAAGCAAAAGGTTACAGACATGATCATTTGAAGCGCCAAAAGATGGCAGGGAGGAAAGGCTCAATAGTTAGCCCCCGAACAGCTACAGCTATCCGAGATGCCGGGTGAGTCTGGTGATGACCGCGCGTCTCCCTATGCTTGTTGCTGCCCTCCATCGGCAGCAGCAGCATCATCAGCAGCAGCATCATCTTCAGTGGCCGGCCCAGAGGAAGGCTCGTCATTTTCACGTGCCTTTAGCCTCTCAGCCTCCTCATGGGCCTCCTTCACCTTTGCATCGTAGGCCGCCTTGGCCTCGGCTATCTGAGCCGCCTTCGCCGCCTCCGCCTTTTCCACAGCCGCTTTTTCCGCGGCATCGGCCATCTCATCCAGAAGCTGTTCAAATTTTTCCCACGGGAAGGAGCCTTCAGGAATGAGCTTCTTGATTGCCTCCCTGGTCGCTTCCTCAGCCTGATCCCGGAATTGAGCGCACATGTTAGGGATAATCTCAGTTTGAAGCATCTCAATATCTTTCTCCTTTTGGGCAAGGATAACCCTTGTGTCCCTATGTGCCTCCGACTGAGCCAAATACATTTCCCTCCATTCTTCCCTCTTGGCAACAACGACGTCGTAACCGCCCTTATACCTGTCCCGCTCCTCCAGCAGCTTGGCAACGGTGGCGTCAGCAGCCTCAACTTTGGCCCTCTCGGCCAATAGCAGCTTCTCAGTTTCCTCCACACGCTTTCGCACAGCAAGGAGGTCCAGCTTAGCCTTCCCATCTTCCCCCTTTGCAGCGGAGAGATCAAGCTTAAGCCGTTCGATCAATGGCCCAGCTTGGGCCATGACCTTTTCTTGCTCCATAATGTGGGAGCCGGCTAGTTGAGTCCACTTCGCCAGCCTCTTGTATATTCTCGTACCCTCTGCCACAAGCTCGGCGGGGTAACCTTCGCGTAAGGAGTCAACGGTGACATTTCTATCACCCGCCTTCTCAGTCGCTTCTCTAACCGCCGATCGAATAACAAGCGGCCGCCGACGGCGGATCTACAAAAAATTCACACAGCGCATCCATGTCAACATTCATTGACACATCGAGAGTCCGTCATCGGGGATGCATAATGAACCACTAAGTCGAACCACGGGTTAGGTCTGTACCACCAAGCCTTCTTAGATGAGGGACGGGTGAATCATTCTTTTCCCTAAGAACGGTAGAAGCCGGCAGCGGCTCTCTTCTCTTCTTTGGAGGAGGAGGGCCCTTCGCAACGGTCACCACCTCCTCGGAGACATCGATGACCTCCACATGCTCCTTCTGGACCGTTGGGGTTGAAGAGGGAGTTGGGATCGACGCCGTCGCCAACCTGGACGCTGCCTTTGGTTTTCTTTTCGGCACGCCTCCGAGAACCCGTGCTTGAGCCACCGCCGGATCCAAAGTGCCTTGTTTGCTTGTCCATAAGTTCGTTGGGAGCCGTCCACGATCACGCGCGTCACCGAGGATGCTTTGAACGACCTTCCCGTCCTTGTCAAGCCCTAACCTCTTCAAGGTCCTCTCAGACAGATCCTGCCCAAACCGGTCTGCAAGAAACCAGACAAGAGTTACATGAAAGAAGTAAAACAAAGTTCTAAAAACAGGAGCATAACAGGCAAAAATGGGCCTCACACCGACCCTACTCACCCTGGTTGAGGGCCGGTATGAGGCCGACGCGGCAAAGCAGCTCATCCTGAAGAATAATCTGAGTCGGGGGCACCCATCCTTTCTCAGCATCAAACAGCTGCATCGCCCGCTTCTCATCTGCATTAAGACAGACCTTTGAAGCGTCCATCTTAAGCCATTTGTCACGCTCTGCCTCGCTCTCGCACCGCAAATTAACTTGGTGCTGGAAGGACCGGGGCAGCGGATAGTCATCCGGCACTTCGACATACACCCACCGCCCCTTCCAGTCCTTGCAGGAAGAAAGCTTATCAACGGAGATGTAGCCCGGCTCCATCTGCACGCTGTACCACCCCACTTTACCGGGGGTCGATGGCCGAAGATGATGAAGCCGGCGGAATAAGTTAACTGTAGGGACCTCCCCCTTAAAGAGACAGAGCCACACGAAGCCAACTATCGTCCTAATGGCCAACGGATGCAGTTGAACCACAGCGACGTTCATAGCTTTGATGATGGCCAGGACGTATTCATTCAAAGGAAACCGGAGCCCATACTCCAGGTGCCTGATATATACGCCGATGTGACCCGAAGGAGGGCAACAGACCGCCTGACCCTTCTCAGGGATAACAATTTTGTACCCCTCACCGAAGGAGAAATGACCCTCGAAAAGATTTCCGCCGGAACAACTGGCGAATTTATTGGTCCAGGCACGATCAAGACCAGTCATGCAGGCCTCGCCGTGATCCGTGACGTACTGCCTCCCCTCATTAGGATGAGCCCTCTCAGCATCATCACCGTCATCATCATCCTCCCAATCCTCCAAAACTTTTGGGTCGACTTCGGGAGAAGGAGACCTAGGGCCCCCAGACCTTATCGGGATGGCGTCTAGTATCTCCTCCTCATCAAGACGCGACGGGGAACCCCGGCGCAGTTTACTAGGTCCGACATCAGCAGAAGACATGTTTACAACAAAACTTACAAGTTAAAAAGAGAAAAATTTGGTTGTTTACCTTGAAGAAAAGTGCTAGCCGAAGTAACGACTCTGAAGATTAGAAGAGAAAGAAGCCCTTGAAAGTTTAGAGAGAAGAAAATTTTAGAGAAAATGAAATTGGTGGCCAATTTCAGGGACTAACTGCCCTATTTATAGGGGAGAGCCCATGAAGAAGGACCAATCAGGGCACAACCCATGAAACGTCACCAATCGAACAGACACGTGCAGACATGCAACCACGGAATGTCAATCGTTGCAACAGTTGAACATCAATCAATGCAACAGTGACCAAGCGTCTTCAACACGCCCCTTCATATCTCTCTGCCTGTTCATCTTCCTCAGCAAATTCCTAAGTATCTGTTCTCCGCCGGCCACATGATCAACCAAGCTTGTCGACCGGTACCGGGGCAATCAAAAGCACACGGCACTCACAACCTCGGTCTCGGCCAGCACCACTTTCTTTTCCACATCTGATGTCCATTACACATCCATGTGGAGGGGGGATATGGTACGGCCTAAGCAGAAGCAAGCCGAGGAAGAAGAGGCCGGGGCAGAAAAATTTTCAAACTTACGCAGAATATACGCTCAACATACATCGGAGCCCATACCACGGCATAGACTACGCTAGGGGCAAATTGATGGGGCATATTCTGCACCCGCCGACCAAGTCAACACATTGAGCAAGGTCAAAGATATCCACAAGCAAGTCAACGACTTAGACAGCCTAACCGACGCAGCCTGTCGGCCAGACCCCTCGGCGGCGAGTCAACAGGGCCCGCCGGCCTGCCATGGGTCCCTCGGCCGAGGGTAGATCAGTCTTTCCACCTGCTAGCCACTTGGCCACTACGTGACAAAAGGTGAAAGTCTATAAATACTCCTCAACTCTCATTGAGGAAACGATCCACAATTTAACCTAAGAATCACTATTGATCTGGTAATATCTTCCTTATCTCTCTACAAAACATACTTCACCAAGTAACAACAACTTACCTCTCTAAGTTTACTGACTTGAGCGTCGGAGTGAGTTCGCTCGGTCCAAAGCCGAGCCCTCAGTTTGTTCATTGTTTCAGGAGACCGAAAGGAGGATTCAATCAAGGACGTCATTCTACAAGCACGGGTGGTACCAAATAACTGCTCTGGAATTACACCCGGAACATCTTTCTTCCAATTGGGCGGTGTGTCTTTGCCCTTATCTTTGAGATTTCCATCTTTCCCTTGTTCTTTGAATGGAGATTCCATCTTCTTCTTGTCGCCCTCCCGAGTATAGTGATCAACCATAAAGCATAGTTCAAACAAGTTGGGAGCTCTCATAGTCTTATCAAGATTGAAGGTGATTGTTTCATCACCTATTTCAAGTGTAAGCGTCCCGTGATTTACATCAATCACTGCTTCGACGGTGTGTAGGAATGGTCTTCCTAGAATGATTGGAATGTTGAAATCTTCCTCTATATCAACAATGACAAAGTCCACTGGTATGAAAAACTTTCCAATTCTTACGGGCACATCTTCCCATACTCCTAGTGGTTTCTTTGTTGTCCGGTCCGCCATTTGTAAGGTCATGTTAGTGCACTGGAGTTCTCTCACCCCAAGTCTTTTACATACCGAATATGGCATGACACTCACACTTGCACCTAGATCACATAGTGCCTTGTTGATTGTGGTATCACCAATGGTACATGGAATGGAGAAGCTTCCCGAAACTTTGAGCTTAGGTGGGGAATCCCCTTGAAGAATTGCACTACTTACTTTTGTAAAGGAAATGGGTTCCAACTTCCTTATGGACATCTTCTTGGTAAGGATATCTTTCATGTGTTTTGCATAGACCAGAACATGGTTGATTAGCTCCGTGAATGGTATAGAAACCTCTAAGTTCTTCACAATCTCCATGGACTTTCCAAGTTGCTAATCAAGCTTGGGTTTGGCTTGGCAACTTGGGAATGGAAGTCTAATCACAATAGGCTCTTTCTAAACTTCTTTGGCCTGCTCTTCATTTCTCTTCTTTGATGAGTCATTGGTAGTTGTTTCTACCACCTTAGGATTTCTCCTCAATGGTTCAATCACATCACTTTGCTTGACATTCTCCTCAACAATATTCTCTTCAATTGGCATCTTTGGTCCCTTATATCTTGTACCACTCCTCAAGTGGATGGCATTGATCGTTTCACGTCTTGTAGGAGGATTACCTTGAGGAGGTAATTGTCCTTTTTGTCTTTGGGAACTAGAAGAGGCCAATTGAGACAATTGAGTCTCCAACATTTTTGTGTGAGCAAGGATATTGTTGATGGTAGTATCTTTGTCTTGGCTATCCCTTTGGATTTGAGCAAAGAAATCTTGTTGGCTCTTTTGCATTTGAAGGAGCGCTTTTTGAACATCAAAAGCTTGGTCATTGGGTTGATTTTAGTATGGTCTTTGAGTAGTATTTCTCATTGGAGGTGGTGTGTATGTGGGTTGAGGGTTTTGGATATTTTGGCTCTTGTATGAGAGGGTTGGGTGGAATTTGGTATTTTCATTGTAATAGTTAGAATAAGGGGTGCCATTCTTGTATGATTGGAAAGCATTCACTTACTCATTTATTCCCCTACATTCCTGTTGATCATGTCCCAAGGTTCCACAACTCTCACACACTCCATTTGGGATTGAAGATGTTTCCACCATAGTATTGACATGTTGTTTGGGTGATTGAGAAGCTTCTTCAAGCTTGGCCATGGCTTTCTCAAATTTTTAGTTTATGGTGTCAATATGGGCACTTAGTTGGGCACTCAATTGTGTGACGGATTAAACTTCATGCCTCCCTCCCCTAGTAGCTTTCCTTGGCCTACTATATTGAGATTTATGTACTGCCATTTCTTCGATATTAGCCCATGTTTGGTTGTCATCAACCTCGATGAATCTTCCATTAGAACCCATGTTGAGCACATTCCTTGAGTCTTCATATAAGCCCTTCCAAAATTGTTGAACAAGGAACCATTCACTTAGTCCATGATGAGGACAAGAGCGACATGTATCCTTGAATCTCTCCCAATCCTCATATAGAGACTCTTCATCTCTTTGCTTGAACCCGGTGATTTGGGATCTCAACATGTTAGTCTTCTCCGGAGGATAGAACTTCTTGTGGAAGGCAAGTTCTAACTTCTTCCATGAATCAATTCCAAGGGTAGCCTTGTATAGGCTCTTTACCAATTGTTTTGCGGCTCCGATGGAAAAAGGAAACAAAACCCATCGAATTTGGTCTTGAGTTACCCCGGTTTGATAAATTGCATCACAATAGTCACAAAAAGTGTCCATATGTAGATGAGGATCTTCACTAGGCATCCCCCCAAATTGACTTCTCTCAACTAATTGTATGATTGCGGATTTGGCAATGAAATTACCGGTTAAGTGAGGTGGTGTAGGAGTACCATTTGGTAGGTTCTCCTCAGTTTGTACAGAATGAGATGGAAATTTAGGCATTGTGAGTTGATTTTGTGGGTGGTTTTGAATTGGGTTCTCATCTCCTTCTGTTGCAAAAGGGTTGGTAAACTTAATACTATCCGATTGGACAACACCAATGTCCACAAGTTCTCCAATACCCAAACTTGTTGAAGCCCCTCTAACGGTTCTTCTAATGTTGGTCAAGGTTCTTTCAATCTTGGGATCAATAGGCAAAGGTCTACCTTGTGATCTCCTAGACATGCAAAAAGCAAACAACTAGGAAAAAATTAAAACTACCTTGAGGAGTTTGACTTCCCCAAGGTTAAGAAATATACAACTAAAAACAACAAATGAAAACAATATTTATAATCTTAACTAACTACTCTTAGTAGAGTGGCAAGTAATGGTCGGATCCCAAAGGACGGGTATTGAATCAAGTTATCAGTTGTAGAGAGATATGTGTCACGGTTCGCTCATTTGGAGCTCCCGTGATGCCTTAAGGATGCTTATGGTAGCTCACACAAAGCATACTCGCATATACGAAGCCTATACTAACTCCGGGCAGCTCAACAACAGTTTACTCTAGCTCACTACTAGCTCACTCAAGTTCACTCAGCTCACTCTCAGTAGAGGCAGCTCATTTCAAGTTGAGGTTAGCTGGACAAGCAACTACGGAGTCCACAAGTCCAACCATGCCGAGTAGATGCGAATACGCCAAGGGATGTGTCCTAGGGCCTTGAACCAAGTCCCTTGTCCACATACATCCCCCTTACCTTATCCTTATCCATTCCCATCCTTATCCATTCCCTCTCTCACACACCAAATACACCCCCCTTATCATCCTTATCCATTATGTCTCTCACACACATATACACCCCCCTTACCCATTCCTTTTGGCGCCAACATGAAGAGCAACGAAGTCACACCCCTTCACGCCCTCCTTTGCCGCCAACCATGAAGAGGAGTGATGGTTCACTCCCTCCCTTGCCGCCAACTCTCAAGAGGAGTGAAGGTCGCACCCCTTCACTCCCTTCCTTTCACTTGGACGCCTATTTGAAGAGGAACAAGGAGATTCCTATCCCCTTGTTCACACCCTTTACCAAGAGGAGCGAGCATCGCACCCCTTCACACCAACCACCCCTTTTGGGCATCTATAAATAGGGTATTAGGCCTCACTTTTCATTCATTCAATTTGCATTCAATCTACAAACTCTGTAATCATTTAGCAAACATATTGTAATCTTTATTTCCGCATTCAAGCATTGTACAAACTCTCTTTATTATTAATAATATTCAATCTTTCCGCTGCAACTCTTGTACATTTGCAATTCTCTCTCAAATATTCTCAAGTGATATCATTTCGAAGGCCTGACTCGCACCAAGCCGAGTGTCTTGGCACGAGTGGCGCACGTATTCCTCTTCCAGAAGAATAAGTATGTGACATATGTCTTAGGGTGTCACAAATTGGGTTGAGATTGAGGGTTGTAAGCTAAACTACTCAACAATGAAATGTAAAGAAATAAAAGCAAAATAAACCAAGTAAAAAACTAGAGTTTGTAAACAATTTATTAAGGCACTAGGGTGTCATGGGTTTATAGGGGATTCATGGTGGAGATCATACAAACATGTTTACATAGTTGTAGGCAAATTATTGTTGTAGTGGAATCGAGTTAGTTTATGTCTTACAATTCCTAGGAAGATTTGGGTCCCGGAGCCGAGTCGGTCAAGACTGTATAACACCTACAAGTCGACTTAGTTTCTTCCTATTCAACTATATGGCATGGTCTAACAAGCCTTGAGTTAGTTTATATCTTACAAGTCTTGTTGAATGGATAAGAGATTCATGCAAGGTTGTCAATCAAGCAATTCATCAAGCATAACATGTGTATAAGTTGAAACTACAACAAGCAAGCAATCTTATGAAAGCATATTAGATTAAGTATGGATCTACCCCCATGTTTTAATTCACCTAATCCCTCAATAACCCTAGCTAGGAGACTACTCACTCATGGTCATGGTAAACTTGCTAATAAGGGTGTAAATCATAATAACAAGGTTAAACATGGTGACTGAGTAAAGCAATAATTAATTAAGCAAAGGGTAAAAGAGATTATACCAACTTAAGGATGATCCAAATAATAAGAAAAGAATAATAGAAGAACACTTGATGAATGATGAAGAGTTGTCAAGTCTTCAATAAATCCCAAATAGTCTTCAAATTACCCAAATAAATCTAAGAACACTTGAATGATTAAAGAGGAATTAAGATTTGATTAATATTGAATTGAGTAAATACAACTTGATTAATAAGATCTACTAAACTAAATTGGTAAATTAACTTGATTAAAACTTGGTAAGAACTTGATCAAACTTGACGATCAATCCCCTAACACAATGGGGTATTTATACTAAGTACAAGTATTAGGGTAACTAAAGGCTTAAATGACGATTAAGTCCCTAAGAAGGATATTAGTGCCTTGCAAGTCCCATAAGGAGCCGCCAGACTTGTCCTTGATGTATGCTCGAGCTACCCAGGGATCCGCTCGACTTGACCACGGGACGCCCGGATTGTGGCTTGGGATGCTCGTCTTGAGCTCGGGACGCCCGGATTGTGGGTCAGCTTTTCTTCTTCTTCTTTTGACTGCCTAAGGATCCGTGAGGATCGTTGAGGGGTCGTGGGGGTCTTTATCATTGCTCATTCTAGTTGATTTATTCGCTTAGGCCTTTAGTATTGGTCTCCTCTTTGTTGCTTGGTCATTAGATGCACTTCATTAAGCTCCATTTTGCTCCATAAATGCAAGGCTAGCAATCTTTTCCTACCAAGGACATAAAACCTCAAAGAATATGCAAAGTAGGGAACTAAAGATAAGAAACTACCCTAATAAGAACTAGAAAGTATAGGAACGAGGCTAATTCGGGGATTAAATGTGCACAAATGTGAGTTACATCAGTTAAGCTGTTATTTATTGATGATTTTTGAAAGTTAGAACATGTTTTCTAACATTGTAAATGTCTGATTTAATGACAAGATTTTAATAAAAGTTGCATTATCGTTACACCGACCTTACTATTATACTCTAATAGTGTGCTTTCATGATGTTAATGATAGAATCATATATATTATGTTCATTGATACGCGGTAAAAATGAAAATTTTATTTGGTAATTCTATCGGCATGATGTTATGTAATATGTGCTTATATAGGCAACATGAATCTTAATTAGATAAAGATGGAGTTGACTGTGCAAGTTTAATTGATTATGTATATGATGAAATGATGATATTTGAACTAAATCCTGGTATTGTTACTATTGTTGTTTCCTTCTACGAGATTATCATATGTTATACTTGTTGACAAGGAAGTTGAGATCTAAACCTTGACATTTGAATGATATGTTTTATTTGCTGTCTCTACATGAGCCGTATATGTGAGGATAAAATTTATTTTCTTTTCAGAACTAAAAAAAATAAACGTTGTTACTATCATGAACCTATAATAAGTATATTTGGTTAGGTAGTGTGATGTATTAGTATGCGACCACATTTGCTTGGTTAGTGTATGCTGTGTAATCTCTATGTTTTAAAGAGTTAATTGATTTAGCCACAGATAACTTGTTGCTGTCTAATATGAGTTTCAAGAGAATAGTAAAGTATAGGACTAGTTGATTATGTGTTGGTTGTACAGTCGGAGTAACACCTTAATATATGATAATATGAATTTAATGACTAGCTTATGATCTTATGATTAGAATGTTGGGGTAACATGTGTTATAACACAAGTGACAAGATTGTTAGTGAGTAAGATAATACTAGAATTATTGTAAACGTAATTATGTAACAGGATATGCAATCAATACTGTTATTATTTTTTCACGTGATGTGTTTATCTTTCTCAAAGTTAATTAGAAGTTGAATTATGATCTGTGGTTATGGATGCTATGTAGCTGCATTAATAAGTTTAATATATCAATTGCAGAATTTAGTTTTGTAAGTATAACTGAAAATTTATGTACAAGTTTAGATTATAAAGTGTGTTGTGATTTATGTTAATACGAGTAATTTGTATTTACCAATTGTGTTAAATGAATGATTGTGCTAAGTTTTATTATTGTCTTTGAGCTCGGTGTAGTGTCTTCATTAGTGGCCAAGGTTACGGGAACGTTACCTTAATTTAAGGGGGGTAAGATTTTAAAATCTCATTAAGTTTTGACATTTGATAACACTTTGATAATAAAGAAGTCTTGTTGAGTTATAATTGTTGTCTTGGTGTTCTCAGTTTTAGATACATATATTTGACTTTATCTTTCTTATTGATGTAGTTGCTTATATGTGTGTCTCGAACTTCGACGACGAAGTTCCTTTAAGGGGGATATATTATAATACTACCTTTTTGTTGTTGTCTTTTCTTGTGCAAAGTGTAGTTGGTAGTAAATATAATGATAGCATGTAAGTGTTGTTTTATGTGGAGTACCTTTAAGTGTGGGTGAACTTCGGGACGAAGTTCTTTTTAAGGAGGGAAGACTGTAATACCCCATATTTTAACGTCCTGGTCAATGGTAAATGAGAAAATTTATTTTATATTAATTATATTGATTTATATTATATTTTACGGAATTATGTTGCGAGACGGAAAGAATTAAAGAAAATGAGACTTACTGCCCAATGAGATATCTCATAAAGAATATAAAATAATAATAATAATAATAATAATAATAATAATAATAATAATAATAACAATAACAACAATAACAAAAACAACAACAACAACAACAACAACAACAACAACAACAACAACAACAACAACAACAACAACAACAACAACAACAACAACAACAACAACAACAACAACAATAATAATAATAATAATAATAATAGGAAGTTTCCTAGTTGTTTCTCTACACCTCAAACCTACCACTATAAATATATGGAGAGAGCTTCACCATAAACCTTATTCACTCATAAACACAATAAATTAGCAAAAGAGTATAAAAGGAGATCTAGAAGAAAGAAGAAGGAGAACTAAAGTAATTATCATCTCAAAGGTAAGACCATCTCATACTATAACTCATCTCGTAATTACTTCGTATAATTTGTAAACTGGACCACCGTATGACCTAGCCTTGTAGAGACCTTAATCGTAGACCACCAAAGGTTGACCGGACCTTCGTTTGACCACGAGTGACCAGCGGTGAAGAGGGTTATGCTGGTACTTGTCATGGTTGAATGTTGGTATTTTAACCGTTTGTGTACACAGGTTCTGACCCTTGTCTTGAGTAGTTTTGACCTAGACCTGGGTTGGGTTGGATGTAGGAGTAACGTCGGCTATCGTGGTGGGTTGAGGTGGTTAGAGGTGGTTCCTTCGGTTGTAGGTTGCCGAATTTCGAAAGGGTTTGGATTGTTGTTTGTTTTATGGGTTATACGGTGTTGGCTCTGTAACTCAAACCCTACCATGACTCGACTAGGACCATGACTAGGGAAGAGGCGCTGCTTGTGGAACCACCGTGGGTCAGAGGAGACCATGTTGGTGGCTGCTGGTGGCGTGTGGTGGCTTTAGGCTGCTTGTGTCGTATGTTATTGTTATTGATGTAGGTGTCGTATGTGGGTGTTGCTAGGGCGTGGTGTTCCTGCCGTGTTATGATGGTGTAGGTGGTGTATGGTGGGTGGTCGGGTAGTTGGTGGTGCAGACACATGGTGGGGCTGGTGGCAGACCGTGTTTACTGTCGGGTTTGGGGCATTTTACACGGGTTGTCGGGGTTTGGTTTATGGGGTTTCAACGTGGGTTAAACCGTAGGTTTGGGGGTTAACTTTTGGTTGAGACAGGTTCTAAATTATGAAATTTACGTAAGAATGTAATTAATATAATTAGTTTATAATTAGTATAATTGTTTTACGTAATTAGCTAGTTGGTAATTAGTATTATTATTTATTAGGTGACAGATTTATTGGTGGACGCTGCAAATTGGACTTCGCTGCTAAATTTTATTCGAATTACTAATTAGGTAGGCTAGCTACTCAACAATTAACTGCGGGGTTATCTTATGTGCAATTTTTTAAGTTAATTATGTATTATTTGCATGATACTAATCTTTTGTGCTGGAAATTGATAAAGGAATTGTGAAACTGATTGTTTGGCCGAATATGGGTAACGTGCCGGTTGATGACCGTGGCTTAAGTGTAGTGGTTGATTTTTACCGTATTGCATTGGCATTGGCTTGTTATTGTATTTCGCATATAAGGAGCTTGGCATTGTGGTCATTAAAATACTTCGCAGTTATTTATGTTAGTGACTGAATTGTTTAAGTTTGGTTTTTATGTGTTGAAACCAATATTTTTCTAATATACAACTAGCATATATACAACCTAATGCATATTCTACTATCACTAATTTGCCATATAATCTAAATGCAACTCCTATAATCACATTGGTTTGTACCGCATCAAACAAAAAGAAGCCACATTGTCATTAACACATAAGAGGAAAAGGAGATTTGGAAAGATCATACCATGCGGTCTTCATATTTCTCATGCCTCGAATGTGGCGTAGTCGGTCCCAAGTGATAGGAGTGAACACAAACAAACAAATATAAACAATCTATACATTTCTACACTACAAAAGGAAAGAACATGTTTTTGGATTTTTAAAATTTTTAAAATTTTTAAAATTTTTTGATTTTTTGAGTTAGATAGTGTTAGAATTCCCCATCCCCACACTTAGAATGGACATTGTTCCAATGGACAAAACAATAGGGAATTATGCAAATGCAATGAAATGATGCATGATTCTATACTAAATACAAATTATATGTGAAATAATTACATGTGATAAATATATACAAGTGATACAAACTAAACTAGACTACATGATGCATGCTTTATATTGTTCGGAGAGCTAATTTAGATTAACTCGCATTCCCTATGAGTGAACTTCCCCAAACAGGATAAAACATTATTTCTAGTGCAAAAAGAAGGAAGTTCAGTCACAAGGCATGAAATGCAATGCATGAATGAAATTTGTCATTTTGGATTCTTTGTAATGGGAGCAAAAAGATAGACACCTCAATGTGACCGAGGTGGGAGTCCTTTGAGTGGTGCTAGGACTCCAAACTCAAAACTACCAAGAGTCCAAAGTGACTCTCTAAATGATGCAAGTTAAAAAGTATACAAGTTATAGAAACATAAGACAAAAACAAATCAAAATGAGGGGTAGCAGATTCACAATGGAATAGGTCAATACTAGCATAAGCCATCAACCCCGCATTTGTGATTTCCTCCTTCATGCTTTGTCAACCATCAATTGTCGCTCATCGCGACATCATCATCATCTACCTCCATGGAACCGGAGGTTTCACCAACATCTTCTTCACTAGAACTTTGATCTTCATCATCTTCATCATGGCAAGACCCACTACCTTCCCCGCTCTCATCATCAACATCCTCCTCTCTCCTAGTTTTCCGATCTTCCCTTTCTTCGTCTTGAGAAGCATTAGGAAAGAACACTTTCCTATCCACCTAATTTGGCAAAGAACTTAAAGGATCAAGGAGTCCTTGCCCTGCAAGATGGTAAAGGGGTGGATATTGGGCGTAGTAGGCATTCACCCGATCATTGTATGCTTCCTTATGCATATGTTGCATTAATTGTGTCAAATAGTCATTGCCCGCCACAACATTATTACTACTCGGTGTGAACTCGTGGTAGGTAAAGGGATATGGTGGTGTAACAATGGAGGAGGAGGGCTTTTCACTTGGATTTTGTTGTTGCTTGATGATGCGCTCGGCACTTTCAGAAACGGGAATAAGGTAGTTGGTTCCGTGGGTGGAGATGCGAAAAATCTTGCTTGGCAAGACAATGCAATTCGCATCCTTGATGAGCCACTCGTACGTATGGTCTAAGTTTTCATGCTTGACCCATAGAAATTTGTGGATCAAATTGCTCATATCAAGAAGGTTGCTTCCTTTAACCGATTTGTAAGTGTTATCTTTGTTGAATTTTGGGTTAAAGTGCTTTGCCAATCTTGTCACCAAGCCTCCATTAACAATGAAAGCCGCGCCATCTTTCCCGTTATCAATGTCCAACCATCTCTTGATCAATAATTGAAGAATATTGTACTCATTTTTGGACTTCCCACCAACATTAAAAAAAGGACTCTGAGTAGACAAAGTCTAATTCGGTCAAGTGATTGACTTCTTTTCTAGCAATCAAAGTGTTAGCCACGAACTTGTGCCAATACCTAATACCCGGATGATGAATGTACAAGGCATGGCACTCCCGGAAAGTAGTGAACTCACGACCGGTGATGGCTTGCCAAATGGGTTTGGCATCAAACTCCAAAGGCTTCTTGATGAATAGGTTATCGTTCTTAAGCCCAAACACTTTACCGAAATCACTTTAATGCAATGTTCTACTCTTGTTTTCGAGGCGGAATTCGACACAATCTCGAGTCTCAATTCTATACTCCCTCAATGAACTAATGATTTCCAGTGTCAAAGAGGGGTATGTTAACTCATTCATTTCAAAGAGGGTAGATAACCCCATAGACTCGAAGAATGCCTTTGTTTGCTCAAGGACACCCAATTTACCCAAAGAATCTTGAGATACAAATTTAGTAGCTAAAATCTTTTTCTTGGTTAGGGATTCGATGTAATACTGCGTTTAATATTCAATTTGGTGGGTGCCTTACATACTTTTGTATATGCGTTTCATAATTCGTTTGCGTTGGTTGGTAGAGAGGGTAAACTTCGGGACGAAGTTTCTTTTAAGGAGGGTAGACTGTAATACCCGGTATTTTAATATGATATTATATTAGGCCGAGTTACCAGCTGGGTCGTGTAGTGTATTTGTGACTCGGGTAATTATGTGACTCGGGTTTTAATTAATCTAACTAGGCTAGGCCCCTATCGTCTTAATAGCACCTATCCTATATATATAACCCATCTAACCAAACCCTAATCTCCCTATCACCATATTCATTTTAACCATGAGAAAAGAGAGAAAAGAGAGAAGAGGGAGCCGTGTGTGAAGGGAGCCGCGTGAGGAATTGCGAGGCGATTTCTCAGCCTATTCTCATCCTATTTCGTAAGTAGACTATCCTATTACCTCTTTATTCAATTATTAGCATAATTATAGTAGTATTGGGATAATTTTCGTAACCCTAGAATTGGTTTGTGGGTTTTTGATTATAAATTGTATGAGATAAATGAATGGAATAGTTACAGCAATTTACAGATTCGTTGGTCTGTGTTATTTGAGTGTTTTACCTGTCTTAAAGCCGTGGGATGCAAAAAGTTAAAGAAGAGACTCATGTTTATTCCAAGCCTAGTTTATGCCTGTAAAAATTGGTAGCATTTCACCATGTAGTTTTTCCTGAAGAAATTATTTGTGAACGTCTATCTAAAAAGTCCGCAAATCAGTAGAGGCTGAAAGATTACTTCTAAAACATAATTTAGATATTGAATTGGTGCTGGGTATTTTTCCTATATTTAATTTAAGGAGTTTAGATGAGTTAGGCGTTGGTTTTACTTAAGAATCATTTGTCAAACTCGTTTTATGAATCAATACTTTTTATGCGACGGTTTCTGTCAGTTTTTTGAAATCAGTCTGAAAACCCTTGATAAGTTTGGAATTTGAGAAAAACACGTTAGATATAAATTGTAGCTAAGACTCATGGGGTTCCAATTCAATTGGCCTTGCATAAATTCGAAATTTCTGGAATTAGTTATTCATTTTATACCGAGTCTGCCATGAGCAGGAAAATCAGGAAAAGTCGTGTTTGTTCTTTAAATTGATATTCCTATTAAGTTATGATGAGTCTAGGTTATGTGCATGATTAATTGACTGAGTAGATGGTAATTATACATAATTATGTTATGTAGGTGATGGATAAGTGAAGGATCATAAGTGATTGCTTGTGTGTGCTTGGATTGCGAAAAGGTAGGGAAATACACTTGACTTATTATCGTTGATGTTGAATTGTGTTGACTTGTTTGTGTTTCGTATGACCAAACTGTGAACGTTGACTTGCTTCGTGGCTGTTGATTTACGTTATGATTCATATCTTTGGAAGGTGATTGACTGAATTGATCGTATTGAGTATGTTATCACAACATTTGGTAACCGGCATGATTTTATGATTGATCAGTTCAAAGATATATATATTGTGTTGCATTAATTTCTTTTGAGCATTCATATGCATTGGAGATGGATGATGTTGTGGTGATGTGGTGTGGTGAAGATGATGTTGTGATAAGGCCTAGGCGGGTTCTGCAGGACTTGCCCTGGTGTCCTCACCGCGGAGGCAGATCGGCTACGGTCGATATATAGTCTACGGGGATCGGTATGGTGGGTGTTCCGGGTTATGAGATATGAGTTGAGATGGAGATGGAGGTGACGGAGGAGCATGCATATCATATTTTGTTGTTTCATTGTATTCCCTACTCAACCTCGTGGTTGTCTGGTTGACCCTGTGTATTCGTGAACACCTGTGACGATCCAAATATTGGGGAGCAGGCTTGACAGGTTTATGAGATAGGCTGGGAGCTTGATGGGCGTGAGACACTGGATCAGAAGACTTAGTAGCTAGATCATCATTTAGAAGACTTTCACTTTCATTTATGTTAGTTCCTTGTAATTTGATGTAAAAGAGGTTTTGTAATAATTAAGTTAAAGTAATTATATATTTTGGCTTGGAGTTTAATTTGTTATTCACTACCTCGGGAAACCGAGATGGTAAATGATCCGGTTTATTAGGGAATGTCTTGCTAAAGGCTCCTTCATAAATCGGGGTGTTACAAAGTGGTATCAGAGCGAACGATCCTCAGGCCTAAACCAATGAACCCAATGAACGTAGGATGTGTCTAAATAAAATGAACCCCTGGGAATAAACTGTTAGGAGCTCACAGTGCGGTTAAGAAGGCGCCCTTAATACGTGCTCTTTTGCCCTCTCAGTTTTGAACTAGGTAACCCGAGAGAAAATTGAGTGAATGGGGTAGTTAGAAGGAAAACCTTGGATATAATCGAGTTGATGTATACCTTGAGACCCATATATTCTAACCATTCTGCAGGACAACGTCACGGTAAGTATTTTGTATGAATTATGACGTGATCATATGATGTTGTGGAGATGAGAAATAAATTTTCGTGTTCAGATTGATAATCAATGAAGTGTTGGATTGTGGTAATCGTGAGCGTGAAAATAATTGCGAATTGATGATATTTATCTGGATGGATGTGAATGACGTGTTGATAGTGCTATTATGTCTAGTGATATGCGGTTATGTGATCCCGAAGCCATGCTAGTATAGTATTGTGATAGTAATCAGAAACACTATTGAATTGCTTGTTTCTAGTCATAGCAATCGTGATTTAGATGTAAGGAGTAGATCGAGATGCGAAGGGATTCTATGGGATAGATGTTTACGTAAGTACAAAGTGTGAGATTTAAGTTGGGATGGGTTAGTATACATAGTATGTTCATAAGAGCTTGTAACATAGTAAAGAATGACCTAGTGCTGAAACTCGTTTTGTTTGATTTTACTCTTTAATTGACCTTACTGCCATTTCTTTTCTGTTTATTGCCTATGGATGAAAATTTTATGAGAGATAGCCTCGTGAGTTAGGTTCATTTGGCGTTGGTTTCATGCTTATAGGATATATGGATTAGGAGTAATAAATATTTTAGTGGGCTGTGGTCGGGGAAGTTCTGTGCAGTGATGTTTCGACCAACGATTTTGTAAAAATCCTCATTTAAATTGTATTAATAATTTTTGCATAATTCCAACTCCATCGTTCAGAAGATTCGCATATGTTTTCAAATTGATAAGCCACGAAAATTCTTGATGTCTATATATTAAATGGTAAGTTTTGAAAACTGACCCAAGTTTCGGACCAATTGCTGTCACATACTTGTTTGGACCAACTGAGTTGTAGAATCCTTTAAAAATTGAATTCTTGAGCTTTGGACCTCATTCTTTTTCTCACGAATTATTAACTCTCTGTATGTTATAAAAAGTAATATAACTCAAGTTTTCGTTGAACGGTTATTTATTCGTGATTTTTTTTGGAAGTTACAACGTGAATCATAACTTTTAAAATGTGAATGCTATGTTGAGTTTTCATGCAGTTGTTCGATTAATTCATGAGCCTTATTAATGTGAAATTATAGTGTCCTTATATGATGATAGTAGCACACATATTCATTGGTTATGTATCTTAACTAGTGATAAAAAAAATTAAAGTTTAGTTTATAACATTGTTGGCATGATAGTATGAGTGAAATTGAATAGCTTAATTTGATTCTTAATCGAGGGTGAAATATTTTATACGAGTCCAGTTGTTTGCATATTTTATGCTTGACATGTTATAATATCTCTGGTGTGTTCATCATATTTGTATAGTGGTCGGATATATTTAAATATAAAAGTATATTGTCATATCTTGGTAAAGTTGGTGGCGTTAAATGTTAACTTGAGTGTTCTAATATACTCGCATGAATATTTATAATAATTATGTTCAAATGTTTACACATGGATGGTAGTAATGAGTATGTCTAAATGTTCACACATGTAGGATGTCATCTGAGTTCTAATGTCTTTTATGTGAGTCTGTGTGCCTATAGTTATACTTATTACTTTCATTGCATTAATTTATTTCAGTTGAACCTAAACTTATGATATGATAATAAAATAGTGTTGTTGCTCCTTATTGGATATGTTCATAGTTGTATTGTCATGAAATGCTAAGGTGATTGTTGCAATTGTCACGATATTTAAAATATAGTTTGATATAGTTACGATATAGTTACGATATTTGAAATATATTCTTGAACCGTCGCTATGAATTATAATGAGATAACCCTTTGATGATTCACATGTTATGCGTATGTTTAAATGATAGTCGTTATAGTTACGTTTAATTGAGCCGCGAGTTGCCTATTTGTTCAAACCGTGCAAACCAGAGAACTTGTTCACCTTGCTAATCTTTTGTCATAGATAATGTTTTACAAGTTATATGATGGTATATGTACATGTTTAAGTTGTTTATGCGATATCTTTTATTTTTGATGAAAATGAATTATACTGAGTTGATGGATACAATTGAATGGTATGGTTGCTAAAATGTTAAACATATGTGTGATATGGAAGTAATTTTGTTGTTATTGTGAATCATATAACCATTAATACTCAATTGTAATTTCAGTTGTTTGACTTCTACATTATTAAGTTAATTACTCATGACGCACAGTCGATGGTTCCGTAAGGAGTTTAACAGGGAATTTTATAATGTGCCTCCGATCTAAACTAATAATCTTCTTATATTGACTATATGGTTAGACTCTTGTCTAGTTCTTATGACGTGATAAATCGTTTTAAAATTTAACATGTGATTGAGTTGCTACTTATACTTTTGTGTGACCATGCAACCCGTGATAAATAGATCTGTAATAAAGAGGTAAAATTTTGATTGAACACAGTTAATTTGTAGTTACTTGCTTTACATCATGGTACGAATCGTATGCTTTGCTGAGACGTCACCAGGGAATGTGTACTATCTAAAAGGTCTCCGATTAAATGCTGTAGTCGTGTTAGCCGTGAATATAACTGAGTAAAGAAGTGCAACTAAAATCCTGATGTTGAGGTAATAGTCGTTCATTAGTAAAGATAGGACTGAAATGAATAAGATGAACCTGTAAATTACGAAATATGAGTCGACATCTAAGCTTGTATTGTTTGAAGAAATTGAGTTAAGTTTATCTGATTTTGAGTCAAATGGATTCTATGGACGGCTCTGTTATAAGATTTATGTTAAGAAAGTTATTCACCGTCCAGTATGAAAGTAAAAGTTTTGAAAATGAAGTTAAATTTTGTCGTGTGAGTATAAATTCGGAATGAGATTTCCACCGATTGTCTCGGTTGTATGGTTTCATGATATTTGCTAGTCTGGGGGAATGAAGCTAGAACGGAGTCACAAATAGTGGGTTAATTTAGTCATGTTGTTCGTTCATGTAGTGAATTAGTGGGTTGTGGTTAGTTACGAATGTCAAAACGGGAAATGTAATGTGGTGATTTAAGTGAGTTGTGTGTTAACATGGTATGTTGATATTTGCATGATATGTAATGAATATTTGTAAAATTTGTGTAGTTAAATACATTTAATCTTTTATGTCATGGTGTTGGGTGCAGTTTAAATATATTTAACACCAAGAATGAAATTTTATGTATGATAGTATTGTATGTTAACTTTCCAATATCGTTGTTTACTCGCTTGACTGACTCGACCAATAAGCTTGTAAAATTTGGCAATTAATGTGCATTCGTCATTCGTCATTCGACCAATATTTCTTGGAAAATATGCTATTTGACATGAACCATATGCGAGCACCTAAGCATCTTCATCTTTGTAACCTGAGTAGTAATGTATAAATTAGATTGACAAGCAGATCCTGTGAATGTTATTGCATGTATTGATTGATATGAAGAGTGTTTAGATTAATCTTTGAAATGTCTTAAGTTATTCAACATGGCTTTTGCTCCGATCCGTGGCGATGTCTTTGTAGAAAGAAGAATCGTAGCTTCCTTGAGAGAGCTTGTATATTGATTGTCTTTAGTAGGGATTAGTTAACTTGAACGTGAGTTGTGAATCTTTTATTCTCTTTCAGTTGTTAGCAGTAGTTTGAGAACTTTTGTTATAATGATGAAGGTTACGGGGACGTAACCATGTTTAAGGAGGGTAGGATTGTAAAATCTTTATACTTTCATGTGTGATTTCTCAGTTTGGCTATATTGGTTATGCGTTGTGTGGGTTATGTTGGAGTGTTACATGATGTGTTTCTGTTATGGTTAAACTTCGGGGACGAAGTTTATTTTAAGGAGGGTGGAATGTAATCGCGTTTAATATTCAATTTGGTGGGTGCCTTACATACTTTTGTATATGCGTTTCATAATTCGTTTGCGTTGGTTGGTAGAGAGGGTAAACTTCGGGACGAAGTTTCTTTTAAGGAGGGTAGACTGTAATACCCGGTATTTTAATATGATATTATATTAGGCCGAGTTACCAGCTGGGTCGTGTAGTGTATTTGTGACTCGGGTAATTATGTGACTCGGGTTTTAATTAATCTAACTAGGCTAGGCCCGTATCGTCTTAATAGCACCTATCCTATATATATAACCCATCTAACCAAACCCTAATCTCCCTATCACCATATTCATTTTAACCATGAGAAAAGAGAGAAAAGAGAGAAGAGGGAGCCGTGTGTGAAGGGAGCCGCGTGAGGAATTGCGAGGCGATTTCTCAGCCTATTCTCATCCTATTTCATAAGTAGATTATCCTATTACCTCTTTATTCAATTATTAGCATAATTATAGTAGTATTGGGATAATTTTCGTAACCCTAGAATTGGTTTGGGGGTTTTTGATTATAAATTGTATGAGATAAATGAATGGAATAGTTACAGCAATTTACAGATTCGTTGGTCTATGTTATTTGAGTGTTTTACCTGTCTTAAAGCCGTGGGATGCAAAAAGTTAAAGAAGAGACTCATGTTTATTCCAAGCCTAGTTTATGCCTGTAAAAATTGGTAGCATTTCACCATGTAGTTTTTCCTGAAGAAATTATTTGTGAACGTCTATCTAAAAAGTCCGCAAATCAGTAGAGGCTGAAAGATTACTTCTAAAACATAATTTAGATATTGAATTGGTGCTGGGTATTTTTCATATATTTAATTTAAGGAGTTTAGATGAGTTAGGCATTGGTTTTACTTAAGAATCATTTGTCAAACTCGTTTTATGAATCAATACTTTTTATGCGACGGTTTCTGTCAGTTTTTGGAAATCAGTCTGAAAACCCTTGATAAGTTTGGAATTTGAGAAAAACACTAGATATAAATTGTAGCTAAGACTCATGGGGTTCCAATTCAATTGGCCTTGCATCAATTCGAATTTTCTGGAATTAGTTATTCATTTTATACCGAAGTCGCCATGAGCAGGAAAATCGGGAAAAGTCGTGTTTGTTCTTTAAATTGATATTCCTATTAAGTTATGATGAGTCTAGGTTATGTGCATGATTAATTGACTGAGTAGATGGTAATTATACATAATTATGTTATGTAGGTGATGGATAAGTGAAGGATCATAAGTGATTGCTTGTGTGTGCTTGGATTGCGAAAAGGTAGGGAAATACACTTGACTTATTATCGTTGATGTTGAATTGTGTTGACTTGTTTGTGTTTTGTATGACCAAACTGTGAACGTTGACTTGCTTCGTGGCTGTTGATTTACGTTATGATTCATATCTTTGGAAGGTGATTGACTGAATTGATCGTATTGAGTATGTTATCACAACATTTGTAAGGCATGATTTTATGATTGATCGGTTCAAAGATATATATATTGTGTTGCATTAATTTCTTTTGAGCATTCATATGCATTGGAGATGGAGGATGTTGTGGTGATGTGGTGTGGTGAAGATGATGTTGTGATAAGGCCCGGGCGGGTTCTGCAGGACTTGCCCTGGTGTTCTCAACAAGGTGGCGCAGATCGGCTACGGTCGATATATAGTCTACCGGGGATCGGTATGGCTGGGTGTTCCGGGTTATGAGATATGAGTTGAGATGGAGATGGAGATGACGGAGGAGCATGCATATCATATTTTGTTGTTTCATTGTATTCTCTACTCAACCTCGTGGTTGACCCTGTGTATTCGTGAACACCTGTGACGATCCAAATATTGGGGAGCGAGCTTGATGGGTTTATGAGATAGGTGGGAGCTTGATGGGCGTGAGACACTGGATCAGAAGACTTAGTAGCTAGATCATCATTTAGAAGACTTTCACTTTCATTTATGTTAGTTCCTTGTAATTTGATGTAAAAGAGGTTTTATAATAATTAAGTTAAAGTAATTATATATTTTGCCTCGGAGTTTAATTTGTTATTCACTATCTCGGGAAACCGAGATGGTAACAGTCCGGTTTATTAGGGAATGTCTTGCTAAAGGCTCCTTCATAAATCGGGGTGTTACATTCGAATGCAATCCTATGCTTATCGGAAATGAAAGTTACCTTCGGATAATTTTTCAATTGTACCACCTCCGGGATAGAAGTAGTAGCTTCTTCGATAGCATTGATGGTTTTCGGAGCTTGCTCCCTTTGTTGAGCCAAGACCAATGCCTTTGATGCAAGAGCATGTTGTCTCTTCGATAAAGTTGGTTTTTTTGTTGCCTTGTTGCCTCCTTTAGTCCTTGCCATGGCTATTCTCCTTTCAAATTAGTATCAACAAACCAAGTTTATCCTTGAATGCTCCCTTCTTCTTCTTCTAATTTCAATTGAATGCTCAATCAATTTGGGAATTTCGGATTTCCACCTAACCCTAGAAAATTTGATTGATTTTGTGAAGAAATTGATGTTTGAATGGTCTTATTGTTGATAAAGGAGTGATTTGTTTTTGATTTGAGCAAGTTTGGATTTGACTGTGGTGAATTTGGATGAGAAATTGGTGTTTTTGGATGAGGGGATTGAAGGTTGAAGTGAGGGAAATTATTATATTTGTGTTTGAAGGAAAGAAATGAAATGAAGAATGAAGGGTGAGTCCTGTGTTTTCGTTCATGTAGCAGGTAGGGAAGGGCGTCCAGGGAGGAGCTCGGGCGGATTTTCAGACAGTGAAAATTTAAGAATTTGCTTGGCTCTGGGGACGGGCGTCCTGGAGATAAGACGGGTGGATTTTTGCAAGGACGCTCGTTTCGAGCTTGGGACGGTTAGATTTTTGTCTAGTGCAAAATTGACAATTGGAAGCACTTTCAGGATCCACGTCCTGAGTTGTGGTCGAGCGACCTGAGCTGAGGGACGCACTAATTGTTGTTCGCTCGGGCATATTTTTCTCCAGTGCAATTTTTCACTCGTGCCCCTTCCCTCAGTCCCCACGAGCTCAGGTATGCTCATGGGGATCTTCTTCCCGCATCATTTCTTCTTCTTTTCTTTGCCATTTCGTGTTGGGTAGCATTACAAAGGCTTTGTTAGCCTAGGCATATGCTTCCCCACACTTGATCATCAATCACTACACATTCAACAAACATTAAAATCCCTCCCTCACTTGCTCTCTTGTCACATAAGTTAATAAAAAAGGCATAGTGCATTGCAAATGTTGAATAAAGTACAAGTTAAAATAAATACAAGTTAAAGGGTTAGAATATTTACAAGTGGTGGTTTAGGGAGGACTCCACCAAACTCTCCTTCTTTTGAGAGGTGTCAAGGGGGTAAAGCAAGGACGTTGTTGATGTTGCTCAACACCTTGAAGAAGTAGTCAAATGCTTGTTCATTGTCATGATAGAGATCTTGCATAGACCTTGGCACATTGTTATCTTCATTCATGTAGCAGTCTGAGTCAAAGAGGTGACAAGGGTCTACATAGCCTTGGCTTGAGTCATAGCATTCCCAATGTATGGATTAACAAGTCCTTCAAACTCGTAGTCCCATAGACCACATACTTCTCTTGCTTCTTTCCCTATGTTTGATGGATCATGAGTTGACAAGAGCAACTCTCCTTCCTTGTTATCATGGCCAATGAGGCCTCCATCTATACTTGTCATGGATGAGCTTTGCAAGCTCTTATTTTTGTTGTGAAAAATTTCATGCTCTCCGAATAGAGCCATTTCAACATCATTAATATCTTTCTTCCAATTGGGCGGTGTGTCTTTGCCCTTATCTTTGAGATTTCCATCTTTCCCTTGTTCTTTGAATGGAGATTCCATCTTCTTCTTGTTGCCCTCCCGAGTATAGTGATCAACCATAAAGCATAGTTCAAACAAGTTGGGAGCTCTCATAGTCTTATCAAGATTGAAGGTGATTGTTTCATCACCTATTTCAAGTGTAAGCATCCCGTGATTTACATCAATCACTGCTTCGACAGTGTGTAGGAATGGTCTTCCTAGAATGATTGGAATGTTGAAATCTTCCTCCATATCAACAATGACAAAGTCCACCGGTATGAAAAACTTTCCAATTCTTACGGGCACATCTTCCCATACTCGTAGTGGTTTCTTTGTTGTCCGGTCCGCCATTTGTAAGGTCATGTTAGTGCACTGGAGCTCTCCCACCCCTAGTCTTTTACATACCAAGTGCCTTACCAGGACCACTCAGGTATAAGGATGTCACCATCTTGGTTACCCGAGGCAATGATATTCATAAGACAATAAAGAAACATATTTAAAAGTAAATACTTTAAGTGATTACATGATCAAAAGCAAAACTAATAAACTGAAATACAACATTCTCAGACGGTCTACTGCTAAAACTATCAAAGCTATAAGACACCGTCGACACAAATGAAGACTTCTAATCGCCACGTGATGACTCATCCCGCCTATCCCATACGCGTCATATCATACCGCTCAATAATCGCTCACCACCCCGAATGGATCACCACGTTTTTAAAACATTTAAACGGGTCGACTAATCACACAATTCAATATATCAACAATAAGATAAACAGACAGCTTAACCGTCACACACACACACACACAACCACACCAATCCCAACAATCTCAATCACCGACTGTCCACTGGACCAGCCCTGCCAGTGGGGGACCGCAGCCGTTCCCACCTAAGCCCCGCTCGTCATACCGAGCGATAACCCTGTCCCATTAATGTGCACATACCCTTCCGTGGCGGGTTCCACGAAGGGCGAAACTAGGGCGTGAAGCCACTCTTGCAAGTGACTCCACTCAGCCGAGAACGCATCTCGAGAACCATAGGCAACCAATCACAATCACAATATCAACAACCGTCTGCATCTATCAACAGTGTACAATCACAATCACAATCACAGTAGTCACAATACAATTACTATATCAAACAATCAATCTCAACACATCAACAATCATCCCATTATGGGACTAATACTGAGTAGGAAATCCTACCTGGAATGCAACACAAACATCAGACGATCTAGCAGCTGTCTCAAAACCTTTCCTCTACGAACCTTTCTCCTATACACATAATCACATAATCACTACCAACACAACAAATCATAAAAACCCCCAATCCCAAAATTAGGGTTTAAACAAAGTCAACCAAACGCTATAAAATTGGTATGTAGGACTTACCCTTGACGCAAGGAACACAACGGTGTAAAGAACGATGAAATCCGACACCTCTAGCTCCGGGATTTGCTAATGATGCGATGACAGACAAACTACGTAACTCCTTTTCTCCTCACTTAGGTTTTAGAATAGATAAAAGAACTAAGAAAAGTGACGGACAACCTTTTATACTTATCTCGCATCATTTAACAAAACCCGACAAAACATCCCCCGTAAACCGGCAACTCGATCGAGTACCCAAGGATACTCGATCGAGTACCCCCCTACTCGATCGAGTACCCCAGCTACTCGATCGAGTACCCAACAGGTCAGAAACTTTTCTAAAACGCAACTTACCCTTACTCGACAGAGTAAGGCCTACTCGATAGAGTACCCCAAGACTTATAAATACGGAGTATTACAGTCTTCCCTCCTTAAAAAGAACTTCGTCCCCGAAGTTCAACCCATACATAAAAACAAACATGCTAACTCGATCAAGACACAACAACGTAACTAAGAACTCAAAACAAAACTCCAACCGACCATGAACTCATAACACCAATACCACTAACTATTCCTACCTCCACAACATGGCTCACGATATCGTATCAACTCCATTATATCTCTCTCAACACTAACTCCATACACTACCAACTACCATCCTCTAACGCTGCTAGCTCCGTAATATATCATCCACTACCAAATCCCATATCAAGACACTCATAGACATCAAACGGAATGTTACATTCTACCACCCTTAAAAGGAACTTCGTCCTCGAAGTTTACTCAGACTCATAACATCATCCTCCAACTGTCAACACTATATAAAATATTCTCACACTCTGAAGCATCACACTACTACAAGCACGGCCATGGCCTTTTATAAGTATCATCCACAAAACAAATCCCTCCTTTACGCTACGCTAACACTCTACTTCCAGTTATATTACAGCATGCACCACCATGAAACTCTCTTTTATCGCATCCTACTCCTCTTAAGACAAATGTTACGTCCTCGTAACTCACTAATACTAAATCCTAGCTATATCGGCTCATTATCCTCATCACCATCGCATGTCAAAGATAACCACCTATAATCTAAACACTGCCATGCATATATCCAAGGCTCTCTTACTTAAACATTTCTCATAACTCAACTCATTCGGCACACCCCTAACCTATACCATACGGCTCGTAGCAAAATCACCATACTAACTCTCCATTATTTCTGCAAAACAACATACCTCTCTATGTAAAGCACCTATATCCCAAAAGCATAACTCACGATCCACACTCGTTACGTACACTCACACTAGATCCTCAAGTTCTTTCCTTCATTATCGCAAAACTCAAACGTAACTTAACATGACACTAATCCCCAACACCCTACACTCACTGTCTCAACAAAGGATTATGGACCACCTGCATCTTCAGGTCATTACCACACATGTTTTACGAATCACTTGCCATTACCATGTCCACTAAAGCCTTATCTAGAACAAGATCAAAATTACTGTAACAACTTCTCACAACCGTGTCCCATCAACAGAATATCATTATACCATGACAACAACGAAAACATATTCAACTCTATTTCATATCATACTCTACCTCATTCTCAACTTAACCTGGTAAAGAAAACATCAACAAGCAAGACAACTGTCTACATGTTCAACCAAAACTCACAAAGAACAACAGCAAACAAAACAACAATTTATGTATAACTGGTATGCACTTTCGAAAAGTCGTATCATAATCATCCCGTCTACTCCACCACAACCGGTGACGGCATCACAACACCGCCACCAACAGCCACACCGTAGTGCGAAAATACCCGCATCACAACACTAAATATCGTGCCCGGATCACCACCCGAGTCACCACAACCACATCGATAGACATCACAACTACATACAATTCCCATAAACACTGACTGAGCATAACTTCTCAGACCAGAAAAACTTACTCAAATCCACTTTATTAAATCACCACGCAACATATTATATGGATAAACAGATAAGCATCTCATGAACATCATCTCTACCATTTCACGGAATACACATGTGTTATTAATACACATAAAATTATAACTAGCCATGTCAAATTAATCAAATTATTACCTTTTTGGATATCATTCAATTAAATTACCGTGTCCAACATATATATTACAGAACATTCATAAAACAACTTTATAATTATCACACCATACCACTTCTTGTGAGGTTAGAACCTCACACAAACATTTACACATATCATAGACCCGTAATCACAACCAACCAGTCAATCCTGATCACGTAAGTTACCACCTGATAAAAGTTACCTCTCACCCGAGCTTAACTCGTATACACCTCATAACATAATCTCCCCTTCGCATATCCATCACCCTCTGCCAAATGTAGCCACACCATTAATACTCAACTACTAACAACCGCCTCATATAACCACATCTTATACTCTTTCATAACCATACTTATCAATCTTGTCCCTACAAGATCAATCTCTTTAGAATTGCTGCTTTTCTAAAATACCGTCACCCTAAACCACTAGTCACAAACCATAACACTACTACTGTTCGGGCATCAAACCTCTTACACTCATCTCTAAACATCACGATTTCTTTCCTATCTGTGGTTAGCATCCCAAATAACGAACATCAAATCCATCAACAACACTACCTCAACATTTTTCCCAATATTATCCTTAATTGTGTCATTATCTAACTCTCTACTCAAAATCTCATATCATGCAAATATTCTACCAACTTCTTACTTTCCTTAATTCCTCGAAACTCATTACTAATCATGTTGTCCCAAAACTCCTCTATAACCATTAACTAACATCCTCATGATTGGTAGCACACATCTCGACGACTCCTTACCTCTATATCACATAACTCCGGTCAACATTTTCTTAGTTTTATTCCCCTCATTCGTTTCCTTTACATCTACAAAATCAATTAACCATTCAACTCCTTATCACTTCTACCTAACTCTTTAGTGTTCCGGTTACGTTCTCACTGCTCCAAAACTCACATCTAATTATTTCATATCGATATCATCTCACTCTTTCTTACCACAAATATTCTCTTATTATGTCATCAATCACCCTTGCCACTAATCCTTCCATAGAATCAACGTTTACTGTTCAACAATTGCATCCCCCTTCTTACATCTCTAGAAATCAAAATTCCTTTCATACCGCTAATTGCCCAAGGAAAACCCACAATAGTTTCATCTCTTAAAAAGCCAAATCTCCACCCCGCGACATGTCTCCACAAAGTTCACTATATACCACTCTTCTCAACCCCTTTAGAACGAACTTCCATTATGTATATTCTTAACCCACACGGCTCTTAACTACCTCCCTCCATAATTCTTTACACATCTCAAGTTGTCACTATCCATATCCTTACTCTCAATCCTTTCATTCTCACGTTCCTTAGACTCACATCATCCATTGCCCACATTCACTTACTTTTACGTTACTCAACACACACTCATATCACTCATCCCATTTCATCTCAGAAAACATGCTCTATGTCTCAATTAAGCCATAACAATCTTCCTTTTCTTTTTCCACTATCTATTACAACCACGTATAACTCATGTCCTCCCACCGAACTCATACTCACCACAGGTGCCACTCACTACACCACAAGATTGGGTAACCTACGCGTCAAGACCAACATACATGTAAAACAATGCATAAAGAAGCAAAATAATAACTTTGAATTAAACATAATATGCAACGAATTCAAAAGATAAGCATATGACCCAAAACAGGGGTCACTAGATCGAGTACATGACACTCGATCGAGTAATGGACTTACTCGATCGAGTAGGTGAAGATCAGAAGCACGTAAAACAAATTACCAGGGACACTCGATCGAGTAACTGACGTACTCGATCGAGTACCCCCCTACTCGATCGAGTACCAAGGCTACTCGATCGAGTACCTACGCATTTCTCAGCACTGTCCAGTTTTCGTAAAACAGTCATAACTCACTCATTTCTTGGTCGTTTTGGGCGTGTGACCTATCGTTAGAATCGTAAAAGAGCAAGCTATCACCTCCAATTGGAATCACATTAAAATCATTTACGCATCTCAAGTTATAACAGTTTAAAGACAACCTCTTTATCATCGAAAAACACAACTATTGATTTTTACTTCCCAAACGACTTAAACAACAACAAGGTAGACGAAACGACTCAGTACTCATAAAACCAGTATTGCTGATCTCATGTTACCATCTTCAAAAATCAAGCAACAACATCCATCATGCACATATATTATTTAACTCAGTAGTCATGTACTAACCGCATGCTTTGAATTTTATAACTTTTCGTAACACAAAACATTCTCATACATTACAAATCCTATTCCCATGTTACTAATACAACAACATTACAATTACACTTCGTCACCTAAACATATTCATAATCACAAAATTCATATTCTTATGCAATTGCTACTCCATCTTTTCCAATCAATTCATCTATTTCCAACACATTACTCATCATTCTCATACACATTTCTAACAATTCCAACCAACATTGTAAATCAACTATCATGCAACATGCTTTCAACCAACAACATACGAAATCACATTATCACCATCTCTTCTACACATTCCCTATTCTCCACATACATACATCCACTGATTCATGCCACACATCACTCCATAGGTACACAAAGCACAAGGTAAACACATAGCGATCCCGACTCATATCCCATGTGACCGGTTCAAAATTATAGGGCGAGTTCGCGACTTTAGGACGTCTCCCAAGTCTTTGCATTAGCTCCTACAACCTTTACCCCGGATTCATTTTAATTGACTCCCTATATTCATTGGATTCATTGGTTACAGGTTTCAGGATCGTCGCTCTGATACCATTTGTAACACCCCCATACTCCAAGTGCCTTACCAGGACCACTCAGGTATAAGGATGTCACCATCTCGGTTACCCGAGGCAATGATATTCATAAGACAATAAAGAAACATATTTAAAAGTAAATAGTTTAAGTGATTACATGATCAAAACCAACATTAATAAACTGAAATACAACATTCTCAGACGGTCTACTGCTAAAACTATCAAAGCTATAAGACACCGTCTGACACAGCGGAAGACTTCTAACTGCCACGTGATGACTCATCCCGCCTATCCCATACGCGTCATATCATACCGCTCAATAATCGCTCACCACCCCGAATGGATCACCGCAGTTTTTAAAACATTTAAACGGGGTCAGTACTAATCACACAATTCAATATATCAACAATAAGATAAACAGACAGCTTAACCGTCACACACACACACAACCACACCAATCCCAACAATCTCAATCACCGACTGTCCACTGGACCAGCCCTGCCAGTGGGGGACCGCAGCCGTTCCCACCTAAGCCCCGCTCTTCATACCGAGCGATAACCCTGTCCCATTAATGTGCACATCCCCTTCCGTGGCGGGTTCCACGAAGGGCGAAACTAGGGCGTGAAGCCACTCTTGCAAGTGACTCCACTCAGCCGAGAACGCATCTCGAGAACCATAGGCAACCAATCACAATCACAATATCAACAACCGTCTGCATCTATCAACAGTGTACAATCACAATCACAGCCGTCACAATACAATTACTATATCAAACAATCAATCTCAACACATCAACAATCATCCCATTATGGGACTAATACTGAGTAGGAAATCCTACCTGGAATGCAACACAAACATCAGACGATCTAGCAGCTGTCTCAAAACCTTTCCTCTACGAACCTTTCTCCTATACACATAATCACATAATCACTACCAACACAACAAATCATAAAAACCCCCAATCCCAAAATTAGGGTTTAAACAAAGTCAACCAAACGCTATAAAATTGGTATGTAGGACTTACCCTTGACGCAAGGAACACAACGGTGTAAAGAACGATGAAATCCGACACCTCTAGCTCCGGGATTTGCTAATGATGCGATGACAGACAAACTACGTAACTCCTTTTCTCCTCACTTAGGTTTTAGAATAGATAAAAGAACTAAGAAAAGTGACGGACAACCTTTTATACTTATCTCACATCATTTAACAAAACCCGACAAAACATCCCCCGTAAACCGGCTACTCGATCGAGTACCCAAGGATACTCGATCGAGTACCCCCCTACTCGATCGAGTACCCCAGCTACTCGATCGAGTACCCAACAGGTCAGAAACTTTTCTAAAACGCAACTTACCCTTACTCGACAGAGTAAGGCCTACTCGATAGAGTACCCCAAGACTTATAAATACGGAGTATTACACATAGTTCCTTGTTGATTGTGGTATCACCAATGGTACATGGAATGGAGAAGCTTCCCGAAACTTTGAGCTTAGGTGGGGAATCCCCTTGAAGAATTGCACTACTTACTTTTGTAAAGGAAATGGGTTCCAACTTCCTTATGGACATCTTCTTGGTAAGGATATCTTTCATGTGTTTTGCATAGACCGGAACATGGTTGATTAGCTCCGTGAATGGTATAGAAACCTCTAAGTTCTTCACAATCTCCATGGACTTTCCAAGTTGCTAATCAAGCTTGGGTTTGGCTTGGCAACTTGGGAATGGAAGTCTAATCACAATAGGCTCTTTCTAAACTTCTTTGGCCTACTCTTCATTTCTCTTCTTTGATGAGTCATTGGTAGTTGTTTCTACCACCTTAGGATTTCTCCTCAATGGTTCAATCACATCACTTTGCTTGACATTTCCTCAACAATATTCTCTTCAATTGGCATCTTTGGTCCCTTATATCTTGTACCACTCCTCAAGTGGATGGCATTGATCGTTTCACGTCTTGTAGGAGGATTACCTTGAGGAGGTAATTGTCCTTTTTGTCTTTGGGAACTAGAAGAGGCCAATTGAGATAATTGAGTGAGCAAGGATATTGTTGATGGTAGTGTCTTTGTCTTGGCTATCCCTTTGGATTTGAGCAAATAAATCTTGTTGGCTGTTTTGCATTTGAAGGAGCGCTTTTTGAACATCAAAAGCTTGGTCATTGGGTTAATTTTAGTATGGTCTTTGAGTAGTATTTCTCATTGGAGGTGGTGTGTATGTGGGTTGAGGGTTTTGGATATTTTGGCTCTTGTATGAGAGGGTTGGGTGGAATTTGGTATTTTCAATGTAATAGTTAGAATAAGGGGTGCCATTCTTGTATGATTGGAAAGCATTCACTTGCTCATTTATTCCCCTACATTCCTGTTGATCATGTCCCAAGGTTTCACAACTCCCACACACTCCATTTGGGATTGAAGATGTTTCCACCATAATATTGACATGTTGTTTGGGTGATTGAGAAGCTTCATCAAGCTTGGCCATGGATTTCTCAAATTTTTAGTTTATGGTGTCAATATGGGCACTTAGTTGGGCACTCAATTGTGTGACGGAGTCAACTTCATGCCTCCCTCCCCTAGTAGCTTTCCTTGGCCTACTATATTGAGATTTATGTACTGCCATTTCTTCGGTATTAGCCCATGTTTGGTTGTCATCAACCTCGATGAATCTTCCATTAGAACCCATGTTGAGCACATTCCTTGAGTCTTCATATAAGCCATTCCAAAATTGTTGAACAAGGAACCATTCACTTAGTCCATGATGAGGACAAGAGCGACATGTATCCTTGAATCTCTCCCAAGCCTCATATAGAGACTCTTCATCTCTTTGCTTGAACCCAGTGATTTGGGATCTCAACATGTTAGTTTTCTCCGGAGGATAGAACTTCTTGTGGAAGGCAAGTTCTAACTTCTTCCAAGAATCAATTACAAGGGTAGCCTTGTCTAGGCTCTTTAACCATTGCTTTGCGGCTCCGATGGAAAAAGGAAACAAAACCCATCAAATTTGGTCTTGAGTTACCCCGGTTTGATAAATTGCATCACAATAGTCACAAAAAGTCTCCATATGTAGATGAGGATCTTCACTAGGCATCCCCCCAAATTGACTTCTCTCAACTAATTGTATGATTGCGGATTTGGCAATGAAATTACCGGTTAAGTGAGGTGGTGTAGGAGTACCATTTGGTAGGTTCTCCTCAGTTTGTACAGAATGAGTTGGAAATTTAGGCATTGTGAGTTGATTTTGTGGGTGGTTTTGAATTGGGTTCTCATCTCCTTCTGTTGCAAAAGGGTTGGTAAACTTAATACTATCCGATTGGACAACACCAATGTCCACAAGTTCTCCAATACCCAAACTTGTTGAAGCCCCTCTAACGGTTCTTCTAATGTTGGTCATAGTTCTTTCAATCTTGGGATCAATAGGCAAAGGTCTACCTTGTGATCTCCTAGACATGCAAAAAGCAAAAAACTAGAAAAAAATTAAAACTACCTTGAGGAGTTTGACTTCCCCAAGGTTAAGAAATATACAACTAAAAACAACAAATGATAACAATTCAATTGAACACCGTCCCCGGCAACGGCGGCATTTTTGATTCGGTTTAAAACTTTGTCGTCTAAGCTAACCAATCAAAACAATATTTATAATCTTAACTAACTACTCTTAGTAGAGTGGCAAGTAATGGTCGGATCCCAAAGGACGGGTATTGAATCAAGTTATCAGTTGTAGAGAGCTATGTGTCACGGTTCGCTCATTTGGAGCTCTCGTGATGCCTTAAGGATGCTTATGGTAGCTCACACAAAGCATACTCGCATATACGAAGCCTATACTAACTCCGGGCAGCTCAATAACAATTTACTCTAGCTCACTACTAGCTCACTCAAGTTCACTCAGCTCACTCTCAGTAGAGGCAGCTCATTTCAAGTTGAGGTTAGCTGGACAAGCAACTACGGAGTCCACAAGTCCAACCATGCCGAGTAGATGCGAATACGCCAAGGGATGTGTCCTAGGGCCTTGAACCAAGTCCCTTGTCCACATACATCCCCCTTACCTTATCCTTATCCATTCCTATCCTTATCCATTCCCTCTCTCATATACCAAATACACCCCCCCATATCATCCTAATCCATTATGCCTCTCACACACATATACACCCCCCTTACCCATTCCTTTTGTCGCCAACATGAAGAGCAACGAAGTCACACCCCTTCACGCCCTCCTTTGCCGCCAACCATGAAGAGGAGTGATGGTTCACTCCCTCCCTTGCCGCCAACACTCAAGAGGAGTGAAGGTCGCACCCCTTCACTCCCTTCCTTTCACTTGGACGCCTATTTGAAGAGGAACAAGGAGATTCCTATCCCCTTGTTCACACCCTTTACCAAGAGGAGCAGCATCGCACCCCTTCACACCAACCACCCCTTTTGGGCATCTATAAATAGGGCATTAGGCCTCACTTTTCATTAATTCAATTTGCATTCAATCTACAAACTCTGTAATCATTTAGCAAACATATTGTAATCTTTATTTCCGCATTCAAGCATTGTACAAACTCTCTTTATTATTAATAATATTCAATCTTTCCGCTGCAACTCTTGTACATTTGCAATTCTCTCTCAAATATTCTCAAGTGATATCATTTCGAAGGCCTGACTCGCACCAAGCCGAGTGTCTTGGCACGATTGGCGCACGTATTTCTCTTCCAGAAGAATAAGTACGTGACATATGTCTTAGGGTGTCACAAATTGGGTTGAGATTGAGGGTTGTAAGCTAAACTACTCATTAATGAAATGTAAAGAAATAAAAGCAAAATAAACCAAGTAAAAAACTAGAGTTTGTAAACAAATTATTAAGGCACTAGGGTGTCATGGGTTTATAGGAGATTCATGGTGGAGATCATACAAACATGTTTACATAGTTGCAGGCAAATTATTGTTGTAATGGAATCGAGTTAGTTTATGTCTTACAATTCCTAGGAAGATTTGGGTCCCGGAGCCGAGTCGGTCAAGACTGTATAACACCTACAAGTCGACTTAGTTTCTTCCTATTCAACTATATGGCATGGTCTAACAAGCCTTGAGTTAGTTTATATCTTACAAGTCTTGTTGAATGGATAAGAGATTCATGCAAGGTTGTCAATCAAGCAATTCATCAAGCATAACATGTGTATAAGTTGAAACTACAACAAGCAAGCAATCTTATGAAAGCATATTAGATTAAGTATGGATCTACCCCCATGTTTTAATTCACCTAATCCCTCAATAACCCTAGCTAGGAGACTACTCACTTATGGTCATGGTAAACTTGCTAATAAGGGTGTAAATCATATTAACAAGGTTAAACATAGTGACTGAGTAAAGCAATAATTAATTAAGCAAAGGGTAAAAGAGATTATACCAACTTAAGGATGATCCAAATAATAAGCAAAGAATAATAGAAGAACACTTGATGAATGATGAAGAGTTGTCAAGTCTTCAATAAATCCCAAATAGTCTTCAAATTACCCAAATAAAACTAAGAACACTTGAATGATTAAAGAGGATTTAAGATTTGATTAATATTGAATTGAGTAAATACAACTTGATTAATAAGATCTACTAAACTAAATTGGTAAATTAACTTGATTAAAACTTGGTAAGAACTTGATTAAACTTGACGATCAATCCCCTAACACAATGGGGTATTTATACTAAGTACAATTATTAGGGTAACTAAAGGCTTAAATGACGATTAAGTCCCTAAGAAGGATATAAGTGCCTTGCAAGTCCCATAAAGAGCCGCCAGACTTGTCCTTGATGTATGCTCGAGCTACCCAGGGATCCGCTCGACTTGACCACGGGACGCCCGGATTGTGGCTTGGGATGCTCGTCTTGAGCTCGGGACGCACGGATTGTGGGTCAGCTTTTCTTCTTCTTCTTTTGACTGCCTAAGGATCCGTGGGGATCGTTGAGGGGTCGTAGGGGTCTTTATCATTGCTCATTCTAGTTGATTTATTCGCTTAGGCCTTTAGTATTGGTCTCCTCTTTGTTGCATGGTCATTAGATGCACTTCATTTAGCTCCATTTTGCTCCATAAATGCAAGGCTAGCAATCTTCTCCTACAAAGGACATAAAACCTCAAAGAATATGCAAAGTAGGGAACTAAAGATAAGAAACGACCCTAATAAGAACTAGAAAGTATAGGAACGAGGCTAATTCGGGGATTAAATGTGCACAAATGTGAGTCACATCAGTTAAGCTGTTATTTATTGATGATTTTTTAAAGTTAGAACATGTTTTCTAACATTGTAAATGTCTGATTTAATGACAAGATTTTAACAAAAGTTGCATTATCGTTACACCGACCTTACTATTATACTCTAATAGTGTGCTTTCATGATGTTAATGATAGAATCATATATATTATGTTCATTGATACGCGGTAAAAATGAAAATTTTATTTGGTAATTCTATTGGCATGATGTTATGTAATATGTGCTTATATAGGCAACATGAATCTTAATTAGATAAAGATGGAGTTGACTGTGCAAGTTTAATTGATTATGTATATGATGAAATGATGATATTTGAACTAAATCCTGGTATTGTTACTATTGGTGTTTCCTTCTGCGAGATTATCATATGTTATACTTGTTGACAAGGAAGTTGAGATCTAAACCTTGACATTTGAATGATATGTTTTATTTGCTGTCTCTACATGAGCCGTATATGTGAGGATAAAATTTATTTTCTTTTCAGAACTAAAAAAAATAAACGTTGTTACTATCATGAACCTATAATATGTATATTTGGTTAGGTAGTGTGATGTATTAGTATGAGACCACATTTGCTTGGTTAGTGTATGCTGTGTAATCTCTATGTTTTAAAGAGTTAATTGATTTAGCCACAGATAACTTGTTGCTGTCTAATATGAGTTTCAAGAGAATAGTAAAGTATAGGACTAGTTGATTATGTGTTGGTTGTACAGTCGGAGTAACACCTTAATATATGATAATATGAATTTAATGACTAGCTTATGATCTTATGATTAGAATGTTGGGGTAATATGTGTTATAACACAAGTGACAAGATTGTTAGTGAGTAAGATAATACTAGAATTGTTGTAAACGTAATTATGTAATAGGATATGCAATCAATACTGTTATTATTTATTCACGTGATGTGTTTATCTTTCTCAAAGTTAATTAGAAGTTGAATTATGATCTGTGGTTATGGATGCTATGTAGCTGCATTAATAAGTTTAATATATCAATTGCAGAATTTAGTTTTGTAAGTATAGCTGAAAATTTATGTAAAAGTTTAGATTATAAAGTGTGTTGTGATTTATGTTAATACGAGTAATTTGTATTTACCAATTTTGTTAAATGAACGATTGTGCTAATTTTTATTATTGTCTTTGAGCTCGGTGTAGTGTCTTCATTAGCGGCCAAGGTTACGGGAACGTTACCTTAATTTAAGGGGGTAAGATTTTAAAATCTCATTAAGTTTTGACATTTGATAACACTTTGATAATAAAGAAGTCTTGTTGAGTTATAATTGTTGTCTTGGTGTTCTCAGTTTTAGATACATATATTTGACTTTACCTTTCTTATTGATGTAGTTGCTTATATGTGTGTCTCGAACTTCGAGGACGAAGTTCCTTTAAGGGGGATATATTATAATACTACCTTTTTGTTGTTGTCTTTTCTTGTGCAAAGTGTAGTTGGTAGTAAATATAATGATAGCATGTACGTGTTGTTTTATATGGAGTACCTTTAAGTGTAGGTGAACTTCGGGACGAAGTTCTTTTTAAGGAGGGAAGACTGTAATACCCCATATTTTAACGTCCTGGCCAATGGTAAATGAGAAAATTTATTTTATATTAATTATATTGATTTATATTATATTTTACGGAATTATGTTGCGAGACGGAAAGAATTAAAGAAAATGACACTTACTGCCCAATGAGATATCTCATAAACAATATAAAATAATAATAATAATAATAATAATAATAATAATAATAACAATAATAATAATAATAACAATAATAATAATAATAACAATAATAATAATAATAATAATAATAATAGGAAGTTTCCTAGTTGTTTCTCTACACCTCAAACCTACTACTATAAATATATGGAGAGAGCCTCACCATAAACCTTATTCACTCATAAACACAATAAATTAGCAAAAGAGTATAAAAGGAGATCTAGAAGAAAGAAGAAGGAGAACTAAAGTAATTATCATCTCAAAGGTAAGACCATCTCATACTATAACTCATCTCGTAATTACTTCGTATAATTTGTAAACTGGACCACCGTATGACCTAGCCTTATCGAGACCTTAACCGTGGACCACCAAGGGTTGACCGGACCTTCGTTTGACCACGAGTGACCAGCGGTGAAGGGGGTTATGCTAGTACTTGTCATGGTTGAATGTTGGTATTTTAACCGTGTGTGTACACAGGTTCTGACCCTTGTCTTGAGTCGTTTTGACCTAGACCTGGGTTGGGTTGGATGTAGGAGTAACGTCGGCTATCGTGGTGGGTTGAGGTGGTTAGAGGTGGTGCCTTGGGTTGTAGGTTGCTGAATTTCGAATGGGTTTGGATTGTTGTTGGTTTTATGGGTTATACCGTGTTGGCTCTGTAACTCAAACCCTACCATGACTCGACTAGGACCATGACTAGGGAAGATGCGCTGCTTGTGGAACCACCGTGGGTCAGAGGAGACCATGTTGGTGGCTGCTGGTGGCGTGTGGTGGCTTTAGGCTACTTGTGTCGTATGTTGTTGTTATTGTTGTAGGTGTCGTGTGTGGGTGTTTCTAGGGCGTGGTGTTCCTGCCGTGTTATGATGGTGTAGGTGGTGTATGGTGGGTGGTCGGGTAGTTGGTGGTGCAGACACACGGTGGGGCTGGTGGCAGACCGTGTTTGCTGTCGGGTTTGGGGCATTTTACACGGGTTGTCGGGGTTTGGTTTATGGGGTTTCAACGTGGGTTAAACCGTAGGTTTGGGGGTTTACTTTTGGTTGAGACAGGTTCTAAATTATGAAATTTACTTAAGAATGTAATTAATATAATTAGTTTATAATTAGTATAATTGTTTTACGTAATTATCTAGTTGGTAATTAGTATTATTATTTATTAGGTGACAGATTTATTGGTGGACGCTGCAAATTGGACTTCGCTGCTAAATTTTATTGGAATTACTAATTAGGTAGGCTAGCTACTCAACAATTAACTGCGGGGTTATCTTATGTGCAATTTTTTAAGTTAATTATGTATTATTTGCATGATATTAATCTTTTGTGCTGGAAATTGATAAAGGAATTGTGAAACTGATTGTTTGGCCGAATATGGGTAACGTGCCGGTTGATGACCGTGGCTTAAGTGTAGTGGTTGATTTTTACCGTATTGCATTGGCATTGGCTTGTTATTGTATTTCGCATATAAGGAGCTTGGCATTGTGGTCATTAAAATATTTCGCAGTTATTTATGTTACTGACTGAATTGTTTAAGTTTGGTTTTTATGTGTTGAAACCAATATTGTGAGATAATTGTGAATTGGATAAGTCAGGCGTGGCTGCGGCTGTGGACCTGAATTGGATTGGCCAGGCACGGGGATGTGGAAAAGTCGTGGACCTTGGAATGGATAGGACAGGCAGGATATGGTGTTCGAAGTTTGCTCTGAACCTGGCGTGGCAAGTCCACATGGCGTGGTTGAGCTTGGGCTCTGAGCCTTGGCAAAAGACTAGTGATTAATGATTGTGACAATGAGGTCGTGAGCCTTGATATCTATTGTGTTTTGTTATATTTTTTTATATTACATATTGTTCTGTTTATTTATTTTAAGATCATAGGTTTACTTGTGTCGATTCATGTGCCTTTAAATTACCGTTTCCGTCATGGAAGAAGATAATGACAGGTAGTTGATTAGCTGTGCAAGGGAGCTCGGGTATGAGAGCATGGAAGGACTTAGGCATCTAGCTCACTTAGTTTAGACTTTATTCACTTTATGTTTTAGCCTTTATCATTTCCGATGCAAGTTTTGTAAGTTATATTAAGTTAGTCTTTTAGTACAGCTGTAACAAAACCTTTTAAAGTTATATTTTAATAAAGTACTTTGGATTTGTTACTTTGTTATTCACTGCCTCGGGACACCAAGATGGTAACAGTCTTAATTATCTGGGAAAGTCTTGCTAAGGGCTCCTAGATAAATGAGGGTGTTACAACAACAATTGACACGACGTAAGGTGAAATCCGACGAGGAAAGCTAGATCCTTGCTAGGTTGATGATTAGAGTGATTAGGGAGTGTTTAGAGAAATGTTTTAGGGTTAGAAATGATTAACGAAAACTGATTATATGATTATATTACTCCCGAATCATTCTAATCAAACCGCACAAAACACGACACCAGATCGAGCACTCGGCCGAGTACACAATACTCGATCGAGTGCCTCACTGACTCGGTAGAGTGACCCATACGGAAAAACCTGACAAAAACACACTAGCCACCTACTCGGTCGAGTACAACCCACTCGACCAAGTACCCAAGGTCCAGAAATGCGTAGTATGACAGTTGAAGTGATAAAGAAATTACCTCCCCCCTTTAACATCAAGGGAGTGAGGAGTTTTCTCGCCTGTACGGAATTCTACTGCGTTTTATCAAATATTTTTCAAAGATAGCCAAGTCTCGCACTCAACTGTTGCTTAAAGATGCCCCTTTCAACTTTACTAATGAGTGAATTTAAGTTTATAATAGGATTAAGAAATCTTTGATCTCGGCGCCAATCATTCAATCTCCAAATTGGGACCTTCCATTTGAGCTAATGTATGATTCAAGTGATGATGCCATTGCCACGGTTCTTGGCCAACGGGGTGGAAGGGCGTTACACGCCATCTATTACATAAGTAAGACCTTGGATGCTACTCAAGTTAATTATGATACAACGTAGAACGAGCTTCATGCCATTGTTTATGCATTGGATAAGTTTCGATCTTACCTAATTGGGTTCAGAGTGATAGTGTTCATTAAACATCTTGTTCTAAAACAACTCTTGGCAAAGAAAGAATCGAAGCCATGATTATTAAGGTGGATATTGCTATTACAAGAGTTTGATTTAGAGATACGAGACAAGAAAGGGGCGGAGAATGTAGTGGCGGATTATTTATGTAGAATCCGATTTGACGCTAGTGAAGAAGATTTCACCATTAACGATTCTTTCTTCAATGACATCGTAATGGCTATCCATGACCAACTCTAGAGGCAAACCACCCCATGGTTTTCTGATTTAGCAAACTATATTGTAGAAGGAATCTTTCCTCCGGGCTTAAATCACCACAAAAGAAAGAGATTCTTCTTTCAAGTGAAACGATGTTTTTGGGACGATCGCAATCTATAAAAGGAGTTTAGTAATGGTTTATACTTCAAATGTGTGCCACAACGAGAGGTTCAAGAAATTCTCAATGGTTGTCATTCATAACGGAGCAAAAAGGACAGTTGCCAAAGTCTTACAGTCGGGCCTCTATTAGCCAACAATGTTTGAGGATGCCTGAGAATATATACTTCAATGTGATTCTTGCCAAAGAACGGGGAACATATCTTGGAGAAATGAATTGCCACAAAAAGGGATACTAGAGGTAGAAATCTTTGATGTATAGGGGGTCGACTATCAAGGCCCCTTTATCTCTTCCTGTTGTAACAAATACATTCTTATTGCCGTCGATTACGTCTCGAAATGGGTAGAAGCGATTGCCTCACCTACTGTGATATGCGAAATATTACAAAATATTTCTTATTTTAATTTACTCTATTTCGTATTGCCTTTTTGCATTGGGCTTGTTTTTCCTAATTTCCCTATTATTTATACTCTTAAATAAGTTGTTTTCCTAATTTTTAACCCTTTCCTATTCCACCGTTTTTAGCCTCCTCTATGCTCTCAAATGCCTTTGTATTCAACCTAAGTTGTACATGGTTGAACCAAATATCAAAGCCCTCGCAAAACTTCCTGGGTAGCTACTTTTATACCAAAGAGAATTACGTGCTTTTGTCATCATTATCTTCATTATCATAGTGGGAGCTTCCATTTGAGCTAATGTATGATGCAAGTGATGATGCCATTGCCGCGGTTCTTGGCCAACGGGATGGAAGGGCGTTACACACCATCTATTACGTAAGTAAGACCATGGATGCTACTCAAGTTAATTACGATACAACGCAGAACGAGCTTCATGCCATTGTTTATGCATTGGATAATTTTTGATATTACCTAATTGGGTTCAGAGTGATAGTGTTCATTAAACATCTTGTTCTAAAACAACTCTTGGCAAAGAAAGAATCGAAGCCATTATTATTAAACATCAGAGTATAATACTGATAAAAGGGTCAAGGTGGCGGAACCAATCTGGTTCGCTACTAAATCCAAAACAAACTAATACATTATTCAAAGGTTCTTAAAACATAAAGCAAACTCCTATTTTATTATTCCTCTCGCTGCACAGTACTTCCCCAGCAAGATATCATCCAAAACAGCAGTTATCTGAACAACTTGAGAATGGGGGGGTCGACAATTAGCCGGGGGTAACTAGATGCTCTCCTAGTCATGTTTACAACAATTGAATATAACTAACAATTATTCATAATTAAAATACAAAACCAGTAAATATGCGAGAACATCTATACTCATGAATGTCAAACTCAGACTTACTACTCATGATACTCTTTACACTAGACGAACGAGACTATATATGAACTTAGACCATATGCAACTACTAGACCATGACTTACAAACCAAATTAGACACGATCCACAACACATAAGGCACAAATCTAGCAACAAAGCATAACGAATAGAGCAAACGCCGCTAGAACATTTAACTGATGAACTAGCAGATGGAACGTTTAACTGACGAACCATCGGTTGTGAAGTATTTAACTGATACTTCACGGTACTATGTATAGCGTATCACCACTTCCTATATGCCTAAGACCTGGCCAGACCTCTCGATGCATTAACTGTACATCGAACGACACTCGGGACCCAGAACGTTTAACTGACAAATCTGGCCACCCCCGAACATAGACCAATAAACCTCCAAAGAGAAGCTCTTGCTTCATGCCAATAGTATTTAGCTGATACTACCATCATCTATTCGACCAGCCAAAAAACAAATACACAGTTTAACTGACTGCACACAACATGCGTAAACCACATCACGACTCAACTGAGAAGAACATGTTAACTGACTATCCAACTCATGAAAATGCACAGTTTAACTGACTATACAACTCATGCGTGAATAACATCACGACTTAACATAGTAGAACAGTTTAACTGACCGCCCTACCAAAACATGAACAAGAGTAACCAACGACACATGTACACATTGTCATTTAATAACTGAACATAACACAACATGTGAAGCAAGCATAAGCAACCAAGGTTATAGTAACCTTAGTCATATCACGAACTATGGAAGCGAGGTTATAGTAACCTCTATTATAACTTCAACATATATAACTTGAAGTTATACTCGCCTCAACAATAACCTTGACACGAAACTCAAAGTTATACTAGTTCCGACCATAACCTTGAGCCATAAATCTCAGGGTATATTAGTTCCAGCTATAACCTTAACTCGTACTTTAATGTTATAGTAGATTCGGCTATAATCTTGAATTCATATTTCCAAGGTTATAACTCAAACAACCATAACTAGAGCAACAACCCAAAGTTGTACTAACTTTAGCTATAACACTCAGAATCATCATCAAGGTTATACTAGCTTTAGATATAACTTTTAAGAGCACCCTTGGCCACCTATCATGCAGCCACTAGGGTTTATTCATAAGCCTTAATTGCAATCATGACACCCATATTTAACGCATAAACAACATATGATATATAATTAATACATTAAAACATATTCAAGCATGCGAAAACATAATTAACATGATAATAAACAATCAAACATGTACCAATCATACAAATCAATCATTAAATCACATTAATTACATAAATTGGCATAAATACAATTAAAAGAGAAACACCTAGTTACCTTTTTAAGCAAATAATCCTAGAGATCGTTTTCAACGATATAAACGTCTTCTCCAGGTGCGGTCTCCACGCCTTTATTGAATCATCCACATCCAAAGATAACGAATCTAATAAATATACTAACTATATATATAAACTATAAAAACTATGCGACAAACATAAAAGTTACGAAGAAGATAGATAGATCCAAGAAGTAGGATCGATCTAAGCACGAAAGATGATGAAAGGAGGAGGAAAGAGGCGCGGCACAAAACCCTAGAGAGGGTGGAGGCACATGGCACAAGGGGAGAGAAGAGAGGAGAGAAACTAAGTTTGGGGTTTTGAGAATTATGAGAAAAGAAAAGCAAGGGTTTGGTTTCCCTTCTTATTTATAGAAAATCTCATGGGTTTATTCCATGCATAGGCCCAAAACTCACCCATATATTCCAAACACACGTGGAACCCAAGAACAAAGTGGGTTTCCACCTAATTTCGAGCTAGATTAGCCCATAAAATAAAAGAAGGATATTTTCATGGAAAATAAAATATGAAATATGGGAAAATAAAATAAAGAAATATATTATGGAAATTAGGGGTGTTACACATGCAATGACCAACATTTTATTTTTCGGTGAAATGTTAATTCATATATTAAAATATCAAAGTTGAAGTACATCACTACTATTTTACGACACCATATTCAGATATGACAACTTACAAACATTCAAACCATGTTACAAGGCTAATCTTAAGTACTTAAATTGATGCCAATCCTTGCACACCATGTATCATCCACTCTATGTTGAGTAGTCCAAAGTTTCCTGCTGCTTGCACTTCGAATGCACTGTTGAACTTGAGCAACAACTACCTGAGGTTGACTAACCATCATATCCCCCCATGCATTTGTTACGACACCACCAAACCTCATATAATAATGCTAGAATTGCAGCAATAATCAACTACTTCTGCATCAAAGATTTAATCCTCATATTTCTACACCATTCTAATGTATCCTGATCTTGTATATCCACTTCAAGCCAGCTCCCTAGCAATTGTAGGCATCTGCAACTGAAAAGACATGCAAAGAATAAATGCTCCCTTGTTTCATCAGCCCCACCACACAGTTCGCAACTCCCATCATTAAGGACTCCAAACTTCATCAATCTGTCCTTAGTTAGTAGTCTCCCCCTATCATAAAGCCAAGCAATGAAATTATGCTTAGGCAAAGCAATCATGTTTCAAACCACAACTTTCAATCTCACTATATCATGTTCACCCATCTGAAGGAAATCATATTTTAAATATCACATATTTTAGTTTAAAGTTTTGGTCATAAAAACTTAAGGATCTTATACATGCAAAACAAATACAAGAGTAAGGAGAATAACGGTTCCTTACATTTCATATTTCGGATATTTTGGGCACAAGTGAAGTCTCCCACCTCACTTGTTCTTGAGCTTTCAATATATTAGGATGATCCTCCAAAGACTTCAAGTATAGAAGCCACTCCTCTTGATTGCACCCAAGATTATCCCATATCTCTACTAAATAATATGTGCTAGATATTTGTTTAGTAGTTTACCTTAAAATTGATTACTAATACTCATATATTACAGTAATAATATTAGTAATGTGATTGAACAATTTGAATCAAGATTTCTCAAGTTTTAGAGAAAAGATGAAGGAGTAGAGAGAAAGATGCATGTGAAATGAATGAACATGCATGTGTTGAATGAGTAGAGAACAAAAGTTCTCTAATAACAAAAAGGGGGCACGATTATGGGGAGGTGGAGGACCAATATATGGTCCTTCCCTTTTTACTTTTGTTCTTATCTAAACCTTAGGCATGTAAGGCTAGGTAAGTAGTGTCACGATGGTGTTATTTTAGCTTATTAAAATAAACTACCACCATCCACCAAACCCTCTTTATTTCGGTCCATATTCATAAAATGGACTACCATTTTATTTTGTCAATTTGTCATTTGTCACACAATATGTCACATGTAGTATGTTACATGTTATTAATTAATTTTAATGCATATTTATAACATAAATATCATTTTATAAATTAATTAAATTACATTCAACAAATTGACTAGTGATACTTGATCACATAAATAAAATGGGTCATTTAATTATAATTCACAACATCTTGTAATTATAATTAACCATTCATTCTTATCTCTATCGTTTCTCAAACAATAAGCAATTTTAGTAATAAAGCATTTTTATTACTAAAATAAATCTTATTTAATCCCATTACATCAACATATCAATATTCTCTCTCATTAATGAATTGTTCAATTTTAAGGAATTTATCAACTTGTATCGTCATACAATTAATCAACTTTACAGATTAGGGCATCATCCTTTAGGTGTGACCTTAAGGGATCAACTGACCACCACCGTCCCCACGTGATAACGTCAAACTCTAGCAAGCCAATCGTTACCGATTAATGTTGATCAGTTGACTATAAAATGAATCATCCCTTACGTATTCTTAAAAATGAGATTTAAACATGTGATCATCATGATCGACAATTGTGATCGCATTATTGTCGGGTACACTCCAACAATCTCCCACTTGTCCTCGACAAGTGTGCGTCACCAATTATCTTGTCCTATTACTATCTCCCACTCAATGCAAGGTGTCTTTCGGGTCGTACTTGAATGTGATCATATCGAGAGTGGTTTCCTCGATCTGGAGAATAACTTATTTGACCGGAATTATCTACCATAGATACCTTCCGAGCGTGGCCACGCATTTCCAGTTCATTACTCCTCGAGTGGCCCTGAGATATTGTTATAACCCTGACAAAGAGGTGGACAATTCCTATCGCACTATTCCCTTCGACTAGCCACAACCATCATAACCCAAAATATGCCCATTTGACCCCATTTACGAAGGTCGTAGTAACATAAATCAAAGTTAATCTGAAACTGTGCCATCTTAGGCGAACAGTCTTTAGGTAGAAGAATCGACTCATTAGAATACTATAGTAGCTCTCGCCACGACCAGGCTTTATAAATTTTCCAGAACTCTATAAGCGGTTACTGCCCGACAGAGTGTTCCCAACAGTCTGCCTATGTGATCGACTAGTCATCTCACATGACTCTATGGCACTTGAACATGCCATCAATCGCATCACACTCTAGTCACTTCGAGACGTCACCTCATACAAGTGACTATGGGCAAATACCATGTTAATCTGGGTTCACTTTAACGGGGTTCAAAATTGTCATACAACCCGTTTGGATGTAACAAAGTACAAGAAAAGAGTTTTTAAAGTAAAAACTCGAACGACAAATGCGATTATCACATATGAATAGTCAATGCCTGATTACTATTTCATATTCTATAATCTAATTTGATCTTATATGTAGTTGTTCATTTCAATTCAATTGAAATAACATGACTCATCATGTTTAGCCTATGAATAGGCATTGTAAGTAGGTCCTAGCAACTCGCTGCTCAACCTTGCTACATACTTGTTTTCCTTTCGTAATGTATACATTTGTATTACAAAAATTTCTGAGTACGTGTCTAGATCCAATCTAGACATAGGCTTTCTAGCCTTAGAATAGCTCCAATTGTTTTCACAGTGTGCGGGATCCATCCTCTTACACATCTCATGATTGCAAGTGTACTCAATTTCCGTTGTAAATATTTCCCATTGTTCTTTATTGCCTAGAACGATTCTAGAAAATCTATTTCTTAAATAACATAGCCACAATGGTATCTTAACCATCCTAATGTGTTTTAATTTTGGTTTTGTCGGAACCCATGCGCAATCTCAATTGTCAATTGTCATTTGTGTAACACCCTTACACAAAATTGCATCAAAAACACTTTGTTTTACATCCTTAATGCTTCTGCAAGCACTTAAGGGTAATCTTTATGGCTTACTTGGTAAATATTACTTAAATTCGATTTGAAACAATTCATCATACTCAAAGTATATGAAGTGTTATACATCATTTCCTATTTAATTGATCCGGCAGCAGAAGCAAATGGAATCAATCAAATATGTTCAACTTAATTGAACTAATCATGAATCTTATCAACATAAGACTTCTTATTCGACGCTAATATCATGTGGATTTATCTCCACAAATCTGGATATTAAAGATGTACTATATTTCTCCAAAAGTCTTAAATCATTCCCAATGATCAATATGTCATCCACATATTAGACTAATTAAAATTTCCGTAACTCCCACTAAACTTCACGTATAAACACAACTTCTCGACTTATCGGGAAAATTTTTATACCATGATCAAATCATTGATTCCAACTCATTTATGTCCTACTCAAGACCATCTCTTAAGTTGCACATTATCTTAGGATTGCAAAACTCATATCATGTATCGAATACATTTCTTCTTTGAAGGAGTGGGTTTTTGGATTCACTCGCTATATATCTCATCATAATGAAATACAATCCTTAGACTTAAGCTTCTCAACTAGTGCAAAACCCTTTGCTACCAATCAAGCTTTGAAATCTCTATTTATTAGTGTAAAACCCTTTGTCACTAATCAAGCCTTTTATTTCGGATTTTCATGGCTCTAAGCCTTGTATTGAGTTGTGACTTAAACATTCTCATGTAAGTCATATGTTCATTACTTTCCAGAAGTAATTAACTTGAATCAAATAATTTCTTTGTAAGTTGTAAGCTCTTTACTTTCTTAAAAGTAACATGAATTCATCATCTTCGACAAGTGATGACTTTAACCTCCTAGGTTTTGAATAAACAACGTCTTACACAAAACGTACAAAACGTCTCATGTAGCCAAGAAAGACCAGTTTCTTGTGACATACAATTCTTTTGTGGCTCTTGAATAATTTCTCCCACGCTGTCTTCTAGAAATAAACTTGTATTCTATAAAGACAGCTTCACGAGCCGTAAACCCGTTGTACTCGTGATTATAGTAAGGATTTGTTTCTTTTGAAAACTTACAAACATGGTACCCTACCATTTCATATCTCATATGATTCGTTTTAGATTTAGTGGAAAAATAATTTAGACAAAATGATAAAATCACCAAAAGGATCAAGTAACTCAAAGTAACTTGATTGAAGTCCAAACCATATCAAATAGGGTTTGATTTCTTATCCAACCACTCATTATTCCATAATGTATGTTAAGAGAGATTAACTTGTGATACTATATCACATTTCATTTAGCTTATATCAAAGTCTTCACTTTGATAATCCCATCACGACTTAATCGTGATTCATGGAATTCTTTGAACTCCTTCAAATATTTCTCTTTTTACCTTATTAAGTAAACATATTGGTGTCAACTTAAATTGATGGTAAAAGAAAATGATCAACCTATTCTGTATCAATGATTTACAACCTCGATCTCCTATTCAACCAAAAAGCACGAGATATCTTGCTTTGAATACAAGATACGCATATAACATTAACAATCTAATGGTTTCAAGAGTACTCGATAACTCTTTGCGTTCATCATTTGAGAATTTAAGGTTTAATCTTGGGTTACCAATTTGAGTCTTGCATCATCTACATGATATATTATTCTAGTTTGGTTTAGAATATAATCACCTTGATAATGGGCTAGCCATACATCAAATCGTGGTGTATAGGGTCACAAAAGTGAAACCTCTTTTGTATCTTAACAAAATTATATTTTTATCTAGAGTTTATTCACTTAATAGTCATAATTAAGGTATAAATATAAACCCAAAACTAGATTGAGTACACAATGACTCTATCTCTCGACATCATTGTTGCTAGTCGTCATATTCTAATCATCTTATGTATCGAATACAATGATGAAAACCTCCACTGGTTTCTAATATTGACGAAGTAGTACTAGCAAAATTTATGTTAATCAAATAAACATTTAAAGAAGAAGGTCCCATTAGATGTCCCACAACTAACTTGTTGATTCTTCAATAATTTGGGGTAGTTTCCTTTCTAGCGTCCAACAATTAAGACAATGGAAACTTTATTGGTCGGGATTGATAGGTTTAGTATCGTTATTCTCAATAACTTTACTTTTAACATTACCTTGTATCAATTCCATTCTAATTTTACTTCTTTAAACGTCATCCTTTTCTTAACGGTTTAAGAGAATGCTCTCACTCATTTCAATGAGTCTTTGCTAAGAGAAGCAATATTGAAATTCATGAAGACTACTCTTCATTCGTTTATTTAGTCTTAAAACTTTCATTGAAGTGGTTGCGGCATTTTGGTCAATTTTGATTTCCAACAAATCTAGTTACCAAAATGATGTAACGTTTCAAGGTACTTAACTCAATTAAGCATATGAGAAACAATTCATTGTAAGTAGATATGTTAGTCAAGAATCAAAAACCCTTATGATCACAAATAACTTTTATCTATACTCTTCACAAGAGATTCTTCCAATGGATAACACGAGGTTTTAGAAGAAAATTCATATTTGTCTTTAGTTACGATGTTTTAATGGAGATTTGAATTAAAAACGAAATGATATCGTATATAAATTGAGGTAAAGAAATAGAACAATATGATAACAGAATAGTGGAAAACTTAACATTCATCGTTTTATTAATACTTGTAAACAACAAGTAAAGCATTTATATAGTGACCTCTACCCAACTATGATAAATGATTCCAAGATCCAAATTCATATTAACTTGGGCACGGGGTAGCCGATTCATCCCTCATTAATATAACTCGGTGGATTAACTCTTTAATCGATTCAACTTTGAGAACTCTCGGTCGATAAAATTACTCTAATATTTATCTATAGCCCGGAACACATGCGACTACGATCGCGAATACTTCCGTTGAGCTCAATCCAAATTTCAAATAAATGTGTCCATGATCCAAATTCACATTAACTTGGCCATGGGGTAGCCTATTCATCCCTTATCAACATGAATTCGGTGGATAGACATTTATCACCCACTTCCCCTACGTAACAAGGTTTTTACCCCGGTGTGGCTGAGTGCACTCCCTCACGAAATAGGTTTTCATGGTTTGTACTTTTTCGTAAGGCTAAGTCTCAATTGTTTATTTTAGCGAGAGGTCATGTCAATTTATTATCTATCACGTTTTAAGTAAACTAAAGCGGTGAACTACGATAATTGTAATTGACACGGTCGATAAACTCGATTAAAATGCATGTTTACTTATGGCGATTTAGCGATGCATGCAACATATAAATAAAATGCAAAGCATAAAAATAAACTCCTAGTATGGCCTTCCTAAAATAGTAAATCTAATAAACTATTACAAATTCGGAAACCAACTCCTTTGGTCCCTTGAACTTCGGTCTTGGCACGTATTTCAAGGCAACATTTTCTTTGATGGATCCCCTTCTCGAGTGGCACCGTCTTCAAGGAACTCCGGAATAATTAATTACAAAATGAATTACATAATTTCCTATTATACATTTGTAATAAAATAAAATAAATCTATTAAATTACAAATTGGTGATACGAGATCACAAAATTACAACCGAATCGATATTCCCATACATTTTGGGTAATATTAATTAAAACTAAGGCCATACTAAGTAGAATTATATAAAATTAAAAAAAAATGACAATCATAAATAAAATGCAGCATTATAATATGTATGGACATGCTCAATTTTATGCTAAATTGTAATACCCCGTAGTTTAGTGAAGTTTATATAACTAATTTAGGTAATTCGAATAATTGATTATGACGGTTATAATTAATAATTGTGAATAAGACGGAAGGATATAATAAAATAATAGAATAATAGAGTAATGGGTCGTAATGGTAATTGGGTAATAATAACATACGATAATTTATATGGTAATAGTGATTGATTATTATGTTATAATAATAATAATAATAATAGTAATAGTAATACGATAACAATAATAATAATAATAATAATAATAATAATAATAATAATAATAATAATAATAATAATAATAATAATAATAATAATAATAATAATAATAATAATAATAATAATAATAATAATAATAATAATAATAATAATAATAGTAATAATAATAGTAATTGTATTTATAATAATAATATTTGTTATAAGACGATAATTAAATAAATAAAATGATAAAAGACGGGATTGGAGTTGGGTCATGTGCTATAGGGCTTGGGTCAACTATATATGTTGCGTAAATTGGTTGATTACTTGTCGGGATTTGAAGCGGGGTTTAATAATAAAATAATAAGTATAATAAATCCTGATAATAATCGTATTTGTATAATAGAAATAATATGGGAATTATATAGTTTCCTAATTGCTTCCTTATACCTATGACCTACCTATATAAATAAACTTTATTGATCATAAAACAGCACAAATAATTCACATACGAATAAGAGAAAAGAGAAGGAAGAACTAGCTAGAAGATCGTCACAAGGTAATTTTCTAATCGTCTCATAACATACCCGCCTTAAGACTAATATAACTCGTTAAATAGATAACCGTTGACCGACCCGAGACTATCACCTTGACCGTGGGACACCAGGGATTTACCGGACCCATCGTTGACCACCATTGACCGACGAGAAAGGGTTGTTCAAAGGGTGTTTTTGAGGGTGGTTTAAGGGAGCACCGAATTAATTGAACACGGGTTTTGAACCCTTTTCTTTGACTTGACAGACCTGGACCTGGGTTGGGTGGCTGGTCAAGGGCGGTTAAAGGTGGTGAGTTTGGCAGTGGTTGGATGGAATTCGAATATGGGTTTATAGCAATGTTAGAACACGGTTTGCACGGAATTGACCACCATGTAGTCTGACCCATGCCTGGACGGAGTTAGGGTTGGTACCAGGGGTAAGAGTCGAGTGTAATGGGTGGTTGTGGGTGGCCTTAGGCGGTGGTTTGTGTGGTGGCAGTCGGAATCACGCGAAAACAGGGGAGTTGATTGTTGTTGTTGCTGACGGTTTTAGGGATTGTTGTGGTGGCGGTGTTTGGTCGAGGGTAAGGAGGGACCACCCCTGGAACCACCGTGAGGCATTGGTGGCAATGGTGGTGGCCAGAGGTGGTGTGGTTGGTGTAGATGAGAGTGTCAGGTTTTCGGTATTTTGGGGTTCATGGTCGTGGTAGCTAGGGCGTGAGGTTGCGGGTTGGTGGTGGTGCCTTGGCTGGTGGTTGTTGGTTGTCGGAGTTCGTCGGGTTGCGGGCTAGGATATGGCAGGTTTGGGTGGAGCCGATGGTGGCTAGGGGAGTCGTGAAGGACGGGTTTTGGTGGGGCGTTGAACACGGTTTTGGACGGGTTATATGGGGTTGTGTTTGTGGGGTTTTCACGAGTTGTGTATGCTTAGTTGTTTCACGTAATTGTCGGGTTTTGGGTATTTCTTTATGGGTTGTCATATTTATTTATTGAAACGGGCTTTTATGTAATAATATCTTAAACGCAAAATAATTAATATAACAAAATTATAATCGAATAAATTAATATAATGAATTGAATAACGAATAAATAATTAAATTATAATATTTTGATTAAGTGATGGTTGTGAAGAATTATAATTGGATCGGATTGCTTTATTTATTGGATTGCTTGAGCTGCTTAATTGGAATAGCTTATCAGGTAGGGATAAATCCTACTCAACTTTTACTCGATAATGTTTGTTGGATGATTTATATTAAAGTGAATTGATCATGTGAGAATTGTGTTGGTTGATATCATTGAAATTGTTGGAAGGGAGAATTATATTGTATATGTTAGTTGGATTGGTTATGCTGGAGTTACTGTTATTGCATTGGTTATTCAGTTTAATACTGGCAGACATCCCGTCGTGGTGATGTAGATTATTATTGAGGTTATATTGGCAGACGTCATGGTAAGAGCTTTCGGGTGACGTATTTCAGATTTATTCTGGCAGACGATATTTTATTGTATTTACTCGAGGCAGGCCCCAGATTGGTCTGCAGGCCATCTGGTGGTTATTACTCAACTATATGTTGAGGCAGACATTACCTTTTGGTAATGTAGTGTGTATTTACTCACCTTCGGGTTGAGGCTGCCCCGGCCAGGGATTGACGGGATGATTAGTGTAACGAGTAAATTAATAGGATGGAGCACATTGTCAGGGGGTTGTGCAATGTAAAATGGAAATTGGATTATTTATCGTATGTTTTTGTTGTTAGCATTTATTCCTACTCAACCTCGCGGTTGATTGTGTATTCGTGAACACCTGCGCTGAACCGTTTTATGGGGAGCAGATTGACAGGTACCAAAGATTAGCTGACTCGGGAGCATTGGGATAAGAGCTTGACTTGGACCGTAGTTGAAGTCTAGATCAAATAGAATAATTACATCACTTTATTTATTTCCGCTGCGAGTTGTATTGTATTTCATATTAAGTTAGTTGGTTAAATTTTAATAAAAATGTATTCACTAAAGTTTTAATTTAAAGTACTTTGGTATTGTTGTACTTTGTTATTCACTATCTCGGGAAACCGAGATGATAACAGTTCTATTTATTTGAGAATGTCTAGCTAAATGCTCCTGATTAAATGGGGGTGTTACATAAATCGCCTTTTAAGAGCCAATATCGTATATTTATCGGTTTTTATGGATTTGCGTGATTATAACTTGTTAAAATCACAATAATTACATAAATTCATATTTATGTCCAAGTTAATTACCCTAACCATGTTAGGACTCAAAAATTAGTCTCCACTAACATTTTGACAATAATTAAACTTGATTTCGTAATATTGTTCATAAATGGACCCAAAAATACAAAATTATGCTATAAACTTCAATTAAATTATAAAAATTTCAAATAATTTCGAAATTTGAAATTTAAACTCATGAACATTCTTGAAAAATACCATGACACTCATAATGTTCAAAACTTAGGTTAAAAATTTCGAAAATTTATCGAGAAAAACAATGTTGCGGTTTATCGGTTTTAACAATTATGACCATAAAAATATGAGAAAAATTATTTTCATCAACTTTTCACTTTTAGATCTGAAATATATGATAAAATGCAATATTTGACGTTTTTCCTTTAGTCATGAGGTATGTTTTAGCATTAACCATAATACATGTACTAACCACTAATTAATTACCCATATCAAAACCCCCAAAAGTTAGGGTTCAAGTAAGACAAAGGAGAAAGGTGAGATTTCGACTTACAATATTAGATCGGGGAATAGGTGGGAGTTTCATCTTGAAATAGCTCAAGTTCCATGGGAGAGGCTAAGGAGCATTCTAGAGAGAGGGTAGAGTGTAATACTCCGTATTTATAGTCTTGGGGGTACTCTATAGAGTAGGCCTTACTCTGTCGAGTAAGGGTAAGTGGCGAAGCAAAATAGTTTCTGACCTGTTGGGCACTCGATCGAGTAGCTGGGGCACTCGATCGAGTAGGGGGGTACTCGATCGAGTACCTTGGGTACTCGATCGAGTGTCCGGTTTTACGGGGGAGTTTTCTCGGGTTTTGTTAATTACGCGATTAAGGTATTTAAACATATTCGTCATTGTTTTAAATCACTTTTTACAAAACCTAAAACCTGTTTAAGAGAGAAAGCAACTAGTTCTTCTTCCTAATCGCGTTCTTGACAATTCCCGGAGTTCAGACGGTCAGTTCGTGTCGTAGTTCGTGTCGTTGGATTCCTTGCGTCGAGGGTAAGCTTTTAATATAATTTCTATAATGTTTTGTTAAGATTGGTGAAACCCTAATTTAGGAATTGGGGGTTTTTATGAGTAGTATTTGAATGGTAGCATCTATGTGTTGTATGATAGGAGGAGAATTCGTAGAGGAGCCGTTTTGATACAAATTTTGTAGATACCGTCTGCGTGTTGTGCTTTCCGGTAGGATTTCCTACTCGGTATTAGTCCCATAATGGGATATTGGTGATGTGTTGTAGTTAGTTATTTGATATGATGATTGTGATTGTGATTGTGATTGTGGTTGTGTTTGTTGATGGTTCTCGAGATGCGTTCTCGGCTGAGTGGGGTCACTTGCGGGAGTGATCTCACGCCCTAGTTTCGCCCTTCGTGGAACCCGCCACGAAAGGGGATGTGCACATTAATGGGACGGGGTTATCGCTCGTATGATGAGCGGGGCTTAGGTGGGAACGGCTGCGGTCCCCCCTTTGGTGTAATGGGGTCCGGTGGACGATCAAGTATTGAGATGAGGGGAGTTGGTGGTGTGTGTGTGTGTGTGATTCAATTTGTCTGTTTGTCTTATTATTGTTATCTATAATGATTGTGTGATTAGTACCGACCCGGTGTTATTTTGTAAACTGCGGTGATCCATTCGGGGATGGTGAGCAGATATTGAACAGGTATAGAGATGAGTACTGGGATAGTTGGGGTGGCCACGACATGACGATAGAGTCTTCCGCTGTAGTTTAGCATTTATTTACATTTCAATTGAGAACAGATAGTTTGGAATAATGTATTGTACTTTGGTTTGGTTTTGAGGATTGTATTTATCATTAAACTATTTATAATAAATGTTGTTTCTGTTTTGTCTATTTGATTATCATACCTCGGGCGACCGAGATGGTGATGTCTTCATACCTGAGTGGTCCTGGTAAGGCACTTGGAGTATGGGGGTGTTACAAATGGTATCAGAGAGACGATCCTGAAACCTGTAACCAATGAACTTAATGAACATAGGGAGTCAATTAAAATGACCCCGGGGTAAAAGTTGTAGGAGCTAGTGCAAAGGCTTGGGAGACGTCCTAAAGTCGCGGGGGTCGCCCTGCAACTTTGAACCGGTCACATGGGGAAAGTGTTTGTCGAGTCATCCGTGTGTTTGATTAACTTGTGCAACAAAGTGATGAAGTGTGTTGATTGTTTGGTGTTGAAGTAGGAAGTTGAGCATGTGAAAGAAAATGATATGTGGAACATGTTAATGAGATGATAACATGTTGAATGATTTACAATGTGGCATTTAATAGCATGATGAAATGATCTCGTAGTTAGTAGAAAGATGCGTAGCATGTTTATTATGATGTAATGTGGTTTATAAGTTCAGCATGTTAGCATATGACGTAACATGCGGGTAGCTTTCACGTATTAGTGTTACTCGATCGAGTGGGGCTGACTCGATCGGGTGGGTTTTTGGCGATTTTGAGTCCAGAATCGCGTTTTGGGGCACTCGATCGAGTAACTAGGGGTACTCGATCGAGTAGGGGGTCACTCGATCGAGTAGCCTAGATACTCGATCGAGTGGGTTAGAAGATCGAAGGTCCGTTTGGTTCGGAGTTTGGGTACTCGATCGAGTACATGGGGGCACTCGATCGAGTAGCCCGTTACTCGATCGAGTGGGTTTGGATACTCGATCGAGTAGGTTCTGGGCAGCGTGTTTTCGTGTTTTGAAGTTTAGTACGTATGTTCATATCTACCCTTTCTTATATATGTATAGTTTCAAGATGCCGCCAAAGAGAAATGCTTTGTACGCGAGAGCAGAGCTTATGACCATGGATGACATCGTAAAGATGTTAGAACACCAAGATGCTCTTACTGAGACCCTAAAGAAAGTGAATGAGGACAAGAATAAGAATAAGGAGAAGGAGGTTGACCATGCTAAAGTAAGCCTCTATATTGCGAGGTTTAACCCGAAGGAGTACAAGGGAGTTGAGGAGCCTAACCTTCTTGATAGTTGGCTGAGGGAGATGGAGAACATACTAGATTTAGTTCACCGTCCGATGAGATGAGAGTGGATCAGCCGCATTCTATCCGAGGGAGGCAGGTGGCAAGTGGTGGGATTCGGTGAAAGTGAGTGCCAAGGAGATATATACCAACCAAGGGTTACCTGCTATACCTTGGGAGGAGTTTTAGTAGGGTGTGAGGAAGGAGTTCGTACGAGAACATGTGAGGAGTAAGTTGAGAGAGGAGTTCGACAAGTTTAAGATGACCGCCGAGATGTCGTGGTGAGTACTACAAGCAGTTCAATGAGAAATCTAGATATCTTGAGGATATGGGTTTGAGTGAGGAGAATCGGCTTTGAGGTTTGAGAGAGGGCTAACCACGAAAATTATGGATAAGTTACCCGTGGGAGTCCTTGCGATGTAAAGGAAGCGTATGAGAGGGTGGGAGAGCCGAGAGACTAGTGGAGATGGCTCGGGAGAGGTCGGGTGGAGAGAAGAGGAAGTCCGAGAGCGAGGGTGGTGGCCAATCTAATTTCAAGAAAGGCAACCACAATCAATCTAAGGGATTTTCTTCTGGGTCTGGGTTTAGTGCTGGGACTTCCTTTGGGCGAGGCCGAGGGAGTGTGAGTAATAGTTGGGGAGTGACCTGCTTTGGTTGTGGTGGTGTAGGCCACAAGAGACATGAGTGCACGAGTGCACCGAGATCTATTCGAGAGACCGCACGAGCTTTGCGAGCAAATGGACCCGGTGGGTCATGGCCAAACCGGGAGGTCGAGCTACCGAGTGGAGGCAACCGCAACGGCGGTAATTCTAATCGAAGACACCGATGAACAACAACAACAATCAAGGGTCGGGTGCTAAGCCGACCGCATCGCCCAAGATCTTGTCCGGGGAGGTGGGCGAGAAGACCGATGGCAAGTTGTTCATGATGGACAAGAAGGCGGTGAGGAAGATGCGCATGTTATCACCGGTACATTCCTTGTTAATGGTATTCCTACGTTTGTTTTGTTTGATTCGGGGGCTTCTCAGTCGTTTGTGTCTTCGAGTCATGTAAAACAGTTGGGTTTGAGAGTATATGAGTCTGTTAGTGAGCGAGTTTTCATACCTTCTGGTGAGTCTGTATCGTGTGGGAGGTTGTTTAGAGATGTATCTTTGATAGTTGGGCAAGTCGATTTCCCTGTAGACTTGCTAGAGTTTCCTTTTAATGGTTTTGAGATGATAGTTGGGATGGATTGGTTAGGAAAGTATAAGGCTAAGATAGACTGTCATCAAAAGAAAGTGTCCCTAAGAGGTCCTAAGGGTGTTAGTGTGTCTTATCGTGGGTTTCTAGTCAAACCCAAAGTTAAGTTGATTGCAGCTGTTACCTTGAAGTCTTATCTGAGGAAGGGATGTCCTCTGATCTTGTGCCATGTGAGGGATGACCGGATAGAGAGTCCGACAGTTGATGAGATACCAGTGGTGGGAGAGTTTGCAGATGTTTTTCCAGAGGAGATTCCGGGGTTGCCACCGAAGAGGGAGATAGATTTCACCGTAGAGTTGAAGCCAGGGACGGGGCCAATCTCTAAGGCACCGTACCGTATGGGTCCTAAGGAGATGGAGGAACTTAGGAAGCAGTTGGATGATTTGATAGAGAAGGGATACATTAGACCAAGTGTATCGCCTTGGGGAGCACCGGTTCTGTTCGTGAAGAAGAAAGATGGGAGCTTGAGGTCGTGCATAGATTAGGGGAGTGAACCGAGTGACGATAAAGAACAAGTATCCTTTGCCAAGGATAGATGACCTGTTTGATCAGTTGAGTGGTGCAACAGTCTTTTCCAAGATTGATTTGAGGTCGGGGTACCATCAGGTGAAGATTAGAGATGTGGACATACCGAAGACAGCTTTCACGTCAAGGTATGGCCATTATGAGTATGTGGTGATGCCGTTTGGGTTGTCTAATGCGCCGACAGTGTTTATGGATTTGATGAATATGATCTTCAGACAGTTCTTGGACCAGTTTGTAGTGGTGTTTATCGATGATATCTTAATCTACTCTAAGACTAAGGAGGAGCATGAGGAGCATCTGAGGATCGTGTTGCAGACTTTGAGAGATCATGAGTTGTATGCTAAGCTGTCCAAGTGTGAGTTCTGGTTAGAGAAAGTTGCTTTTCTGGGGCATGTAATCTCTAAAGATGGGGTAGTTGTGGATCCGGCGAAGATTGAGGCAGTGACAAAGTGGGAAGCAGAAGAATGTTCTTTGAGGTTAGGAGTTTCTTGGGTTTATTTGGATACTACAGACGGTTCGTGAAAGATTTCTCCAAGATAGCTAGACCGATGACGGCGTTGATGAGGAAAGAGAACAGGTTTCGTTGGGATGAGAGTTGTGAGACGGCGTTCCAAACCTTAAAGGAGCGTTTGACCACGCTCTCCTGTCTTAGCATTACTGAAGGGAGCGAGAATTTCGAGGTTTATACGGATGCTTCAAAGAATGGGTTGGGGTGTGTGTTGATGCAGAATGGTAAAGTGATTGCCTATGCTTCTAGGCGATTGAAGCCTTATGAGGAGAACTACCCTACTCATGATCCGGAGTTGGGTGCAGTGGTGTTTGCTCTTAAGATTTGGAGACATTACCTTTATGGAGCAATCTTTAAGGTATTTTCTGATCACAAGAGTCTTAAGTACATCTTCACGCAGAAGGAGTTGAACATGAGACAGAGGAGGTGGATAGAGTTGATTGGCGATTATGACATGGAAATCATCTACCATGAAGGGAAAGCCAATGTTGTAGCTGATGCTTTGAGTAGGAAGAGTGTACATTCTTTGTGTACGACTCTATCTTTGATGAGGCTGAGAGATGAGGTAGCGAGGTTTGGGATACATATGATGCGGAAAGGAGATGCCATGGGTGATATGACAAGATCGAAGCTTGAGTTTTATGATGATATTCGGGGTAAGCAAGCTTTGGATCCTAAGATGGTTGAGTGGAGAGCTGGGGTAGAGAAAGGGACAGTGTCCCGGTTTTCTATTCATACAGATGGTAGTTTGAGGTTTGACGGTAGGTGGTGTGTTCCTAATGATGAGGAGTTGAAAAAGACGATCATGACAGAAGCGCATTGCACACCATATTCAGTTCATCCAGGTGGAGACAAGTTATACAAGGATTTGAAGAAAACGTTTTGGTGGCCTGGGATGAAGAAAGAGACAGCTGAGTTTGTGTCCCGTTGTTTGACATGCCAGAGAGTTAAAGGGGAACAGAGAAGACCACAAGGTAAGATTCAGTCTTTGGAGGTGCCTGAGTGGAAGTGGGAATCCATTTCCATGGATTTCATTGTGGGTTTGCCAAAAAGTCAACAAGGTAACAACATGATTTGGGTGATAGTGGATCGTCTGACCAAGTCAGCTCACTTTGTTCCAATGAAAGATACATGGACTAAGGCACAACTGGCTATGGCCTATCGAAAGAACGTGCTGAAGTTGCATGGAGTCCCTAAGGACATAGTGTCTGACAGAGATGCGAGATTTATATCGAGGTTTTGGAAGGAGTTGCAGGAATCGTTGGGGACAAATCGAAGATGAGTACTGACTTTTCATCCCTGCGACAGACGGGCAGACTGAGAGAACAATCAAGACTCTTGAGGATATGTTGCGAGCTTGTATGATGGATTTTGGTGGCAGCTGGGAGCAGAGGTTGGACTTGATAGAGTTTTCTTACAATAACAGCTATCACACTAGTATTGGTATGGCACCGTTTGAGGCTTTGTATGGGAGGAGATGTAGGAGTCCAATCTATTGGGACGATAGTGCTGAGGCCGTGGTCTTAGGACCAGAGATGGTGCATGAGATGGTGGAACAGATTAAGATGATCAGGGAAAGGATGAGAGCAGCTCAGGATCGACAAAAGAGTTATGCAGATCTACATCGTCGGGACATAGAGTTTCAGGTTGGGGACAAGGTTCTTCTGAAAGTGTCTCCTATGCGCGGGGTTATGAGATTCGGGAAGAAAGGCAAGCTAAGCCAGAAGTTTATAGGGCCTTATGAGATCTTAGAGCGAGTTGGGGAAGTTGCTTATCGTCTGGCATTACCAGCTGCGTTAGAGAGAGTGCATAATGTGTTTCATGTATCGCAGCTGCGGAAGTATGTGAGTGACCCTTCACATGTGTTAGAGGCCGAGAACTTAGAGCTTGATGAATCTTTATCGTATCTTGAGGTACCTAAGCAGATCCTAGACCGAAAGGTTAGAAAGACTAGGGGTGGTGAGACAGTTTTGCTCAAGATCCTTTGGTCTAACCACGAGACCGAGGAAGCTACATGGGAGGCAGAGGATATCATGAAAGAGCGTTACCCCTTCCTTTTTGATCAGGTATGTATGGTTACGGGGACGTAACCTTGTTTCTTTTAGGGGGGTAGGAGATGATCGCGAGCAGTTTCTAAGAGTTTTATACGCCTTTTTATATGTTGCGTTGGTAGGTTGTCGGGATGACTTGGGTAAGTAGAGTGTTTTATATTGAGTTTTGTTTTGGTTGTTGAGTCGGGAATGTTTTGGAGAACCTTTGTTTTTGTAGTGGTTTGAACTTCGGGGACGAAGTTCCTTTTAAGGAGGGAAGACTGTAATACTTCGTATTTATAGTCTTGGGGGTACTCTATAGAGTAGGCCTTACTCTGTCGAGTAAGGGTAAGTGGCGAAGCAAAATAGTTTCTGACCTGTTGGGCACTCGATCGAGTAGCTGGGGCACTCGATCGAGTAGGGGGGTACTCGATCGAGTACCTTGGGTACTCGATCGAGTGTCCGGTTTTACGGGGGAGTTTTCTCGGGTTTTGTTAATTACACGATTAAGGTATTTAAACATATTCGTCATTGTTTTAAATCACTTTTTACAAAACCTAAAACCTGTTTAAGAGAGAAAGCAACTAGTTCTTCTTCCTAATCGCGTTCTTGACAATTCCCGGAGTTCAGACGGTCAGTTCGTGTCGTAGTTCGTGTCGTTGGATTCCTTGCGTCGAGGGTAAGCTTTTAATATAATTTCTATAATGTTTTGTTAAGATTGGTGAAACCCTAATTTAGGAATTGGGGGTTTTTATGGGTAGTATTTGAATGGTAGCATCTATGTGTTGTATGATAGGAGGAGAATTCGTAGAGGAGCCGTTTTGATACAAATTTTGTAGATACCGTCTGCGTGTTGTGCTTTCGGGTAGGATTTCCTACTCGGTATTAGTCCCATAATGGGATATTGGTGATGTGCTGTAGTTAGTTGTTTGATATGATGATTGTGATTGTGGTTGTGTTTGTTGATGGTTCTCGAGATGCGTTCTCGGCTGAGTGGGGTCACTTGCAGGAGTGATCTCACGCCCTAGTTTCGCCCTTCGTGGAACCCGCCACGAAAAGGGATGTGCACATTAATGGGACAGGGTTATCGCTCGTATGATGAGCGGGGCTTAGGTGGGAACGGCTGCGGTCCCCCAGCAGTGGCGGGTCCAAAGTGGACATCAAGTATTGAGATGAGGGGAGTTGGTGGTGTGTGTGTGTGTGTGATAGTTCAGCTGTCTGTTTGTCTTATTATTGTTATCTATAATGATTGTGTGATTAGTACTGACCCCGGTGTTGTTTTGTAAACCTGCGGTGATCCATTCGGGGATGGTGAGCAGATATTGAACAGGTATAGAGATGAGTACTGGGATAGCTGGGGTGGCCACGACATGACGATAGAGTCTTCCGCTGTAGTTTAGCATTTATTTACATTTCAGTTGAGAACAGATAGTTTGGAATAATGTATTGTACTTTGGTTTGGTTTTGAGGATTGTATTTATCATTAAACTATTTATAATAAATGTTGTTTCTGTTTTGTCTATTTGATTATCATACCTCGGGCGACCGAGATGGTGATGTCTTCATACCTGAGTGGTCCTGGTAAGGCACTTGGAGTATGGGGGTGTTACATAGAGTGTTTGGGGTGAAGGGGAAGAAGAATGAAAGAGGTATGAGGTTTGGATAAGATAGAATCCCGAAATAAGCTTTATCGGGTGCTGCACAGTGTCACTCGACCGAGTGACCGGTTCACTCGACCAAGTGCTACTCACTTGGTCGATTATTCGCCTTACTCGACCGAGTGCCAGTCACTTGATCCATAGGAGCTATACTCGGTCTACTGGAAGTCTTACTAGGTCCAGTATAGGTTCTACTTGGTCTAGTATACGGTTATCCTTTACTTCCGTTGGTTTCATCAAGACCGAGTGGGCCCAAAATAGCCGGGTATTACAATCTTCTCCCTTAAAATGAACTTCGTCCTTGAAGTTTGCCTCACACTATCTCTTCCTAGTATTCCCTCAAGTCTCTTCTGCAGCACTCGCTCTCATCATGCCGATATTGTTTTCACCTTCCTCACTCGTCTCGCGCGTGTTCCTTCACTGAAAGTACTCTCTTTTAGTTGAACACATCTTCTTACTCGACTTGCATACACTTGTACACCTATAATGGTTGTCCTACACTCATACTATGCTTGTTTTATTTCCTTAAACTTCCGATTGCTACATTCACTCCCCCTAAAAAGGAAATTCGTCCCCAAAGTTCAACGCTCGAGAACATGGATATATTCATTAACTAACTACGCAACATATGACAATAAACAAAATAACAAGCACCACCTAATAAATTATGTATACTAGCGGAATTCATTTGCCATCCTCATGCCACGCATATACTGCATCGAAAGTACCACAAGATTGCACATGCATTGTGTCTATCTTAAATTCATGCAAGTATTCCTGTCTATAAACGTTATAAGACTCATTTATGTATCAAGCAACCATCATGAATTTCATAAGTGGCACTTGTTATCATTCCGCTAAAATTATCACGTGTTACATACGATTTTCATATGTTTTTGCCGTCGATTTAGTCATGCTATGTCGCTATAGGTTATTTAAACACACTTTTAATGTTAACATCCCAAGCAACCAAGTCATGCCAAGTATTATTATCAAACGTAAACAATTCACGAAAGTCGATCATGCAAGTCTTAATAGGGCCACTCTACTACTAAGAGGCCATTATGGTCACTAAACAAGTGTATGAACTTGATAAATGATTGAAATTATACAAAACGGGGTAAAAAAGATCCACTCGGTCGAGTGACCGAGCTTACTCGATCGAGTGTGATGCGTGTCATTTATATGATGTTTTACACCTCATTTTACACGCATTTCAGAGCTCAAATAGGTAGTTTATGCTACTATTTGCCCCATTTCGTGTACTTTCGTGTTTTTATGTAATATTGCAGATTTATGCGGAAATGAGTAGAAATCGAGCCAAATCCGTCCCCGAGTACCTTGCATTGCATTTGACATGAAGTATTTACACAAGGAATGAACTTGGTGCGCATTCGAGGCCTGAAAGACAACTTTATGAAGAATTTAGAAGCCAAGTACCAGCTACTCCAGTCGATCGACCAGAGCACGACTTACAGAAGCTACTGTTCAGTGCAGACCAGTTGATCGACTGCCTTGCTTGGTCGATCGACCATCATACGAGGTGACGCGCAAATTAAAGAAATAGAACGAGAATTTCAAAGCCCATTGTATATTAGGTTTAGGAATAAGTGATTCGAAATATTCCTATATAACGTAACCTAGTTTTGGAGAATAATTATCAAGCTTTTATCCAGTTTTATCAAGTTTTTTATCATCAGTAATTAGGGTTCTCAAGATTGTTTCGTTTTCAATACAATTTACTTTTGCATTCGGTTTCTGGATCTTTGTTCTGCAATTTTTCTCTCCTGTTTTCATACGGTATTTCCGCTGTTCCATTAATCAGTTTTATTGCCTTTATTTCGTTCATAGTATAGAATTGCTAGAATAGTTTCCCGGAAGCCAAATTATCGTTTTATGCCAGTCTTTTGTTCAGTTAATTTAAGCATGAATTCGTTAGCTTTATTTGTTAATCTTATTGCTTTTTTTATCATGAGAATGAGTAGCTAAGTACCTTGTTCTAGGATGTAGGGAATCTTTAGAAGTAGGCGGCGTAGAATAGTAGACCTGGAATCGCGCCACGGCAGATCGACTGGGTTCCTTGGTCGATCGACTGGCCACGTGAGATTAGCTTCGTTTTAATTAATTTAATTGCTATTTTGGACGAATCGAGTGCACGCGACTAGTTGAATGTTTAGGAATTGACCGACCCAATAAAGATCGAAAGATAGGGGAGGGAGATAGACTACCTAATAAAGATGACTAGATTAATGAGATCGAAAGATAAGTTAATTTAGACTTTTAAATCACTTTTCAGAACGAAAGTTAATATTAGTGATATTAGGGACCTGTAGCGAGATCGAAAGATGCTACCTGTTAAGAATGGACCGAGAGGACTTCTTATTTTTTTCCCGTCTCACGTGATTGTTTTAGACTTACCTAGTATACTGCCGCCGAAACTATAGTGAACCGACCATCTTAGCACCCTTTTAATATTTGATTTCATCTACTAGCTTAGTTTACTTTTCATTTATTACCGTTAGTTATAGTTCAACTCAAATCAAATCCCCCTCACATTTGTTACTTTAGACTTAAATAAAACAACTATTAATTGCATCGCCTCTCTGAGGCTCGACCCTGACTGCCACTAGCTATAGTAGTAGTTTGGAAATATAAATTTATTTTTGACACCTTACGACGGGTATCAAATTTTGGTGCCGTTGCCGGGGAGGCAATTGTTTAAAATTTTTAGTTGTTTCTATTTTGTAGTCTTTCTCGTAGTTTAAGGGACATCTGTTCCTTAAACTATTCTCATATTCTACTTGTAGTTTCTTCTTATGCGCAGGTCACAGGGTGGTGAATTACTACTGTTAAATCCTGAGATTGTGAAGACTTTGCGTGAATTGAGACGATCATCTAGAGTATTGCCGACAGAGGAAGAGCTGAGTACTCTGTCTAGTTACTACGAGAACGAGCTGTTTGAGGAGGATCCACGTTCGTCACCTATTTCTACTTCCTCAGCTGAGACCGTCACATCTCCAGACATGGCTGAAGAAGCGAGTATAGCTAGTCAGTATGAGCCGACAGCTGAGAATCTCTATAAGGGATTCGCATTACCAGGGACGGATAGAAAATTCGAGCCGAAACCGTCTTATATCAACTTGGTTGAGAGGAACCAATTCGGGGGAGCTGCAAATGAAGATGCAGCCAAACATATGGAGACATTCATTGATTACTATTGTTCCATACCCCCACCTACCAGTGTGAGCCAAGACCAAGTGAAGGAGACTATGTTCATATTCTCTCTTCGTGATGCTGCCAGGGAGTGGTACCGAGACCTGGATCGAGCTGCTAACGGGATTACAGAATGGAATTGGCTGGCCTTAGCATTCTACAAGAAATATTTCTCTGCCTCGAAGACCAATGCGATTAGAGCTCAGATCACGAGCTTTAAACGGGGTCCTTATGAGAATTTTCATGAGGCGTGGGTCCGTTTCAAGAAGTTGGTGCGAACTACTCGACATCATGGGTTCGAGAAATGGAGCCTATGCAATCAATTTTATTATGGGCTTTATGACGATCAGAGGGCTATCCTGGATGCGGCAGCTAATGATAGATTCCAGGAGAATGTTGGAGAAACTAAGGGGTGGAAAATTATTGATGATTTGGCCACCCATAAAGCTGAGTATGGGAATTCCAGGGGAAATCAAAGGAGAAGTGCTGAATCCCCTTCTGTAGCTGCATTAGAGACTCTTACGGCGAGATTTGATAAGTACGAGTTGGAAGGAGCTTCAAAAGGAGGGATCTATCATGTGAATGTTGTTTCAGATGGTCCTTTCATCTGCAAGAGATGTGGAGGAGAAGGACATGTTTCAGACAACTGCAGCATTCCCTATGAGTCTTGTGCTGCTTTTCAACATTATAGGCAGACAAACACCTATTTTGAGCCGAATGTCCATCCGAACTTGAGGTGGAGTAGCTAAAATGTCCTAAATTCGACTCCACCTCTATAACAGCAGCAGCAACAAAGTTATGTGCCCCTTCATAAGCAGCAGCAGCCGTACCAAAAGCCTCCGTATGTTCCACAACAGCAACAACAGTCCCAAGGCTCCGATTTTGCCGAGTTGAAAAATTTGTTGCTGAAACAGTCTCAAGCTAGAGAGGCGGGGATGAAAATGTTGGAGAGCCAAATCGCTCAATTGGCTAGCAAGAGTGCAACTCGAGCTCCGGGCATTACCGTCGTCGCGAGACGGATCAAAAGGAGACCCTTAATGCTATTACTTTGAGGAGTGGGTCCACCCTTGAGCGGCCCGCTATGGTCGAGGATGTCACTGAAAAAGATGAGGCGGAACCAAGTAAGAAGAAGGCTTTAACGAATAATAGCAAGAAAAAGACGATCAACAGGTATTTCAGTCGATCGACTGACATACCCAGTCGATCGACCGATCCCGAAGTGACACACTCATGTTCTGTAGAAGTCAGTCGATCGACTGACATGCATGGTCGACCGACTGACTACGCTGCTGATGGTGACTCTTTTCGTCCTCCAATGCCAAATAATTTGAGGGACCACTTGTTTCGGGGTGCGACGACTCCAGAATTCTTGAGGCAAGACCCAAATGCTGATGGGTCAGTTTCGGTTCCGAAATATGATCCGATGACGATTAATGGCTCATTCTTGAGACGGTCTGAAGAGGGTTCGAGCTTCAACAAGGAGAAGGTAGTGTATTTTCCGCCTAAATCCACTGACGCCGGTGTGAGAGACCTAGAGGAGAGGGCTAAGTTGCTTCTTACAGCCCCTTATCCAGAGAGATTAGTGCCGACAAAGGAACAGTTATCATTCAACAAATTTGAAAATGTTATTCGTAGATTAAATGTTCAAGTTCCTTTTCTTGAGTTAGTTAATCAAGTGCCTGCTTACATGAAATTTATGAAGCAACTTTTGTCTAAGAAGAAGTCACTTGAAGCTGTACAATCTGTCGCAGTAACTGAGGAGTCATGTTCCTATTTGACCCATACTGCACTTCATAAGCTAGAAGACCCAGGTAGCTTTTCAGTCCCATGTAGTATTGACACCTTTTCTATTGAGAAGGCCTTGTGTGACCTAGGAGCCAGTATTAGTGTAATGCCCTTGAGTCTTGCTAGGAAGTTAAAATTGACTAGGTTTGCAGTTACCAACATGAAAGATGTCTGAGATGGTCGATCGTTCGCGGTCCGACCTATAGGAGTCTTAGAAGACATTCCCGTGCAAATAGGAAAGTTCTTTTTCCCTGTTGACTTCGTTGTACTAGATATGCCCGAGGATGCCCACATTCCTATCATATTGGGTAGACCATTTTACGCACACTCTTTGGTGCGATTATAGATGTTGGTTCGGGGACTCGACCTTCAAAGTAGGGAAGCATTCCATTGTCTTTGCCCAGACAGCTAAGAAGAAAGACCCCATGTGGCCAGTCACTTGTAATACGGTTTCTGAAAAGAAATCCTATTTTGTGCTTGCTGGTATGCCTGCCTCTATGCCTGTTTCTGCTATAACACCTCCGCCCCAGATTGGGAGAAAAATTGGAGGAAGATTCTTCTGTTTTGGATGTTGCAGGAGCTGGTTTGGGGAAGGAAGAGCCGCATGTTGCTCCAGCTGTGAAGGAGCCAATCATTCAAAGAGGCGGCCTAGGATATCTTAGCTATGGCACAGATGAAGAGCCTGATGGGGAGCCAGTCAAAGTGAGGGAGTCCGACTTGGACTTTGATGAGCCAGAAGAGGTCATTGCTTGGGAAGATGTTGAAGCTGTTGATCCGTTGGGTTTTGCAAATGTTGAAGTTGATAGGAGTGCAGCTGAGGAGATGAGCATTGTAGAGGTTACCTCTTGTAGCCAGGAGCCGAGCAAGTGGGCCATTCCGTGGCCGTTCTTGATCAACTATTAGTTGATCGAATGCATTATAAAACATTTTATTGCTTTCGTTACACTCTTTTTATTGCTTTTTGTGTGCGCGAGACTTCGCATTTTATTAAGTTTGCTTAGGATTTTAAACACTTTAGACTGTTACTGTGGGTTTTGCGCAATTTTGGGCGCGCTATTATCTGTATTTGCAGGCTGATAGACCAAATTGGCTCAATTTATTGAGCCAATTCGAAGAAAATCGATTTTTACGGGTTTTTCGGTCGATCGATCGAGTGACCAAGTATGGTCGATCGTCGAGCCGCGAATTCAGGAGCTTCATTTCTGTTCACCCTGGTCGATCGATCGGGTGATGTGGTCGATCGACCATGTTCGCTCTTTGCCTGTACTGTTTTTCGATCACTCCCCTGCTGTGTTTGGTCGCTTTGCGGAGTTGAGGGAGTCTTTTCTCCACTTTATTCTCCAACTCATTTATGTTTTCTTCCGTTTCTTTATTTTACACATAATTTTGCGTTTCAATGATTGTTTTCTCGGATTTACGCGTGGTATTTTCTGTCTTTTCAGGTACTTATTGGTAGCACTGCTTGCTACTGAAACCTCCTAGCTCACGCTGGTTTGGAGAGGTTTCCTTTTGCTGCACTTAAAGTCTTGTGAGTTTCCGAGCTTAATTTCATGTCTTCTTTAGTTATTTATCGTAAATTCCCGTTTTCCTTTTATTTCACTACATGATTTTGCACAATGAGGACATTGTGTGATTTGGTTTGGGGAAGGGTTTTGCATACATTCATATGTTTTATTGCATTTCTGTTTCACGTTTATTGCATTTCAGCTTGCATTGTTTATTTCATTTCCTATATATACACAAAAATTCAAAATAAAAAAAAAAATTAAAAAATTAAAAAATTTCAAAAATTCAAAAAAATGCACGTTTATTTTAGCATGTAGGTTGAGTCGGAACGGTAGTATTTCAATGATGACATTGCATTTTCAGCTGTTTTATGCCTAAGCCTTGCTAATTGACATGTTATTAGTAGAATCATTTGCATAGTCTACGAGTTTTCGTTAATTATTTGCTGAACTTGAAACTTGACTTAGATTTTTGGGAAACTACATTATATTGTGTGATTTAGAGCCTATAACTGGTGTCATCTATGACCGGTTTATCTGGGATTGTGAGTAGTTACTCCTTAATAGACATGTTACATCAATTTGCATAAATATGAACTTAATCTGCTTAATACCTCTATGCATTCGGGTTCGTGGTTAGTTGACACATGTGGAAGAGGTCACCTCTTTATTCATTTTGCCCATAAGCTTCACACTGCCAGAAATAGCCTTTTTGTCTCAAAAACTACATCCTACACTTAGCATGCCCTTGTCAAGCTAGTTTTTTATGTTCTTGGGATTGTTACTTTGTTTTTGGTAGTTAATGCTCATTTTGAGATGTTGTTGGGAAAATGAAAAAAAGGAAGGAAAGAAAGAAGAAAAAAATAGAATTGAAAAGAAAAAAAAAGGAGAAGAAAAATGATTCGAAAATGAGAAAAGATAAAATGAGTGCTATACTGTAGAGGTCGGTCGACTGGCCACCCTAGTGGATCGACTGAAGCCCGAGAAGAAAAAAAATCAAATCGCATAATTCGAAGTCTTTATTAAATGGCGATTTTTGCTCCCATGTTGCATTCATATCTTATGGGGAGTTGATTAATTATGGAGATTGTGAGTTTTGTGCTTGCTATTAGCACCGTTTCGATTGAAAGTTTGAGCAAGAAGTTGGATGTTGTTATAATTTGGTTCCCTTAGTTACTAGTTTGGCTTTTAACTCTGTTTTATCCAAATTTATTTTAGCCCTTCCTGCCCATAGCCTCACATATCCATATTTACCTCGGCATGTGTCATGGTTATTTGTTTGGTTGGAATGCATATGTAAGGTTGTAGAGATTATTTTCATATTAGATTGCAGACATGTTCTTATAGGTCGGAGTTAGGTGAGTGTCACTACAAAATGAATTCTTTCTATCTTATACATTATTCACCTGTGCTTATATGTGATATGAGCGACCCATGAGAGTCCGATTTGATAAGTCTCTATAGTTGACGGTTCAGCAGGTTTTTAACGACTTCATAACTCGTTTGCATGATTCATATTGGTAATTGATTGTTAGTTGTTGCATTAAATTGGTTTAGGCTATTCGGTTTGCATTTCGCTCTGAGATTGAACTCGTTCCATTAGGTTTTAGGATCGAGTCTAGTTCTTGCTTGGGGATAAGCAAGGGTTTGGTTTGGGGAAGTTTGATGCGTGTCATTTATATGATGTTTTACAGCTCATTTTTCACGCATTTCAGAGCTCAATTAGGTAGTTTATGCTACTATTTGCCCCATTTCGTCTACTTTCGTATTTTAATGTAATAATGCAGATTTATGCGGAAATGAGTAGAAATCGAGCCGAATCTGTCCCCGAGTACCTTGCATTGCATTTGACATGAAGTATTTACACAAGGAATGAACTTGGTGCGCATTTCGAGGCCTAAAAGACAACTTTATGAAGAATTTAGAAGCCAAGTACCAGCTACTCCAGTCGATCGACCAGAGCATGATTTACAGAAGCTACTGTTCAGTGCAGACCAGTCGACCGACCATCATACGAGGTGACGCGCAAATTAAAGAAATAAAACGAGAATTTCAAAGCCCATTGTATATTAGGTTTAGGAATAAGTGATACGAAATATTCCTATATAACGTAACCTAGTTTTGGAGAATAATTATCAAGCTTTTATCCAGTTTTATCAAGTCTTTTATCATCAGTAATAAGGGTTCTCAAGATTGTTTCGTTTTCAATACAATTTACTTTTGCATTCGGTTTCTCGATCTTTGTTCTGCAATTCTTCTCTCCTGTTTTCATACGGTATTTCCGCTGTTCCATTAATCAGTTTTATTGCCTTTATTTCGTTCATAGTATAGAATTGCTAGAATAGTTTCCCGGAAGCCAAATTATCGTTTTATGCCAGTATTTTGTTCAGTTAATTTAAGCATGAATTCGTTAGCTTTATTTGTTAATCTTATTGCTTTTTTTATCATGAGAATGAGTAGCTAAGTACCTTGTGCTAGGATGTAGGGAATATGTAGAAGTAGGCGGCGTAGATTAGTAGACCTGGAATCGCGCCACGGTCGATCGACTGGCCACGTGAGATCAGCTTCATTTTAATTAATTTAATTGCTATTTTTGACGAATCGAGTGCACTCGACTAGTTGAATGTTTAGGAATTGACCGACCCAATAAAGATCGAAAGATAGGGGAGGGAGATAGACTACCTAATTAAGATGAGTAGATTAATGAGATCGAAAGTTAAGTTAATTTAGACTTTTAAATCACTTTTCAGAACGAAAGTTAATATTAATGATATTAGGGACCTGTAGCGAGATCGAAAGATGCTACCTGTTATGAATGGACCGAGAGGACTTCTTATTTTTTTCCCGTCTCACGTGATTGTTTTAGACTTACCTAGTATACTGCCGCCAAAACTATAGTGAACCGACCATCTTAGCACCCTTTTAATATTTGATTTCATCTACTAGCTTATTTTACTTTTCATTTATTGCCTTTAGTTATAGTTCAACTCAAATCAAATCCCCCTCACATTTGTTACTTTAAACTTAAATAAAACAACTATTAATTGCATCGCCTCTCTGTGGTTCGATCCTGACTGCCACTAGCTATAGTAGTAGTTTGGAAATATAAATTTATTTTTGACACCCTACGACGGGTATCAGAGTGCCCGAGCTTACTCGATCGTGTGCCCAAATTTCCAGGATGTTCCAGGTTCTTTCCATCGCTCCACTCGGTTGAGTGAAGAAGTCCACTCGATCGAGTAAAAGTCACTCCGTCGAGTTAAGTGAGTACTCGGCCACGTGTCACCTCAGTAAGGTGTCTTTGGCCGGTAAATGGCCTCCAAATTTGTCAATGTAACACCCCGTATTTTATAATAATAATTTATTATAAAAGTATTTTATTAAATTAATTATTTCGAAGTATACGGATGTATTTTGGAAATATTTATATTTATCGTCTCCGTTCTCTATTTTATTAATTCTCATTTTAATCTACTTTTGGAAGGTTAAAATGTCCGGGCATGATTTGACTATTTTAATTTAATAATTTCTTTTCTATTATAAGCTCTCCTTGCGTTTTAATATGGTCTATTCCGTTTTCTAATCAAATAATCCATTGTATAAGTTAATGGACTCAAAACCCACTTGTTAACCCTCTTATAATCCTATATAAATACAAAACTCTAACCAAGCAGGCAAGATGCTCTCTTTTCTTTTCGCGTGGATACAGCGCGCCTCCCTTCTCTCTATTTCTTTCTTTTGTTCTTCTTTTCTCCCTTTTGACTCCATTGTTGAATATCTTTCCTTCTTCCAAACTCATACACAAATTATATTTTCATAATCTTTGCTCTTATCTCTACAACATATTTGTTCTCCATATATGTTTATGAGAATTATTTGTATGGACCTTTAGACCTACCTTTAAGATCTCTTATTTTAATGGCTAAAGAAGAGGAAGAGTATTTTTATGGTGCTTTCATGGATTTGGATTCGGGTATTCTTAATATTGATTTTTGGGGACGTTGACACGTGTTGGAGACAAGTTTTGATGATCGTGTCTTTCATGGAGGTTTTTTTTATTGCGGTATTCAATTGCTAAAAAGGTAACTAGGTGTTTTCTTTTAATTGTGGTTATGCCAATTGATGTAATTAATATGATTTAATGAATGTTTTGCATGATTAGTACATGTTTTATTGTTTATTATCATGTTAATTATGTTTCTCATGTTTGTATATGTTTCAATGCATTAATTATATGTCGTATGTTGCTTATATGTTTATTATGGGTGTCATGAGCGTAATTAGGGTTTCCGAATCAAACTCTAGTGGCGGCATGATAGGCGGCCAAGAGTTCCCTCCAAAGTTATAGCTAAAGCTAGTATAACCTTGATGATGATTCATGTGTTATTGCTAAAGTTAATACAACTTTGGGTAGTTACTCTAGTTATGGCTGAAGCTACTATAACGTTGAAGTACGAGATAAGGTTATAGCTGGAACTAACGTACCCTGAGATTTATGACTCAAGGTTATGGTTGGGACTAGTATAACTTTGAGTTTCGTGTCAAGGTTATAGTTGAGGTAAGTATAACTTCAAGTTATATATGTTGAAGTTATAGTCGAGGTTACTATAACCTCGCATCCAGAGTTTATGTTATGGTTATGGTTACTATAACATTGAATGGTTAATGTTAGAGTTATGGCTAAAGTTACTATAACATTGGTTGCTTATACTTGTTTCATATGTTGGATTATGTTCAACGTGATATGTCCTCGTGTTCATATGATAAGTAGGGTAGTCAGTTATACTATCCTATGAGTTGAGTCGTGATGTTGTTCACGCATGTTAGTACAGTCAGTTATACTGTGCATTTGTTTGTTGGTTGGTTAGAATAGATGACGGTAGTATCAGTTGTATACTATCGGAACGAACAAATGCTACCCTTCGGGGACTGGTGAATGGTCTATGGTCAGGGGGGTAACAGAGGCAGTGCGTTATACGCTCTGTTCCCCGAGTGTCGTTCGGTGTACAGTTATTGCACCGAGAGTCCGGCAGTCTTAGACATATAGGCAGTGGTTATACGCTATACATAGTACCTTGGAGGCAGTGCGTTATACGCTCCACACCGATGGAGGAAGTGCGTTATACGCTCCATCAGCTAGAGGCAGTGCGTTATACGCTCTAGCAGTTAGAGGCAGTGCGTTATACGCTCTAACGATGTTCGCTCTATTCGGCTATGCTTTGATGATAAATTTGTGCCTTTTGTTGCTGTGGATTGTGTGTCACCATGTTTGCTATGCTTTAATGCTAGCTTTGTTCCTTTCGTTGATGTAGTCGTTTGTTGCTACTGGTCTTGTAAGTGTTCATGGTCTAGTGGTTGCATATGGTCTAGGTTCGCATGATTGCATTCGTTCAAGGTTGATAAGTCATGGTAAGCTTTGTTGGGTTTTTCATGAGTATAGATGATCTCGCATGTTTACTGGTTTTACATTTCATTTCTTAATGATTGTTGATTATATTCAATTGTTGTAAACATGACTGGGAGAGCATCTAGTTACTCCCGACTGAATTGTCGACCCCCTTCTCAGGTTGTTCAGGTTGAACGCTTGTTGTTGACTTGTTGATGCTTGCTTGGGGAATGTGCGAAGCGAGCTTAATAATAAAATAGGAGTTTGCTTTATGTTTTAAAAACCTTCGAATAATGTATTAGTTGTTTTGGATTTAGTAGCGAACCGGATTGGTTAGGTGTTTCCGCGACCTTGACCCTTTTATCAGTATCGTACTCTGATATTCATGTTATTTAAGTTTTTCCTTTGTTTTATAATCCGGGTTGTTACAGTTGGTATCAGAGCGAACACGCTCCCAACTCTCGCGTAGTTAATGACTAAAATAATTGACTTAGTAAATGAGTGAGAGTAAACGGGGTAGAAACAATTAAGGACTTGTTTGTTTATGCGTTAATGTTTCATAAAATTATTAATTGTGTTACATGTGTTGTTTATGCACATGTTTATTTATGCCTTAATGTTTCATATCTTTATTAATTGATTTATATTTGATGTTTGTGTAATTACTTTTTATGCCTTAATATTTCGCTTTGTTATTAATTGCATTACATGTGTTATTCACGTACTTGCTTGTTTGTGTCTTACTGTTTCAAATCGTCATTAATTGTTTTGTTCATGTATTTGTTTGCTTATGTCTCAATTTTTGTCGCATTAATTGTATAAAATGTATAGTTTATTATTGTGTTGTTTATGACTTGATGTTTTGTTCCGTCATTAATTGTATTCAATGTGTTTTCATATATGACTTTTTCAAGCATGCTTTGTTGATTTTAAAGATGGTCAATTTTTAAAATGTCCTTTGTATGTTACGTGTTGTACATTTTGGTTATATGTCGGTCAAAACTTTTAATCCCTGATAACATGAGCTTTACTCTTAACGTACTTTCATCCCTTTGGATCATTTGGTGGTGTTGTCCTTGTTTGAGGTGATTTCGAGGTTGATCTTGTGGTTTCTTGAGGCTTCAAGTTAGGATTGATTGGCATGTGGGGATGTTCAATTAAGAAAGAAAGAGCGTTTATTATTATGAGTTTTGCGATTGGTAAAGAAGAAGTTTACTTTGGGATAAGTTGTTGTTAAGTTCTTTTATGTGCCTGAGGAAATCTTTTTGATGATAAAGGGTGGTGATATTTGCCATAAGATGTATGATTGTGGTTTGACAGTTTCACTAGAAGTGAGCGACATGAAAAGTGGATTTATCTTGTGGTAATATTTGGGAATATTGAGGCTTATGCTCTTAACAGTTAGAATTATTGAATATTGGCTTGAGTTAAGGGAAAGGTTATGCGAGTTATTTATGGATCGTGAGTATTAAGGGGAATGAATTGAATATTATTGTGGAGTTAGATTGGGCATCTTGGAAATTTTGGAAACTATGCTCTTGTTTGAATGGAATACCATATTTGAGGAGTAAGAATCGTTAATGACAATTAGTGAGTTGTGAAAGATTTTATGATTTATCCCTTGAGTTATTTACTGATCGTACGTTTTAAAGGATTGATTCAAAGAGACGAACTGTAATTTATGGACTTGTGAGATGTTAATGTTAAAGTGTTCTAGCGTTGACTTAGTGAACGGCCATGTTGACGATGATTCTAATGAATTGTGGTGTTCATCTTTTGAGGATATAGAGTTTGCTATGGATGGATTCTTTAAGTATGATTAGATGGAGTTGTTAAGAGTGGAAGGATTTGAGAGTTGATGGTTGTGAGAGTTTATAGTCTTGAGAGTTGACAATATGAGGAATATAGTGATTGTAAAAGGGTAAGTATATAGAGATTTGTTGGTTCTGAGGTATTATGGAGATATGGTGAAAGGATGTTCCGAGACGTTGTTACCTTGAGTGACGACTGTACGATATTTGTAAGACCTTGGTTATCGTGCGTTATTTATCTTATGTTAAGGTGTCGTCTTCGGGAAAATAAAATTGTTTTTGAATCGTCTATTCTTGTCATCCTTGCACGTGTTAACCATACCTCTTCTATTTAAGTTTTCAGACCAAAGGTTTCTTATCTTGGTCCTCTGTCTGTTTCATCTATCGTTGCTCTCTACTTGTTCTTTATTTCGACTCCATTTCCTTCTTCTTTGAACTTTTGTAATTATACTTTTCACATTGATCTTTCTCTAAGCTTTTACTTCCTAAAGCTATGTGTTCTTTTGCCTTGTGATATTGCACGGAAGTGTGTTATTCTGTTTTGCAAGTTATTTATTCTTTCATGGTAACTTTAAAATGTTTGAAATCTCTTTAGAGTTATTTGTGATCATCTCGTAGTGGGAACTGGGATCTTTTGGCGAGCGATGTAAGATCTTCGAGTTTGATGTTTGGTTATTTGAGGTTGAGAACATAGTGACATAGTTGTATACGAATGTGAATTGAGATAACATATAGAGTTGTGGAGAAGGAGTATTAAAGGTCTTATGCTGAGCTTTGAAAGTTTGAGGATGTTTATAAATTGAGGATACATAGATGTTTGTTTGTTCTATCTGAGGTAAAAGATGTTCCACTTAAGAGTATGAGGGTTTAATTGAAGGACATAGTTTCATACAGTCTTGTGGTTGATTTGTGATGTGAGATGATATTCATGGATATTAAACTGTGATTAGAAATTGAGGATATAAGCTTGATCATTATATGGACATGGATGATATGGCTTGTATGGTGATATTATTTTTATGGTTTGATGGAAATGCGTTATCGTTGGGAAAGTGTGTTGTTTAGTACTAGTTTAACCTATGGTGTATGATTCGTTGGGTGCATAGGAAAGCCGTGATCGTGAGTGTTCAAAGGAAATGATTTGGTCTATTGAGTGCGACTGATGATTTTGTCATGAGATTCAAGTTGGTTAGGATTTTGACAATTTAGTCAGAGTTTGAGGGTTGAGATTGATGACTTTGGATACTAATGTATATCAAGAACTATCGAGTTTTATGGTAAAGTCTTTTGAGCTTAAGAGTTGTATATGGATGTAAGCCCTACCAACTTTGAGGAAATTATGGTAGCAATAATTCTAATGGCACTCATGAGTGAATGAGTTTTGTGATTCGAAAGATACTCTTTATTTGGAGATTATCTATTTGGAATTTTGGTTAATGCCGGATCTTGTGGAGAATGGTAAACTAGAATTGGAGTATTTGTTAAAGGTTATGTGTACTATATGTTGTTTAATGATGGTTAATGGTAGTAGGATGAGTGTTTGAAATATGAGGACTAGATGTTAGCTTAATGATCATTTTTGGTTGAGATGATATGAGTTAGCGTAATCTTTGATGGTATGAGTTTGATGTAACTTTTGGGTTTGTAGAGTGTGTGAAGATGATAATAACATTGAGGCTACTGTGGATAATCTTCAAAGAAGAGGTTTCTCTCTTGCAAATAGATGTTGTCTGTGTGAGTGCCATGAGGAGGACCATGCTCATCCCTTCTTCTCTTGTCCTTTTTCTAATCAACTTTGGTCGTCTGTCCTTCAGTGGATGCATATAATCAGACATGCTTTATCCTTGCATCAAGAACTTTCTCTTCAGGGTTCTATGCAAACTTGGAGGAAGCATTGGTACCTCATCTCCATTGCTGCTGTGGTACATTCTATATGGACTGAACGGAATCGTAGGATTTTTGCTCAAGAGAGGCTCTCCCACTCTGCTCTGCTCAGCAAGCTTAAGTTCCAGATAGCAGTCCGTATGCATATGCGCCATTCTGACCTTTTTATAGCTAGTGTTCAGGCTGTTTAAAGGATTTTTTCCTTTAGTTTTGTAATCCTTTAGTGGATAGTTTTGCAAATTGTAATTTCTTTTCTTCTTAAGAAATGGTAATTTCTTTTCTTCTTAAGAAATGAAATGATAACTTTTTTGCAAAAAAAAAAAAAAAAAAAAAAAGATAATAACATTGAGGATTTGGGATATCTTTTTCTTTGGTTTTAGTTTGGATATGGATCAGAGTGCGCAGCGGTTAGGATTCCGAGATGACTTTTGTTGATGATCACCTGTAATTTTTGCCTTCTTTTGATCTTATCTTTGAAATTCAAGTTTCGAGCACGAAACTTCTTTTTAGGGGGTTGGATTGTAACACCCCGTATTTTATAATAATATTTTATTATAAAAGTATTTTATTAAATTAATTATTTCAAAGTATACGGATGTATTTTGGAAATATTTATATTTATCGTCTCCATTCTCTATTTTATTAATTCTCATTTTAATCTACTTTTGGAAGGTTAAAATGTCCAGGCATGATTTGACTATTTTAATATAATAATTGCTTTTCTATTCTAAGCTCTCCTTGCGTTTTAATATGGTCCAATCCGTTTTCAAATCAGATAATCCATTGTATAAGCTAATGGACCCAAAGCCCACTTGTTAACCCTCTTATAATCCTATATAAATAGAAAACCCTAACCAAGCAGGCAAGTTGCTCTCTTTTCTTTTCTCGTGGATACAGCGCGCCTCCCTTCTCTCTATTTCACTCTTTTGTTCTTCTTTTCTCCCTTTTGACTCCATTGTTGAATATATTTTCTTCTTCCAAACTCATACACAAATTATATTTTCATAATCTTTGCTCTTATCTCTACAACATATTTGTTCTCCATATATTTTTATGAGAATTATTTGTATGGACCTTTAGACCTACCTTTAAGGTCTCTTATTTTAATGGGTAAAGAAGAGGAAGAGTATTTTTATGGTGCTTTCATGGATTTGGATTCAGGTATTCTTAATATTGATTTTTGGGGACGTTGACACGTGTTGGATACAAGTTTTGATGATCGTGTCCTTCATGGAGGTTTTCTTTATTGCGGTCTTTAATTGCTAAAAAGGTAACTAGGTGTTTTTTTTAATTGTGTTTATGCCAATTGATGTAGTTAATATGATTTAATTAATGTTTTGCATGATTAGTACATGTTTGATTGTTTATTATCATGTTAATTATATTTCTCATGTTTGTATATGTTTCAATGCATTAATTATATGTCGTATGTTGCTTATATGTTTATTATGGGTGTCATGAGCGTAATTAGGGTTTCCGAATCAAACCCTAGTGGCGGCATGTTAGGCGGCCAAGAGTTCTCTCCAAAGTTATAGCTAAAGCTAGTATAACCTTGATGATAATTCATGTGTTATAGCTAAAGTTAATACAACTTTGGGTAGTTACTCTAGTTATGGCTGAAGCTACTATAACGTTGAAGTACGAGATAAGGTTATAGCTGGAACTAACGTACCAGGATATTTATGGCTCAAGGATATGGTTCGGACTAGTATAACTTTGAGTTTCGTGTCAAGGTTATAGTTGAGGTAAGTATAACTTCAAGTTATATATGTTGAAGTTATAGTCGAGGTTACTATAACCTCGCATCCAGAGTTTATGTTATGGTTATGGTTACTATAACATTGAATGGTTAATGTTAAAGTTATGGCTAAAGTTACTATAACATTGGGTTCTTATACTTGTTTCATATGTTGGATTATGTTCAACGTGATATGTCCTCGTGTTTGCATATATCTTTGGTTACTCTTATTCATATGATAAGTAGGGTAGTCAGTTATACTATCCTATGAGTTGAGTCGTGATGTTGTTCACGCATGTTAGTACAGTCAGTTATACTGTGCATTTGTTTGTTGGTTGGTTTGAATAGATGACGGTAGTATCAGTTGTATACTATCGGAATGAACAAATGCTACCCTTCGGGGACTGGTGAATGGTCTATGGTCGGGGGGGGGGGGGGGGTAACAGAGGCAGTGCGTTATACGCTATGTTCCCCGAGTGTCGTTCGGTGTACAGTTATTGCACCGAGAGTCTGGCCAGGTCTTAGACATATAGGCAGTGGTTATACGCTATACATAGTACCTTGGAGGCAGTGCGTTATACGCTCCATCAGCTAGAGGCAATGCGTTATACGCTCTAGCAGTTAGAGGCAGTGCGTTATACACTCTAACGGTGTTCGCTCTATTCGGCTATGCTTTGATGATAACTTTGTGCCTTCTGTTGCTGTGGATTGTGTGTCGCCATGTTTGCTATGCTTTAATGCTAGCTTTGTGCCTTTCGTTGATGTAGTCGTTTGTTGTTGCTGGTCTTGTAAGTGTTCATGGTCTAGTGGTTGCATATGGTCTAGGTTTGGATGATTACATTCGTTCAAGGTTGATAAGTTATGGTAAGCTTTGTTGGGTTTTTCATGAGTATAGATGATCTCGCATGTTTACTGGTTTTACATTTCATTTGTTAATGATTGTTGATTATATTCAATTATTGTAAACATGACTGGGAGAGCATCTAGTTACTCCCGACTGAATTGTCGACCCCCTTCTCAGGTTGTTCAGGTTGAACGCTTGTTGTTGACTTGTTGATGCTTGCTTGGGGAATGTGCGAAGCGAGCTTAATAATAAAATAGGAGTTTGCTTTATGTTTTAAGAACCTTCGAATAATGTATTAGTTGTTTTTGATTTAGTAGCGAACCGGATTGGTCAGGTGTTTCCGGATTCAGTATCGTACTTTGATATTCATTTTATTTAAGTTTTTCTTTTGTTTTATAATCCGTGTTGTTACAGTCTACCTTTTAAACAAAAGCAATTAAGTCTCAATGGTGGCTACCAAACCATCATACTACTGATGACATAATTATTTTTGTCCTTATGGCTGAGGTTACAACATCTAAAATAAATAGTACAAGTGTCAAACCGACACAAATGTACCACGAATGCGACTCATAATCATGACACTACGGGATGACTTCCTTCTCTTGTTGAGACCCTTCACTCATTGCTTCCAAGCCGCCTTGTTCTTCATTACTCCTTCTTCTCTTCCGGCTTGATTCCCCTTGACATCCCTCTTCTTCTTCTTCTTCTTCTTCTTCTTCTTCTTCTTCTTCTTCTTCTTCTTCTTCTTCTTCTTCTTCTTCTTCTTCTTCTTCTTCTCTTCAATTCCACCCTTATCCTCCACGAGTACCTCCTTCCCAAGACCACCATCATGCTCCATATGATCCACCGCTACCCTGGTCGTACCTTCATCACTTCCACCACCTTGGGAGGCATTTCCAAAGTAGTAACCCGTAGCATAGTGAGGTCCGGCCGAAGGTGTAATACCACAGATTTTTGACCTGGTGGTACTCGGTCGAGTAAGGCTTACTCTGCCGAGTTGGTTGTCTAATGTTTTTAAATTAGGTTCTGCCGAGAGGTAACTCCACCGAGTTGGTCGTACTCGGTCGAGTACATCGAGTACTCGGCCGAGTGCCCGGTCTGACGAGGGTCTTTCGCTCGGTTTTGGATTAGGATGATTGGAGGATATTTTTATATAATACATACGACAATTTCTAAAATCATTTCTACAAAATATTAAACGACGTTAAGACTCCTCTAATGATCTTCATCACTTTCCAAGACAAGTTTGATCGATCGTGAGTCTTCGCACCTCGTTTTCCGCATCCATTCCATTGGTAAGTTTAGACACCTCGTTTCTGCACCTCCAGCCAAGCACCCAGTGATGATTGGGCCGCATGTTTAATCACGCGGAGCGATTTATGACATTTCGTAAGTTCATCGACACGTGATAGCTCAAACAGTCGAGTCAACCTCATGGTCTTCATCTACGCGCCGATACAGTCATTTTGCCAGTAATTAGAGTACATTTGGAGTTCGGGTCAAAAACCGCTACCATTTTCTAAAACCGTTTTAAAAAACCGAGTCAGAATATTCTAATTTTTCTGGAGTATTATTCCTAAATTTTATCTTTTACCATGATAATATCTTCCTTATGGAATAAGGAAGCATATATCTTCCGTAGTTCCAAATAAAAATCACGGAAATCTTTCTTGCTGCAGAGTAAACCACCCAAGAGAAAACGCAGCAGAAGCCGCGCCTCTTGGAAAGGTCGCAGTTCCTGCTGCGCCTCTTCCTAGGCTTGTTTTTTTTCCAGTATCCAGATTTCCACCAGAATTTTTTCCTAATCCTACTTTTTCCTAAATTCCTCCATGTGATTAGTATAAATAGAGGCCTCCGCCTCACATATTTTTCACGCGAGTGTCCGCTCTTCTCTTCTCCCTTTGCATTCTAAGACCGCGCTCTTGCTTTTCGACGCTTACATGCTTGCTCTACGTGACCACGTAAGCTTAGATCATTCTGAGTACCAATCACGTTTGCATAGACCGACCAATTTGACCAACTCCACTTAATTAATCAATAAATTTATTTTAAATCCTTTTTTAAGCTAACTTTCTTGCATATATCGAGTCGAGCAATCACTAAACGACAATTTAGTCAATCTCGTTTCGTCAAACATGTAAGTCTGAGGGTGTAAATCCAAATTTTCTTTATTGTATTTTATTTTGTATTAATTAATGTACGAATTTTTGTCATAATAAAGTATGCTCAAAACCGATTTCAAAATAACCTTTTTAACCGTTTTTTGCAAAACAGCGGCGAAAGACGACCAAGAAGAAAAGCATCAGCAGATGTGCCTTCTGGAATAGTCGCAGCATTTGTTGCGCCTCTTCCAGTTGCTGCTTTTCTACTGCTCTTCTCCTTCTTCCTCGAGTATCTGTCTCTCTTTTTATCTTTCGTTTTCTTCCTTTATTTCTTCAATTTTCATATTTTCAGTTTATAAAACTTGTTTTTTATTAATCCTTTTCAACTTTTTTTTTTTGGTAAAATGTGAGATGTATAATATATATCAAAAATAAATGATAATTACAAGAATGATAATCAAGACTTTAGGTTCGATTCCCAGAAGGATCAAACCGTACAACTCAATTTTCTAGAGTAAACAGCCAATTCATGTCAACACTTGACATGTGATCATTTCGTTTGACCTTGATCCTATGTCTCACACTATCTTTAATCATTTGCACAACTCTTTTTGGACTCAATAGAATAGCATTAATCCTTGCATTGTTTCTCTGCACCCACACATGATAGTAGCTAGCAGTCAGCACAAGAGCATACACACCTTGTTGTGTTGTTGATCCTGCAGTCCTTATATCTCCTGTCACTGATAGCTGTAGCTTGCTCCAATCCCTTATCTGGCTCATTATAAGCTTACTATACCCACACTCAAAGAACAAGTGTTCCTGAGTCTCAGGTGCAGCTTCACAGACACAGCATCTATCAGAATTACTACATCCAATCCTGAAAAGCTTCTCTCTTGTATTTATCCCGTTATTCTTTATAAGCCATGAGATCAGTGAGTGTTTAGGAGTATTCCAGTTGGACCATACAGTCTCAAACCAGATTGGTTTAGCTTGGTGAAGTCTCAACCAGTCATACCCCCTACTGACTGTATATCCCCGAGTATCAGACATCCATTGTCCATCTCCATAAGCAGGCTTCATGAGTTCCTTAACTTTACAAATACTTTTCCAAGTCCAAGTAACATCAGCTATAGGTTCATAGTCATGCCAGTCTTGCTGCTTTAGATAAATTTGATTTACCCATTTAATCCACAATCTATCAGCTTTACAATAGAGCCAATCCACAAGCTTAGCCACTATAGCAGTATTCCAGATTGCAGCATTTTTCACCCCTAGTCCTCCTTCATTTTTTGGGAGAGTGATAGTGTCCCATTTGATAGGGGGCACTCTATGGTATTCAGCACATCCATCCCAGAAAAAATTCCTACACACAGCTTCAATTCTTCTTATCACACCTTTGGGGAGAATAAAAATATTTGCCCAGTAGTTGTACAAAGTGTTCAAGATCTGAATTGATTAGGGTCGATCTGCCAAAGCATAAGACAATTTCCTGGCTCCTAGACTCCTAATTCTATTCAGTATCTTCTCAGTTAAGATATTGCACTATCTTTTTGAAATTCTCCCTGGTTGAATAGGAAATCCCAGATACCTGAATGGCATTTGTCTTTCTATAAAACCAGTAGACTGCCTGATATCATCCTTCAGTTCAGTTGCCATGCCATTGAAAAAAACCTCAGACTTACCATTATTCATAATCAATCAAGATGCTTTTGAAAAAGTGGAGAAAGCTCGAATAAGTAGCATAATTGACTGAGCTGTCCCTTTGCAGAACATCAGCAGATCATCTGCAAACATCAGGTGTGTCAGTTGTAAATCTTTGCAAAGGGGATGATACTGAAAGTCCCATCTTTCTGTGGCATATTTGATTATTCTTGTTAAATACTCCATACAGATTGTGAAGAGTAAGGGGGTGATGGGATCCCCTTGCCTAAGTCCTCTCTTTCCTTGTAAATAGCCAAAGTGATTTCAATTAAGTGCTAGGGTAAAAGTGGTGGTCCTAATGCAGGTCATAATCTGCTGAGTAAAGAGTTCAGGAAATTTTAAACCCAGCAACATCTGCTCCACAAAGTCCCATTCCACAGAGTCATAGGCCTTCTGCAAATCAATCTTGAAAAGACATCTTGGAGAAGCTCTCTTCCTATTGTACATTTTGACAATATCCTGGCAAATAAGCACATTCTCAAGTATAGACCTTCCTCTGATAAAAGCTCCTTGGTTCTCATGAATAATCTCAGGTAGAATAAGGGATAGCCTGTTACAAAGTAATTTTGATATTACCTTGTAAATCATGTTGCAACAGGCAATTGGCCTAAAGTGCTTAACTGAAGTAGGTCTTTCACATTTGGGTATCAAGGTAATGTTTGTAGCATTTAGCTGATTTAACAGCTGTCCAGTAGTAAAGAACTCTTTGATAGCACTACAAATATCCATACCCACAATCTCCCAAGCATCCTTGAAGAAGCCACTGGTGTACCCATCAGGTCCTGGTGATTTGTCAATAGGAGTTGTAAAGAATGCTTGTTTAATCTCCTCATCATTGACAGGCTTATTGAGAATGCTCCAATGCTCCTGGGTGCATAGTTTCCCTGTGTTCAAGATATCAATCCTTACCTTCTCAGTCTGTTTAGTACTGCCTAGCAAGTTCATATAATAATCCAAAAATGTTGCCTGAATGCTCTGGCTATCCTGACAGAGCTGGCCATTCTGGTCTTCAATTTGGATCACCTTGTTAGCCATATATCTCTTCTTAATAGCTCCATGAAACAGTGCAGTGTTTTGATCTCCATTCTCAATCCACTGTATTTTTGCTTTTTGTTTCAGAAAGCTATCCCTTGCAGCAGTGAGGCTTCGAACTTCAGCAAGCAATGTTATTTCCTGAGACACCAGCTCGGAATTAGCAGGATCTTGGGCAAGCTGCTGCTGAATTTTATCCAATCCTTGAACTTCCTTGACAGTTCTATTCTCAATATCAGAATAACATTCTGAATTGAGTCCTTTGAGAACAGGTTTTAGAGCCTTCAATTTTTTCACAATACCAAACATTTTATGACCTTCATAACTCCTTGTCCATTCCTCCTTCACCCTGTCCAAAAAATTGGGAGCCTGGCCCCACATATTGAAGTACTTAAAACTGGCATGTTGAGGAGTACCAGTCTTACAGTTACTGACAACACATGGGCAATGATCAAATATACCTTCAGGGTAAAAGTGGGCAACCATATCAGGAAACCAGTTCATCCATTCTTGATTAATGAGAAATCTATCTAATCTACTGTAAATTCTGGTATTAGCTTCCTGTTTATTATTCCATGTGTATAAGGCACCTGTAGCTACAATATCAGTCATACCACAAATTTTCATACACCTAATGAAATCATTCATGTCAGCTTCTTTAGTATTCCCCCCCAATCTCTCATCAGGGCATAACACTGTATTAAAATCACCAGCTAAGGCCCATGGTTTATTACACTGTTGTGCAAATTCTTCCAGTTTAGTCCACAGATGTACCCTATCATTCCCTTCATTGAAGGCATAAATTATAGTAAGGTAAAAACTCTTCTGAGTAATCCTGGACTAAACCTTTGTGTAGATAAATTGTGCATCATACTGCAAGATCTGCACATCAAACAATCCTGGTTGCCACAAAAGCCACACTCTCCCACCTTTATGATACCTACTATTTGTAGTAACACTCCAGCCATCCAACATATGAGATGCTATGTTGAAGACATTATTTGTATTTATTTTGGTTTCCAGAAGGCCAAAAAGACCTATCCCTTTATTAAAAATAAACCACTTAACCTCTTTCTGTTTATGTACACTATTGAGACCCCTAACATTCAAAAAACCTATATTATTCATGAGTAGGCTTTGGATCAGGGTTACCTATTCCAATCCCAACTTTTGGGGTTACTAAGCCACCTAATGCCTTCAAATAATTCATTCCATTTGAACTTTGTGGGGGTGTACATTCAGTATCCATCACCTGCTGATTCTCCTGATCTTTCTGTTTAATAGGAGTAATGAGTTCAACTACAGGTGTTTCTGTTAATTCCTAGCCTTGTTTTGTTCCTAGTTGATCCACCTGTGCATCAGCTTCTGTCTATGTATCAGTCACTGTCACAGTACTGGCCTCTACATCTTTGATAACTGGTTTCCAAATTTTTTGCGCTACAGGTTTCTTCTTGGCTCCTTGCTCAATTTTCTTACAGTGTCCACCATCATGCCCAATTCCTTTACATTTATCACAAATGATTGGTTTCTATTCATACTCGATGTCCAGAGTGATCACTGACCCTTTCTCATCAAGAAATTTCACAACCTTGGGAAACTTAGCACCCACATTGAGTTCAATCATTACTCTGGCAAATCCCAATCTCATCTTCTCTGCTGTTGCCTGGTCTGCTTTCACAAATTTCCCTATAAGTCCTGCTATTCTAGGGAGGCATTTACCCCAGAATCGTAGAGGCAAGTCACAGATTCTGATCCAAGCAGGGACTACTTTCACCTCCTCCTTTGTAATCTCTGATTCCTCTGTCCAAGATCTAACAATTAAAGGTTTATTGTCAAACATATGATATCCTGCCTGCAAAACAGCATCCTTATCCTTGTTTGTCTTGAATCTGACTAAGAAAACACCATTAGGGAGGAAAGATACTTTTTCTATACCATATTTCGCCCATATTTTATGTATATATCCATGAAGCACCTCCCAAGGAGGATTTGCTCCCAATACAACACAATATACGGCCTGATTCCAATACTCAACTTCCTCCTTAGTGTCCTCTGTTGAAAACTGAATGAGTTCCCCATTAAACTCATCCTCATCCACCTGCTTCCCCTTTTTCTTACGTTTAGTAATCCATAAATTCTCATTTTCAATCCCATCTTCATCATTGAATGGCAATCCAGGGATGCCATTGACTTCCTGCATGGATTTGGTCCTTACAACGTCCTCCTCAGATGGGCCTTTCTTCAGTTTGTTCCCTTGATAACCACTACTCCTGCCTCTTGATTGCATTGTTATAAACCTACTAGAATGTTTTTGTTTTGTTTTTAAGGAAGACCTACGTGCCATATGCAAAGAATAAGTGGAAAAAGTATGCCCTAGTCGAAGGTAGAAGACGACTCTTCTCTAGGGTTTTTCATTGTTTTTCCTGTTTACAATTAATCAATTTTTAATCCTTTTCAACTTAAATCCCTTATAACCAATATTTGCGGGTTTCGTCACTAAATTCGAACCCGGGTTTAAGAGGCTTGATTTGTTCATATCAAGTCCGTTGAATTCCTCTCTGATATATGATTTTTATTCTGTTTCATCTTCAAACTTTTATTTCCCAGTTTCTGTCTTAATCAATCTTAAACTTTTGCCCTTTTCGTTTCCGATATCGTATATAAATCATCTTTGTAAATCATTGTAATATTTCGTTTATTCGCCCTTTTATCGCTTTATGATGGTTTCATATGCATGTAATATGATTAAATCACTTCTACTCGAGTTATATAACAATAATTGACATTAATTAACCAACGAACAATAACGGTTTAACGAGTCTTACTTTCACAGTCAAAACCCACCTCAAGAACAGATGCACGGTCTAATGCACCTCTTCTAAGGACTCAACAGATGTTGTGCCTGTTCTGAGGTGGGTTTCTGGCTCTAAACTCGTTCTTCTTTTGACGTAGGTTTCTAATCAACTATTATTTGTATTATCACTTATAATTCGACATATTTTCGTATTCTAATTTTCTTTTCTATTTTCTTTTCTTTTCAAATCCTTTTCTAGCATATTTATGACGTAAATTCAAATTTTCAATTATAATTTATTTCTTTATTTTGTATTGTTCTTGCATGACTTATTTAATTTGCATTCACATGTAATTAATCTAACTTCCAACGTCGACTAAATTAATTGCTAAATTATTTGTTCACCGACTTAGTCAAATCTCACATGCTAGGATTAAAACATGTTTGTTCCATAGCATGCATACAACTGACAACATATCAAATATAAATAACTTACCTGATCATTAGTAGAGACCGCTATCTAGGCGGCCAGGATTAGGTGTTCAAGTAAACGAGCTTCCTACTACGTACCCTCACCCCTTACTCACGATCTCTGTGAACATCCGTGTTCATTGGCATCACGAGAGTCATTCTAGACATAGAATGCTAAGGGTAATGAATTTCTTTGTGTTCATGTCTTTACTTTGTGTCTTGACATGGCGCGAAGTATTCCAACGGTTCCAATTTTCTATAAAAATTGGTGGCGACTCCACAAATGCAGGCTTGTCAAACCTTTCACCGGTTTCAATGCCTTTCAAATCGGTAACGGCCCATGATATGCTTTGGCTCGCGCCAGAGTTTTGTGGGAGAAGTGCCGCCGCCTCGAAACCAATGCACGGGTGCGCGCGACGCGGGTGGCTGTGTCCACAGTGAGTCTCTTGCGTTTTCTTTATCAGGCTATGGTTGTCATTAGAGGTTTATACAAACCCTATATTGGGTTAATTTTGGGTAGAATTGATTATGATAGTTTGTGATTTTTATTGTTTGGTTACCATTGCTGTAGGTGACGATGTGGTACTCGTTATGCATTCGTATAATTGATTGTAGCGTAGCGGATTGCGAAAAGGTAGGGTTTTCCCTACTCAGTTGATTGTGTAACTATTTATGTGTATTGCGGTTGTTATTGCTTTGTTTATTATTTTTGTTGAGATTGGTTGGAGGAGATGATGATGGTTGTGGTTGAGATTGTTTTGTGAGCCATGTCGAGAGACGGTTTCAATCCCATGTTCGCCTCTTGCGTCTCTCGTCACAAGGGGATGTGCACATTAACAATCTGGGATCGCTCATTTGCGATGAGCGGGAGTTTGGTGGGCAAGGTTGTGGTCCCCCACTGGCGGTGTGGGTAACCTGTGATGAGTAACTAGGGATTGGTGGTTGTCGGAGTTGGTGATTGACTGATTCCATTGTTGTAGTCGTATCCTTCTAGCCTTAGTAGTTTGAAGAAACCATATCTACGAAGGAGTGTGTACCCTTAGATTGCTTCCCTTGTAGATAATTTCCGCCACTTAGATGAGGAAAGTGGCTATTTATTTTTGTAGATGCATCCATTACTTGTTTTGTATGCTTTAATGCTTGGATGTGTCGCCATTTTGGCAAGACCCACCTTGCCTTGCAAGAAGGCATCCTACCTCATGGTTGTCTTGTTGTGAGTTGAAGGGGCGGAGTGAGACCCCCTAATTATCTCACATCGGCTATATTAGTAGGTTAGTTTAAATACTCGGGAAGAGCAAAGGTTTTGTTTGGGGATGTTTGATGTGACTCATATTTGAGCACATTTAGTCCCCGAATTTACCCCGTTCCTATGCTTTATAGTGCATAATTGGGTCATTTACTATCTTTAGTTTCCCATTTTGCGTATTCTTTGAGGTTTTGTCCCCCCTTGGTAGGAAAGGAGAGCTAACCTTGCATTTACATGGCGAAATGGAGCTAAATTGATCGTATCTAATGACCAAGCATCAAGGAGAAGACAATACTAGATGGCCTATGTAGATAATAAAGTAGATTGGGCAATGATGAAAGGATCCTTGCATCTTCAACAAGATCCCCGTGGATTGTTGAGGAACGAAGAGAAAAGAAGCTGTCTGACCCAGGATCCGAGCGGATTGCCACCAATCCGCGAGTCTCCCAACACCACCATCCGAGCGTCCTCCAGTCAAGACGCTCGTCTTGAAGCCAAACGATCCGAGCGTCTTCTCTATGATCCGCTTGGTTCACAGGACAGAACCCAACGTGCCAAGACCAAAGCCGCTCGGGACGAGCATATCCATAAGGGACTAGAAAAACGGAAATGCTCATTTCCTTGGAGAGGAGCATTTCCTCAACTTTTCTTAAGGGTCTTAATAGTCATTTAAACCCTTAGTAACCCTAATTTTTGTACTTAATCTATAGTATAAATACCCCTTTGTACTACCTAGATTATCATCAAGTTGTAATCAATTAGTAAGCAATCTTAATGCTATTTTAATACTCTCTTAATCTTGTAATCAACTTTTAATCTAGTCTTAATACAAATCTCAATACTTAATCTTTCCTTAATTTCTCTATTGTTCTTCATTTATTTTGGGTAATTAGAAGTTTATTTGGGTTTATTTGGAGGATTGACAACCTTCCATCAATCATCAAGTACTTCTATTATTCTTTGCTTTATTATTTGGAATCATCTTCATAGGTATAATTCTCTCTTAACCTTGTTTAATTATTGTTAATTATTTTCATTTATTCATCATGTTTTGCTTGCTAGTATGATTGAAAACCTTGTTAGCATGTTAAACTTGATAATGAGTGAGTAGTTTCCTTAACTAGGGTTAATGGGGAATTAGGGGAAACCAATATGGGGATTGATTCATGCTTAATCTAATGTATTTTCGTAATTAATTTGCTTGTTGTTGTGATTTCAACTTATGCACAGTTATGTTTGATGAAATGCAAGCCTATGATTCCATGCATTTTTTACCCATCACCTATCTTTTCAATGAGACTTGTAAGCTTATACATTAACTCGAGTCTCATTAGACCATGCATATAGTTGGATAGGAAGGACTAAGTCGACTTCTAGGTGTTGTACAATCTAATCGATTCGGCTCCGGGACCCAAACCTTCTTAGGGATTGTAAGCTTATACATCAACTCGATCCCATCACAACAATAAGTGCTTGCATCTAGTAGAGAACATATTTGTATGATCAACTCCCATGAATCCCCTACGAACCCATGACACCCTAGTGCTTTTAATCAATTGTTTACATCTCATTTTAATCACCTTGTTACCTCGACACTCGAGTAATCCCGTTTTTATAGACTACATGATTGAACCCAAAGTTCCAACTCTTTGACGTATATCGATCACAAAAGGGATCTTTCCAGCATGCTAGGCGTCTTAGCATTGACAACATCAACAAAACTTCTCCCAAGGAGAATGTTTCATTGTTCATTTGCCGAATCTCATCCTCATGAGAAGCTATATTGCTAAGACCATACGAATTGATAAAGGCATTTGGGTTATCACAAACTCTCTATAACGAGCCCAAATTTTAAACATCTTATGTAACCTTTACGACAAGATCAAGGTAACCAACCAAAGTTTTCACCTTAAATCAAGTCTCGAAAACATCTCGTGTTTCCTTCCTTATCGCATCGTGTGCAAAGAGATCAATTCGAATTGCATGGTGACACGCCATCACATAGAGTTCATACTATAAAAAAGCCTTTGATGAGGGTTTATGATTCGTCACTTTTGAAAAGTAACGCAATATTATCGAAAAATTATCACCTTATAATCACTGAGATACAATAAAGAACGTCTTCTTGTATTGTACTCACCACTAAGCCTCAATAAATAACGTCTTTTTGCATTGTACTCAGTTTGTGGGTCTTGGACTTCCGCAAGTTCAAAATTTCTCCCACTCTGTCTTCTAGAAAATGAAAATCTTTCTAGAAAGACAGCATTACGAGCCACAAACTCTTTGTTCTCGTTTTGGAGGAGTAAAAACCATGTGGTTTAATTTTGGATAACCCTCACAAATACACAAATTGGTTCTGAACATAAACATTTATAATCCCAAATGTATAAAAAGATAAGTTAGAGACTCTCCCTATCCATATCTCATATGGAGTCATTTAGGCTATTATAGTCGGTTTTAAACTTTTAGTGAGAAAATAGCTTACAAAATTGCGAAATACCTCGAACTATATCTCATAAAGTTCGGTTTATATACTTGACTACACCATACTCTATGGTGTCCCAAGGAGAAGGTATTATATGAACTGGTTCACAACCTTCTTAGTGATAATCAAGATCATTACTTGATATTACCCATTTGATCTTCAAAGTCATTACTTTGAAACTTCCGATCAACATCTTGATCTTGACTTGCTTTTGGTTTACTACTTCATTTTGAAAATATTTCACGTTTCAAAAATCACTTTTATGTCTTATTAAATAGATACGAGGTTTTCATGTCTACTTAACAATACGGTAAAAGTAACCAAGTATGTAAATTACCAACTATCGGCCTTACACATCCGTATGTATATGGTCAATCACCTCACTATTTGTGTTTCTTTTCTACAAGAAAACATAATACATGCACACATACCATAAGACTCACAATCAAATGGTTGTTCGATGTGCTTATCGTTTATACGTGAAACGAATTTACTTGAGGTTTGATCAATTTGGGTTTACCGGAGTAGAGACTTTAAAATTTACAAGATAGTATAATATTTAGTTTTCGTGAAGAATGTAAAATTCCTCTAACTCGAGTGGTCTAAACCAACCACCAAGTTATCATAGGAGTAGGTACAACATTTTATTTTAAATCACATAAGTGATGCCTTCTATGTATAAACATAGATGATTACATTCTTTTAAAACCAAATTTAGGTACATTTGTCCCTATCGAAATCATTGCTAATCTAGCACCATTTCGATACAAAAATGTCCTATGCTAGACGTCTTACGTTTTATCAATTCATGTAAACTTCTTTACAAAGAAATGACCCATACTTGTTATCTTATACCAACATAGTGGAACTAGCCTATCCATTGAATAGATGTCTCTTTCAACTTTGTTCTATCGCATACATCTAGGGTTGATTCTTCTTAACTCCCACTCACTTTCACATTCATCTTTGCTTCAATCAAGCAAAAAATGAATCTCATGAAGACCGCTCTTCAAGTCATTCGTGATATTTTATACACTTAGTAAGAGTGAATTACTATAAAGTGAGTGCAACATGTGGCAAAATCTCAACTTCTTGCGAAATTGGACTACATAACCGTTCAATTGTCATCATATGCCTAAACTTCTTTAGCGCATAAAAAATCGATTTGGCCTTTCTCGAATTGAGCCATTTGACGGTATTATATTGGAGTATTATTTGTGTTTTTGAAAACTCTTTTCGCAAACTTTTGAATTACTCTTGAGTAATTAAAAACTAATATGTCATCTTCATGACGGGGTTGTCACTTCCGAAATCAAGACTCTCTTGATAAAATGTGACTTTTTTTTTAAACTCGTAATATGAGTTTGCAACATGAAAACCCCTTTTAAATATGTATGGATGTTAAGTTGTATAATAATCGCAAAAATCGTTGTAAGCTTATGTAGGTGAATTTGTAAATCATGTTACCAATCATTAATTCCTTCAAAGAAACCGCTTCCTATGAAAGAACGAAACGAGTACAATAATAAATAGAGGATGAAAGGAGGATGAAGTGCGCGATGTCATAGTAAATTCATTAATAAAAAAATAACGAAAAATAGGAAAAATTAACATTCAATGTTTTAAAGAATACTTGTGAAAAACATGTTCAACAAGTTTTAACATTTATATAATGATCTCCCACTAAATTATATAAATGATTCCAAGACCCAAATATTAAGCAAAAATGAGCATCGCTTGGGCGAAACATCCCATAATTGTGTAAATTCGGTAAGTCACGTTGACTAATTCTACCTCTAGAACTCTTGGTCGACGAATTTCCTTAAATCCATCTAATAGCCCCGGAACACAAGACCGTCTTACATCCCGTTGAGTCCAACAAATTTTGGCGTGTGATAACCGCTTACCACCCTACTTACTCAAGGTAAAAAGAGAACACCCCGCTTGTGCGAGCGTGGCTCTAATGAACAAGAGATTCATAGGTGTTACTAATTGGTAAGGCTAATCTCAATTTTAGATATGTGAGAGATCTTGTCAATTTAGTCATAAATTCCTTATAAGTGAATTAATTCGGTGAATGTAAATGACGTGAATTGACAACCGCGAAAATAAAATGCATGTGAATGGCGATTTTCGCATGCGCGAAAATAAAACAAGCAAACATGTAAGCATATGAATAAATCCTAGTGTGGTCACCTAGTTAATAAAAACTAGTCTATTACATTTCGGAAACCAACTACTTGGTCCCTTGCCTCTTCATTCCATAAGTGGTTCTTCCTTGTGGGATTTGGAATACCTTCCAAAAATAGACTCCGTCTCGTTGTAATCTGTCTTTTGGAAACGCCGGTAAAAATAACTATTACAAATGAATTACATAGCTATTCCTATTATACATTAATTAATAACATAAAATAAAACTATTAATTAATTACAAACCGACGATACGAGATCGTATTTAATTACAAAAAATCGATATTCCCATTCATTTCGGGTAATAACGATTAAAATTAACTAGGCCATACTAGGTACAATAAGATAAATACTTTAAATAAATGACAATCATTCATTCAACTTAAATAAATATGCTTAAAATGTTGTAAAAATGATGCCAAAATCGCCCTATCTATCATTCATTGGTATCCATCTCGATTTTTGTGGATTTAATCGATTTTTAACATGTAAAAATCAATAATTAACTCTTAAATCTCATTTAAGTCCAAACTAATTGTCCAAACTGTTTTGAACCTCAAAATTAGTCGTCACTAATTTTATGATATATAATTAGTTTGATTTAGTGATAATTTGCTAATTTAATCGTTAAAATCATAATATTTAAGTAAAAATCCAAAATAATTGAAAAATTACCCAAACAATTGAAACAAAATTTTTTAGTATTTAGGAACACTCCCAAGAACACCAAAAAGTCAGAAAAAGTGCCCAAAAATTCCGGATAAATTTTGTGAAGAAAAAGATCGATATTTATCTGTTTTTAACCACTAAAACCAATAAAAATCAAAACAAAGTGAACACACACATGCAAAATCACTTTTGACATTTAAATAATATTCTTAAATGTACATAAATTTATCACGGGCAGAATCAAAAATTTTGAAATTATGATTAATTAATTTGACTTTTATCGACTTTTTACTCAAAAAATCAATAAACATGCAAAAGTCCGAACCAACCTTCAAATTTTTGCATACAATAAGTAGAAAACATGCATGAACTACCATAAAAAATCCATGCTCCGAATCAACTTTTAACTAATTTTAGTCAATTGTTTCACTAAAATGCGACATTTTGACTCGGTTTTCTACCAAAAAACATTAAAAATAGCAAAATAACTTCAAAAATCACCAAAAAATTCCACAAACATTTTGTGATCAGTAGGTATGCATGTCCCAAAAATTTCGTGCTCAAACCTCTTCTAACACAATTTTTGAGTTTTTACTAATTATCTCATAATTCATTAAAATGCTTAAAATCAACATGCAAATTACAAGCCTAAGCTCTGATACAACTTGAAAGATCATAGATCCATATTAGACTCTCTAATAAAATTAATTTATCTTTTAAATTGATATTTAGGTGATCTATGTAACATGAATGCCAATATGAAAGCATAAAAAGAAGGTATAAGGAAAAACAATTTCCTTACATTGAATATATGGTAAAATGGGCACAAACTAGTTCTCCTTACTAGTTTGTTCTTGAGCTAATATGATATGGATGATCCTCCTTGAAAAACCTTAAAAAAGAAAGTCTTCTTCAAGTTGCACCCAAGAACTAACCCAATAATAATAACAAGTATGAACTAGAACTTGTTAATATTTTACCCTTGATTATTATTAGTAGTATTACTAACTAATCTTAGTAATATTATTTATGTTCTTACTAACAAGCTTAGTAGTAAGGATTATTATTTTTAGAGAGATGATGGATAATTGTTCACATGCAAAGTTGTTAAGTGTAGAAGTGAGGTAGAGTGAATAAATGAACAATTGATGGAGTGAATAAAAGGGAAGTGGCGGGTGGAGCATAGGAGTGTTGGAGTGGACAAACTTTGTCTTATATTTTTATCTTACATCACATGCAAAATCTAGTATAAGATATATTATGGTAGTATACATAATAAGGTAAAGTGATTATGTGAGTAATCATCCACTACACTTATTTTACACGGTCCACTTGACCATATACGGGTCCATATTGGTTCTTATATTTGTCGCACAAATCCGTGTAATTTTTATTTTAAACATCGTATCATGTTTAAATACGTCCATAATTAATTCGTCCAATTCACTCCGTAAATATACGTGTACCACTACGCATATTATTTACATACTAATATTAATCACATTAATCAATTAGTACAATTTTAGTAAATTAACAGTTAATTAACTAAAACCCGTTTCCCAAAACTTATTATTTAATTATCGCATAATTAAATTATAACTGCCGCTCCTCGAGTTCGCAACTCGAAATCTCTCTAAAAATAATCGACTATCCTTTTAGTCTATAAATCAAGGGACTAAACAAATTGTATCTCATACAATTAATTAGTTATCAATTGGGGTTCGTTCCTTTAGGTGTAACCGAAAGGGGTCAGTTGATCACCGCCGTCTCACGACAATAACTTCAAACTCTAGTCAGCCAACCGTTATCGATTTACGTTAATCAACTGACAAGGATGAAATAATTAAATATCTGATGATTTTCTATTAATGAGATTTATTATGTTAACGCACTATTGTGGAGGACACTAACTCCAACATGGGAAAGATAAACCAATCTGGAAACATGGCTCACACTCGTGACCAAAGGTCCGAAAGAGGTAAATAAGGAATGTCAAGTAGTCACAAAATGAAATTCGTCACACTTGGGTCACAAATACGAGTAAAAATGATTGCACAAACATAACGTAAACAATTCATGTGAAGCATGTATAAGTATAAGAGTATAACAAATATTAGGTGCTCTCTGCCGGTGTGGGCACCGGCTGCCGGCCCACCGGCAGAGGATACATGCCAAGGTGAAACAAGGTCAAAGTAGATAAAAGTGTATTCTCTGTCGGTGCAGCGGCTGCCGGCCCACCGGTAGGGGATACATGCCAATGATAAAACAAGTTTAAAATGCTCAAGTGTGTTCTCTGCCAGTTGACCGGCTGCCGGCCCACCGGCAGGGAACACCTGTTATAGACAATTAAGTTCAACATTGCACATTGTGTACTCTCTACCGGTTGACCGGCTGCCGGCCCACTGGCTGGGACACACACCTTACCATATGAATTTAGAAAAATCATAAGGAACTCTCTGCCGGTTGGTGGACCAACTGCCGGCCCACCGGTAAAGGCATACAAGGCTTAATTTCCAATATTTCTAACTCAGAAATACAATGACGCGCTGCCGGCCCAATGGCAGGGACTCACTGTACACGAAAAACCCATCAAACAACCATCTAATGTCTTCCAAATTCAACCATCTTAATTTAAATCATCTGTCACTTCTCTAATATGATGAATACTCAGAAAATTTGGCATGTTAGGATAATTTAAACATATGACATCAATTATGAACCTTAAGATAAGATAGCATGTCACTAAAACATATGAAAATGCTCATAAAACCCCTTCATTCAACTCAACAATGGAATGAAACATGAAAGTCACCAACTTTAACATTTGTATGCATCCACCCACACATAAAACACACACATTTGACATGCAAGTCAAGTAACCCATCAACGTTACCTTTTTGCACTTAAATCCACAATAGACTCGTCTACCTTTCAAGAATCGACTTCCGGGTTAATTAATCTTTCTCCTAAACATAAGAAAACACAAATTAAGACTAAGAATCGAAATTAGAAAAAAGGGTACCATGTATAAAATGGCTCGACAGCCCTATATAAGGAGGAAAGTCGGATCCTTTCTTACGTAGAAAGATGGAGGGCGATGAGAAGATGAGAAAGACGCAAAAATCACTTGATTCGGACAAGAATTGAGCAAGTTATGGAGTTTTGAAGATTTGTAAGAGAAATGTGTAACAATGGTGTTTGTTGTTGAAGGTGTGCTGAAATTTTTAGGAGGAAGATGTAGTTAGGGTTTCCTTCATGATTTTTATGAGGAGGAAAGATTAGTATGTGAGCCCAATAGTCATACTAGGCCCAACATGCAAAATTGAGTCGATATACACCAAAATGTACGTCTTAAGCCCACTACAACTCAAGACGGAAATTATTATTATTATTATTATCATAATCCGACCAAAATATTTATTTTTGTATAAGCTAAGCTTTAAAAAAATAACATTTTTAAAAATCATGTTTAAAATTTAAATTAATTAAGTTAAATAATTTAATATCTATATAAGCCAGTAAAATGGTTAATTAAATTATAAATGTCAAAATGGAAAATCCGCGGGTGTTACAATCACCCTATCTTTTAAAAAGTTTCGTCCTCGAAACTTGAAAGTAGAATGAAAGGTTATACAAAAATAAAACTGGAATTTTGGAATCGGTAGCCAAAACATTCAAAAGGTTACTTATCGTAAGAATCAAAATCCTTTCAAAAGTTTCAAATAAAGTTTTCCGACAGAACCAGATTTTCATCAAAGGAACGAAAGTGTTCTCGTTGCGCATTCAAGAACATCACATTCCAAACCCAAGATAAGGTCAGTACCAAATCATTTGTATAAATCAAAAATAAATATGCTTTCAAAAGATAAATGAAGAGTTCTCAAAAGTATAAGTCTCAATCACGGAACGAGATCGCTCTTGTCGTGCACAAAAGAACGCTAACTTTCCAAGTCAAAGAAAAATTTAAACAAAAATCACTCGCCGACAAGCGTAGAACAAGTTATTAAACGTTTCAAATAACGAGTTCTAACATCCGATCAACGTTAAAATCAAAAGGAAAAAGCAATTAAATCAAATTTTCTTTTGCAAAGGTCAAAATAGAAAAAGGTTTCACTTTTAAATCCAAAAGAAAGTCAAACTCCTAAAAATATGGATAAAATTTAGAGAAAGCTCAGGTTTAGCAATTCAAGATCATGATAAATAAGTCTATACTAAAGGAACAAATAGGGAATTAAATCAAATTTTCATTTTCGAACCTATAAAAATTAGGTAGGGTATGTAACAGTAACATAAATTTTTAACAACGAACCAATAATGGTAGCTCAAAATGTTTAGAAATTTTATGAATTGAAAAGTAACTTAGATATCAAGAAAACAAGCTGCGCTAAGAGGGTTCAAACTTAACCAACAAAAGAGCTATGATAAACTTCCTAGGAGTAAGAATTGAAGACAGACTTACAAGGATGTCAAAGAGAGAGTTTCACAAGTTACGAGTATCAAATTTAAAGTAGGAGCATGATGAAACGAGGAAGAGAGGTATGAACGGAAATGCTTATGCTTAAAGAAGGAAGGAATTTAAACAGCAAGGAAACGTCAGGTACTCAAGTCTCAAACAACAATGTCATCCTGAACGATTCCGAAAACTTCCTAACCACAAAACTCATAACCGCATAACTCCCAAGAATTTCCTCAAAATACTCACACTTTACTCCTATGCTATCCCGTGGGTCAAGGCACTCCACCACAATCGTGATTCCATAACTCTCAATATCAATCATCTAAAAACAATTCTCACGAAACAAGGTCAAAAATACTAAAAGAGTTACACTCATAACCAACTATCGACCACTAGGAGTTCTCACTATGGTAAAATCCTTAATCAAAGATCATAATCCCAAGTTTTATATATTTTCTAACACTCTAAACAAAATCTTATTCACACCCGAATTCACAAGCATAGATGATCAAATTCCCCAAATCATAAAGACCACAAACCAAAAAGTAAATAGGTTTGTCATACAAGTTTTCCTACTCACCTTAACTCAAGTTCCACTAGTCCAATTTCGACGAAATAAAGGTTCACAAAGAATCCTCAAAGAGCATCTCACTCACTCTACAACGTAGCCAACAACGTCATCACTCCACTAAAGAAACAAAGAGTAATAACCGGGCCAGGATATTATAGGAAATCTCAAAGGGATATAGGAACATGACCATATGTGAGATTGAAGGAGTCAAATAATAAAGATAACTAGTTAACACCAGTAAGATATATTAGGATTAGAGAGGTATTCAAGGCAAGGGAATGACAAGTAAACTTTTATACTTAAGAATTAAATCTAATCAAGGTATGAACGAAGGGAAGGAAGATGATTAATGGTACGAAGGAGGATTTCAAGGCTTAACCCATACGCTTCCTAAGACTTAAGGTTCTCTCTAACAAGGTCACGCCTATTAGGATATTGTACCTCCATATCAAAACAGCCAAATCCAAAAACGAGGGTGAAGGCAATTAATCTCATTCCTTATATGCAAGTCTCTCTTAAAGGATTACACCTCTATGATTTATCAAAGTAAAATAAACGCTCGCTTAAGGGTTGATAAATTGGTTAGATTCCTCGTTCACCTATCCTATCACAATTAGGATTTTCCTAAAGTAAATATACCACTCAAGTATAACAGTATCTCTTTGTCTCAGATACTCGACACAACCTTAATGTTTCAAAAACCAAAGAATGAATTAACAAAGACTTCTCAACAAAATTCTCAAGGGACAACTAATATATAATCACATCACCAATCTTTACGGGATCATTAACATCTAAAGATGGGTTTTTTTCCAAGCTCATATCATGAATTTATCCCAAGTTTACTCCTAAAGTAACAGAGTTCGACCCATCAAACCTTTCAAATCCCAAACATAAACAACAAAACCAAGTTCTATAACTTTAGTAACAAATGCAACTCACACTTGACACCCAGAATTCACCAATCAAATATACTCACCTTATCAAGGAACTAGGTATAAGAATCACTAAGCATGTCTCATCACACTACCTAAGCCTTTCTAACATCACAACTTCTCACAACCATGGTCATGGGTCAACCACAAACAAACTCCACAAAAGTCAAATTTTCCGACCAAAGTTAACATTCTATAAGGCAAAGATGAAGGTGTACAAGAGGGCTCTTATAAGGAGGGAAGGTACAAAGACAACTCCCAAGATGTGTCATAAGAGTTGTGAAAGGTATAGAAGCACAAAGATAAGGGAATATGACAAAGCACCCAAGGAGAGAAAGGCATCTTCGAGACGGTAAAGACACCCTTCAAGAGAAAGAGATCCATATGCAAGATGTTATGGAAGGAGAAACAAAAACGAAGAATAGGTCGGGTGGGTACCAAACTAGCTTCCAAGGTAAAGCAAAAGAGAGTTTAGAAAGGAAGGATGAGCATCACGGGATAAAAGTAAGAAAAGGTGGATCAAGGATAGAAAACACACCCATAACAGTGTCGGGAGGAACGGCGGTTCCGACTTGATTCTCGACAAGAATGACTCTTCTTGGCTCGGCTTCCAGAGCATGAGGGAGAGGGGGATTAATCTTCTTCTCGGGGCAATCCTTCATGAGATGTCCGGGCTGCTTGCAATGGTAACACTTCAAGGGCACATCATAGCATCCAATCCCGGGGTAATAAGTTTGCCTACACCTGAAGCACTTGCGGTTCTTCGCAAGCCTATTAGTAGATGTAGGGACTTGTCCTTTCGGCTCTTCCACTCTTGGCTCTTGTCCTCCATGGTCTTGTACTCTTTTTCCTTGGACTCTCAGCACAAACCTCTTCTTGTTAGCAGATAACGAAGATGAGGGCACAAAGGTTCTCTAGCCACGACGGATAGGGGGATGATTAACTTGAGAATTGGCATTTCGTTGATTCCGAAGAATTAGAGTAAGGGCTTCCATGATAGTATTCTCCACCTTGGTTGGTCGTACCATCTTCTCAAGACACCAAAAGAGTCAACCATGTTAGCACCTAACAAATAGCATGCACACAGAGACTACCAACTTAGGTCTTTAGTTCTACCATCTCTCCTTTATTATTTGAGGTCAAGTTCAATTTAAATTCGGGGTACACGTGTGTGCGTCAGGAGAAACATATGCTCTGATACCAACTGTGACACCCCTCGATGAGGCATCAAAAGAACTATTAAATCTAAGCGGAAAATACGGGATTTTTAAAACCTTTAAAGTTTAAGTGCGGAATCCACCATAAGTGATCAAACGAAAATGAAAAGTAAGATGAATAAGTTTTACAATTGAAAACAAAGTGCGTTGGGGAAAAGATATCCCACGAAAAGGCACAAGTCTAAAGATAGGTGAGTCTAAGAAAACGATAGCTAAAGTCCAAGGGTCAACGTTCTCACACGTCTTCCCCATAATCTGCATCACAAACCTGTCATTCATGTAAACATGAACGCCACTGTCAGTGGGGAGTAACTCAGGGTTCTCCCAGCCACAATATGTCAAAATACACGTAAGCAAGAACTTATTTAAACATATTGATCATATATCATACTTGAATAATAATGAACAAGGGGGTATAAACGATAATCATAATGAGATAGGCATAGTACATTCATAATGGGTTAGACATGGTACATTATATTAAACATGCATTCAAGGTAGCAAAACATGGATAAGAGATTAGGCATCGAATCATATGAAGAAGGTAAACAACGGATCAATTAAATAGAAAATACATGGATGGACACCACAACCATTACTTTGAAAACTTCTTAACAGCCATAGCACGGGACGTGGCTACTAATGTCGCATTCATACTTATGGCTTACATCTCACCATAAGAACGGATGAGAACATCGATCCCGGCGATCATATCGCAACTAGAGGCTTGCATCTCACCACTAGTATCTGATAGGACCAAGACTCTCACAAACAATCATATAAGACGTGAACTCTCGGATATAAGGACATGCCAATGACCATAGTCAAGCAAGACATTTACGCAGTATGGACTCAAACAAGACAAACACCTAGACGCCAACCTCCTGGTAGGACGACGATCATAATACGGTCCTAGTCTAAACCTAGATCCAGACTCTCGGGATGGGCGACACCCGATTCGACAAACGATACATAATCGTATCCAAGACTCGAAACATGGCACGCACTCGTATCCAAAGGTCGAGTAACCTCTAATCGAAGACATGGCACGGTCCCGTAACCCAAGGTCCGAAGAAAGGCGGAAGGATATCCTAGTTTGGAAACATGACTCACACTCGTGACCAAAGGTCCGAAAGGGGAAAGATAACCCAATCCGGAAACATTGCTCACACTCGTGACTAAAGGTCCGAAAGAGGTAAATAAGGAATGTCAAGTAGTCACAAAATGTAAATCGTCACACTTGGGTCACAAATATGAGTAAAAATGATTGCACAAACAGAACGTAAACAATTCATGTGAAGCATGTATAAGTATAAGAGTATAAAAATATCAGGTGCTCTCTGCCGGTGTGGACACCGGCTGCCGGCCCACCGACAGAGGATACATGCTAAGGTAAAATAAGGTTAAAGTAGAGGAAAGTGTATTGTCTGCCGGTGCACCAGCTGCCGGCCCACTGGCAGGGGATACATGCCAATGATAAAACAAGGTTAAAATGCTAAAGTGTGTTCTCTGCCGGTTGACCGGCTGCCGGCCCACCGGCAGGGAACACCTACTAAAGACAATTAAGTTCAACATTGCACATTGTGTACTCTCTGCCGTTTGACCGGCTGCCGGCCCACTGGCAGGGACACACAACTTACCATATGAATTTAGAAAAATCATAAGGAACTCTCTGCCGGTTGGTGGACCGGCTGCCGGCCCACTGGCAGAGGCATACAAGGCTTAATTTCCAATTTTTCTAACTCAGAAATACAATGACGCGCTGCCGGTTGGGTAGGCCGGCTGCTGGTCCACCGGCAGGGACTCACTGTACACGAAAAACCCATCAAACAACCATCTAAAGTCTTCCAAGTTCAACCATCCTAATTTAAATCATCTTACACTTCTCTAATATGATGAATACTCAGAAAATTTGGCATGTTACGATAATTTAAACATATGACATCAATTATGAACCTTAAGATAAGATAGCATGTCACTCAAACATATGAAAATGCTCATAAAACCATTTCATTCAACACAACAATGGAATAAAACATGAAAGTCACCAACTTTAACATTTGTATGCATCCACCCACACATAAAACACACACATTTGACATGTAAGTCGAGTAACCCATCACCGTTACCTTTTTGCACTTAAATCCACAATAGACTCGTCTACCTTTCAAGAATCGACTTCCGGGTTAACTAATCTTTCTCCTAAACATAAGAAAACACAAATTAAGACTAAGAATCGAAATTAGAAAAAGGGTACCATGTATAAAATGGCTCGACAGCCATCTATAAGGAGGAAAGTTGGATCCTTTCTTACCTAGAAAGATGGAGGGCGGTGTGAGGAAGTGATAGACGCGAAAATCACTTGATTCGGTTAAGAATTGAACAAGTTATGGAGTTTTGAAGATTTGTAAGAGAAATGTGTAACAATGGTGTTTGTTGTTGAAGGTGTGCTGAAATTTGAGGAGGAAGATGTAGTTAGGGTGTTCTTCATGATTTTTATGAGGAGGAAAGAGTATTATGTGAGCCCAATAGTCATACAAGGCCCAACATGCAAAATTGAGTCGATATACACCAAAATTTACGTCTCAATCCCACTACAACTCAAGACGGAAATTATTATCATTATCGACCAAAATATTTATTTTTGTATAAGCTAAGCTTTAAAAATATAATATTTATAAAAATCATGTTTAAAAATGAGATTAATTAAGTTAAATAATTTAATATCTATATAAGCCAGTAAAATGGTTAATTAAATTATAAATGTCAAAATGGAAAATCCGCGGGTGTTACATTTATAATGACAATGAACAAGCCTTCGACTAATTCTTCAATGTGTTGGGCAACATCAACAACATCTTGGCTATGCCCTCTTGACATTTCATCTCAAGAGTGAGAGTTTGCTGGAGTCCTCCCTTAACCACCATTTGTAAATATTCTAAACCCTTAACTTGCATTTTATTTCTTGTATTGCATTTTTGTCAATTATAGATTTACATTTGTACATTTTGATCAAGATTATCATTTTTAGAGAAAGTAAGGGAGGGACTCAAATGTTTCTTCATGTGTAGTGTTTTGACTTAGTGTGGGGATAGCAATTGCCTAGGTTATCCGAGCCTTCGTAGTGCACCCACAATGAAGACCAAAGGAATAAAGAAGAAATGACTTGGGATATAAAGATACCCACGGGTGGAACTGAACCCATGAGGTACATGAGTGATCCGAGCGTCCCCATGGGAACCCGCTCGTCTTGGATGAAAATCCGAGCGCCCTGACAAAGCAACGCTCGTCCTGACAGAGATGAAAAGGAAAATATTGCTACTGAACTACAATCAGAGCGTCTCCTTAAGAGTCCGCTCGTCCTGGTTACATCAAAATTCGGGATTTCACCCTGACTATGAATCCGAGCGTCCCCTGATCAATCCGCTCGTCTCAAGCCAAAATCCGCTCGTTCCTCCTGAAGACGCTCGTCTCAACACAGGTTTCATTTTCTAATGCTGACTGAACTACAATCCGAGCATCCCGTGCCTAAGCCGCTCGTCTTCCCCTGCTGAAATTCAAAAACACGGGATTTTAAACCCCCTTTTCCATTTCATTTCATTCCATTCAAACACAAACACACCATCAAAACCCTAAAAAAACTCTCAATCCCTCCATCCATAAAACTCAATTTCCTCAACCAAATTCTCCAAAATCAAACCCAAACTCCCTCAAAACTCAATAAAATCACTCCTTTATCAACAAAAAGCCATTCAAACATCCAAATCCTCAAAAATTGAATCTATTTTCTAGAGTTATAAGCAAATTTAGAAAATCCTAAATCGATTTGGGATTCATTGAAGCTTGAGGCTACTAGAAGAATTCAAGCAAATCATTGGTTGGTGATACATACAAGGAGAAGAACAATGGCGAGGACTAAAGGTGAAAACAAGGCACCTACAAAATCAAATCTTTCAAAGAGGCAACAAGCTCTTCAAGCTTCCAAAGTTTTGGTGGTTCAACAATGGCTAGGACTAGTGAGGAAGATGATGACAATGGAAGTGATGTTGCTATGAGTGACAATTGAGGATTAGCAAGCTTTTTGGAGGATGCCACAATGTATTGTGAGTTTCCTACACCTCCTTTAGCTTTGTTCATTTCTCTTGTTTTTAAATTTGTATCTTGATCATTTGTTTGAAGTCGTAGCACCACCTAGAGGACTCCCACCTCGGTCCCTTTGAGGTGTCTTTAATTGTTCCCACCATGTAAAATCCAAAATGACAAATTTAGTTTCATGCATAGCATTCTTGTGCATGAACTTTCCCATTTTTTAACATTAGCAATAGTGTCTCATTTGGTTTGGGGAAGTTCAAGCATAAACATTGGGAGTTAATTCAAATTATGCTCTCCAACCAAACAAATTCATGCATCATATAGAATAGTTTAGAATGCATTCACTTGTTTATATGTCATATAGTTTGCATTTAATATAGAAATCATGCATTTTCATATAGCTTGCATAATTTCCTATCGTATTCGCCATTGAGGACAATGCCCATATTAGTGTGGGGATAGGAAATTCTAACACAACTTTTAAAACAAAAATGATAAAAATTGAAAAATTTTGAAAAATACAAAAACATGTCTTTTTATTCCATAAATCATAAAAACCATAAAAATTTGAAAAATTAAAAAACCCAAAAACATGTTCATTTCCTTTATAGTGTAATCTTGTATATATATTGTGTTTGTATATATTGTGTTTATCTATCCTTTGTCACATTGATCGACTACGCCACATCCGAGACATGAGGATATTGAAGACCGCATGGTATGATCTTTCCAATCTCCTTTTTCTTCTTTATGTTAATGACTATGTATGTGGTATAAACAATGTGATTATAGGATTGCATTTAAATTATTTGGCATACTAGTTGGCAGAAGCATATGTATTAGGTTAAATAAATGCTAGTTGCATCATGGCATATAGTTGCATTTAGGAAAATTTTGTGAAAACATCTACTTGGGAAACTTGACAAGTGTATATAAGGTCCTTGTAGATACTTTTTATTCTTAAGACTTTGCTCATTAGAATACTTGTAAAACACCCTAGGATGTGTCATGCTAGTATCCTTTGACCCATGGATTAAGGCCTGGTCAAGAGTACCTTGTGGAGTGATAACTCCTTGGCTACCGTTTATTCTAAGGTGACCCTTGAGGCCATGCAACCATCTTCCATATTCTACCACATTTTTGTCATCAAAAAGGGAATGGGCACAAAAATTGTTCAAATTTGAGTTCAAGAAATGAAAAGAAAAGAAAAAAAGTTTGCAATTGCATCAAAAGAAAAGAGGAGTAACAAAAATGAAAACTCCTATGCTTCAAATATAAGCACCCTCACTACAAATGGGGTGACTTTGAAAATGTTCAAAATAAAATGCAAGAAAAAGTTGAAATTGTCAAGTGTTGAAATGCCAAACATCAAAAGAAATGGCAAAGAAACGTTCTCAAAATGTCAAATGCCACAAGAAATTAGGGGGAAAAACAACAACAAAAGCAAACTCCCGTATGAAACTCAAATACAAATGCTCCCTTTATCCATCGAATCCACTTTTGTGCATGGTAGAGAGGGGATGACCCTTCTTCTTACCTAGGCAAGTAGGGGAATTCCGCGATTCTCCAGTGTTTCTAACACCATAGGGAGTCTACCCTTGACGAAAACATTTAACTATTTAGGACAAAGGTACCCTAGCTTAACTCAACTTGGAGGTGATTTATTGGTGTCCTTCTAGGCTTAGTAGTTTGAAGAAACCATATCTGTGAAGGAGTGTGTACCCTTAGATTGCTTCCCTTGTAGATAATTTCCGCCACTTAGATGAGGAAAGTGGCTATTCAATTTCGTAGATGCATCAATTACTTGTTTTGTATGCTTTAATGCTTGGATGTGTCGCCATTTTGGCAAGACCCACCTTGCCTTGCAAGAATGCATCCTACCTCATGGTTGTCTTGTTGTGAGTTGAAGGGGTGGAGTGAGACCCGCTAATTGTCTCACATCGGCTATATTAGTAGGTTAGTTTAAATAAGGGTCCTAGTTTTTGTCACCTCTTTACTCGGGACGAGCAAATGTTTGGTTTGGGGATGTTTGATGTGACTCATATTTGAGCACATTTAGTCCCCGAATTTACCTCGTTCCTATGCTTTATAGTGCATAATTGGGTCATTACCTATCTTTAGTTTTCCATTTTGTGTATTCTTTGAGGTTTTGTCCCCCTTGGTAGGAAAGGAGAGCTAACCTTGCATTTATATGGCGAAATTGAGCTAAATTGATCGCATCTAATGACCAAGCATGAAGGAGAAGACAATACTAGATGGCATATGTAGATAATAAAGTAGATTGGGCAATTATGAAAGGATCCTTGCATCTTCAACAAGATCCTCGCGGATTGTTGAGGAACGAAGAGAAAAGAAGCTGTCTGACTAAGGATCCGAGCGGATTGCCACCAATCCGCGCGTCTCCCAGCACCACCATCCGAGCGTCCTCCAGTCAAGACACTCGTCTTGAAGCCAAAGGATCTGAGCGTCTCCTCTATGATCCGCTCGGATCACAGGACAGAACCCAACGTGCCAAGACCAAAGCCGCTCGGGACGAACATATCCATACGGGACTAGCAAAACAGAAATGCTCATTTCCCTAGAGAGGAGCATTTCCTCAACTTTTCTTAAGGGTCTTAATAGTCATTTAAGCACTTAGTAACCCTTATTTTTGTACTTAAACTTTAGTATAAATACCCCTCTGTACTACCTAGATTATCATCAAGTTGTAATCAATTAGTAAGCAATCTTTATGCTATCTTAATACTTTCTTAATCCAGGAATCAACTTTTAATCTAGTCTTAATACACATCTCAATACGTAATATTTCCTTAATTTCTCTATTGATCTTCATTTATTTTGGGTAATTAGAAGATTATTTGGGTTTATTTGGAGGATTGACAACCTTCCATCAATCATCAAGTATTTCTATTATTCTTTGCTTTATTATTTGGAATCATCTTCATAGGTATAATTCTCTCTTAACCTTGTTTAATTATTGTTAATCATTGATCGAGGCCATTTCGTGTTCACAATTAAGCATATGTGGTCGTTGGTCAATGGTCGATACAAAACACAATTTATACTTCACAAACAACTCTACAATTAGTAAAGAGGCAAGTAAAGGTCGGATCCCAAGGGACGGGTATTGAAATGAGAATTCTATTGTAACTAGTAGTGTCTAGGGGGTGTCACAAATTGGGTTGATGTAGAAGGTTACTAAACTAAAATAGCAATGAAAATAAACTAGCAAGATGAATAAAATAAGGGGTGTAAACAATTGATTAAAGGCACTAGGGTGTCATGGGATCATAGGGGAATCATGGGATATGATCATACAAACATGTTCTCAAATTATAAGCAAGCAATTATTGTTGTGATGGATTGAGTTGGGTTATATCTTACAATCCTAGGAAAGTTTGGGTCCCGGAGCCGAATCGATTAGATTGTACAACACCTACAAGTCGACTTAATCTTCCCTACTCAACACATGCATGGTCTAACAAGACTCGAGTTGGGTTATGTCTTACAAGTCAAGTTGAATAGATAAGAGATGGTAGTAAATGCAAGGATTCATAGGCTTAGCATTTCATCAAATATAACATGTGCATGTATTAAGATCAAAACAAGCAAGCAAATAAGATATGAAAGCATATTGATTTAAGCATGAATCATTCCCCATGTTGGTTTCCTCTAATCACCCATTAAACCCTAGCTAAGAGACTACTCACTCATTATCATATTGATCATGCTAGAAAGGTTGTCAATCATACTATCATAATGAAACATGATGAATAAATGAAAGTAATTAACAATAATTAAAAAGGGATTAAGAGATTATACCTACTAATGATTCCAATAATAAAGCAAGAATAATAGAAGTACTTGAATCCTAGATTGAGAGGTTGTCAATCTCCCAATAATAACCCAAATAATCTTCAATTACCCAAAATAAAGGAAGAACAAGAGAGAGATTAAAGAACTAAAACTTGGATTAAAACTTGATTAATACTTGATTACAATATTGAAGAGAGATTTGATTGATATTAACTACACTAATTATTGATAAGAAGAACATGCTCCTCTAATTAGACTAATGGGGTATTTATAGTGAAAATTAGGGAGGATGCATTAGGGTTAACTAAGGGCTAAACTAGTAATTACACTTTTTAAGTTGAGCAAGGAGAATCCGGTATTTTCTGAGAGAAGGGCTTCTCTTTTCGTAGCTTGAAGAATGAAAATCGTGCTGTACTGAAATCCGTGCGGATTGGAGTCGGGACGGCCGGATCTGGACTGAGGAATCCGAGCGGATTCAGGAGAGGGACGCTCGGATTGTGCTGGGGGAATCCGAGCGGATTCCAAGGTGGGACGCTCGGATTGGGCTGGACGGACGGGCGGATTTGGTACAATCCGTTCGGATTGTAGTTCAGCGTCAATTCTTCTTCTTTTCTTCCCTTTTCTTCATAAATTCCTTGGGGATTTCCTCGGGGACTCAAGGATCCTTTTCTCAACATTGTTCTTCTACTATGATATGTACAAAGGCCTTCTAGTCTTGTCTCTTCTTGATGCTTGGCCATTGAATACAATCAATTTAGCCTCGTTTTGCCATGAAAATGCAAGATTCTTACTCCTTTCCTACCAAGGGATCAAAATCTCAAAGAATATGCAAAACAAAGAACTAAAGATAAGAAATGACCCAAATAGGCACTAAAAAGCATGGAAACAATGGTAATTCGGGGCTAAATATGCGCCAATTATGGTCACATCAAATATCCCCAAATCGAACCTTTGCTCGTCCCGAGTAAAGAGGTGACAAAGACTAGGACCAATACTAACCTAACCTAATAATAATAGCCGATATGAGACAATTAGCGGGTCTCACTCCGCCCCTTCAACTCACAACAAGACAACCATGAGGTAGGATGCCTTCTTGCAAGGCAAGGTGGGTCTTGCCAAAATGGCGACACATCCAAACATTAAAGCACATAAAATCACATAATGGATGCATCTACAAAAAGAATAGCCACTTTCCTCATCTAAGTGGCGGAAATTATCTACAAGGGAAGCAATTCAAGGGTACACAATCCTTCATAGATGCAATTTGTTCAAACTACTAGGCCTAGAAGGATACCAATAAATCACCTCCAAAAGGTGTCAAGCTAGGTTACCTTTGTCCTCAATCGTTAAATGCTTTTGTCAAGAGTAGACTCCCTATGGTGTTAGAAACACTGGAGGATCGCGGAATTCCCCTTCTTGCCTAGACAAGAAGAAGGGTCGTCTCCTCTCTACCATGCACAAAAATGGATACGGTGGATAAAGGGATCAATAGATATTTGAGTTTCACTTTTGGGAGTTTGCTTTTGTTTTTGTTTTTCCCCCCAATTTCTTGTGGCATTTGACATTTGAGAACACTTTCTTGCCATTTCTTTTTGATTTTTGGCATTTCAACACTTGACAACTTTTTGCATTTCTTTTTGAACATTTTCAAAGTCACCCCAATTAGAAACGAGGGTGCCTTGTATTTGAAGCTTAGGAGTTCTATTTTTGCTCCTCTTTTCATTTGATGCATTTTTGCAAACTTTCTTTCACTTTTCATTTCTTTGAACTCAAATTGATTTCTTTTTGTGCCCATTCCCTTTGATGACAAAAATGTGGTAGAACATGGATGAATGATGGAAGTATGCATGGTTTCAAGGGTCACCTTGGAATAAACGGTAGCCAAGGAGTTATCACAGCACAAGGTACTCTTGACTAGGCCTTAAACCATGGGTCAAAGGATACTAGCATGACACATCCTAGGGTGTTTTACAAGTATTCTAACAAGCAAAGTCTTAAGAATAAAAAGCATCTACTAGGGCCTATATACACTTGTCAAGCTTCCCAAGTAGACGGTTTCGCAAAATTTTTCTAACATGCAAACTACATGCCATGATGCAACTAGCATATACACATCCTAATGCAAACGATTCTACCAACTAATATGACAAACAATCTAAATGCAAGTCCTAAGTTCACATTGTTATACCGCATCAATCAAAATAAAGTCACATAGTCATTAACATAAAGAGGAAAAAGGAGATTGGAAAGATCATACCATGCGGTCTTCAATATCCTCATGTCTCGGATGTGGCGTAGTCAATCAAAGTGAAGAAGGATAAAACAAACACAATATATACAAGACAATATATACAAAGGAAATGAACTTGTTTTTGGTTTTTCAATTTTTTTCAATTTTTTTTTTGATTTTTGAAATTTTTCAATTTTTATGGTTTTTGAATAAAAGTTAAGTGTTAGAATTCCCATCCCCACACTAATATGGGCATTGTCCTCAATGGCCAAAATGATGGAAATTATGCAAAAATGAAGCATGATTTCTATACTAAATGCAATTCTACACTAAGCTATACTACATGATGCATGGTTTTTGTTATGACGGAGAGGATAATTTAGATTACCTCCCGTTGTGTATGCATTAACTTCCCCAAACCAAATAAGACACTATTGCTAATGTCAAAGCATTGGGGTAGTTCATGCACACACTATGCTATGCATGAAACTAGATTGTCATTTTGGATTTTCAAAAATGGGAACAATAAAGTAAGAACACCTCAATGGTACCGAGGTGTGAGTCCTTTGATGTTGCTAGGACTAAACCAACAATGATCAAAATGAAATAAAATACAAAGAGATATAGACAAACCATGGGAGTGTAGGAGTCTCCAAGGCTAGTCTTCCATCATGCTATCATCATCATCACTTCCCTCATGAGAAGTGGGCACATTGCCACTTTTCTTGGCACTTTCTTCATCACTTTCTTCATTATCTTGCTCATCATCATCTTCACCATCTCTTTCTCCATCTCCACTTGCTTCTTCCTCAATATTATCATCAATCTCTTCACCATTTCCAACAACCTCATTGTCTTCCACCACGTCCCTAGATGCACCCGGAAACAAGGCTTCTTTATCCGCCCAACTAGGCAAAGGACAAGATGGATCAAGGAGTCCTTGCCTAGCTAAATGTAAGAGGGGAGGATATTGAGCCAAATATGCATTCTTCCGATCTTCATAAGCTTGCTTGTGCATTGCTTGCATAAGAAGAGTGACATAGTCTTTCCCAATTTCAACTCCTTGCGGTTTGAACTCTTCATACACAAAGGGGTAAGGCGGTATAACAATGGAAGAGGAGGGGGTTTCATGATCACCCTTTTGTTGTTGAATGATGTACTCGGCTTCTTCGGATATGGGAAGTAAATAGTTGGTCCGGTGGACACTTAGACGACAAATCTTCGCGGGTAAAGTGAATGATCGAGCCTCACTAGTAAGCCACCCATACTTGGTGTCAAGGGGATTGTGAGCAACCCACTTGAACTTGTTAATCATGATAGACATATCAATAAGATGGCCACCTTCCTTAGCCTTGTACTTGCTATCCTTATTGAAATTAGGATCAAAGTGCTTGGCGAGGACCGTGACTAGGCCGCCATTAACAATAACGGTTGTACCCTTCTTCCCACTATCAACATGGAGCCATCTATCAACCAATAGCCTCAAAGAATTGTAAGGCTTGGTATGAATTCTTCCAATATTCAAAGCCGATTCAAGGAGAATAAAATCAAGTCTTGTGAAATGATTGGTGTCTTTCCTAGCAATTATGGTATTTCCCACAACTTTGTGCCATACTCTTATGCCCGGATGATGGACCAAAAGAGCACGACAAGCATGAAAATCATCAAATTTCTTCCTGGAGATTGCCTCCCAAAGAGGCTCGGGGTCATACTTCCCATATTGCTTATGATATTTCTTTTCATCGCTAAGACCCAAAATTTCACCCAATTCCGAAAAGGTAATGCGTCTACTAGTGTTAGCTAGACGAAACTCAAGATTTTCCCTATTTTCAACTTTTGTCACTTTTAAAGAACTTAAGAATTCCAAGACAAGGGAGGGGTATGTTACTTCCTTTGTTTCAAACAATTTCTTCAAACCCATGGCATTGAAAAAGGCTTTTGTTTGTTCAAGAACACCCAATTTCTCCAAAGCATCTTTACATATGAATTTGGTGGATTGAATTGATTTCATAGCAAACTTGGCAAATGTCTTTCTATGGGTATCGGAAATAAAAGTTACCTCCGGATAATGCAAGAGTTGATCGACACGGAGTAGAAGGTGATGCTCCCATAGAAGTTTGTTGTTGTTGTTGTTGCACTTCCAAGTTTGGTATTGATACCACCATTGCCAAAGCTTTCTTTGTTTGGAGAGCTTTTTGCCTTTGAGAGAGAGCCTTTGCTTTTGGTGCCTTTGTTGCCTTTGTTGCACCCTTTGTCCTTGCCATTTGATGAACTAACCAAGAAAAGAATCAAAAATCTTCAATTTGTAGAATGCCCAAATCGATTTGAAGGTGAAAGGCTTTGCCTTTATGAAATCAAAAATCGACTCAAAGGTTGAAGAATTTGTTCTTGGTTTTGATTGTTATTGAAGATGGAGTGATTGATTTGTTATTTGAAGGATGGTTTGATTTGATTTTGGTGGATTTTGTTGAGGGTTTTTCTTTTTGTGATGGAGAGGATGAGGGTTTTGATGTTTAGGGTAGTGTTTATGAATGAATGAATGAATGAATGAAGGTGGGGTGGGTTATAAAGAAGTCGACAATTTCAAAACGCAGGGACAATCCGTGCGGATTGGGCGCAATCCGTGCGGATTCTGCAGCTTCAAAATTTTCAAAATCCCGCCTAGAGACGGGCGGATTCTGGGGAATCCGCTCGGATTCTTTTTGAGGGACGGGCGGATTTTGTGCGGGACGGACGGATTTGTCCCGAGATTTTTCTTTGTTTTCTTGACTTCAAGACGGGCGTCTTGTATAAAAGACGGACGGATTCTCTGAGACGGGCGTCTTTCCGTAAATCCGCTCGGATTCTTTAACAGATCAAGAAATTTGCAATTTCAGCTCAGCCCAGACGGGCGTCTTCTCGCCAGACGCTCGGATTTCTTTGCAGACGGGCGGATTCTCGGGAATCCGCTCGGATTCTCGGTCCTTTGTACCCGGATTCACTTCATTCGTGCACAATGCATTTCCCTTTACCATTCTTCCATTCTTCTTCATTTATTGTGTTCTTCATTGTGGGGGCACTACTAAGGCATGAATAGCCTAGGCAATTCCCATCCCCACACTAAGGTAAAGCACTACACATCAATTGAAATCGTTAGTCCCTCCCTCACTTCTCTCTTTTCATGACAATTATTTTGATCAAAGTAAATAAAATCCAAAAATGACAAAAATGCAATACAAAAATTGAAATGTAAGTTAGGGAGTTAGAAATATTTACAAGTGGTGGTTTAGGGAGGACTCCACCAAACTCTCATTCTTGATGAGATGTCAAGGGGGCATGTCCAAGGTGTTGTTGATGTTGCTCAACACCTTGAAGAAGTAATCAAAAGCTTGTTCATTGTTATGGTAGAGGTCCTCAATAGACCGTGCCCCTTGTTGTTGATCATGATCGATGGCATGCCCAATGTAGGGATTTAAGATCCCTTCAAATTCGTCGTCCCAAAGACCACAAACTTCATTGAGTTGATCATTGAAAATCTCTTGCTTAGATGGAGACAATTCTCCCAATTTCTTCTCTTGGCCAATGAGGCCATCCTCTTCTTCCTTGGTTGATTTTGATGAGCTTTGCAAGCTTTCCTTGTCACAATTCACTTGCTCTTTGAATGGAGCATCTTCAATTTTCTTCCTCCATTGGAGTTCCGGTTTCTTCCTTTCATCTTTCCTATATAATGATCAATCATGAAACATGGCTCATGCAAACGAGGAGCTCTCATGGTCTTGTCAAGATTAAAAGTTATGCTTTCATCTCCCACTTCTAGAGTGAGCTCTCCATGTTTCACATCAATCCGCACCGCGGTGTGTAGGAAAGGTCTTCCTAAGATGATTGGAATGTTGGAATCTTCCTCCATATCAACAATGACAAAGTCCACCGGGATGAAAAACTTCCCAATTCGCACGGGGACATCTTCCCATATCCCTAATGGTGTCTTCGTCGATCTATCGGCCATTTGAAGTGTGATATTGGTGCATTTAAGCTCTCCCATTCCCAACCTTTTACTCACCGAGTACGGCATGACACTCACACTAGCCCCTAGATCACATAAGGCTTTGTTGATCGTTGTGTCGCCAATGGTACACGGTATTGAGAAGCTTCCCGGATCCTTTAACTTTGGAGGTGAACTCCCTTGAAGTATTGCACTACTCACCTTAGTGAAGGCGATAGTCTCAAGTTTCCGGATCGACTTCTTCTTTGTGAGGATATCTTTCATGTACTTTGCATAGGCCGGTACGTGATTGATTAATTCCGTGAAAGGAATTTAGACTTCTAAGTTCTTCACAATTTCCATGAACTTTCCAAGTTGATCATCAAATTTGGGCTTGGCTTGACGACTTGGAAAAGGAAGTCTAATCACAATGGGCTCCTTCTCTTTGGCTTTGTCTTCATTTTTCTTTGAACTTTCTTCTTTTGATGATTCCCCTTCTTTGGGAATTTGCACAACAACTTCATTTTCACTAGCTTTCACAACTTCATCCTCAACTTGCTTCTTCGGTGCCTCATATCTTGTACCACTTCTCAAGTGAATGGCACTAACCGTTTCATGTCTAGGGGGATTACTTTGAGGTGGTAATTGCCCCTTTTGTCTTTGTGAGCTTGAAGATGCTAGTTGAGTCAATTGTGTTTCCAACATCTTGGTGTGAGCTAGAATGTTGTTGATGGTGGTATCCATTGCTTGGCTATCTTTTTGCATTTGAGTGAAAAATTCTTGTTGATTCTTTTGCATTTGGAGGACCGCTTTTTGGACATCAAAACCTTGGTCATTTTGGTGATTGTATGGATTTTGATTTTGGTAACCTTGGTTTTGATTGTAAAAGGGTCTTTGATTTTGATTTCTCATGGGTGGTGGAGTGTATGTTGTTTGAGGGTTTTGAACATTTTGGCTTTTGTATGAGAGATTTGGATGGAACTTGGTGTTTTCATTGTAAAAATTTGAATAAGGGGTACCACTTTTGTAAGCTTGGAAAGCATTAACTTGTTCGGTTGTTCCCTACACTCACTTGAGTCATGACCCAAAGTTCCACAATTCTCACATATCCCACTTGGGATTGATGAGGATGCCGTCATGGCATTGACATGATGCTTTGATGTTTTTGAGTTTTCCTCAAGTCTAGCCATAGCTTGTTCAAACTTCAAGTTGATTGTGTCAATGTGAGCACTAAGTTGAGCACCCAATTGAGTAACGGAGTCCACTTCATGCTTTCCTCCTCTAGTAGCCTTGCGAGGCCTACTATATTGTGAATTATGGACCGCCATTTCCTCAATTTTGTTCCATGTTTGATTGTCATCAACTTCGGTGAACATTCCATTTGATCCCATATTGAGAATGTTCCTTGAATCTTCATATAAACCATTCCAAAATTGTTGCACTAAAAACCATTCGCTAAGTCCATGGTGAGGACATGAGCGACAAATACCTTTGAACCGCTCCCAAGCTTCATACAAAGATTCTTCATCCCTTTGCTTAAAACCCGTAATTTGAGCTCTTAGCATGTTAGTCTTTTCCGGTGGGTAGAATTTTTGTAGAAAGCTAGAGCCAACTTCTTCCAAGAATCTATTCCAAGGGTGGCCTTATCAAGGCCCTTCAACCATTGCTTTGCGGTGCCGATTAACGAAAAAGGAAATAAGACCCATCTTATTTGGTCTTGAGTCGCGCCCGTTTGAGAGATAGCATCACAATAATCGCAAAAGGTTTCCATATGAGAATGAGGGTCCTCACTAGGCATTCCCCCGAATTGGCTCCTCTCAACTAGTTGGATGAAGGAGGACTTGGCAATAAAATTACCGGTGAGATGTTGCGGTGTAGGAGTACCATTTGGTAGATTCTCCTCGGTGGGTATAGAGTGTGACGAGAATTTAGGCATTGTAGGTGGATTTTGTGTGGTATTGTTTAATGGGTTCTCTTCTCCTTCTATTGCGAAAGGATTGACAAACTCACTAGTGGGTTGAACAACTTCACCAACACCTCCCAAATTCCTCCTAACAAGTCTCCTATTATTCGTCAAGGTTCTTTCGATTTCACGGTCAAAAGGTAACAAATCTCTTTGTAACCTTCTAGACATGCAAAATATCAAACAACTCGAAAATAATTAGAACAAACCTTGAGGAGTTTTTACTTCCCCAAGGTGAAAAAGACACAACTAATAACAATAAAAGAAATCTTAAATCAATTAAACACCGTCCCCGGCAACGGCGCCATTTTTGATCGAGGCCATTTCGTGTTCACAATTAAGCATATGTGGTCGTTGGTCAATGGTCGATACAAAACACAATTTATACTTCACAAACAACTCTACAATTAGTAAAGAGGCAAGTAAAGGTCGGATCCCAAGGGACGGGTATTGAAATGAGAATTCTATTGTAACTAGTAGTGTCTAGGGGGTGTCACAAATTGGGTTGATGTAGAAGGTTACTAAACTAAAATAGCAATGAAAATAAACTAGCAAGATGAATAAAATAAGGGGTGTAAACAATTGATTAAAGGCACTAGGGTGTCATGGGATCATAGGGGAATCATGGGATATGATCATACAAACATGTTCTCAAATTATAAGCAAGCAATTATTGTTGTGATGGATTGAGTTGGGTTATATCTTACAATCCTAGGAAAGTTTGGGTCCCGGAGCCGAATCGATTAGATTGTACAACACCTACAAGTCGACTTAATCTTCCCTACTCAACACATGCATGGTCTAACAAGACTCGAGTTGGGTTATGTCTTACAAGTCAAGTTGAATAGATAAGAGATGGTAGTAAATGCAAGGATTCATAGGCTTAGCATTTCATCAAATATAACATGTGCATGTATTAAGATCAAAACAAGCAAGCAAATAAGATATGAAAGCATATTGATTTAAGCATGAATCATTCCCCATGTTGGTTTCCCCTAATCACCCATTAAACCCTAGCTAAGAGACTACTCACTCATTATCATATTGATCATGCTAGAAAGGTTGTCAATCATACTATCATAATGAAACATGATGAATAAATGAAAGTAATTAACAATAATTAAAAAGGGATTAAGAGATTATACCTACTAATGATTCCAATAATAAAGCAAGAATAATAGAAGTACTTGAATCCTATATTGAGAGGTTGTCAATCTCCCAATAATAACCCAAATAATCTTCAATTACCCAAAATAAAGGAAGAACAAGAGAGAGATTAAAGAACTAAAACTTGGATTAAAACTTGATTAATACTTGATTACAATATTGAAGAGAGATTTGATTGATATTAACTACACTAATTATTGATAAGAAGAACATGCTCCTCTAATTAGACTAATGAGGTATTTATAGTGAAAATTAGGGAGGATGCATTAGGGTTAACTAAGGGCTAAACTAGTAATTACACTTTTTAAGTTGAGCAAGGAGAATCCGGTATTTTCTGAGAGAAGGGCTTCTCTTTTCGTAGCTTGAAGAATGAAAATCGTGCTGTACTGAAATCCGTGCGGATTAGAGTCGGGACGGCCGGATCTGGGCTGAGGAATCCGAGCGGATTCAGGAGAGGGACGCTCGGATTGTGCTGGGGGAATCCGAGCGGATTCCAAGGTGGGACGCTCGGATTGGGCTGGACGGACGGGCGGATTTGGTACAATCCGTTCGGATTGTAGTTCAGCGTCAATTCTTCTTCTTTTCTTCCCTTTTCTTCATAAATTCCTTGGGGATTTCCTCGGGGACTCAAGGATCCTTTTCTCAACATTGTTCTTCTACTATGATATGTACAAAGGCCTTCTAGTCTTGTCTCTTCTTGATGCTTGGTCATTGAATACAATCAATTTAGCCTCGTTTTGCCATGAAAATGCAAGATTCTTACTCCTTTCCTACCAAGGGATCAAAATCTCAAAGAATATGCAAAACAAAGAACTAAAGATAAGAAATGTCCCAAATAGGCACTAAAAAGCATGGAAACAATGGTAATTCGGGGGCTAAATATGCGCCAATTATGGTCACATCAATCATTTTCATTTATTCATCATGTTTTGCCTTGCTAGTATGATTGACAACCTTGTTAGCATGTTAAACTTGATAATGAGTGAGTAGTTTCCTTAACTAGGGTTAATGGGGAATTAGGGGAAACCAACATGGGGATTGATTCATACTTAATCTAATATGTTTTCATAATTAATTTGCTTGCTTGTTGTGATTTCAACTTATGCACATGTTATGTTTGATGAAATGCGAGCCTATGAATCTTTGCATTTTTTACCCATCACCTATCTTTTCAATGAGACTTGTAAGCTTATACACTAACTCGAGTCTCTTTAGAACAAACATATAGTTGGATAGGAAGACTAAGTCGACTGGTAGGTGTTGTACAATCTAATCGATTGGGCTCCGGGACCCAAACCTGATTAGGGATTGTAAGCTTATACACCAACTCGATCCCATCACAACAATAAGTGCTTGAATCTAGTAGAGAACACGTTTGTATGATCAACTCCCATGAATCCCCTACGAACTAATGACACCCTAGTGCTTTTAATCAATTGTTTACATATAATTTTAATCACCTTACTTGTTTTTATTACTTTGCTTTCACATTGTTAATTAGTTTAGTTGATCTCCTATCTCAATCCAAATTGTGACACCCTAAGACACAACCATTTGCAATTGAAAATCCTACATCAATACCCGTCCCTTGGGATCCGACCTTTACTTACCTCTTTGCTAAGAGTAGTTTGTGAAGTTATAAATATTGTTTTGGTTATGTAACTTTTGACGACGAGTTTTAACCTCACACCAAACACGCCCGAGTAGTACCGTACTCGACCGAGCAGCCTGTGCGCCACTGAGTACGAGCATGTACCCAACATAGTACTTCTGTGATGGGTGTGAGTTTAGTGTATGGGGGAGGATATGTTGGTATGCGCGACTGTAATGGTAAGCTTATATGGTCGAGAGGTGAGTTTATCAAGGCAAGAAGCACCCTTTGTGAGGTATGGTGAGTTATATGATAGTGGGCTTGAGTAATGTAATGGTAAGCTTATATGGTCGAGAGGTGATGTGAGTGGTAATGTAAGTCCGATAAATGTGATAATAATAGTTTGGAATGAGGGATGTGAATTATGGTAAATTGGGATATGTGGGGATTTCTGGAGGGAGATGATTATGACTATGTTGGGTGAGGATATATATAATGGAAGGTCGCGATATAAACTTGAAAAGATTGGTGTTTAGTGAGCTTAGATCGATGGATGCCGCAATGAGAATTTGTATGTAGTGGTTGTGTTTGGGAATTTGGATTACTAGGAGGTGAGCCTAGTGTGTAATTCCTTGGGAAGTAACGGGATGAGGTGAATCTTGGCTTCCAGAGATGTTAACGGAAGATGTAATCAATTAAGGATAAAACATTGAGTGGATGGACTTATTGGTGGTGAGTATGAGTGTATAGCATGTTGAGAGAGATTATGTATGAGTGTGAACAAGACGTTGATACGAGCTACTAAGATTTGACCTTTTTAGCAATGAGAGGGTAACAGAATTACTAAAGAGCTAGGTAGTAGGAGTAAGGAGTGGAGTTGTTAAGCGATGTTGTCGAGTGTAATAGGACAAGAAGAATGGAAGTAAGTTTAGTGAATATTCACAAGAGTTATGGGACATGAAAGTAAGAAATTATGGAAAATATAGAGTACGATAATGAGGATGTGAGTTCAAAGACATATATCTATAAGATACGTGAGATGACATTATAGCCATGATCTTTTGAGAAACTAAAGGGATGAGAATTTGATAAACTGATTGTATGGTGTGAGACAATGGTAGTAAGTTAGGGGGGGGGGGGGGGGGGGGTAGGACGATTAGGGACAAAATTAGTATGGGTATTGAGGGGTAATATGGTTGATACGGGTAATGGAGGTCGCTTTATGGGATTAGTATTTATGGTTGATACGGTTAATGGAGGTTGCTTGTTGTAGTTTCAACTTATGCACATGTTATGCTTGATTGACAACCTAGCATGAATTTCTTATCCATTTAACAAGACTTGTAAGACATAAACCAACTCAAGGCTTATTTGACCATGCATATAGTTGAATAGGGAGAATTAAGTCGAATTGTAGGAGTTGTAAAGTCTTCACCGACTCGTCTCCGAGACCCAAAACTTCCTAGGAATTTTAAGATATAAACTAACTCAATTCCACTACAACAATAATTTACTTGCATCTATGACACTTGTTTATGTGATCTCACCATGATTTCCTTATGAAACCATGACACCCTAGTGCCTTAATCAATTGTTTACAAACCCTTTTTACTTGCTTTGCTTTATTTTCCTTTTATTACATTTCCTTTGTTAAGTAGTTTGGATTGCAAACCTCAAACTCAATCCAAATTGTGACACCCTAAGACATAGCTTTCTACAACAGCGGTTGATCAATACAATACCCGTCCCTTGGTATCTAACCTTTACTTACCACTCTACTAAGAGTAGTTTGTTGAGATTATAAATAGTGTTTTGATTGGTAAGCTTAGATGACGAAGTTTCAACCGAATAAAAAAATGGCAGGACGTTGCCGGGGACGGTGTTCAATTGAATTGTTTTCATTTGTTGTTTTTGGTTGTGTCTTTTTTAACCTTGGGGAAGTCAAACTCTTCAAGGTAGTTTTTAATTGTTTTCTAGTTTTTTAATTTTCGCATGTCTAGGAGATCATAAGGCGGTCTTTTGCCTATTGATCCCGAGATTGAAAGAACTTTGACAACTATTCGAAGAACCGTTAGAGGGACTTCCACAATTGTGGGTATTGGAGAACTTGTGGACATTGGTATTGTCCAATCGGATAGTGTTGAGTTTAATTACCCTTTTTCAAGATAAGGATAGGAAAACCCAATTTCAAACCAACCACAAAATCAACCTACAATGTTTAAATTTTCATCTCATTACGTACCAACCGAGGAGAACTTACCAAATGGTACCCCAACACTGCCCACTTGACCGGTACTTTCATTGCCAAATCCGCATACATACAATTAGTTGAGAGAAGTCAATTTGGAGGGATGCCTAGTGAGGATCCTCATCTACACATGGAGACTTTTGTGACTATTGTGATGCAATTTTCCAAACGGGGGTAACTCAAGACCAAATTCGATGGGTATTGTTTCCTTTTTCCTTGATCGGAGCCGCAAAGCAATGGTTAAAGAGCCTAGACAAGGCCACTCTTAGAATTTATTCATGGAAGACGTTAGCACTTGCCTTTTACAAGAAGTTCTACCCTCCGGAGAAGACCAACATGTTAAGAGCCCAAATCACCGGGTTCAAGAAAAGAGATGAAAAGTCTCTATTGTTTGAAATCTAGATCTCTATACTCAACATATTCATATATGTTATAATTTTAATTTAGTCATAAAATTAAAAGGTGATCTTATGCATGCAAACAATAATATAAATAAAGAAGAAATCATCATCTCACATTGATATTTCGGTTTATATGGGCACAAGAGAGTTCTCCTACTCTCTTGTTCTTGAGCTTTCCTTAGTGGATGAACAAGGATTCAAGAAGAGAATCCCTCCCAAAAGTATTATACCCAAGATAAGAACTTAATAAAATTAATATTATTATTACTAGAATAATACTAATTTTGTATAAAAATTGACCCAAAAATATTATTTGGTCTCTCTATTATTTCGGTCAAGAGAGAAGAAGGAGAAGGGAGTTTTTATCTTTCTAAAACTCTAATTTTAGATGATAGTGAATGAATAATACACTATAGTATATGATAGTGTATATTAGGTAAAAATAAGAAGAAAAATCAAGGTGGTTTTCTTCTCAAAAACCGGGTGGAAGAGGGGGAAAAAGGGGGAGCCAATGCATGCACAAGGTTGCCTTCACAAGAACAAGTAGGCATGCAAGGCTAGTATTAGGCAAACATGATTATGTTTACCACTAATATAACTAACCTTATATTTTCCTAATCCTCTCCAATATTTCGGTCATAATCGATAAAATGGATTCCATTTTATCTTTGTCAAATTTGTCAATTTGTCACATGTCACATAAAATTGTTATGTATTTTTAGCATATTAAAAATCAACGCATTAATAAAAATACGTCATATACAAAATCGACTTGGTAATTCATAATTACTTGTACCAAAATATTTTACCAATTATAAATCACAATATCTTGTATTTATAATTAATTTATTCATTCAAATGCAATTGTTTCCTTAAACAATAATTTCATCTAAGTAATAAAATAATTCGATTACTTAGACCGTATCTTATTTAATCAAATTACAATGAGACACGTAAATATTACTTCCAAAATCGTCCGTCAATTTTAAGTAATTTAATTGACCCGTATTGTCATACGATCAATTAAATGATCAATTAAGAGTGTTACCCTCTAGGTATGACCTAAGGGGATCAACTGGTCACCACCGTCTCACGACAGTAATGTCAAACTCTAGTCAGCCAATCATTACCGATATGTGTGGACCAGTTGACAATAAAATATTACTTCCCAATTGTATTCTTTAAAATGAGACTTAAACATGTGATCATTAGGATCAACAGTTATGATCGCATTATTGTCGGAGGGTATATATTCCAATAATCTCCCACTTGTCCTCGACAAGTGTGCGTCACCAATTCTCTTGTCCTATTACTATCTCCCACTCCATGCAAGGTGTCTTTCAGGTCGTACTTGCAAGTGATCATATTGAGAGTGGTTTCCTCGATCTGGAGAATAACTGATTGACCGGATTTATCCACCATGGATTCATTCCGAGCGTGGCCACGCATTTCCAGTTCATTACTCCTCGAGTGGCCCTGAGATATTGTTATAACCCTGACTAGGGGTGGACAATTCCTATCGCACTCATTCCCTTCGTGTAACACCCCGTATTTTATTAAGTTGGATAAAATTCTTTTAATTGCTATTTTGAATTAATTAATTAGCTAAGCATATATATATAAATCGTCAAATAATTACAATTGTAACACCCCGTATTTTATTAAGTTGGATAAAATTCTTTTAATTGCTATTTTGAATTTAATTACATCATTTGACGATTTATATATATATGCTTAGCTAATTAATTAATTTCATCATAAGTCGATACGTTAATTTTAATAATCATTAATAAGTTTATTTAAAGTTAGTTCGAGTTTATTGAAATTAGTTCGAGTTTATTTATTTAATAATTTCCGTTTCTTTACGAGTCCTTATGAAAGTTGTTTTAAGTGAACCCGAGATGGATTTTGGGAACAAAACCGTCCAATTAGCTATTTTGAGCTTATTTCACTAAAATAGCAATTTTTATTAATATCCGTTAGTTTCGTAAAAATCGCTAATAATTCCGATTCAAGCTGATATCGTATTATTTCCGTTAACTAGCTGAGTTTATTTTATTTTCACTCATTAAATTTATTTATTATTGATTCCGTTTTATTACTGAAACTTTTACTTAAATCGGTTAAATTTAACTCGAAACGATTTTAATAACGATCGAAGTTTCTTAACGACGAAGAAACGTACGTATAATAAATAGCAGGCTAAGCAGTGTCATTGTCTCATTTATAAACAACGCCCGCCTGTTTTCTTCTTCTTCCTTCTTTTTCCTTCCTTTCGTACTGTTCTTCAAAATTTGATCTGTTGATCGACGTCGGTACTTCGTTCCTTATCCGTTTTCAACTATTTTTGTTCCATAGCGCTCCTTTCGTCGTTCTCGTCAATCCGTTGTAAGTAAAATTCATTTTCGTCATTTATTTTTACAAACCCAATTTATATTTTCAGCTTTATTTATTATAAGACGGTTGTATGTATTAAAATAGACGGTCTGGTAGAATATTTGTTAGTCATAAATGATTAGTTCAATCGGAAAAAGGTAATACTGATAGGTTACTCAGTATTACTTGTTAAATATGTGTATTTTGAAAGCTGGTTAGTCTGTTTTATAGTTGAGACGGTGTATAATTATATATAGGGATCATTATGGATGTTAATTAGTCAGTTGTATAGTTGAGACGGTATATACTGATATGTGGAGATGATTGAGACGGTGTATACTGACCTCTAGGGATCATTTGGGATGCTAGCTAGTAAGTGGTATATTTGAGACGGTGTATACTGACATGTAGGGATTGTTTTGGGATGCTATTTGGGATCTTGTTTAGTTGTGGTATTGTGCAAGTAAAATAGATCATTTTTGAGTCCGCTTGCAGTACTTTGGGACATTTTGGGACTGTTTTGACTCGGTTTAGGACTGGTTTAGGATTGATTGAACTCTGTTTTGGTACCAGTTTTTGTGCAGCTTTTCGATGTTTTGGGACAAATCGAAATGGAGGCCGTGTGGGCTGTTTTGGCCTCGGTGTTGGGAGCCGTGACAGGCTGAGTTGGGCTCAGTTTTGGGACGGATAAAATGGTGCTTTATGGGACTATTTCTAGGGCGTAAAAGTTGTGACAATTTTCTGGGTATGCCTGTCAAAAGGGAGGGTCATAATGGTTTATGAACATAAGACAATAGCTAATGAATATGATTTACATGTTTTGATTTAAATTAATTTCCGTCTCATATTTTATATAACGATAATTCGTTAATATCGTCCCTTTACATAATTATTTTAGGTGACTCATATGTGGTTGAAGATGAAGAGTAATTTTGGGTTTTAGAAGCTTTCTCAAGTTTATTGCTTGTCTCTTTGCTAGCTTAAGGTAACTATTCCGAGTTACTCGACGAATTAATGTCACATTAGTAGTTAATGTGTGCCTGTTGTTTGATAAGTGTTTAGGTGAATGAATAATGTTAGGATCGTTTACAAAATGAAATTGTAATTAATAGGCTCAAATGAATTTTATGGTGATAATTGTAATGTTTTGTTGATTGTTAAAACCGAGCCTTAGTCCCTTTGATCGATGCGATGTCGATTAATTGAGTGATTGGTCACCGCAATTTGACCCGCACTGTCGCAGCAGGTGGGGTTGCGGGTAAAAATTCGGTTGAATGAATTAGATAATCGGCCTTTTTCTTGTTTTAGGCCATTTAATATATCTCTATTTCACATGCGTAGTTAATTGAATTTAAATAGCTTCTTATTTAGTTAGCTGAATTTAAATAGCTTCTTATTTTGTAAAATGGCCCTAGTTTCCCCTAAAGCCTTTTATATTGTTATAATTGCTAGGATTGGAAATTAGTATTGAATTCTTATTGAGGAACTGTTGGGATTGTATCTTTGTAAATAGACATTTATATAGCTTTCACATGATAGAATGTTAGAATTTATGTTGGTAAGTAGGACTTTTTGCCCTCTTAAGGTTAAGTGGGTGTCTTACTTGACTTATGTGGTGAGTCTTGGGTGGTGTGGGCTAAAATATTCAAGCCGGGACTACCGTGACTAGGTCCTAGGTGAGTATTTCGGCCTTCATCATAGATAGGTCTTTATAGTCTTTGACGAGTATATGTTCACCGCTTGATAGCCTTTGTGTTCCTGACTAGTGGATGTTTATCCAAGTTGGGGCATGACCTCGGTACTTATTTTGAAAGTATGGGGTCGCCTTAAGTACTAGCCGACCCTTCGGTGGTGTCCTTAGGGTACTCACTTCACTTTGTTTTAAAAAAAGTTGTGAGTCTTGGGTGCGGTGGTGTGTATCCGCATGTCTAGGTCTCTGCAGATTTTAGGCTAGGGTTGTGTTGTCTCTTGGCCATGTTTTCTTAATAGTAACCGCTGAGCCAAGATACCGGTTCGATTACCTTCCCTACCTCGTGGTATAGACTTGAGTAACAAAGTGACTATTGACGGTGCTAAGAACTTATGCCTGTCTTTGATATATTGCCCTTTCTTGTTTGATGATTCTATGAATCATAGAAGGTGAGATGCAAGCCGGCTATGGTTGATAGAGTTTGGATTCCTGGATGTTATGTGATTCACATGATAGTGTAGCTTGAGTCGGTCTAGTATTCACATGCTAGGACTATGTGGCGTTATATTGTTGTTCACATGATAAGCACGATTGCCTTAGCATCTATATGCTAAGGCAGTGTGTGATTCGTATTCATATTCTTATGTTTACATGTTATATTAATTATGACATTTCGTGGCTGGGAGAACTCGGAGTTACTCCCCACTGACTGTGGCTTTCGTATTTGTATAAAATGCGAATGACAGGTAGGTGATGCATATATGGGGTACATGGACGAGCTAGCGAGCAAAGTAACCTTGGGACCTAGACTGGTTTTATTTTATTGTGACCCTTAAACCCTTTTATGTCACATACATTTTAGGGACATATGTCTCCCTTTTCTATTTTGGGTTTGTATCTTTACTTTTTCTTATCGTTAGCTATGTATGTAAATTAGTTCGTTAGCATTGCAGGTTTTGGCACCCGCCTCTTGGGAATCTTGGAAATGTTGTGATTGGTTTAGTTAGAAAATTTTTGAAATTACAGGTTTTTGGCTAGTTAGACCAATTACAAACATATCCATGCAGTTTTATTCTAGAATTACGTGTTTACTTTTCCGCAATAAATGAGGGTGTCACACTTCGACTAGCCACAACCATCATAACCCAAAATATGCCCATTTGACCCCATTTACGAAGGTCGTAGTAACACAAATCAAAGTTAATCTGAAACTGTGCTATCTTAGGCGAATAGTCTTTAGTCAAAAGAATCGACTCATTCAAATACTATAGTAGCTCTCGCCATGACCAGGCTATATAAATTTGCCAGAACTCTATAAGCGGTCATAAGGCCCGACAAAATGTTCCTAACAGCCTGCCTATGTGATCGACTAGTCATCTCACATGACTGTATGGCACTTGAACTTGCCATCAATCGCATCACACTCTAGTCACTTCGAGACGTCACCTCATACAAGTGACTATGGGCAAATACAATGTTAATCCGCGTTCACTTTAACGGGGTTCAATTGTCTCCACAACTCGTTTGGATGTAACAATGTATAAAGAAAAGATAAAAGACAAATTCGATTATGAACATGAACAAAAACAACACTTTTATTTCATTTCAAAATCTAACATAAACTTGGTACACGTTTAAGTCCCATGGACGTAACATGTCCATCATGCTTATCCTGCGATAAAGGCTTGGTGAGCGGATCGGCTATGTTGTCATCCGTCCCAACCTTACAAATCGCAATTTCCTTTCTTTCAATGAAATCTCTAATTACATGATATTTTCTAAGTACATGTCTAGATCTATTACTAGACTTTGGCTCCTTAGCTTGGAAGATCGTCCCACTATTATCACAATAGAAAGTGATGGGATCATTGGCGGTAGGTACTACTTTTAGACCTTCCGTGAATTGCCTAATCCACACAGCTTCCTTGGCGCCTTCCGATGCCGCAATGTACTCACCTCCGTTGTTGAATCCATGATTCTGACTTCCTTGAAGCTTCTCCAGCTAACGGCACCACCATTTAGCATGAAAACGAATCCAGCTTGTGATTTCATGTCATCTCTATCTGTTTGAAAACTCGAGTCCGTGTATCCATTAACACGTAGCTCAGCGTCTCCTCCAAACACTAAGATAGAATCCTTAGTTCTTCTCAAGTACTTAAGGATGTTCTTGACGGCTATCCAGTGACTCTCCCCTGGATTTCCTTGATATCTACTCGTCATACTCAAGGCATACGAGACATCAGGACGTGTGCATATCGACTTCATGCGTTCAACATCATGGGGTTCGGAGGGATATTGAGTCTTGCTCAATATAGTCCCAGTTACCATAGGTACCAAACCCCTTTTTGATTTGTCCATGCTGAACCGTCGAAGAATCTTATCAACATAAAATTCTTGACGTAGTGCCAATATCCTTTTGGATCTATCTCTATGGATCCGGATACCTAATATGCGTTGTGCCTCTCCTAAATCCTTCATTTGGAAGTGGTTACCTAACCACTTCTTAACAGAAGACAACATTGGAATATCATTTCCAATGAGTAGTATGTCATCGACATACAAGATTAGGAACAAAACATTGCCCCCACTAAATTTCATGTATAAACATGGTTCCTCAACACTTCGAGTGAAACCATTTTCCTTTATAACATGATTGAATCGATGATTCCAACTTCAAGATGCTTGCTTAAGACCATAAATGGATCTCTTAAGCTTACACACTTTGGATTCTTAGAATCAACAAACCTTCGGGTTGTATCATGTACACCTCCTCTTCTAAATGCCCATTTAGAAAAGCGGTTTTGACATCCATTTGCCATATTTCATAATCATGAAATGCGGCAATCGCTAACAAAATCCGTATGGATCTTAGCATGGCTACGGGGGCGAAGGTTTCATCATAATGGTGACCTTGGACTTGGGTAAATCCTTTTGCCACTAGCCTAGCTTTGTAGACATCGTCATGTCCCTCTATGCCATTCTTGACTTTGAATATCCATTTGCATTGAAGAGGTCTTGCCCTTTTAGGCAAATCTACCAAGTCCGAAACTTGGTTTTCATGCATAGAATCCATTTCGGACTTCATGGCTTCAAGCCATAAGGAGGAATTTGGACTAGAGATTGCGGTCTTGTAGGTGGCGGGCTCGTCACTTTCTATAAGCAACACATCGAGTGTTCCATCTTCTTTGATAAGTCCCACATATCGATCGGGATGGCAAATAATACGACTTGTTCTTCTAAGTGGAGGAGAGACAACCGTGTTAGACGACGAAAGAACATCTTCTTGCGTTTCTATTTCGGTTTGTGGCTCTTGAACTTCATCAAGTTCAAAATTTCTCCCACTCTGTCTCTTAGAAATAAATTCTCTTTCTAAGAAGACAGCCTCACAAGACACAAACACTTTGTTATCTTGAGGTTTGTAGAAGTAGTATCCTCGAGAGGTCAAGGGGTAACCTACAAAGATGCATTTTTCGGATCTTGGGGCAAGTTTGTTGTCGGTCTTAGCCTTGACGTAAGCATCACATCCCAAAATCTTCATATAGGATATATTGGGAACCCTTCCCGTCCACATCTCACATGGAGTCTTATCGGTGGACTTTGTGGGACTATTGTTCAAAGATCTAATTGCGGTTTGAATCACAAATCCCCAAAACGAGTTTGGTAACTTGGTTTGACTCATCATGGATCGAACCATATCAAGTAGGGTTCGATTTCTCCTTTCGGCAACACCATTGAGTTGTGGTGTTCCGGGTGGAGAAAGTTGTGATATAATACCACAACCTTTCAAGTGTGAATTGAATTCAAGGCTAAGATATTCTCCACCACGGTCGGATCGTAGTGCTTTTATCTTTTTGTTCAATTGGTTCTCTACTTCATTTTGAAATTCCTTGAATTTCTCAAAAGCTTCACTCTTATGTTTCATTAAATAGACATGCCCATGTCTACTTAAGTCGTCGGTGAAGGTTACGAAGTAGTCATAATTTCCTCGAGCGGTGATACTCATTGGTCCACATACATCGGTGTGTACGAGTCCTAATAGTTCACTAGCTTGTGTCCCTTTACCACTAAAAGGATTACGAGTCATTTTGCCAAGAAGGCAATATTCGCATGTTCCATATGACTGATAATCAAATGGTGTATTCACATTACTTCAAATTAATCTTTTGATGCGATTCTCGTTTATGTGACCTAATCGACAATGCCAAATGAACGCTTCACTTTGGTCACTTGATTTGAGTTTCTTTGATTGAATGTTATAGATATCATTAGTCGGATTTGAGGTCTCTAAAATGTAAATGCCATTGATGGAAGAAGCTTGGCCTATAACAAAATCATTCCTTGAAATAGTACAACGATTGTTCTTAATGACAAAATGAAATCCATCCATGTCTAGCATAGCGATAGAAATAATGTTTTTAGAGAGTGTAGGCACATAAAAACAATTATGTAAATACAACTCAAATCCATTAGGCAAAGCTAATACATAAGTTCCCTTGGATTCGGCCGCTACTCGAGCTCCATTCCCAAGGCGTAGATCCACATCTCCTTTGCTAAGCCTCTTCACGTCTCTTAAACCCTGTAAATGATTACAAAGGTGAGAACCACAACCGGTATCCAGTACCCATGTCGTAGTGGAAGTATAATTTATATCAATAACATAAATTTCCTTAGGAATTTTACCTTTTGGAATGATGATTTCTTCCCTTATATTTCGCAAATATACGGGACAATTCCTAAGCCAATGTCCCATGCCATAGCAATAATGGCACTCATCATTAACTTGCTTGAAGTTTTTGTCTTTCTTTCCCTTCTTCTTGAACTTTTTGCCCTTTGAAGCAAGAACTTGATTGCTTGAGCTCCCACTAGTTTTGGCATCTTTATCTTCCAGAGACAAAGACCCTATAGATTGTATGAGGTAGTCTTCCTGAGACGGGCTCACACGAAATCTAGTAGTAGTAGGTGGTCTAGTAGAAGTGATGAAGTTAAGGTTTTCATCCGAACCTATCCCAAAATGAAGTTCTCTAGTAGTGTCGAAATCATTGTTGGAGCAAACGTCGTCAAAAACATTGTGGCATGACTCAATAGTTATTGGTGCGGTAGCGTTTGATGGATTCATTGTAATGAACTACAAATATGGAGGAAAGGAAATATTAACATTTGGCTTTTTGAATCATACTCGTAAAATAAGTTTAAACAAGTTTTATTGCATTCATCTAGTGACCTCTACCCAACTTAGATAAATGATTCCAAGACCCAAATTCATATCGACTTAGGCACGGTAGGGCCGATTCATCCCTTATCAATACAACTCGGTGGACTAACGCTTAATCGATTCTACTTTTAGAACTCTTGGTCGATAAAATTACTCTAATGTTTATCTATAGCCCGGAACACATGCGACTACGGTCACGAATACTTCCGTTGAGCTCAATCCAAATTTCGAATAAATGTGTCCATGATCCAAATCCACATCAACTTGGGCACGGTAGGGCCGATTCATCCCTTATCAACATGAATTCGGTGGATAGACATTTATCACCCACTTGCCCTACGTAACAAGTTTTGTACCCCGGTAGGGCCGAGTGCACTCCCTCGCGAAATAGGTTTTCATGGTTTCTACTATTTGGTAAGGCTATGTCTCAATTGATTATTTTAGCGAGAGGTCATGTCAATTTATTATCTATCACGTTTTAAGTGAACTAAAGCGGTGAACTACGATAGTTCTAATTGACACGGTCGATAAAATCGATTAAAAGATGATGCATGTTTTAGTTATAGCGATTTAGCTATGCATGCGACATATAAATAAAATGCAAAGCATAAAATTAAATCCTAGTATGGCCTTCCTAAACTAGAAAATCTAATTAACTATTACATATTCGGAAACCAACTCCATTGGTCCCTTGAACTTCGGGTATGACACGCATCTCGAGGTAACACCGTATTTATGTATCGCCTTCTTGAGTGACACCGTCTTCAAGTAACTCCGGAATAAATAAATTACATAACAAATTACATAATTTCCTATTATACAATTGTAATTAAAATAAAATAAAATAAATCTATTAAATTACAAAACGGTGATACGAGATCACAATAAATTACAACCGAATCGATATTCCCATACATTTCGGGTAATACCAATTAAAAAAAACTAAGGCCATACTAAGTAAAAATTACATAATTCAAAAATTACATAAAGTAAAAATTATGACAATCATAAATAAAATGCAGCATTATAAAATGTATGAACATGCCCAATTTTATGCTAAATCGCCTTTAAGGAGCCAATATCGTATATTACACGGTTTTTACGGATTTGCGTGATTCAACGTTTTATAATCACAAAAATTACATAAATTCATATTTATGCACCAATTAATTACCCTAACCTCTTAGGACTCAAAATTAGTCTTCAATAATTATTTGACTATAATTAACTCATATTTCTTAACCTTGTTCATTAATGGACTTAATATTACAATAAAATGCTATAAACTTCAAATAAATCACAAAAATCCAAATAAATTCAAAATTTGAAATTTAAACTTATGAACATTCTGGAAAAAATACCATGACACTCATAATTTTTAAAAACTTAGGTTAAAATTTCGTAAAATTATCGGAAAAACTATGTTGCGGTTTATCGGATTTAACAATAAAATCATAAAAACATAAGAAAAATTATATTCATCAAGTTTTCAATTTTAGATCTGAAAAAGATAATAAAATGCAACATGTAACGTTTTTCCTTAGTCATGGAGTATGTTATAGCAATTATTTACTAATTAAGTCACTATTTATGCTATTTTTCATCAAAAATCCATAAATCATGCATAAAGACTTCAATATAGCCTATTATTTTACACACATCTTGTAAAATTGCATGTGACAATATACTAAATTTCTATGACCAGATTCGAAATTTATCTCATATTAACCTATTTTTCATTTAAATTCGATTTTTATCATGAAAAATCCAAATTTAGAGCATAAGGACTCCAAAAATTATGAAACTTCACAGGTCATCTCAAAATAATATATGTGATAACATATCAAAAAATCACTTGAAAATTCGAAGTTTAGCTAATTTTAGTCCGAAAATGATATTTTAATCATAAAATCATATTTTTAATGCCATTGTTATATAAGATGAACAATAAAAATCCATAAATTAACCAAAATATCCTAAAAATATTTTAGGACCAGATACTTTAACATGCATAAATTATTTCGTGATATATCATAATAACACAAATTTACAAGTTTTATATGTTAATCGTATAACTCGCAAAAACTATAACCGATTTGCATGCAAACAACCAAGGCTCATGATACCGCTTGTTTTAAATCTAGATCTCTATACTCAACATATTCATATATGTTATAGTTTTAATTTAGTCATAAAATTAAAAGGTGACCTTATGCATGCAAACAATAATATAAATAAAGAAGAAATCATCATCTCACATTGATATTTCGGTTTATATGGGCACAAGAGAGTTCTCCTACTCTCTTGTTTTTGAGCTTTCCTTAGTGGATGAACAAGGATTCAAGAAGAGAATCCCTCCAAAAGTATTATACCCAAGATAACAACTTAATAAAATTAATATTATTATTACTAGAGTAATACTAATTTTGTATAAAAATTAACCCAAAAATATTATTTGGTCCCTCTATTATTTCGGTCAAGAGAGAAGGAGGAGAAGGAAGTTTTTATCTTTCTAAAACTCTAATTTTAGATGATAGTGAATGAATAATACACTATAGTATATGATAGTGTATATTAGGTAAAAATAAGAAGAAAAATCAAGGTGGTTTTCTTCTCAAAAACCGGGTGGAAGAGGGGGAAAAAGAGGGAGCCAATGCAAGCACAAGGTTGCCTTCACAAGAAAAAGTAGGCATGCAAGGCTAGTATTAGGCAAACATGATTATGTTTACCACTAATATAATTAACCTTATATTTTCCTAATCCTCTCCAATATTTCGGTCATAATAGATAAAATGGATTCCATTTTATCTTTGTCAAATTTGTCAATTTGTCACATGTCACATAAAATTGTTATGTATTTTTAACATATTAAAAATCAACGCATTAATAAAAATACGTCATATACAAAATCGACTTGGTAATTCATAATTACTTGTACCAAAATATTTTACCAATTATAAATCACAATATCTTGTATTTATAATTAATTTATTCATTCAAATGCAATGGTTTCCTTAAACAATAATTTCATCTAAGTAATAAAACAATTCGATTACTTAGACCGTATCTTATTTAATCAAATTACAATGAGACACATAAATATTACTTCCAAAATCGTCCGTCAATTTTAAGTAATTTAATTGACCCGTATCGTCATACGATCAATTAAATGATCAATTAAGAATGTTACCCTTTAGGTATGACCTAAGGGTATCAACTGGTCACCACCGTCTCACGACAGTAATGTCAAACACTAGTAAGCCAATCATTACCGATATGTGTGGACCAGTTGACAGTAAAATATTACTTCCCAATTGTATTCTTTAAAATGAGACTTAAACATGTGATCATTATGATCAACAGTTGTGATCGCATTATTGTCGTAGGACATATATTGCAACATCTATATGAGGCTTGGGAAAGATTCAAAGATACATGTCGCTCTTGGCCTCATCATGGACTAAGCGAATGGTTTCTTGTTCAACAATTTTGGAATGGGTTGTATGAAGATTCAAGGAATGTGCTCAACATGGGTTCTAATGGAAGATTCACCGAGGTAGATGACAACCAAACATGGGAAAAGATAGAGGAGATGGCGGTTCACAACTCTCAATATAGTAAGCCAAGAAAAGCTACTAGGGGAGGAAGACATGAAGTTGACTCGTCACACAATTGAGTGCCGATTTGGGTGCCCAACTAAGCTCTCATGTTGACACAATGAACTTGAAATTTGAGAAAGCCATAGCCAAGATGAATGAAGCCTCTCAATCATCCAAGCAACATCAACATGTCAATGCCATGGTGGCAACATCTTCTATTCCAAATAGAGTGTGTGAGAATTGTGGAACTTTGGGACATGATCAACAAGAGTGTAGGGGCACAAGTGAGCAAGTGAATGCTTTCCAAGCATACAATAATGGCAGCCCTTACTCCAAGTACTACAATGAAAACACCCAATTTCACCCAAACTTCTCATACAAAAGCCAAAATGTTCAAAATCCTCAACCAACATACACCCCACCTCCAATGAGGAATCCTACCCAAAGACCATGCTTCAACCAAAACCAACCCTCTAACAATCAAACCAATGACCAAGCTTTTGATGTTAAAAAAGCGGTCCTCCAAATGCAAAAGAGCCAACAATATTTCTTTGCTCAAATGCAAAGAGATAGCCAAGCCAAAGACACTACCATCAATAATATCCTTGCTCATACCAAGATGTTGGAAACACAATTGTCCCAATTGGCCTCTTCAAGTTCCCAAAGACAAAAAGGACAATTACCTCCTCAAGGTAATCCTACTACGAGACATGAGACCATCATTGCCATTCACTTAAGGAGTGGTACAATATATGAGGGGCCAAAGGTGCCAATTGAAGAGGATGTTATTGAGAAAAGTGTCAAGCAAAGAGATGTGATGGAACCATTGAGGAGAAATCCTAAGGTAGTGGAACCAACTACCAATGACTCATTTTAGAAGAGAAATGAAGAGAAGGCCAAAGCGGTTGAAAATGAACCTATTTTGATTAGACTTCCATTTCCAAGTCCCTAAGCCAAGCCCAAGCTTGATGAGTAACTTGGAAAGTTCATGGAGATTGTGAAGAACCTAGAGGTTTCTATCCTATTCACGGAATTGATCAACTATGTTCCTGAAGGAAATGTAGATTCATATACATACTAACATACTCATATATGTTAAAATTAATTTGTCATAAAATTAAAGATGGATTTTATGCATGCAAACATTAATTAACGAGATGGAAAAATCTATATCTCACCATGTGATTTTCGGATTTATGGGCACAAGTGAGTTCACCTACTCACTTGTTCTTGAGCTCTCCAAATGGAATAACAAGGACTCAAAGGTAGAATCCCCCCCAAAAGCATATACCCAAGGAATACATCTTAATAAACCAATACTATTTAGATCTAGTAATAATATTGGTTTTACCATAAAAATGACACTAAATAAATTGCATTTTGGCTCTTGAAAATTTCGGTCAAGAGGTGATGTTTTTGTGAGATTTTATTTCTCTAGAATTATCATAAATTGTAGAGAGTTCTTTTTGGAGGATTTTCTTACACTAGAAAAAGATGGGAAGAATGAATCAATGAATAAAGAGAAGAGCTCTCCTCTCTTTCTTGTGGGAGGCCGAAAAAGAGAGCATTGGGTAGTATGCCCAATGCCTCTTGTTTTTGCTCTTCTCCAAAGCTTAGGCTTGCAAGGCTAGTACTTAGATATCATGATTGTGTTTTCCACTCAAGATAAAAACACAATATATATCTTACACTACCTCCTCATTTTCGGTTTTTAAGCATAAAATGGAGAACCCATTTTATTTTGTAATTTGTCAAATTTGTCACATGTAACATATTACATGACATGTCACAATGTAATGTATTTTTAACATATTAAAAATCAACATACTCATAAAATATGTCATTTACAAAATCGACTAGTAATTCGTAATTACTTGTACCAAAAATGTTTCCAAATTATAAACTACAACATTCCGTATTTATAATAATTTATTCATTACGTTTCAATTGTTTCTTTAAACAATAATTTCATCCAAGTAATAAAATAGTTCGATTACTTAGACCGTGTCTTATTTAATCATATTTACAATAAGATACGTAAATTATACTCACAAAATCATCCGTCAATTTTAAGCAATTTAATTAACTCGATCGGTATACGATTAATTAAATAATCAATTAAGAGTATTTCCCTATAGGTATGACCTAAGGGATCAACTGATCACCACCGTCCGCACGACAAGTAATGTCAAACTCTAGTCACCAATCATTACCGATATGTATGGACCAGTTGACTTGTAAAATATTACATCCCACATGTATTCTTAAAATGAGATTTAATAATGATATTTAAATCATGTGATCGCACTATTGTTGAGGACACATTTCCCAACAATCTCCCACTTGTCCTCGACAAGTGTGCGTCACCAATTCTCTTGTCCTATTACTATCTCCCACTCAATGCAAGGTGTCTTTCGGTCGTACTTGCAAGTGATCATATCGAGAGTGGTTTCCTCGATCCGGAGAATAAGCGATTGACCGGATTTATCTATCATAGATACATTCCGAGCGTGGCCACGCATTTCCGTGTCATTACTCCTCGAGTGGCCCCGAGATATTGTTGTAACCCCGACAAGGGGGTGGACAATTCCTATCGCACTTATTCCCTTCGACTAGCCCATGACCATCATAACCCAAAATATGCCCATTTGACCCCATTTACGAAGGTCGTAGTAACACAAATCAAAGTTAATCAAACTGTGCCATCTTAGGTGAATAGTCTTTAGTCAAAAGAATCGACTCATTTGAATACTATAGCAGCTCTCGCCACGACCAGGCTATATAAATTTGCCAGAACTCTATAAGCGGTCATAAGGCCCGACAAAACGTTCCTAACAGTCTGCCTATGTGATCGACTAGTCATCTCACATGACTCTATGGCACTTGAACTTGCCATCAATCGCATCACACTCTAGTCACTTCGAGACGTCACCTCATACAAGTAACTATGGGCAAATACAATGTTAATCCGTGTTCACTTTAACGGGGTTCAATTGTCTCCACAACCCGTTTGGATGTAACAAAGTATAATAAAAGAGTTTTAAAATAAAACTCGAACGACAAATGTGATTATCACATATGAATAGTCAATGCCTGATTACTATTTCATATTCTATAATCTAATTTGATCTTGTACGTAGTTGTTCATTTCAATTCAATTGAAATGACATGACTCATCATGTTTAGCCTTTGAGAAGGCTTTGGTTAGTAGGTTTTATCAACTTCTTGTACCTTACTCAACCTTACTACATACTCGTTTTCCTTTGTAATGTATACATTTGCATTACAAAACTTTCTGAGTACGTGTCGAGATACAATCAAGACATAGGCCCTCTAGCCTAAGAATAGCTCCCACTGTTTTCACAGTGTGCAGGACTAATCTTTCTTGCACATCTCATGATCGCAAGTGTACTCAATTTCCGTTATAAATATCTCTCATTGTTCTTTATTGCCTAGAACGATTCTAGAAAATCTACTTCTTAATTAACATTGCCACAATGGTATCTTAACCATCCTAATGTGTTTTGATTATGGTTTTGTCGGAAACCATGCGCAATCTCAATTGTCAATTGCCACTTGTGTAACACCCTTACACAATATTGCATCATAAACACTTTGCTTTACTTCCTTAATGCTTCTGCAAGCACTTAAGGGTAATCTTTATAGCTTATTTGTTAAAGATTACTTAAATTCGATTTTGAAAATAATTCATCATACTCAAAGCATATGAAGTGTTATACATCATTACTCATTTAATTGATCCGGCAGCAGAAGCAAATGGAATCAATCAAATATGTTCAATTTAATTGAACTGGTCATGGATCTTATCAACATAAGACTTCTTATTGACGCTAATATCACGTGGATTTATCTTTATAAATCCGTATATTTGTGGACAGCGGGCCGCCCACGGGGGCGCTTGGTGAAGGTCGAAAAACAAGCGTTTGCATTTTGTATGGAGTCGCCACCAATTTTTATGGGAAATTGGAACCGTTCGAATACCTCGTGTCATGTCAAGACACAAAGTAGTGACATGAACACTAAGCAATCGTTACCCTTAGCATTCTATGTCTAGAATGACTCTCGTGGATGCCAATGAACACGGGTGCTCACGGAGATCTGGAGTAAGGGGTGAGGGTACGTATTAGGAAGCTCTTTTGATCGAACACCTAATCCCGCCCGCCTCGATAGCGGCCTCTACTAATGATTAGGGAAGTTATTCGTACTCGATATATCGTCGGCTATAATGTATGCAATGCAACATCCAAGTTTTAATCCTAACATGTGAGAAATAGACTAAGTCGGTTGACACGTAATTAGCACACAATTTGGTCGAAGTTGGATTTAATGTTGATTTACATGTGAAAACATACAAGCAATGAAGCCGTAATTGCAAGCCGTTAATGTCGATTGGTGATTTAAAGGATTAATTGATGATATTTACTCGGATAAAAGTGATTAACAGGTTAATTACATGTGAATGATGGTCATAAAAGCGATAAACATGAATGATACGGACGTAGATGAATTAATTACATGATGGAACGATTAATTAGTGACATCGGTGAATGAAACAAACTAAACATGATGAATTAATGACAAATTAATGACGAACATGTGAATGAACAGATGAAAACTATATCGATGGTGAATTCCAGAAACTCAATATGAACAAATTGAATTTCTAAAATCCGGGTTTGAATTTAATGACGAAAACCCGTAAATATGAATTACTTAGGATTTAAGTCGGATTTGTGACGATTAAGACATGCTAATGAATGATGAATCATATGATACAATATACATGTGAATTATCAGTGACGATTATATCAAAGAATTAACGGACGAACAAATAACAAATAAAAAAGAAGCGAATTACAGAGGACGAGGAAGAAGAAAAGAAGAGGCTGCGGCAGCCTCACGAAGAGGCGCAGCAGAATCGCGCTCCTTCGAAGAGGCGCAGCAGTTGCTGCGTCCTTTCTCGACGTCTGTCTACTGGAAATCCGCAAAAGCAGAGTTTTAAAGCACGGTTTTAGAAATCGGTTTTAATGGTGTTTTCGACATAAATCTTACAATGGTGATACGATAAATAAAATACAATAAATAAATAAGCATTATACACCCTCAGACTTACATGTTGACGAAACGAGATGAACTAAGATATCGATTAGTGAATGCTCGACGCGAATGCAAAGAGAGTGCCCTCGTAAGAGGAAAACGATTGATTAATTAAATTGATTGAGTGTAGTTGGTCAAATTGGTCGGTCATGCAACGGAGAGGCAAGTACCCGGAAAGATCCGAGCTTACGTGGTCGAAAGTTCAAGCACGTAGGCGCCAATTAGTAAGAACGAAGTCTAGAATGCAAAGGGAGAAGAGAAGGGCGGACACTCGCGTGAGAAATATGAGGAACGAAGGCTCCTATTTATACTAATCTCACGACAGAATTAGGGTTTCGGAGACTCTTTGGAAGTGAATCTCGGAAAGATATGAAAAAGATACGTAAACCATGCAAAGAAGGGCCTGGCAAGAGGCGCAGCAGCCACTGCGTCTCTTGGAAGAGGCGCAGCACCAGCTGCGTCTATTCCCAGGAGGTTTCCTCCTGCTGAAGAAAGATTTCCGCGTTTGAGTTATGGTAGGACGGAAATAATTCGATTATCTTATGAATATTACGGGATATTATTTGTCAAAAGATAAAATTTATGAAATATGGAATAGAAATATCCGGAACATTCCAGAATATTCTGACTCGGGATTCAACAGTTATCAGAAAATGGAGACGGTTTTTGACCCGGACTCCGAATGTACTCTAATTACTGCCAAAACGACCGTATCGGGACGTAGATGACACTTAAGAGGTCGACATTAATATTTGAGCAATCACTTGATGATAATCTTACGAACTGTCACAAATCGTTCCGCGTATCAAACATGCGGCCCAATGATCACCGGGTGGTTTGCGGGAGGTGCAGAAATGAGGTATCTACAGAGCCCCCACTTTGACTGAGGCTTGGACAAGGCGAAAGTCAAAGTATAGCCATCAGGTCAATCGAAGATTACAACCTGACGACTATGGCGACGCGAGGCGACTCAAGGGGTCTGAGCCAAGGACCTGTCGTCGGGAACATTTTAGAGTCTGTCGACTATCGGGGAGGGTCGTTTAAAGTCCATTAGACTACGTAAGGAAGCTCGCCAGCCATAAGAAGAGATCATACCTGAGACTTCTGGAGAACGACACCTTGTCGAACTCCGCGGAGAAACAAGAAATATTGAAAGCAGCAGGACGTCGGTAGAAACTGCTGGGGAATCCGCTTGCGTCGGTCTCAAGCGAACTCAAAACTTGAGGTTGAATCTGCTTGCGTTGTTCTCAAGCGAACTCTTGTTGGGGAATGTGCTGACGATTAGGAACATCTTGATCGTCATGGGAGAAATCTTGAGTGAGCAATACTGCAAAATATTGTGAAAAATACTGCGCTGGAGACAAGGATCTGAGCAATACTGCAAAATACTGCTGCGCTGGATAAAATGAATAATAATATGCAATAGCCCGCTGCTGGCTGATGAAATGCGGGTCGGAACGAAAGAAAATCGTCGAAATGGACCAAAAGAGTAAAATAGCATCGAGGAAGAGGCGCACGAAAGATGGGCCCACAAATAACGAATTTATAACGGATTTTTGAAAATCCATGTGGAGGGAACACAAGGAAGAGGTGCAGCAAGAGATGCGTCTCTTGGAAGAGGCGCAGCGCCTGCCGCGTCTTTTCCCCAATTTGGCTTTTTCTGCGTAAAAACGCGAAATCAGAAGGGATTGTGTTCATTATTTCGAAACACAATTCACTCATTTCTCTCAAAAATCTTCACCATTTCCGCCAAGGTTTGATTCAAAACCTTGCTTTAAATATGACTAATCGAGGTATGTATCTTAATCTTGCATTAATCTTCTGCATTTGTTGAATTTTGAGCCGCGAGATTTAGGGTTTTCGACCCTTTTGATCGAAAATTTGGGGCTTTTCCCCCAAATGGATTTGCCTTGGCAAATTGATGCTAGAAATGGATAGTAGGTGATGTTAGGAACATAATCATGTATTTGTTTCGAATTTTCATCGAGTTTTGAGCCTTTGAATGAATTTTGAGACGGTTTTACAGCTAAACCGTAAATTGCTTCGAAAATAGCCTTAGGATTGCCCATTTGCGATGAAACTTGATATTTGGGATCCTTGGATGATGGGTAAACTTTCTACCATCTCGGAATTTTGGTTTGTGATAACTTTTTAAGGACACCTTTCTAGGGCATAATCGTCGTTATAGCGAAATGATGTCGAATTTCCGACTCGAACCCAGAACTAGGCTTTGAACTGGACTTGAATCGACCCAATTTATCACACGAGTGATCGGGTTGGTGGGAACGTGACCAAGGATGGCACGAGAGGAGCAGTTTTAGAGCTTTGAAGGCTTGAAAACCCCTTAACAAAGGTTCATCGTCATGTGACGCGGCCTGAATTTACTTTAATGTCGCACGTGATGAGGCTTCTACTTCTGGGAGAGCTCCCATGGAGATAGACGCCGCTGTTGTTGAGGAGGCTTTAGAGCAGGCCTTCACCGCTGCGGTGATGGCTGCAGGAGACGAGGCTCACGAGGAGGAGGCCGTCGAGGAGGAGGAGGCCCCGAGACGGGCCAACGTCGGGCGAGGAGGTCGTCAACTGAGAGGAGCTCCTGCGTGGGCTGAGACCTGGGAGAGTAGGCACCTCGTGTGGGCTGCAGAGGGTCACCTGTCCTACAGGACGGTGAAGAGCTTGGTAAATAAGAATTCACTACTCATTATTCATACTCTTTCATTCTTTTTGTCCAAATCTCTTTCAACTTTCAGTCAAGACTAAAGATAGCTTTGTTTCAGATCATAATAGGAGGCCGGGAACATCAGATCGTTCTCGGGTTACACGACAGCGATGGAGCACTACGAGCAGCTGTCGACGGAGGAGAGGGCCATGATCGAGCGTGGGGCGCTCGGTCCTCTGGTTCAGGTCTGGAGGGATATCGTGAAGAGGAAGTTGCGGGCTAACCTTAGCCTGGTCCGCGCTTTCTTGGATCGATTCTGGGATACGACTTCCACGTTTCACCTACCCTTTGGTGAGGTGGGAGTTACTCTAGAGGACTACGGCATGATTTCTGGTCTGCCGTGCGGGACCGAGGAGATGGTGTAGCCGGAGACTTCTATGAGGGCGGATTCGGCCGAGGCGAGGAGATTGATCGGCTGGAACTTGTCGCCGAAGGTCTGTTGCGATCTTCGGGTTTGGTACCCAAAGACTTACGTTCGAGACTACTTTGCGGGGAAGACCCCGGGGCTGGTGACGATCGATGGGAGGGAGACAGCTCATCCTCCTTGTACAGCCGAGCAGAGGGCTCGTCTGTGGCTTTGGTGGTTCTTGTCTTCGATTTACCTCCGAGACAAAGGCGAGAGGCTATCGACGAAGCTTCTTCCCTTTCTTTCTGACCTGAGTTCCCTAGGGCGCCGGGACCGGGTCATCGCTGGTTTTGCGGTCCTCATCCGCTTCATGAGGGCCATGGTTCGTCCGGAGTTGATGGAGAAGGGTACTTCTCCCGGCCCATTTGTCGGACACGGGCATCGTTGAAGGTATGGACCTTCCTTTAGACCAAAGTAAATTCCTTTCTTTATCAAATCACGAAAGATCGTTATTGATTATTCTGTTTTACAGGCGTGGGTGTACTCCTACTTTCCGGGTCTTGCGCCCAAGAGGACGGAGCCGTTGGAGAGGGCCTATCCCATGGTGAGGGATTGGGTCACGTGCCGGACGAAGAGCAAGCGTTCTTCTCACAATGTCTACCGGCGGGACGTGAACGCTCTTCAGCTCAGTAGCGTGAGTATCCCACTTGCATTCATCTATTCTTCTTATACTTTGCTCTTAATTGATCATAGGAATGATTTTTGCCTTTACATTGTCGCAGTGGGTGCCCAGACCTTGGGCGGAGTACGCAGGAGCGCCTCCTTTTGTCGACGAGGTCCTTCGACCTAGGAGCCCGAGCCGGCTGCTGTTGTGGACGTCGATGGGTCCTGTGTGGTACTTGGGCGAGCGGTTGGCTCGTCAGTGCTCTCGGGACGCGTTGACGGTTCCCGTCGATCCTCCCAGGACGATGTTTAGGGAGCCTTCTGAGGCTGAGAGGGAGGCGGACTTGGCTGGTGCCAGTGGCGACGACCTTCTTCTTCCTGGCGAGGACTACTCGGCGTTCCTTTACGGGAGGTTGGCGTACTGGCCGGTAGTGGTGAGTATATTTTACTTTTGCTTGGTTTTGATTTTGAGGATTGCGACGAAAGATCATCGATTAACGAGAGCCATTGGTCTTTGCAGGAGGTTGAGGCGGCGGGCATCGAGCCCCCAGAGTACCCCGAGACCCTTGAGTACACTGACGCGACTGAGAGGACGACGATCTCCGAGTTGAGTGACTTCGACGTAGCTGTGACGGATGCTGGCTTAGATGACTGGCAGCATCTGATTCGGAGGGTAAGTCTCTGACTTGTATGACTTTCGTGTAAGAACCCATTTGATTGAGTTTGCTGAGAACTTCTTTTGAAAATGCAGGTCGCACCGTCCCGGTTCGTGGCATTATGGAGGGTGACCAACCGGCTACGAGCTACTGCCATCGAGGCACTCGTCGGTGGTCGAGGTCGTCAGGTATGAACCTTATTTGATTTTTGATTTTGATTTTTTTGATTTCCAATTTTGCTTGAACCGATTGACATGAGCCAATTTGCTGCTGTTTACAGGGTGACCGCGAGCTGGAGCGAGAGTTGACCCAGTCTCGGGAGGAGACCGCTCGCTTGCTGAGGGAGCTCGAGGTTCGGGACGCCGAGATCGCCGTTCTAGTGGCGAGAGTTGCCGAGTTGGAGGGCGCCCAGCAGTAGCCTTGTGTAGTTTTCTAGACTTGTACATTTGGACATTTGATTTTTGACCATTTTTGGACTCTGTTTGGGGCGCAAGCCCCCAGTTTGCTTGGACTTTTAGACTTGTTCGGGGTGCAAGCCCCCAGTTTGCTTGTACATTTGCTCTGTTTGGTGTATATATGGTGGCCTGAGTGCCTTTGCTGCTGGGTTGTGTTGCTTGTACCTGCAGGTTAGTTCTTGAACAGGTTTGGTAGACAACGGTTTATGCCGTCATGCTGCCGAAATTTACATGGAAATTACGCAAAACATACATTTTATATACATATGGCCTTAAATCAGCGCAAAATGAGACTCCAAAGAGCACAAAAGTGCAAAAATTTGCCGGAAATGACCGGACGGTAGGGAAGGTTACCCCCTAAAAAAAAGAAAAAAAGAGAAATCTATAAGTGTAAAAATGAAATGTTGAAATGACAACAAAAGAAAATTATTTCCCAAAAGAAAATGAAATTTACTTCCTAAAAAATAAAAAAATGAAATTCATTTCCTAAGAATAAAAAGTTAGAGTGTCATGAAATGGCGAAGGTGTCGATGTTGCCTCGAAATGCGTGCCCGCGAAAATAGGAAACTTGAAACATGGTAAACTGCTCGTATTTACCAAAATAAAATCCCGTAGGAATAGGAAATTATTCGTTATAGAATTAGGAAAGATCCAAACGCGGAAATCACAGAAAGTGAGCCTGGGGAAGAGGCGCAGCATGAGCTGCGTCCCTTTGAAGAGGCGCAAAGAAAGGGCCTGCGCCCTGTTCCAAGCCGGTCCGTTCTGGCGGATTTTTGGAAACAGCAATTAGTATAAATAGAAGCGTCGACGGGGCGTTAATTCACACAATTCTTCCGTCTCTTCCTCGTCTTATTCACATAAAACTCCCAAAATAAATTTTTAAAAGAAAATTATCATCATGAATACTTTGGAGATCCGCTTGAAGGAATGGACCAACGAGTTTTCAAATATGGAGAAACACGACATGGGTGCTTATAACCTTGGGTCTTTATTGAGTTTGAAACTCATTAAGGTAGTAAAACCGTTCTTGGATGCTTGCCTTGACTATTGGGACCCGAATTATCATGTTTTCGCGTTCCCGGGAGGTGATATTTGCCCGTTTCCCGAAGAAATTGCTGCTATTGGTGGGTGGGACCCCGAACATTTACCTGCCATTCCTTCCACTTCACAACGGTATAAGAGCAAATTCAGAGACTTGCTTGGACTGACTAGACTTGAGGTGGATCGCTTAGTTACCCCGAAAGGCGTGAGAATGTTGGACTTTGTAGACCGATTCATTAACAGGGCCGACCCTACTGTCTCCCATGTTGCCAGGAGGAGGGCATTTGGCTTTTGTTTGCTGCACGTGTATGTCTTCCAAGGACACGTTGATGAAGATTTGAGAGGTGATCCCCGTCTTTTGGGTCTTATTGAGCAAATAGAGCTGCGCAGGAGCCCAGCTTGCTTGTGCTTAGGAGAGATTATCTTGGGTTTGGATAATAGGAAGTCCAATCGCGATCTGCCGTTCTTGGGGAGTCCCGTCATTTTGCAGGTAAGAGACATCTCTTTTCTTTTCTTCCTTTTTTTTTTTTTTTTTTTTTTTTTTTTTTTTCGTTCGTTTTTTTTTTTTTTTTTTTTTTTTTTTTTTTTTTTTTTTCGATGTCTAATACCTGCTCTTGGTAGGTTTGGCTTATGGAACGGCTTTGATTGATCGAGCCCCCAGTTCATGCACTTTCCTATCATTCCCGTATGATTGCGATGAGGACGCGGTTGTACATGATGGACTTCACCCGGGTCTGTGACTATTGGAAGAACAAGCTGAAGAATGACGATGGTCCGTTGATTAGGTGGGTCGTACCGTGGTGGCACCTCAAGTCTGTCGCTGGAGTGTCTTCTTTGGATCCCACTAGGTCCGTGCGCATTCCGGGATTGGAGTTCATGGTATGCATCTTTCCGGAAATATTGATGAGGCAAGTTGGGTTGAAGCAGATGATCCCTAGGCTTGATACCGTTCCGCAGACTGCTATGGCGCTTACTACAGAGAGCCGAAGGGAGTGGGCTATCAAATGGGCCCAAAGGAACATGTGGTTCTTGAGCTTCTCCACCAATGCTTTGTGGGTGTCGGATTCTTATCTGAGGTGGAGAAAGGCTGCAACTCCGGAAGAACGCGAAAGACTGAGGAAACGCGAGCCTGTTGACTATAAGGTGCGCGAGGGAGAGAAAGAGAAGGAGAAGCATCTGACAGAGGGAGAAGAAGAGGCCGGATTTCAGGTCATTCATCCTTCAAAGAAATCAAAGACTACTCCTGTTGCGGAAATGGTGGTTGGCAAAAATGGTAGAGTCAGGCCTCGAGAAAGACCGCTGGTGATTAGGTCTGAAGTGGTGCAAGAGCGCCCGGCTCGAGGTCGTGACAAGAAATATGACAAGAGTGACAAGGGCAAGGGGAAGATGGAGGAATAGCCCGAGTCTTTATTTATTATTTGATTATTATTATTATTGTTGTTGTAATAAAAAGGAGGGATTTTTAGAATCCTAGCCTATTTTATTTTTATTATGTAACGTACTATTATTATTAGAAAGTGAATGAAATAAAAAGGTTAAATGGTTATGAAACCGTTGAGATTTTCCTTTATTATTCCTGTCGAATTTCAAATGCAATGCAAATGTCCTTCTATTTACATTTTTAGATATAATGGGTTGAATCCCGTGAAGGATTGCCTACGTATTCACTTAAAAAGCGAAATCAAACCCTTGCGCGTAGTTCAAGTAAATGTAAAAGAATAATTGTTCGAAGCAAGAGCTTGTAATGAACATAGAAAATAAGCATGAGCTTTTGCTTACTCTGGAGGTGCGAATTTAGTTTATTTGATGATATGAGGATGACAAACTTGTCAAAATGCAAGAGCACAGTGACATTTAGCTTATTTCAGCTTGGCCAGGGGCCGTTTATTTAGTGGCACAAGAGCGACACATGGGTTTACGCGAGGCGCGTTTTTGTCCTATTCTAGGCATAGTACCGTTTCAATTGGTCGAGGTTTGTGGGGTTTGAAAACTCATTCCCATCTAGGTCTGTGATTCTAACCGCACCCCCTGGGAGTATGGATTTGACTAAATATGGTCCGGCCCAATTAGGTTTGAATTTTCCCCGTGGGTCGACGGGTAAAAGAGCCCTAACCGATTTGAGTACTAAGTCTCCTTCTTTGATGTTTCTTGGCCTAACCCTTTTGTTGAAAGCTCGTTTGATACGGGCTTGATATGTTTGGAAATTATGTAAGGCGCGTAGCCTACGCTCATCCAGGAGGATGAGTTCTTCATACCTATCCTTCTTCCAATCGGCCTCCGGGATTTGGCTTTCTAGTAGAATACGCAAGGATGGTATTTCTAGCTCGACTGGTTGTACGTCTTCCATGCCGTAGGTCAAATAGAAAGGAGTAGCCCCAGTGGGCGTCCTGACAGATGTGCGATACCCCCACAAAGCAAAGGGTATCTTGCTTGGCCAATCCCTATAGTTGTCAGTCATTTTCTTGAGAATTGTGACAACGTTCTTGTTTGCTGCCTCTGCTGCGCCGTTAGTCTGTGGTCTATAGGGCGAAGAGTGGTGATGCTTAATCTTGTATTTGGCTAGCAATTGCTCAGTTTCGGCTTGAAAGTGTGACCCATTATCGCTAATGATCTCATGTGGGCAACCATATCGACAGATGATGTTGTTTTGTATGAATTTGGCCACATTTTTAGCCGTAAGACCAGTGTAGGAAGCCGCTTCTACCCATTTGGTGAAATAGTCAATCGCCACTAGAATGAAAAAAGTGACCTCCTGTTCCTGGGGTTATTTTCCGATTATGTCAATTCCCCATGCGGAAAATGGCCAAGGAGATGTCATCGTGTATAGCAACGAAGGAGGGACATGTTGTACATTCCCGAAGATTTGGCAATTGTGGCAGTGTCTCACGTATTTGATGCAATCGGATTCCATTGTGGTCCAATAATACCCTAAACGTGTGATTTTCTTTGCCATCATGGGCCCACTCATGTGAGGACCGCATTCTCCGTCGTGGACTTCTTCCATCACCTTTCGTGCCTGTGAATGATCAAGGCATCGTAGGACTACACCAAGAGGTGTTCTTTTGTATAATTCTCCTTGCATCAGAATTTATTGGGAAGCTAATAGGCGTATAGCACGTTGTCCCCTTTTGTCCATATCTGGTGGATAGGTACCATTAAGCTTGAAATTCAGGATTGCTTGGAACCAGGGTTCCTGTGCGATTTCCTCTTCATCGGTGATTTGATGGACGTAAGCCGGCTCTGACCGTCGTTCGATACACAAGGGCATTTCCACATGTGATCTGGCATATTTATTAGAGATGCAAGTTTCGCAAGAGCGTCTGCAAATTGATTTTCCTCCCGAGGTAGGTGTAGGTATGTTACATGATCAAAGAATTGAGCGACTTGGTCTATCCTAGCCTGGTAGGGTGCGAGGCTTTCACTTCGGATTTTCCAGGATCCTGTAACCTGGTTGATGATCAGCGTTGAATCCCCATGTACTCGGAGGTTTTTGATGCCTAAGCTTACTGCCGCTTGTAGTCCAATGAGACAAGCTTCATATTCTGCGGCGTTGTTTGTCACCTCGAAGTCGAGTTTGACGGCAATCGGTGTATGCTCACCTTCAGGAGAAATGAGCAACACTCCTATTCCGAATCCTCTTAAGTTTGATGCTCCGTCAAAGTATAGGTCCCAGGAGTCTACATCTGTTTGAAGTATATCCTCGTCGGGAAATGACCAAGTATCTATGGTTTGTGCGTCGTTGATGGGATTTTCTGCGAAGAATTCGGCAACGGCGCGACCTTTTATGACTTTCAGTGGCACATATTTAAGGTCGAATTCTGAGAGCATCAGAGTCCATCTTGCCAGACGTCCGTTGAGGACGGGTTTCTCGAAGAGGTATTTGACTGGATCCATTTTGGAGTATATCTTGACGGAATAGCTAAGCATGTAGTGACGTAGCTTCTTCGTTGCCCAAACAAGAGCGAGGCATGTCTTTTCGAGTTGTGAGTATTTGCACTCATATTCCAGGAACTTCTTACTTAGATAGTAAATAGCTCTTTCTTTGCTTCCTACAGTTTGAGCCAACATGGCACCCATGGCGGTTTCAGTTACTGTGAGATATAAACCAAGAGGTTGATCTTGTTGTGGCGGCATGAGCACTGGTGGTTTAGCTAATATCTCCTTGATTCGGTCAAACGCCTTTTGACAATCATCATCCAACATGGTGTGGTCTGTTTTCTTGAGTTTCTTGAAGATAGGCTCACAAATCATCGTGAGTTTCGATATGAATCGACTTATGTATTGTACTTTTCCCAGGAATCCTCTGACTTCTTTTTCTGTTTGAGGTTGTGGCATTTCGATCAGAGCTTTGATTTTGGAAGGATCTATTTCTATACCGCGTTGGCTAACGACATATCCCAAGAGTTTCCCAGATGTTACCCCAAATGTGCATTTCTGGGGGTTGAGTCTCATGTTGTACTTTCGTAGCCTTGCGAAGAATTTGCGAAGGTTTGCAATATGTCCCTCTCTTTCCTTGGATTTGACGATCATGTCATCTACATATACCTCAACTTCTTTGTGCATCATGTCATGTAGGAGTGTAGTTGCGGTGCGTTGGTATGTAGCTCCGGCGTTAATCAATCCGAATGGCATTACCGTGTAGCAATATGTTCCCCATTGGGTGACGGATGCGGTCTTGTGCATATCTTCCATGGCCATCTTGATTTGGTTATAACCCGCATATCCATCCATGAAGGATAGTAATGCGTGGTCTGCAGTATTGTCTACCGATATGTCAATGTGAGGTAGAGGGAAGTCATCTTTCGGACTTGCTTTGTTCAAGTCCCTGAAATCAACACAAACACGGATTCTCCCATCCTTTTTGGGCACGGGTACTATGTTAGCTACCCAGTCAGAATACTCGGAAACTTTGATGAACCCGGCTTTGAATTGCTTGTCAACTTCTTCCTTAATCTTTAGAGCCCATTCTGTTCTCATTCGTCGAAGCTTCTTTTCTGGGTTTGAAACCGGCTTAATCGGAATCCTATGTTCGGCAATATCCCCTGTCGATCCTCGGCATGTCTTTGTAGGACCAAGCGAAAACGTCTTTGAATTCATTTAGGAGGTCTATGAAATCGGCCCTTTCGGTAGAGCTCAAGGTAGTCCCTATCCTAAGTTCTTTGGGTTCTAGTTCGGTTCCAACATTGATGTGTTCGGTGTCCTCTATTACAGGTCCCCCTTCCCCTTCCTGTAGTATTTCTTTGGCTACGTAGGGAGGTATTTCGGTCAAGTCTGGGTCTTGGTCATCCTCGAGTATCATCGTAAAATGAATTGCACTCAAGATAACACAAAGAGTAAGCGTAACCTGATTTATTCATATTAAGATTTGAGTAAAGTTGAAACAAAGAAGCCAACCGATCCATGGTCAGTGGCGGCAAAGGACAAGAATGGTGGGGCATTTCCCGAACTACCGTGATTACTCGAGGCTAAGCTAGGAGAAACAAAGGGAGTGGGGATGACAACGGGGAGTAGATTCTCTAATGACTCCTCTAGACTCGACTCGACTCCGACTCCGACTCCGACTCGAACTCGTCGTCTTCTGGTTCTCCTTTGAACATCTCTCCTTCTCCAAAGGTGAGCTTGAAGAGTCTTCCTTGGTTGTTGGTTCATTTGATAGATTTTCTCCATCCTTTCGCGCTTTGTGTCGATTTTTGTGATCAACGCGGTGGGGTTGAAGCGATCGTCCTGAAGTATCATAGTAATGATCTCATCCTGCGCGGCCCTAATGAATCGATCTTCTTCAAACAATAGGCTAACAGCTTGTTCGTCTAAGGAAGGTGCTTGACGGGTTTTGACGGTAGGAACCGTTTCTGGAGGAATGAAGTAGCAATCGTGAAAGATCTCGATTCCGGCTAACTTCCTCTCAAGATAATGCCAAGGTTCGGGAAATCCGTGAAAGAGTTCTGAACTTCCTTCTTGAACGAAGTACCCATTTAGAGTGGGGAGATATGGCCTCATTTGGACTCCCACGTGCTTGCGATTTTGGACTTGAGCGAGCATTTCGAGAACTTCTTCTTTTGTGGGTTTGTACCCTAGTCCAAGTGGTATCCTTGTCGAGTTGCCTTCCTTGTATGGTGCGAAGGTGTTCTTCCGAATTGGGTTTAAAGGCATTCCAGGGAAGTATCCCTGGGATTTGAGTATGTGGTTGACCACCAAGTTAGAGTAGGGATTATAGTATAAGGGTGCCAACTCACTTTCTATGACATTTACACTTTGGAAGCCCCCAAGTTCGTATACGGGATCCGCAAGGACTTGATTGTTTGATTGCTTCTCGATTATTGCCTTGATGGGTGACGAAGTGATCGTCACAACTTTGCCATTTAGTGGGATCTTGATCTTTTGATGAAGGGTGGATGTTACCGCTTTGGAAGCGTGAATCCAAGGCCTTCCTAGAAGTATGTTGAATGAAGCTTCGATGTCCACTATTTGGAAGTTAACCTTTCGTTCAATCGGCCCCGTGGCTATGGTTAGGTTAACAAGTCCTACCACTTTTCGTCGCATACCGTCATATGCACGAACACCTTGATTTGTAGGAGTCCAATCCGACTCCTTCATGCCTAGTTTGTATGCTGTTTTAAGGGGTATGACGTTGACCGCGGAGCCATCATCTACCAAGGTCATTGGCACATTTTTCTTTAGACAAATGACGGTGATGTATAGAGCAAGGTTGTGACTAGCGCCTAAAGGTGGCAAGTCTTCATCCGAGAAAGTAATAGGATTACTTAGCTTAGGTGATTCTTGGAAGACCAAGTTGACTACATCTTCAGGAGTGGAGTTATGTGCTACATTTAGCTTGGCCAAAGCTTGCAGTAAAGCTTGGCGATGTGGAAATGAGCTTGCCACTAGTTGCCAGACTGAAAGATCAGCCTTGGTTTTCTGTAATTGCTTGAGCAAATGATCAGTGGGGTCATCTTCGTTGTCATTTGGTGTGATGACGTTGGTTGGACCGTTTTGAGTAGTGCTTTGATATGGGCGACCCGAACGAGTTAGGTGATCCACATCTTGGTCTTCACCATTTTGGACTATTTCCTTGACTAGGGAGTTTTCAATGAGATACTCGTCCTCATCGTCATCGGCCCAAACCCCATTAACTGCAGCTAGTTCCTTCATTCTCATGATATCACTTTCTAGTCGTATGATTTGATCGACTAGTTTATCAGCCATGGTGACTACTTCTTGCATAGTGGCATTTTGAGAGAAGATCAATGGTACGCGTTCTTTAGGTATTGCATTGGGATTGCGCAAGGCCGTTACCATGTTTTCTAGTTCCCACACTTGTCTATCTACATTCCTTGCCCATGTGATGAAGTCGGAAATGGTAGGGGAGATAGTTGAGTAGAGCCTTTCTTTCTCAATTGCGTGAATTTCATTTTCGGTGGGTGAAATGAGGTGTGAGCAATCTAAGGTAGATTCGTCACTTGTAATCACTAGAACTCCAAGAGGATTCTGAGTGTTGTTGGGCTTACCTCCTGGTGGAATTGGAAGTCGACCATCTTCAATCATATCTTGAAGCACGTGTTTCAACTTGTAGCATTTTTCCGTGTCGTGCCCTTTGCCCCTATGGTATTCACAAGATTTAATTTTCATCCCAAAACTTGGACTTCTTTTTGGGTTCGGGAGTAGGTCCAATGGGTTGGAGTTTACCTTGCTTCATTAACCTTTTTAGAGCGTTGGAGTACGTATCCCCAAGGTTTGTGAATTTCCTTGGTGGAGTAGTTTTCTTGGATGGCTCGAGAAGGTTAACTTCGTCGGTCTTGCTAGTAGAGCCGTATGAACGACTTGTGGACCCTTGATATCCTCGACCTACCGTTTTGGACAAGAGTCCTTTACGGATGTCATCTTCAATTCGTGTCCCTAATACGGTTAAGTCCTTAAAAGTCTTGATGTTTTGATATCTCAAATGGTTGGCATATATGGGCTTGAGATTATCCACAAACTTTTCCACGAGAGTAGCCTCATCCGGGCGTTCAACTAGTTGAGTACTAGTCTTCCTCCACCTACTTAGGAAGTCGGTGAATCCTTCTTTGTCATTTTGGGTAAGAACCTCTAGAGTACGCATGTTGACTTGGATCTCGGCATTATCCGCGTATTGTTTCGAGAACTCGATGGCGGCGTCTTCCCAAGTAGCGACCTTCTTGTGATCTAAAATGTAGAACCATTGCTTCGGAATGGTGTCAAGAGATGAAGGAAAGATCCTTAAGAACATCTCGGGTTTGATGCCTTTGATAGACATGTAATCCTTGAAGGCACGGATGTGGTTCAAAGGGTTCTCATGTCCTTTAAACTTAGGGATATCCGTCATGCTAAAGTTAGTTGGCAATTTGGAATTGACGGCTTCGTATTTGCGATTGTTTTCCCTGTAAATGTCATCCCCCTTAAGGTACATCAATTGCTCCTCTAGGTATTGGAGTCTCTTCTCGGCTGCAGTTGTCCCCATGATAGGATTCTCATCCCCAGACTCGTCATCGGAGAAACGTAGTACTTCACCTTTAAGGGGAGGCAACCTTCCCTCTACATCAAAGATACGGCCTTTGATGAGCTCACGGCGGTCATAGGTTTGGTTTTGGGTAACTTGCATTTGGGCTAGCGCGGCTAGGATTCGATCATTACTATCTTGAATTTGCTGGAGATTTGTTTCTTCACTTGATTCGGGCATCTTGGAAACTGGATAAGAGATCGGCGACGAATCAAAACACGATCGACCATTCTATCACACTTGCTAAAAGAGGAAAAGGTTTGACTCGTGAAGTGGGTGTGTGCCACTTGTGTTGAGTGGATTTTTAAGAAAGACAAGGTCTTTGAAAATGTGTGTCCTAGTCAACTGTAGTGTAGTTGTAGGAGTGGACTCAAAGTGAGGTTTGAAATGGGCTTGTGGCCCGAATTTTGACACGACAAACGGACAGAGTTTTGACCGGATTTTGCGCTAATTGAAGGCCTCTTTTTCGAAATTTTGTTTTGAAATTGGGTTTTGATTTTTGAAAATTCGTCATGATTTGTTTAGAAATGGTGATCACGTAAGGTTTACACATTTATACAAGCATTATAACGGGATGCTGAGTGCATTTAAAAGGGTTTTGGTTTAAAGGGTGGGTTGCCATACCGAACCATCAAACCCGAAGTCTGTGGAGAGGCTCGTGCCAAACAAGAGTAAGGCCGATTCCTAGTCCATTTCCTCAAGTAGTGAAGGCCCTTGATACAAACAAGAGTAAGCATCATGGTATGGATGACGTCAATCGCTATCCATCTTTAGGCCCAAATAAGAATTAGGACCGTTTAGACGGGACGATTGGTCGAATGGGTTGGGTTGGGCCTAGGAAGGCCGAATAAACGATCTAGGAAGACCGAGTTATGAAAACCGAGAATTGTCTTGTACAAACTTATTCCCTAACCTTGTTCAAGTTTCACCCTTGCTACACGTAAGTGTATTATCCCCAGCGGAGTCGCCAAACTGTGGACAGCGGGCCGCCCGCGGGGGCGCTTGGTGAAGGTCGAAAAACAAGCGTTTGCATTTTGTATGGAGTCGCCACCAATTTTTATGGGAAATTGGAACCGTTCGAATACCTCGTGTCATGTCAAGACACAAAGTAGTGACATGAACACTAAGCAATCGTTACCCTTAGCATTCTATGTCTAGAATGACTCTCGTGGATGCCAATGAACACGGGTGCTCACGGAGATCTGGAGTAAGGGGTGAGGGTACGTATTAGGAAGCTCTTTTGATCGAACACCTAATCCCGCCCGCCTCGATAGCGGCCTCTACTAATGATTAGGGAAGTTATTCGTACTCGATATATCGTCGGCTATAATGTATGCAATGCAACATCCAAGTTTTAATCCTAACATGTGAGAAATAGACTAAGTCGGTTGACACGTAATTAGCACACAATTTGGTCGAAGTTGGATTTAATGTTGATTTACATGTGAAAGCATACAAGCAATGAAAGAAAATTACAATAATGAAAATTACATTAATTACAATGGAATAGGCGATTTATGTCGAAAATACCTTTAAAACGGATAATTGAGAAAAAGAATAAAGGATGAAAACAAATAAATTAACGAACGAAACAGAAAGTGATAATACGGATAATAGTCAATTATACGTAAGCTAAACAAACTAGGTCAAGGCAGAAACAGAGTTCAGGGAGAGAACTCAGCCAGAACAAGCGCGCGCAAAGAAGGTGCGTCTTTTGGAATAGCGCGCGACAGACATTGCGTCTGTTCCCTAGCTCGATTAAATTTGTGAAGCCGTAATTGCAAGCCGTTAAATGACGATTGGTGATTTAAAGGATTAATTGATGATATTTACTCGGACGAAAGTGATTAACAGGTTAATTACATGTGAATGATGGTCATAAAAGCGATAAACATGAATGATACGGACGTAGATGAATTAATTACATAATGGAACGATTAATTAGTGACATCGGTGAATGAAACAAACTAAACATGATGAATTAATGACAAATTAATGACGAACATGTGAATGAACAGATGAAAACTATATCGATGGCGAATTCCAGAAACTCAATATGAACAAATTGAATCTCTAAAATCCGGGTTTGAATTTAATGACGAAAACCCGTAAATATGAATTACTTAGGATTTAAGTCTGATTTGTGACGATTAAGACATGATAATGAATGATGAATCATATGATACAATATACATGTGAATTATCAGTGACGATTATATCAAAGAATTAACGGACGAACAAATAACAAATAAAAAAGAAGCGAATTACAGAGGACGAGGAAGAAGAAAAGAAGCGAGGAGCTGCTGGCGGCCCTCACGAAGAGGCGCAGCAGAATGCGCTCCTCAAGAGGCGCAGCGATTCTTTGCGTCCTTTCTCGACGTCATCTCTCTCGGAAATCCGCAAAGCGAGTTTTAAAGCACGGTTTTAGAAATCGGTTTTAATGGTGTTTTCGACATAAATCTTACAATGGTGATACGATAAATAAAATACAATAAATAAATAAGGATTATACACCCTCAGACTTACATGTTGACGGAACGAGATGAACTAAGATATCGATTAGTGAATGCTCGACGCGAATGCAAAGAGAGTGCCCTCGTAAGAGGAAAACGATTGATTAATTAAATTGATTGAGTGTAGTTGGTCAAATTGGTCGGTCATGCAACGGAGAGGTTGGTACCCGGAAAGATCCGAGCTTACGTGGTCGAAAGTTCAAGCACGTAGGCGCCAATTAGTAAGAACGAAGTCTAGAATGCAAAGGGAGAAGAGAAGGGCGGACACTCGCGTGAGAAATATGAGGAACGAAGGCTCCTATTATACTAATCTCACGACGGAATTAAGGTTTCGGAGACTCTTTGGAAGTGAATCTCGGAAAGATATGAAAAAGATACGTAAAACATGCAAAGAAGGGCCTAGGAAGAGGCGCAGCAGCCACTGCGTCTCTTGGAAGAGGCGCAAAGACTGGGCCTTCTTGCGTCTATTCCCGGAGGTTTCCTCTTTGAAGAAAGATTTCGCGTTTGAGTTATGGTAGGATGGAAATAATTCGATTATCTTATGAATATTACGGGATATTATTTGTCAAAAGATAAAATTTATGAAATATGGAATAGAAATATCCAGGAACATTCGAATATTCGACTCGGGATTCAACAGTTATCAGAAAATGGAGACGGTTTTTGACCCGGACTCCGAATGTACTCTAATTACTGCCAAAACGACCGTATCGGGACGTAGATGACACTTAAGAGGTCGACATTAATATTTGAGCAATCACTTGACGATAATCTTACGAACTGTCACAAATCGTTCCGCGTATCAAACATGCGGCCCAATCATCACCGGGTGGTTTGCGGGAGGTGCAGAAATGAGGTATCTACAATATTAAAGATGTATTATAATACTCCAAAAGTCTTAAATCATTTGCAATGATCAATATGTCATCCACATATAAGACTAATTAAAACTTCCGTAACTCCCACTAAACTCCATGTATAAACACAACTTCTCGACTTATTGAGAAATGTTTTACCACATGATCAAAATGTTGATTCTAACTCATTGATGTCCTACTTAAGACCCTCTCTTAAGTTTCACATTATCTTAGGATTGCAAGAATCTACTAAACTCAAGACATGTATTGAATACATTCCTTCTATTGAAGAAGTGGGTTTTAGATTCACTCGCTATGTATTTCATAACCTCATGATGAAACACAATCCCTAAGAAGATCCAAATAGTCTTAATCATTTCAATTAGTGCAAAACCCTTTGCAACCAATCTTGCTTTGAAATATCTCTTTATTAGTGCAAAACCCTTTGTCACTAATCAAGCCCTTTTGTTTCGGATTTTCATGGCTCTAAGCCTTGTATTGAGTTGTGACTTAAACACTCTTATGTAAGTCATATGTTCATTACTTTCTAGAAGTAATCAACTTGAATCAACCAATTTCTTTTGTAAGTTATAAGCTCTTTACTTTCTTAAAAGTAGCATGAATTCATCATTTTTTTAACAAGTGACGAATTTAACCTCCTAGGTTTTAAAGAAACAATATTTTACACAAAACGTCTCATGTAGCCAAGAAAGACCAGTTTCTTGCGACATAACATTCTCTGTGGCATTCTTTGTGGCTCTTGAATAATTTCTCCCACTCTGTCTTCTAAAATAAACTTGTATTTTAGAAAGACAGCTTCACGAGCCGCAAACCCGTCGTACTCGTGAGAAAAGAAAGGGAAAAAATGAGCATTTGTTTCTTGTGAAAACTTACAAATATGGTACCCTTACCATTTCATATCTCATATGATTTAGTGGAACATAATTTAGACAAAATGATAAAATCCCCAAGGGATCAAGTAACTCAAAGTAACTTGATCGAAGTCCAAACCATATCGAATAGCGTTTGATTTCTTATCCAACCACACATTGTCCCATAATGTGTGTTAAGAGATTAACTTGTGATACTATATCACATTTGCTTTGGCTTATATCAAAGTCTTCACTTTGATAATCCCATCACGACTAAATCGTGATTTCTTTAGCTCTTTAAACTTCTTTAAAGTTTTTCTATTTACCTTATTAAGTTAACACATTAGCGTCAACTTGAATCGTTGGTAAAAGAGAATGATCAACCTATTATGGATCAATGATTTATAACCTCGATCTCCTTTTCAACCAAAAGGTACGAGATATCTTGCTTTGAATACAAGATACGCATATACCATTAATAATATAATGGTTTCAAGAGTACTCGATAACTCTTTGCGTTCATCATTCCAAAATCTTAAGGTTTAATCTTGGGTTACCAATTTTGAGTCTTGCATCATCTTCATGATATATTATTCTAGTTTGGTTTAGAATATAATCACCTTGATAATGGGCTAGCCATACATCAAATCGTGGTGTATAGGGTCACAAAAGTGAAAACCTCTTTTGTATCTTAACAAGTTTATATTCTTATTTAGAGTTTATGCACTTAATAGTCATAATTAAGTACAACTTTAAATCCAAAAACTAGATTGAGTACACAATTACTCTATTTCTCGACATTATTGTTGCTAGTCGTCATATTCTAATCATCCTATGTATCAAGTACAATGATGAAAACCTCCACTGGTTTCTAATATTGACGAAGTGGTACTAGCAAAATTTATGTTTAATCAAATAAACATTTAAAGAAGAAGGTCCCATTAGATGTCCCACAACTAACTTGTTGATTCTTCAATAATTTGGGGCAGTTTCCTTTCTTGTGTCCAACATTTAAGACAATGGAAACTTTATTGGTCGGGATTGATAGGTTTAGTATCGTCATTCCTCAATGACTTTACTTTTAACATTACCTTGTATCAATTCCATTATTATCTTTACTTCTTGAACCACGTCCTCATCTTAACGGTTTAAGAGAATGCTCCCACTTATTTCAATGAGTCTTTGCTTTGAGAAGCAAAATTGAATTCATGAAGATTACTCTTCATTTGATCGTTTTAGTCTTAAAACTTTCATTGAAGTGGTTGCGTTATTTTGGTCAATTACGAATTCTGAAAATCTAATCACCAAAACAATTTATCGCTTCAAGGTACTTAATTCAATTAAGCATATGAAACCTAGTCCATTGTAAGAAGAAGTGTTAGTCAAGAATCAAAAACCTGTTTGATAATGAATAACTTTAATCTATACTCTTTACAAGAGATCCTTATCAATGGTTCATTTGAGGTTTTAGAAGCAAATTCATATTTGTCTTTAGTTATGATGTTTTAATGGAGATTCGTTATCAAAATCGAAATGATATCGTATATGAATTGTGGTAAAGAAATAGAACAGTATAAAAACGGAATAGTGGAAAACTTAACATTTATCGTTTTATTAATACTTGGAAAAACAAGTATAGCATTTACATAGTGACCTCTACCCAACTATGATAAATGATTCCAAGACCCAAATTCATATCGACTTAGGCACGGTGGGGCCGATACATCCTTTATCAATATAACTCGGTGGATTAACGTTTAATCGATTCTACTTTTAGAACTCTTGGTCGATAATATTACATTAACAATTATCTATAGCCCAAAACACATTGACAAGGGCACGGTGGGGCCGATACATCCCTTATCAAATACTTTTGTTGAGTTCAATCCAAATTTCGAATAAATGTGTCCATGATCCAAACCCACATTAACTTGGGCACGGTGTGGTCGATACATCCCTTATCAACATGAATTCGGTGGATTAACATTCATCACCCACTTCCCCTACGTAATAAGGTTTGTACCCCGGTGGGGCCGAGCGCACTCTCTCGCGAAATAGGTTTTCATGGTTTCTACTATTTGGTAAGGCTATGTCTCAATTAATTGTTTTAGCGAGAGGTCATGTCAATTTATTATCTATCACGTTTTAAGTGAACTAAAGCGGTGAACTACGATAATTCTAATTGACACGGTCGATAAACTCGATAAAATAAGGATGCATGTTTTAGTTATGGCGATTTAGCGATGCATGCGACATAAAATAAAATGCAAGCATAAAAAATAAATAAATCCTAGTATGGCCTTTCCTAAAATAGAAAAACTATTTAACTATTACATATTCGGAAACCAACTCCATTGGTCCCTTGAACTTCGGTTGTGGCACGCATCTCGAGGTAACACCGTCTTTATGTATCGCCATTCTTGAAGAAATCCGTCTTTGGGAACTCCGGAATGAATAAAATTACATAATAAATTACATAATTTCCTATTATACATTTGTAACTAAAATAAAATAAATCTATTAAATTACAAAACGGTGATAAGAGATCACAATAAAATTACAACCGAATCGATATTCCCATACATTTCGGGAAATACCAATTAAATCTAAGGCCATACTAAGTAAAATTACATAATTCAAAATTACATAAATTAAAATTATGACAATCATAAAGAAAATGCAGCATTATAATATGTATGAACATGCTCAATTTTATGCTAAATCGCCTTTTAATTAGCCAATATCGTATATTACTCGGTTTTTACGGATTTGCGTGATTTCAACATTTTATAATCACAAAAATACATAAACTCATATTTATGCATAAGTTAATTACCCTAACCTCTTAGGACTCAAAATATAGTCTTCACTAATAATTCGACCATAATTAACCCATATTTTATAAAATTGTTCATAAATGGACTAAAAATTACAAAAATAAGCTATTAAACTTCAAATAAATCACAAAATTTCAAATAAATTCAAAATTTGAAATTTAAACTCATGAACATTCTGGAAAATTTCCATGACACTCATAATGTTCAAAATCTTAGGTTAAAAATTTCGAAATTTTTCCGGAAAAACAATGTTGCGATTTATCGATTTTTTTTAAAAAAAAAATAATCATAAAAACATGGAAAAATTATTTTCATTAACTTTTCAATTTTACATCTGAAAAATATAATAAAATGCAACATTAGACGTTTTTCCTAAGTCATAGATTATGTTTTATTAATTTTCCACTAATAATGTCACTATTTATGCTATTTTTCTTCAAAAATCCATAAATCATGCAAAAAGACTTCTTTATAGCCAATTATTTTACACACATCTTGTAAAATTGCATGTGACAACATATTAATTTTCTATGACCAGATTCGAAATTTAACTCATATTAACCTATTTTTCACTTAAATCCGAATTTAATAATGAGAAATTCATTTTTCGAGCATAACAAGTCCAAAAATTATGAAAATTTACAGGTTATCTCAAAATAATATATGTGACAACATATCCAAAAACCAAGTGAAAATTCGAAGTATAGCTAATTTTAGACCAAAAATGACATTTTTTCTCATAAAATCACATTTAAATGCCATTATTGTAAATTATGAACAATAAAAATCCGAAAAATTAACCAAAATATCCTAAAAAATTTTAGGACCAGAAATATTAACATGCATGGATTAATTTTGTGATATATCATAATAACACAAATTTTACAAGTTTTATTTGTTATTCTTATAACTCGGAAAAACTTTTAACCGATTTGCATGCAAACAACCGTGGCTCTTGATACCGATTGAAGGAAATGTAGATTCATATACATACTAACATACTCATATATGTTAAAATTAATTTGTCATAAAATTAGAGATGGATTTTATGCATGCAAACATTAATTAAAGAGATGGAAAAATCTATATCTCACCATGTGATTTTCGGATTTATGGGCACAACTCACTTGTTCTTGAGCTCTCCAAATGGAAGAACAAGGACTCAATGGTAGAATCCCTCCCAAAAGCATATACCCAAGGAATACATCTTAATAAACCAATACTATTTAGATCTAGTAATAATATTGGTTTTACCATAAAAATGACACAAAATAAATTGCATTTTGGCTCTTGAAAATTTCGGTCAAGAGGTGATGTTTTTGTGAGATTTTATTTCTCTAGAATTATCATAAATTGTAGAGAGTTCTTTTTGGAGGATTTTCTTACACTAGAAAAAGATGGGAAGAATGAATCAATGAATAAAGAGAAGAGCTCTCCTCTCTTTCTTGTGGGAGGCCGAAAAAGAGAGCATTGGGTAGTATGCCCAATGCCTCTTGTTTTTGCTCTTCTCCAAAGCTTAGGCTTGCAAGGCTAGTACTTAGATATCATGATTGTGTTTTCCACTCAAGATAAAAACACAATATATATCTTACACTACCTCCTCATTTTCGGTTTTTAAGCATAAAATGGAGAACCCATTTTATTTTGTAATTTGTCAAATTTGTCACATGTAACATATTACATGACATGTCACAATGTAATGTATTTTTAACATATTAAAAATCAACATACTCATAAAATATGTCATTTACAAAATCGACTAGTAATTCGTAATTACTTGTACCACAAATGTTTCCAAATTATAAACTACAACATTCTGTATTTATAATAAATTATTCATTCCGTTTCAATTGTTTCTTTAAACAATAATTTCATCCAAGTAATAAAATAGTTCGATTACTTAGACCGTGTCTTATTTAATCATATTTACAATAAGATACGTAAATTATACTCACAAAATCATCCGTCAATTTTAAGCAATTTAATTAACTCGTATCGGTATACGATTAATTAAATAATCAATTAAGAGTATTTCCCTATAGGTATGACCTAAGGGGATCAACTGATCACCACCGTCGCACGACAGTAATGTCAAACTCTAGTCAGCCAATCATTACCGATATGTGTGGACCAGTTGACTTGTAAAATATTACATCCCACATGTATTCTTAAAATGAGATTTAATAATGATATTTAAATCATGTGATCGCACTATTGTTGAGGACACATTTCCCAACAGTTCCGGTTTAAGCAAAATACATGAAAGACATCCTTACAAAAAAGAAGTCCATAAGGAAGTTGGAGACCATCGCTTTCACAAAGATAAGTAGTGCAATAATTCAAGGGAATTCGCCACCTAAGCTCAGGGATCCGGGAAGTTTCTCCATTCCATGTACCATTGGTGATACCACAATCAACAAAGCACTATGTGATCTAGGAGCAAGTGTGAGTGTCATGCCATATTCTGTATGTGAAATGCTAGGAGTAGGAGAACTCAAGTGCACTAACATGACCCTACAAATGGCAGACCGAACAACAAAGAAACCACTTGGGATATGGGAAGATGTACCCGTGAGAATTGGAATGTTTTTCATACCGGTGGACTTTGTTATTGTTGATATGGAGAAAGATTCCAACATTCCAATCATTCTAAGAAGACCATTCCTACACACCGCCGGAGCGGTGATTGATGTAAAGCATGGGATGCTCACACTTGAAGTTGGTGATGAAACAATCACCTTTAATCTTAATAAGACTATGAGAGCTCCCAACTTGCTTGAGCCATGCTTTATGGCTGATCACTATAGCTGGGAAGGTGACAAGAAGAAATTGGAATCCCCATTCTAAGGACAAGTGAAAGATATAAATCTTAAAGAGAAGGGCAAAGACACACTGCCCAATTGGAAGAAAGAAGTGGATATTGTTGAAATGGCTCTATTCGGAGAGCATGCAATTTTTCACAACAAGAATGAGAGCTTGAAAAGCTCACCCATGACAAGTATCAATGGAGGCCTCATTGGCCTTGACAACAAGAAAGAAGAGTTGCTCTTGCCAACTCATGATCCTCCCAACATAGGGAAAGAAGCAAGTGAAGTATATGGTCTATGGGATGATGAATTTGACGGATTGGTTAACCCTTACATTGGAAATGCTATGACTCTAGACCAAGGCTTTGTAGCTCCTTGTCACCTCTTTGACTCGGGCTACTACATGAATAAAGACAATAATGTGCCAAGGTCTATGCAAGACCTTTATCATAACAATGAACAAGCCTTTGACTACTTCTACACGGAGTTACGCAACATTAACAATGCCCTTTAATTACCCACTTGACACCTCTTAAGAGAAGGAGAGTTTTGTGGAGTCCTCCCCATGCAATTTTTCACAACAAGAATGAGAGCTTGAAAAGCTCACCCATGACAAGTATCAATGGAGGCCTCATTGGCCATGACAAAAAGGAAGAAGAGTTTCTCTTGACAACTCATGATCCTCCCAACACAGGGAAAGGAGCAAGGGAAGTATATGGTCTATGGGATGACGAATTTGACGGATTGGTTAACCCTTACATTGGAAATGCTATGACTCTAGACCAAGGCTTTGTAGGTCCTTGTCACCTCTTTGACTCGGGCTACTACATGAATAAAGACAATAATGTGCCAAGGTCTATGCAAGACCTTTATCATAACAATGAACAAGCCTTTAACTACTTCTACAAGGCGTTGAGCAACATCAACAACGCCCTTGCTATACCCCCTTGACACCTCTCAAGAGAAGGAGTGTTTGGTGGAGTCCTCCCTAAACCACCATTTGTAAATATGCTAACCTCTTAACTTGCATTTCATTTAACTTGTACATTACTCAATTTTTGCATTGCATTTTATATGCATTGTTGTACAATTTTTTTTAACATGAGAGTAAGTGAGGGAGGGATTTTAATTTGTTTTGAATGTGTAGTGTTTGATGATAAAGTGTGGGGAAGCAATTGCCTAGACTAGCCAAGCCTTTATAGTGCAACCTCATGGTAAAGGAATTGGAAATGAAGAAGCAAAGATTGCGAGAAAGGGATCCCCACGGGCAGACCTGAGCTCGTGGGGGCTGCAGCAAGGAAGAAAAGAAAAAAATTGAGCTGCAGCAGAATCCGCTCGAGCTGGCATCAGGACGGGCATCCCACTGCTCAACATGCTGGAGCCGAGCTCGGGTCGGGCGTCCCCAAAGCTTTAACAAAAACCCTGAAACAAAAATCTCCCCATCATCCAAAAACACAAATTACTCAACCAAATCCATCCAAATCAATTGCAAACTTGTTCAAAATCAAAACAAATCACTCCTTTGTCAACAAAAAGACCTTCACAAAATCAACCAAAATTTATAGGGTTCGAGTATAATCTGAAAACCCCAAATTGATTGAAATTTGATTGAAGTTGGAAGAAGAGGAGAACATTTAAGCTTATTCAAGGTTTGTTGACAACAATTTGAAGGAGAAAACAACAATGGCAAGGACAAAGAGGAACACCAAAGCACCCATTTCCCAAACTCTTTCCAAAAGACAAAAGGTTCTAGCATCTAAAGCTTTAGTGGTGTTTGAGAAACCAAATGTACAAGCAAGGGAAGTCGTTGAGGCTGTTGAAGAAGTTACTACCACTATACAAGAGATTGAGCAACTTAAGGATTATCCGGAGGTAACTTTTATTTATAATAAGCGTAGAACCGCTTTTGAATCCCTTTCTAAGAAGAAAATTATCGCCACTAAGTTTGTATGCCAAGACACTTTAGGGAAATTAGGGGTGCTAGACCAAACAAGAGCATTTTTCGAGTCTAGGGATTGTCTACCTTGTTCAAAATGGATAAATTGACTTACCCTTCCCTCACATTAGAGTTCATAAGCTCTTTGAAGGTGTATAAGGTAAATACTCGTAAATATGTCGAATTCCGGCTTGAGAACAAGAATAGGAGGATGATTAAGGGTGATATCGGAAAGGTTTTTGGAATTGATGACCTTTGTAGTTTCCACAAGAAACCCCACAAATTTGACGCCAAGCCCTTTTGGAAGGGGATTTCCGGGAGGAAGTTGACTACGTTTAGAGAATGCAATGCCTTATATATCCATCATCCGGGTATACGGTATTGGCATAGGTCCATTTCTAGCACCTTGATTGCTAGGAAAGAAGCTAACCACATGACCGAACTCGACCTCGCCTACTTGAATTCCAAGACGAATGCCCATGGGAAATCAAAGAATGAATATAATATCCTTCAATTGTTGATTGAGAGATGGTTAGACTTCAAGGAAGGGAAAGAGAAAGCGGCTTTCATTGTGAATGGAGGCTTGATAACGAGATAGGCAAAGCACTTTAATCCAAAATTCAATGAAGATAACACCTACAAACCGGTTAAAGGTGGCAACCTCCTTGACATGAGCACTTTGATCCACAAGTTCCATTGGGTAAAGCATGACAACTCTGCCCAAGGATATGAGTGGGTGATCAAGGATGGCAATTCGATTATCTTGCCCGGGAAATTTGTCGTCTCAACACTCGCATTATAACTACCTTCCTCCCGTCTCAAAGATTGCTAAGAACATCATCAAGAAGCAACAATTTCCAAATGAAGAAATCTCCTCCTTAGTGGTACCTCCTTACCCCTTTGGCTACCAAGAGTTCACAAAAAATGATCCTAGTGTTGTGACGGGCAATGATTACTTGACGGAATTCATGAAGCATATTCATAAAGAAGCCTACAAAGATAGGGTGAACACTTATTACACCCAATATCCCCCCCTTTACCACCTTGCTAGGCAAGGACTCCTTGATCCCAAGAGTTCTTTGCCGGATTGGGCGGATAGGAAAGTGTTCTTTCCTCAAGCTTCTCAATATAAAAAAGGGGATGGACGGGAAGCTAGGGAGAATGAGGAGGTTGTTGATAATGAGGATGGGGAAGGTAGTGGGTCTAGCCATGATAATGAAGAACGATGTTCAAGTGAAGAAGAATAAGAAGAGGATGATGATGAAGTCTCCGGGTCCATGGAGGGAGATGATGATGAAATGAGTGAAAGTTGATTGTTGACAAAGCATGAAGGAGGACGACACAAATGCGGGGTTGATTGCTTATGCTAACTTTTCTACCTATTCCATTGTGAGCCTCCTACCCCTCCCTTTGCTTTGTTTTTATCTCATGTTGACATAACTTGTATATCTTGTATAACATCCTGAGTCGGTTTGGACTCTTTGATGGATGAGAGTTTTTGAGTCCTAGTACCACCAAAGGACTCACACCTCGACAACATTGAGGTGACTATCTTTTTGCTCCCACCGTAAAGAATCCAAAATGACAACTTACTTTTCATGCATTGCATGCTTGTGAATAAACTTCCCTCTTTTTGCACTAGAGATAGTGTTTTGTTTGGTTTGGGGAAGTTAATTCATAGGCAACCCGAGTTAATTTAAATTAGCTCTCCGAACAATAGAAAGCATGCATCATATAGCATAGTTTAGTTTGCATCATATGTAAATACTTATCATATGTAAATATCTTACATGTAGTATGCATTTAGTATAGAATTCATGCATTTTATTTGCATAATTCCCTATCGTCTTGTCCATTGAGGACAATGTCCATACTAGTGTGGAGATGGGGAATTCTAACATCTACACTTATTTCAAAGATAAAAAATTTGAAAAATTTAAAAACTTCAAAAACATGTTCTTTTATTTGTAGTGTAGAATTGTATATATTGTATATATTTGTTTGTTTGTTTGTCACTCTTATCACATTGGGTCGACTATGCCACATTCGAAGCATGAGGGAAATAGAAGATCGCATGGTATGATCTTTCCAAACCTCCTTTCTCCTTTTATATGTTAATGACAATGTGGCTATATTTTGATTGATGTGGTATGAACCAATGTGTTCTTAAGAGTTTATATTTAGTTTACATGGCATATTCGTTGATAGTAGCATATGCATTAGAGTTGTATATATGTTAGTTGCATATTAGAAATTTTTTGTGAAAATGCCTATTCGGGAAAGCTTGACAAGTGTATATAAGGCCCTTGTAGATAATTTTTCTCCTTGAGACTTTGTTTGCTAGAAGACTCTCAAGACACCCTAGGATGTGTCATACTAGTATCCTTTGACCCATGGACTAAGGCCTACTAAAGAGTGCCTTGTGGTGTGATTAACTCCATGGCTAGCGTTTATTCCTAGGTGACCCTTGAAGTCGTGCAACCGTCCTTACACGTCTATCATCTTATTTTGTCAACAAAAAGGGAATGGGCACAAAAATGTCAAAATGAGTTCAAGTTATCAATGTCAAATGTTTGCAATTGTATCCAATGAAATGGGGAGAAAAAATAGACTCCTATGCTTATAATAGAAGTAGCCTTGCTACAAATGGGGTTACTTTGAAAAATGTTCAAAGAAATGCAAAAGTTGAAAATGCCAAACATCAAAAAATGGCACGCTCTTAATTGTCAAGTGCTACAAAAAGGAAGAGGGGGGGGGGGGCTAAACCCAAAATCAAACTACTATCAATAAAACTCATGTACTTTGAAACCCTTTTATCCAATGATGATCCTATTATGTTGTATGGTGGAGAGGGGACGACCTTTCTTCTTGCCTAGGCAAGAGGGGGAATTCCGTGATCCTACAATGTTTTCTAACACCATAGGGAATTAGCTCTTATCCTAGTTTCCTTTCCCTCTGCTTAATTTCTCTTATCTCAATTTCTCTTGCCTTAATCTCGTTAGTTTAGTCAAAATAATCAAAACCTCCACTGTGACCTTAGACAGACTGAATTAACAAGTAGATAGTGACCGCCTCCATGTGGAGATCGACCCTACTTACCGCTGACTTCTGTTAGTAGTACTTAGGTTTTTATTTTTGGTAATGAAACGACGGTATCAAATTTTCGGTTCATCAATGAACGTCAATTAATTGCAGTTAAGGTCACAGATTAGTCGATGTGTCGGTCTAAGGGGCAATGAATATCTCCTTCCGGTCTCAATTCGCCCTAAAACACTATTAGCTTAGCTTCTGCCCTCACTAAAGCATTTTATTGTTCACTGCGGGTCTCACCCCTTCCAACCTTCCGGTCCTGGTCAAGGCTTACCAAACTTAAAAAGGCTAATTGCATCTATTCAATCAGCAAGATACAATTAGCAGGGATTAACAAAAAAGATAGAAACACAACGACAGATCTATAAACTCATTGGCAATTAACATCCATCCATCAAATCCCCTAATCCTAGCAAAGAGAATTAGCTAGACATGAATAAGGAAAGAGTAAAAGCAAGGGAAAGAGAGATAAACATTAACTAAAAAGAGAGAAAAGGGAAAAGAGAGAAAGTTACAGAAATAAGGATCCGGGAAAAGAGAGGAAAGCAGTTTACAGAGAAAGAGTAGAGTACAGTCTCCAGGAACGAAGTCCAAGAACTGTTTCGGTCCCCTAAATGTGTTTGTCGTCGTCCTATTTATAGAGGAGACGATTCTTATTAAACCTAATAGCGAAATAAAACAAAAAGCCCAAGCCCAAAAGCAATTCCACTCGATCGAGTGATTCTAAACCACTCGATCGAGCAAAACTGAGCTCAAACCACTCGATCGACCAGTAATAGTACTCGATCGAGTAAACCTCTAAAAACAACTATTCGATCGACCAAGGAAAGTGTTCGATCGAGGTCTTCAACCATCCAAAGTCATTCGATCGATCAAATAAGCATTCGATCGAGTGAAATATGACTCCAGCAGCTACTTGTTCGTTAGTTCAGATTTGACTTGTCTTTTTAGCTCCCGATATGGCTTCACGCATCCCGAGACAGCTACATTTCCGCTCCAAATTCACTCTTCCTCCAAATGCATGCAAAACGGATGGTAAAAGGCTTGATTTTACTACTTTCTGGTCCATTCCTGCAAATACGGCAAAACAAACCAAAGTAGCATATTTGGGGCATTTCGTAGCATAAAACCACGATAATAGCATAGAAATACGTGCATAAAAAAGCCTAAAAGGACTATATAAAATGCAAGTATCACTTGCAAGTGTAAATAAGTGAAGAAAATTGGTAAATAAAAGAGGTGGGTAGTCGAATATCCATGAATTTGAAATTGACCAACAATATCATCGAATCACGGAATAAACCGTCATGGTATAAATTAACCAAGTATGATTTTGGCAATGATAAAAAATGTTGCTCATAGAAATGAACTAAAATGGTCAGAACCATAAAATAAAAGAAGTAAAAAAAAGGATAAAATATTTAAAGGAATGATAAACTCAAACACGTTTGAGTTCTGACCTAGACAGACCATTGGGGTGCGAGCTCCTAGGCGAGGCAAGGGGCTTCTTTCTCAGGCCAAGACCCGGTTTTGGCTTAATTGTTTGATGTTTTGAATCGTGTTATGCATGCTTTATAATCACAAAGTCATGAAACCAATAAAAACATGAAGTTAAAGAGTTTGTTACACCCTCATAGTTACATGTTTGGTTACCTGATGAAATCGACAAAGTGTTAAACTTGTGAGTCGAAAACCGTTTTGTAAGAAAAGAGTGTTGCTTTACTTTAGTGTTGATTAGTGTTGTGTTGGTCGAATGGGTCGGTCGAATGCACGGCGGTGGTACCAAACAAAATGTGTAAGGCTTGTGTTTTTGATCGGTAGGTCAAAAACACGTGCCGATTTGTTGACTTAAGAAGTTGAGGTCTAGAATTTTAAGGGAGAAAAGAAGGGGCATACTTTCACGTAGTTGTAAATGGTGGTTTAAGGGGGGCATTTATAGAGGAATGAGTGGTGTTAGTTCGTTGAGGCTGTTTTTGGCGACGTGGCCACCTGGTAAGCCCAAAGAGGCACGGGCTTGTTGGCGACACAAGAGGGTGTCCTGTCCTTTTCGCCAATTTGGATATTGCTCTTCGTTCTATCCTAGGTTTTGTTAGGATGTGTTTTATGGTGGATTGTGTTTGCTTAGCCATGTAAGCTTGCTTTCTGGTGTTATTTAGGGTGGGTATTTTGTGCTTGACTAGGGTTTGATTTGTGTTGAGTCGAGATTTGAATTTTGAGTCGGTTTTGTGTCCGGTGTCGGTTTTGACTCTAATTACTGTCATTTTGACCCCGTCGTCGTGCATAAAATATTCTACATATTTTTAAAATGTTTGAAAGTGTTTTTAATTTTTGAAATCGTTAAACGTGTTTTCTGACGCACTGTCATACAAAATGTCGATTAAAGCAGCGATTTTCTAAACATGTTATAGTCCGATAATCTTCGGAAGTTTGTTGGGATTCCGCAGATAACGGGTATTAACAGCTTGGATGTCGAGGAAGTTGTTGTGTAGTTTGGATTCGTTGCGGTTTTGTGCCTATGTGTTGTTAGGAGCTAGCATTAGATTATATGGCATATAGTAAGTAGTTGCACATGCATTAGATTATTTATATGTTGGTTGCATCATGGCATATAATTGCATTAGGAATAAAAAATTTTGAAAATGCATAATTTGGAACATTGACAATGGTAAGTAGATCATTATAGATATTTTTTCTTCTTAAAACTTTGTTAATTAGAATAGTTTTAAAACACCCTAGTTAGTGTCATGTTAATATTGTTTGATCCATACACTAACGCCTAGTCAAGAGTACCCCGTGATGTGATAATTCCTTGGCTACCATTTATTCCAAGGTGTCCTTTGAAACCATGCGACCGTCCTACGAATTTTACCATATTTATCATGTTTACCAAAGGAAATAGGCACTAGCTTGTTGGGAGGCAGGACCATATCCTTAAAGCCTTAGCTCTCCCGACCTGCTCTGGGGTCTAGCATGAGGATGAATTCGTCTAATGGGTCTAGCATTCACGTAAGTCCTTAGTTAACCTAAAACTTGTAATTAATATATATACCCCATTTGTAATAAATCTAGAGTTAAGCCCCCTTAGTGTAGGTTAACCCTCCTTAGATTAGATTAGGAGTCGATTAGTCTTTAATCTTTCCATAAAGCACTTCAATCTTTCAATAATTATTCTTTCAATTTATATCTTCAATTGTTTACATTTCGATCTTTTGGGTATGTATTTTAAGACTAAGTGACAAGTCTCCATCTTTATTCAAGGATTCTTTTTCATTTATGTTCATCCGTACTTTCCAAGTTGGTAATTTTCTTAATCTCTCTTTATTTACTTGTTAACCCTTTGCTTATTATCTTGCTTAATCATCATGTTTACTTGTATTATGATGTTTGACACCATTGTTAGCATAAAAAAAACCATGATGTGTAGCGAGTAGTCCTTAATCTAGGTTTAGTAGGGGATTAGGGAGTAATTATGAGGCATATGCTAACAATGATCATGAGATGTTTGGCAAGTTCATGTGGCCTTTTACTTGGGTGTTTGAAAGTGCACTCTTGTTTTGACACTACATTTGTCTCTTTGTAGGTTATGTCCAAGCATTTGACCATCTCTTGAGGGCCTTGAGTGCCATTGATATCTTTACATGAATACATCAATTACAACCCTTGCTTTGGTGGAGTTCCCCAATAACCACCACCTTGTACATATTCATTTAGTGTAATTTTCATTAGTTTGCATTTCATTTAGAATAGTTGCATCTACAATCATTTAAGTACTTGTAACCAAACCTTCTCTCTTTTTGCATAGGAAACAATGCTTTGTTCGGTTTGGGGAAGTTTGATTACAAGTATTATGAGTTAATTCAAATTAGCCCCTCAACCGATTATTATGCATCGTAATAGTATAATTATCTCATATGGATTAGCTCATCTCGTATAGTATAGTATAGATAGCTCATGTTGTTAGTTGCATTTAGATAATGCATTTTACACTCTTGCATGGTTAATCATGACCAAACCTCCTCCTTTTTTCACTAGTAATAGTGTTTGGTTTGGTTTGGGGAGGTTTGATCATAACTAATTCGAGTTAAATCAAATTAGCTCTCCAACCTAATCGAAAGCATGCATCACTTAGTTTAGTTTAGCTTGCATCACTTTTAAAATATTTCATGTAGTACTTGCATTCAATCTTAGTTCATGCATTCACATATTAATTCATGCATTTCCACTTCAAATACCTTCATGCATTGCACTTGCATCTATTTCCTATCGCTTTACCCATTGAGGACAATGTCCATGATAGTTTGGGGATGGGAATATCTATATTTCAAAAATGATAAAAATTTCAAAAACATGTTCTTTAATTAGAGAAAAACCAAAAATCCCTAAAAATTTTAAAAATCAAAATCCAAAAACATGTTCTTTAATTTAGTAGTTTAGTATTGTATATACTTGTGTGCTTTTGTTCTCTTCTCACATAGGTACTTCACCTCATTCGATGCAGACAAGGGAAACGAAAACCGCTTAGTATGATCGTTCTAAACATTAGTCCCTTTCATTTATTTTTACTTGATTCATATGAGAAGGATGGGATTATATGCCAAGGAGGATGTGGTGTAATGTTTTGTTGCGGTTTTGTATCTATGTGATATTATGAGTTTGCATTAGATTATATGGCATTTAGTTGGATAGTTGCATATACATTGAACTTGTTTTATGTTAGTTTCATCATGGCAAATAGTTGCATTTAAGCAAAATTTTTGAAATGCCTAATTGGGAAGCTTGACAAAGTGTATAGAAGACCCTTGTAGATACTTTTTCTCCTTAAGACTGTAACAACCCCTTCTTACCCAGCCAAGGTAATGGGAGGATGTTACCATCTCGGTTTCCCGAGGCGGTGAATCCCAGATGCAATTAAGAAACATTTAATATAAATAAAGCAATTAGTGGATTACATAAACATGAATAAATAAATAAAGAAACAATACTACTCATGACTACTAGACTCTTCAACTAAAGTGGCACTCGGCTCCAAGTCCAAAGCTCATCCCGTCTCCTACGTGACACCAAAAAAACCTGTACTCAACCTGCTCCCCATATGATCGGAATGACACAGGCACAATAACACGTCAGTTTCAATAAATAAACATAAGACACGACATGGAAGATGAATATGCAGCATGCTAAAAATATGAACGAGACATTATTATACAATAACCATGACGGTACTAGGACACGCCCAGATATACCCACTACCACCAGTGCCAGGGACACACCCAAGACACCACATCTCACAAATAGGTACCAGGACACCCCTAGTCGTACAGGGTCTGGAAGCCAACCGGATCCCCTGCTAGACGTTGTGCCTCAACCACACGAGTCCCTCCGTACTCATGTCAGTAATGTGCACATCCCTCTTGGAGTGGAAAGCTCCAAGAGGCGACTCAAGCGTAAGACGATCTCCCAACCGTCTTACGTCTCCTCAACAATAACACATCCTCAACCTATACGACACTAATCAATGCATAATACATAACCCAACATATCATAATCATCTCCTTAACGATGTAATTAACCACTAAACATGTGATAATGCAAATGCCCCAATCATGTGAGACTAATTACAACATTGACAACAACATAAAAAACACCACATTATTAAAACCGAGTAGGATTAACCTACCTTTTAGCAATCTTCACAAGCTACTCGAATCCGACCCAATTCCGACTCATAAAACCGTCTCATCCTAAACAATTCACATAATACCATCACAATACATCCTACATTATTATACAAAATAAAATCCCTTATTAACACCCATTAATTACCCATAATACATGTACTAACCACTAGTTAATTACTCATATCAAAACCCCCAAAAGTAAGGGTTCAAGTAAGACAAAGGAGAAAGGTGAGATTTCGACTTACAATGGTATATCGGGGATTAGGTGGGAGTTTCATCTTGAAATAGCTCAAATTCCTTGGGAGAGGCTAGGGAGAATTCTAGAGAGATGGAAGAGTGTTTGGGGTGAAGGAGAAGAAGAATGAAAGAGGTATGAGGTTTGGATAAGATAGAATCCCAAAATAAGATAGAATCCCAAAATAAGTTTTACTAGGTCCAGTATAGGTTCTACTTGGTCTAGTATACGGTTATCCTTTACTTCCGGTGGTTTCACCAAGACCGAGTGGGCCCTAAATATCCGGGTATTACAATCTTCTCCCTTAAAATGAACTTCGTCCTTGAAGTTTGCCTCACACTATCTCTTCCTAAAATTCCCTCAAGTCTCTTCTGCAGCACTCGCTCTCATCATGCCGATATGGTTTTCACCTTCCTCACTCGTCTCGCGCGTGTTCCTTCACCGAAAGTACTCTCTTTTAGTTGTACACATCTCCTTAATCGACTTGCATACACTTGTACACCTATAATGGTTGTCCTACACTCATACTATGCTTGTTTTATTTCCTTAAACTTCCGATTGTTACATTCACGCCCCCTAAAAAGGAAATTCGTCCCCAAAGTTCAACGCTCGAGAACATGGATATATTCATAGACTAACTACGCAACATATGACAATAAACAAAATAACGAGCGCCACCTAATAAATTATGAATACTAGCGGAATTCATTTGCCATCCTCATGCCACGCATATACTGCATCGAAAGTACCACAAGATTGCACATGCATTGTGTCTATCTTACATTCATGCAAGTATTCCTGTCTATAAACGTTATAAGACTCATTTATGTATCAAGCAACCATCATGAATTTCATAAGTGGCACTTGTTATCATTCCGCTAAAATTATCACGTGTTACATACGATTTTCATATGTTTTTGCCGTCGATTTAGTCATGCTATGTCGCTATAGGTTATTTAAACACACTTTTAATGTTAACATGCCAAGCAACCAAGTCATGCCAAGTATTATTATCAAACGTAAACAATTCACGAAAGTCGATCATGCAAGTCTTACTAGGGCCACTCTACTACTAGGAGGCCATTATGGTCACTAAACAAGTGTATGCACTCGATAAATGATCGAAATTATACAAAACGGGGTAAAAAAAGATCAACTCGGTCGAGTGGTCAAGTCCACTCGGTCGCGTGCCCGAGCTTACTCGATCGAGTAACCGAGCTTACTCGGTCGTGTGCCCAAATTTCCAGGATGTTCCAGGTTCTTTCCATCACTCCACTCGGTTGAGTGAAGAAGTCCACTCGATCGAGTAACTGACACTCCGTCGTGTGAAGTGAGTACTCGGCCGAGTGTCACCTCAGTAAGGTGTCTTTGGCCCGTAAATGGCCTCCAAATTTATCTACCTTTTAAAAAAAATCAATTAAGTCTCAATGGTGGCTACCACACCATCATACTACCGATGACATAAATATTTTTGTCCTTGTGGCTGAGGTTAAAACATCTAAAATAAAAAGTTCAGGTGTCAAACCGACACAAATGTCCCACGAATGCGACTCATAATCATGACACTACGGGATGACTTCCTTCTCTTGTTCAGGCCCTTCACTCATTGCTTCCAAGCCGCCTTGTTCTTCATTACTCCTTCTTCTCTTCCGGCTTGATTCCCCTTGACCTTCTTCTTCTTCTTCTTCTTCTTCTTCTTCTTCTTCTTCTTCTTCTTCTTCTTCTTCTTCTTCTTCTTCTTATCCTCCTTCAATTACACCCTTATCCTCCACGAGTACCTCCTTCCTAAGACCACCATCATTCTCCATAGGATCCACTGCTACCCTGGTCGTACCTTCATCACTTCCACCTCATTGGGAGGCATTTCCAAAGTAGTAACCCGTACCATAGTGAGGTCCGGCTCAAGGTGTAATACCACATATTTTTGACCTGGTGGTACTCGGTCGAGTAAGGCTTACTCGGCCGAGTTGGTTGTCTAATGTTTTTAAGTTAGGTTCTGTCGAGAGGTAACTCCACCGAGTTGGTCGTACTCGGTCGAGTACATCGAGTACTCGGCCGAGTGCCCGGTCTGACGAGGGTCTTTCGCTCGGTTTTGGATTAGGATGATTGGAGGATATTTTTATATAATACATACGACAATTTCTAAAATCATTTCTACAAAATCTTAAACGACGTTAAGAGTCCTCTAATCATCTTCATCACTTTCCAAGACAAGGGTTGATCGATCATGAGTCTTTGCACCTCGTTTTCCGCATCAATTCCATTGGTAAGTTTAGACACCTCGTTTCTGCATCTCCCGCCAAGCACCCAGTGATGATTGGGCCGCATGTTTAATCACGCGGAGCGATTTATGACATTTCGTAAGTTCATCGACACGTGATAGCTCAAACAGTCGAGTCAACCTCATGGTCATCATCTACGCGCCGATAAGGTCATTTTGCCAGTAATTAGAGTACATTTGGAGTTCGGGTCAAAAACCGCTGCCATCTTCTAAAACCGTTTTAAAAAACCGAGTCGGAATATTCTAATTTTTCAGGAGTATTATTCCTAAATTTTATCTTTTACCATGATAATATCTTCCTTATGGAATAAGCAAGCATATATCTTTCGTAGTTCCAAATAAAAATCGCGGAAATCTTTCTTGCTGCAGAGTAAACCACCCAAGAGAAAACGCAGCAGGAGCCGTGCCTCTTAGAAAGGCCGCAGTTCCTGCTGCGCCTCTTCCTAGGCTGGTTGTTTTTTTCCAGTTTCCAGATTTCCTCCAGAATTTTTTCCTAATCCTACTTTTTCCTAAATTCCTCCATGTGATTAGTATATATAGAGGCCTCCGCCTCACATATTTTTCATGCGAGTGTCCGCCCTTCTTTTCTCCCTTTGCATTCTAAGACCGCGCTCTTGCTTTTCGACGCTTACATGCTTGCTCTACGTGACCACGTAAGCTTAGATCATTCTGAGTACCAGTCACGTTTGCATAGACCGACCAATTTGACCAACTCCACTTAATTAATCAATCAATTTATTTAAATCCTTTTTTAAGCTAACTTTCTTGCATATATCGAGTCGAGCAATCACTAAACGACAACTTAATCAATCTCGTTTCGTCAAACATGTAAGTCTGAGGGTGTAAATCCAAATTTTTTTTTATTGTATTTTATTTTGTATTAATTAATGTACGAATTTTTGTCATAATCAAGTATGCTCAAAACCGATTTCAAAAAAACCTTTTGAACCGTTTTTTGCAAAACAGAGGCGAAAGACGACCAAGAAGAAAAGCATCGGCAGATGTGCCTTCTGGAATAGTCGCAGCATTTGCTGCGCCTCTTCCAGTAGCTGCTTTTCTACTGCTCTTCTCCTTCTTCCTCGAGTATCTGTCTCTCTTTTTATCTTTCGTTTTCTTCCTTTATTTCTTCAATTTTCATATTTTTAATTTATAATGCTTGTTTTTTATTAATCCTTTTCAACTTAAATCCTTTATAACCAATATTTGCGGGTTTCGTCACTAAATTCGAACCCAGGTTTAAGAGGCTCGATTTGTTCGTATCAAGTCCGTTGAATTCCTCTCTGATATATGATTTTTATTCTGTTTTATCTTCAACCTTTTATTTCCCAGTTTCTGTCTTAATCCATCTTCAACTTTTGCCCTTTTCGTTTCCGATATCGTATATAAATCATCTTTGTAAATCATTGTAATATTTCGTTTATTCGCCCTTTTATCGCTTTATGATGGTTTCATATGCATGTAATATGATTAAATCACTTCTACTTGAGTTATATAACAATAATTGACATTAATAAACCAACGAACAATAACGGTTTAACGAGTCTTACTTTCACAGTCAAAACCCAACTCAAGAACAAATGCACGGTCTGATGCACCTCTTCTAAGGTACGCAACAGATGTTGTGCATGTTCTGAGGTGGTTTTCTGCCTCTAAACTCGTTCTTCTTTTGACGTAGGTTTCTAATCAACTATTATTTGTATTATCACTTATAATTCGACATATTTTCGTATTTTAATTTTCTTTTCTATTTTCTTTTCTTTTCAAATCCTTTTCTAGCATATTTATGACGTAAATTCAAATTTTCAATTATAATTTATTTTTTGTAATTTATTTCTTTATTTCGTATTGTTCTTGAATGACTTATTTAATTTGCATTCACATGTAATTAATCTAACTTCCAACCTCGACTAAATTAATTGCTAAATTATTTGTTCACCGAGTTAGTCAAATCTCACATGCTAGGATTAAAACATGTTTGTTGCATAGCATGCATACAACTGACAACATATCAAATATAAATAACTTACCTGATCATTAGTAGAGGCCGCTATCTAGGCGGCCGGGATTAGGTGTTCAAATAAACGAGCTTCCTAATACGTACCCTCACCCCTTACTCACGATCTCTGTGAACATCTGTGTTTATTGGCATCACGAGAGTCATTCTAGACATAGAATGCTAAGGGTAATGAATTTCTTAGTGTTCATGTCTTTACTTTGTGTCTTGACATGGCGCGAAGTATTCGAACGGTTCCAATTTTCTATAAAAATTGGTGGCGACTCCACAAATGCAGGCTTGTCAAACCTTTCACCGGTTTCAATGCCTTTCAAATCGGTAACGGCCCATGATATGCTTTGGCTCGCGCCAGAGTTTCGTGGGAGAATTGTCGCCGCCTCGAAACCAATGCACGGGTGCGCGCGACGCGGGTGGCTGTGTCCACAGTGAGTCTCTAGTGTTTTCTTTATCAGGCTATGGTCGTCATTAGAGGTTTATGGAAACCCTAGATTGGGTTAATTTTGGGTAGAAATTGATTATGATAGTTTGTGATTTTTATTGTTTAGTTACCATTGTTGTAGGTGACGATGTGGTACTCGTTATGCATTCGTATGATTGATTGTAGCGTAGCGGATTGCGAAAAGGCAGGGTTTTCCCTACTCAGTTGATTGTGTAACTATTTATGTGTATTGCGGTTGTTATTGCTTTGTTTATTATTTTTGTTGAGATTGGTTGGAGTAGATGGTGATGGTTGTGGTTGAGATTGTTTTGTGAGCCATGTCGAGAGATGGTCTCATTCCCATGTTCGCCTCTTGTGTCTCTCGTCACAAGGGGGATGTGCACATTAACAATCTGGGATCGCTCGTTGCGATGAGCGGGAGTTTGGTGGGCAAGGTTGTGGTCCCCCACTGGCGGTGTGGGTTACCAGTGATGAGTAACTAGTGATTGGTGGTTGTTGTAGTTGGTGATTGACTGATTCCATTGTTATAGTGGTATCCTTTTAGGCTTAGTAGTTTGAAGAAACCATATCTGTGAAGGATTGTGTACCCTTAGATTGCTTCCCTTGTAGATAATTTCCGCCACTTAGATGAGGAAAGTGACTATTCATTTTTGTAGATGCATCAATTACTTGTTTTCTATTCTTTAATGCTTGGATATGTCGCCATTTTGGCAAGACCCACCTTGCCTTGCAAGAAGGCATCCTACCTCATGGTTGTCTTGTTGTGAGTTAAAGGGTGGAGTGAGACTCTCTAATTGTCTCACAGCGGCTATATTAGTAGGTTAGTTTAAATAAGGGTCCTATTTTTGTCACCTCTTTACTCGGGACGAGCAAAGGTTTGGTTTGGGGATGTTTGATGTGACTCATATTTGAGCACATTTAGTCCCCGAATTTACCTCGTTCCAATGCTTTATAGTGCATAGTTGGGTCATTTACTATATTTAGTTTCCCATTTTGCGTATTCTTTGAGGTTTTGTCCCCCTTAGTAGGAAAGGAGAGCTAACCTTGCATTTACATGGCGAAATGGAACTAAATTGATCGCATCTAATGACCAAGCATCAAGGAGAAGATAATACTAGATGGCCTATGTTGATAATAAAGTAGATTGGCAATGATGAAAGGATCCTTGCATCTTCAACAAGATCCCCGCGGATTGTTGAGGAACGAAGAGAAAAGAAGCTGTCTGACCCAGGATCCGAGCGGATTGCCACCAATCCGGGAGTCTCCCAGCACCACCATCCGAGCGTCCTCCAGTCAAGCCGCTCGTCTTCAAGCCAAAGGATCCGAGCGTCTCCTGCATGATCCACTCGGATCACAGGACAGAACCCAACGTGCCAAGACCAAAGCCGCTCGGGACGAGCATATCCATACGGGACTAGCAAAACGGAAATGCTCATTTCCTTGGAGAGGAGCATTTCGTCAACTTTTCTTAAGGGTCTTAATAGTCATTTAATCCCTTAGTAACCCTAATTTTTGTACTTAATCTTTAGTATAAATACCCCTCTGTACTACCTAGATTATCATCAAGTTGTAATCAATTAGTAACCAATCTTAATGCTATCTTAATACTTTCTTAATCTTGTAATCAACTTTTAATCTAGTCTTAATACACATCTCAATACGTAATATTTCCTTAATTTCTCTATTGATCTTCATTCATTTTGGGTAATTAGAAGATTATTTGAGTTTATTTGGAGGATTGACAACCTTCCATCAATCATCAAGTACTTCTATTATTCTTTGCTTTATTATTTGGAATCATCTTCATAGGTATAATTATATCTTAACCTTGTTTAATTATTGTTAATCATTTTCATTTATTCATCATGTTTTGCCGTGCTAGTATGATTGACAACCTTGTTATCATGTTAAACTTGATAATGAGTTAGTAGTTTCCTTAACTAGGGTTAATGGGGAATTAGGGGAAACCAACATGGAGATTGATTCATACTTAATCTAATATTTTTTCATAATTAATTTGCTTGCTTGTTGTGATTTCAACTTATGTACATGTTATGTTTGATGAAATGCGAGCCTATGAATCCTTGCATTTTTTTACCCATCACCTATATTTTCAATGAGACTTGTAAGCTTATACACTAACTCGAGTCTCATTAGACCATGCATATAGTTGGATAGGAAGACTAAGTCGACTTGTAAGTGTTGTACAATCTAATCGATTCGGCTCCGGGACCCAAACCTTCTTAGGGATTGTAAGCTTATACACCAACTCGATCCCATCACAATAATAAGTGCTTGCATCTAGTAGAGAACATGTTTGTATGATCAACTCCCATGAATCCCCTACGAACTCATGACACCCTAGTGCTTTTAATCAATTGTTTACATCTCATTTTAATCACCTTTCTTGTTTTTATTACTGTGCTTTCACATTGTTAATTAGTTTAGGTGATCTCCTATCTCAACCCAAATTGTGACACCCTAAGACACAACCATTTGCAATTAAAAATCCTACATCAATACCCGTCCCTTGGGATCCGACCTTTACTTACCTCTTTGCTAAGAGTAGTTTGTGAAGTTATAAATATTGTTTTGGTTAGGTAGCTTTTAACGATGAGTTTTAACCTCACACCAAACATGCCCGAGTAGTACCGTACTCGACCGAGCAGCCTGTGCTCCACCGAGTACGAGCATGTACCCGACATAGTACTTCTTTAGGCGGTTGATGTTTCATTTTGGAGTCGTAGATTATGTGCATACGTTTATCTTGAGTCTTAAAGCATTCTTTGACATATGTTTTGGGTCCGATGCAAAATATTAGATCCTATGACATGAAAAGTACCACCTTATGATGGGTGTGAGTTTAGTGTATGGGGGAGGATATGTGGTTATGCGCGACTGTGATGGATAGTGGAAAGAGAAATTAAATTGGATGAGTTTATCAAGGCAAAAAGCACCCTTTGTGATGTATGGTGAGTTATATGATCGTGGGCTTGAGTAATGTAATGGTAAGCTTATATGGTAGAGAGGAGATGTGAGTGGTAATGTAAGTCCGATAAATGTGAGAATAATAGTTTGGAAAGAGGGATGTGAATTATGGTAAATTGGGATATGTGGGGATTTCTGGAGGGAGATGATTATGACTATATTGGGTGAGGATATATCTAATGGAAGGTCGCGATATAAACTTGAAAAGATTGGTGTTTAGTGAGGTTAGATCGATGGATGCCGCAATGAGAATTTGTATGTAGTGGTTGTGTTTGGGAATTTGGATTACTAGGAGGTGAGCCTAGTGTGTAATTCTTTGGGAAGTAACGGGATGAGGTGAATCTTGGCTTCTAGAGATGTTAATGGAAGATGTAATCAATTAAGGACAAAACATTAGGTGGATGGACTTATTGGTGGTGAGTATGAGTGTATAGCATGTTGAGAGAGATTATGTAAGAGTGTGAATAAGACGATACGAGCTACTAAGATTTGACTTTTTGAGCAATGAGAGGGTAACAGAATTACTATAGAGCTAGGTAGTAGGAGTAAGGAGTGGAGGTGTTAAGCGATATTGTCGAGTGTAATAGGAGAAGAAGAATGGAAGTAAGTTGAGTGAATATTCACAAGAGTTATGGGACATGAAAGTAAGAAATTATGGAAAATATAGAGTACGATAATGAGGATGTGAGTTCAAAGATATATATCCATAAGATACGTGAAATGACATTATAGCCATGAGCTTTTGAGAAACTAAAGCGATGAGAATTTGATAAAGTGATTGTATGGTATGAGACATTGGTAGTAAGCTAGGGGGGGGGGGGGATAGGACGATCAGGGACAAAATTAGTATGGGTATTGGGGGGTAATATGGTTGATACGGTTAATGGAGTTCGCTTTAGGGAATTAGTATTTATGGTTGATACGGTTAATGGAAGTTGCTTGTTATAGTTTCAACTTATGCACATGTTATGTTTGATGAAATGCTTGATTGACAACCTAGCACGAATCTCTTATCCATTTAACAAGACTTGTAAGACATAAACCAACTCAAGGCTTATTAGACCATGCATATAGTTGAATAGGGAGAATTAAGTCGACTTGTAGGAGTTTTAAAGTCTTGACCGACTCGGCTCCGAGACCCAAAACATCCTAGGAATTTTAAGATATAAACTAACTCAATTCCACTACAACAATAATTTGCTTGCATCTATGACACTTGTGTATGTGATCTCACCATGATTCCCTTATGAACAAATGACACCCTAGTGCCTTAATCAATTGTTTACAAACGCTTTTTACGTGCTTTGCTTTATTTTCATTTGTTTACATTTTCTTTGTTAAGTAGTTTAGATTGCAAACCTCAAACTCAACCCAAATTGTGACACCCTAAGACATAGCTTTCTACAACCGGTAAATCAATAAAATACCCATACCTTGGTATCTAACCTTTACTTACCACTCTACTAAGAGTAGTTTGTTGAGATTATAAATAGTGTTTTGATTGGTAAGCTTAGACGACGAAGTTTCAACCGAATAAAAAAATGGCGCCGTTGCCGGGGACGGTGTTCAATTGAATTGTTTTCATTTGTTGTTTTTAGTTGTGTCTTTTTTAACCTTGGGGAAGTCAAACTCCTCAAGGTAGTTTTTAATTGTTTTCTAGTTCTTTGATTTTCGTATGTCTAGGAGATCACAAGGCGGTCTTTTGCCTATTGATCCCGAGATTGAAAGAACTTTGACAAATATTCGAAGAACCGTTAGAGGGACTTCAACAATTATGGGTATTGGAGAACTTGTGAACATTGGTATTGTCCAATCGGATAGTGTTGATTTTACTAACCCTTTTGCAAGACAAGGAGAGGAAAACCCAATTTCAAACCAACCACAAAATCAACCTACAATGTCTAAATTTTCATCTCATTACGTACGAACCGGGGAGAACCTACCAAATGGTACCCCAATACTGCCCCACTTGACCGGTAATTTTATTGCCAAATCCGCATACATACAATTAGTTGAGAGAAGTCAATTTGGAGGGATGCCTAGTGAGGATCCTCATCTACACATGGAGACTTTTGTGACTATTGTGATGCAATTTCCCAAACGGGGGTAACTCAAGACCAAATTCGATGGGTATTGTTTCCTTTTTCCTTGATCGGAGCCGCAAAGCAATGGTTAAAGAGCCTAGACAAGGCCACTCTTAGAATTCATTCATGGAAGAAGTTAGCACTCGCCTTTTACAAGAAGTTCTACCCTCCGGAGAAGACCAACTTGTTTAGAGCCCAAATCACCGGGTTCAAGCAAAGAGATGAAGAGTCTTTATATGAGGCTTGGGAAAGATTCAAAGATACATGTCGCTCTTGGCCTCATCATGGACTAAGCGAATGGTTTCTTGTTCAACAATTTTGGAATGGGTTGTATGAAGATTCAAGGAATGTGCTCAACATGGGTTCTAATGGAAGATTCACGGAGGTAAATGACAACCAAACATGGGCAAAGATAGAGGAGATGGAGGTTCACAACTCTCAATATAGTAGGCCAAGAAAAGCTACTAGGGGAGGAAGACATGAAGTTGACTCCGTCACACAATTGAGTGCCGATTTGGGTGCCCAACTAAGCTCTCATGTTGACACAATGAACTTCAAATTTGAGAAAGCCATAGCCAAGATGAATGAAGCCTCTCAATCATCCAAGCAACATCGACATGTCAATGCCATGGTGGCAACATCTTCTTTTCCAAATGGAGTGTGTGAGAATTGTGGAACTTTGGGACATGATCAACAAGAGTGTAGGGGCACAAGTGAGCAAGTGAATGCTTTCCAAGCATACAAGAATGGCAACCCTTACTCCAAGTACTACAATGAAAACACCAAATTTCACCCAAACTTCTCATATAAAAGCCAAAATTTTCAAAATCCTCAACCAACATACACCCCACCTCCAATGAGAAATCCTACCCAAAGACCCTGCTTCAACCAAAACCAACCCTCTTACAATCAAACCAATGACCAAGCTTTTGATGTTCAAAAAGCGGTCCTCCAAATGCAAAAGAGCCAACAATATTTCTTTGTTCAAATGGAAAGAGATAGCCAAGCCAAAGACACTACCATCAATAATATCCTTGCTCATACCAAGATGTTGGAAACACAATTGTCCCAATTGGCCTCTTCAAGTTCCCAAAGGCAAAAAGGACAATTACCTCCTCAAGTTAATCCTCCTACGAGACATGAGACCATCATTGCCATTCACTTGAGGAGTGGTACAAGATATGAGGGACCAAAGGTGCCAATTGAAGAGGATGTTATTGAGAAAAGTGTCAAGCAAGGAGATGTGATGGAACCATTGAGGAGAAATCCTAAGGTAGTGGAACCAACTACCAATGACTCATTTTAGAAGAGAAATGAAGAGAAGGCTAAAGCGGTTGAAAAAGAACCTATTTTGATTAGACTTCCGTTTCCAAGTCGCCAAGCCAAGCCCAAGCTTGATGTGTAACTTGGAAAGTTCATGGAGATTTTGAAGAACCTAGAGGTTTCTATCCCATTCACGGAATTGATCAACCATGTTCCGGCTTAAGCAAAATACATGAAAGACATCCTTACCAAGAAGAATTCCATAAGGAAGTTAGATACCATCGCTTTCACAAAGATAAGTAGTGCAATACTTCAAAGGAATTCGCCACCTAAGCTCAAGGATCCGCGAAGTTTCTCCATTCCATGTACCATTGGTGATACCACAATCAACAAAGCACTATGTGATCTAGGTGCAAGTGTGAGTGTCATGCCATATTCTGTATGTGAAAGGCTAGGAGTGGGAGAACTCAAGTGCACTAACATGACCCTACAAATGGCGGACCGAACAACAAAGAAACCACTTGGGATATGGGAAGATGTACCCGTGAGAATTGGAAAGTTTTTCATACCGGTGGACTTTGTTATTGTTGATATGGAGAAAGATTCCAACATTCCAATCATTCTAGGAAGACCATTCCTACACACCACCGGAGTGGTGATTGATGTAAAGCATGGGATGCTCACACTTGAAGTTGGTGATGAAACAATCACCTTTAATCTTGATAAGACTATGAGAGCTTCCAACTTGCTTGAGCCATGCTTTATGGTTGATCACTATAGCTGGGAAGGTGACAAGAAGAAATTGGAATCCCCATTCAAAGGACAAGTGAAAGATATAAATCTTAAAGAAAAGGGCAAAGACACACTGCCCAATTGGAAGAACGAAGTGGATATTGTTGAAATGGCTTTATTCGGAGAGCATGCAATTTTTCACAACAAGAATGAGAGCTTGCAAAGCTCACCCATGACAAATATCAATGGAGGCCTCATTGGCCATGACAACAATGAAGAAGAGTTGCTCTTGCCAACTCATGATCCTCCCAACATAGGGAAAGAAGCAAGTGAAGTATATGGTCTATGGGATGATGAATTTGACGGATTGATTAACCCTTACATTGGAAATGCAATGACTCTAGACCAAGGATTTGTAGGTCCTTGTCACCTCTTTGACTCGGGCTACTACATGAATGAAGACAATAATGTGCCAAGGTATATGCAAGACCTTTATCATAACAATGAACAAGCCTTTGACTACTTCTACAAGGCGTTGAGCAACATCAACAACGCCCTTGCCTTACCCCCTTGACACCTCCAAAGAGAAGGAGAGTTTGGTGGAGTCCACCCTAAACGACCATTTGTAAATATGCTAATCTCTTAACTTGCATTTCATTTAACTTATACATTACTCAATTTTTGCATTGCATTTTATATGCCTTGTTGTAGAATTTTTTATAACATGAGAGCAAGTCAGGGAGGGATTTTAATTTGTTTTGAATGTGTAGTGTTTGATGATAAAGTGTGGGGAAGCAATTGCCTAGACTAGCCAAGCCTTTATAGTGCAACCTCATGATAAAGGAATTGGAAATGAAGAAGCAAAGATTGCGAGAAAGGGATCCCCACGGGCAGACCTGAGCTCGTGGGGGCTGAAGTAAGGAAGAAAAGAAAAAAATTGAGCTGCAGCAGAATCCGCTCGAGCTGGCATCAGGACGGGCGTCCCACTACTCAACATGCTGAAGCCGAGCTCGGGTCGGGCGTCCCCAAAGCTTTAACAAAAATCCTAAAACGAAAATAGCCCGTCCCCAGATGAGGTCGAGTGTCCCTACCTGCTATAAGACCAAAACATGGGATTTTCTTACTTTATTCTACATTTCTATTCTTCCCTAAACACAAACACAACAAATTCCCTCACTACAATAATCAACCCCGTAATCCAAAAACACAAATTACTCAACCAAATCCATTCAAATCAATTACAAACTTGTTCAAAATCAAAACAAATCACTCCTTTGTCAACAAAAAGACCTTCAAACATCAAAATCTTCACAAAATCAACCAAAAATTATAGGGTTCGAGTAAAATCCAAAAACCCCAAATTGATTGAAATTTGATTGAAGTTGGAAGAAGAGGAGAACATTAAAGCTGATTCAAAGTTTCTTGACAACAAATTGAAGGAGAAAACAACAATGGCAAGGACAAAGAGCAACACCAAAGAACCTATTTCCAAAACTCTCTCCAAAAGAGAAAAGGTTCTAGCATTTAAAGCTTTAGTGGTGTTTGAGCAACCAAGGGTACAAGCAAGGGAAGTCATTGAGGCCGTTGAAGAAGTTACTACCACTATACCAGAAATTGAGCAACTTAAGGATTATCCGAAGGTAACGTTTATTTATAATGAGCATAGAACCGCTTTTGAAACCCATTCTAAGAAGAAAATTATCGCCACTAAGTTTTTATGCCAAGAGACTTTGGGGAAATTGGGGGTGCTAGACCAAACAAGAGCATTTTTCGAGTCCATGGGATTGTCTACCTTGTTCAAAATGGATAAATTGACTTAGCCTTCCCTCACATTAGAGTTCATAAGCTCTTTGAAGGAGTATAAGGTAAAGACTCGGAAATATGTCGAATTCCGGCTTCAGAACAAGAGTAGGAGGATGATTAAGGGTGATATCGGAAAGGTTTTTGGAAATGATGACCTTTGTAATTTCCACAAGAAACCCCACAAATTTGACGCCAAGCCCTTTTGGAAGGCGATTACCGGGAGGAAGCTAACTACGTTTGGATAATGCAATGCCTTATATATCCATCATCCGGGTATACGGTATTGGCATAGGTCCATTTCCAGCACCTTGATTGCTAGGAAAGAAGCTACACACATGACCGAACTCAACCTCGCCTACTTGAATTCCAAGATGAATGCCCATGGGAAATCAAAGAATGAATATAATATCCTTAAATTGTTGATTGAGAGATGGTTAAACATCAAGGAAGGGAAAGAGAAAGCGGCTTTCATTGTGAATGGAGGCTTGATAACGAGATTGGCAAAGCACTTTAATCCGAAATTCAATGAAGATAACACCTACAAACCGGTTAAAGGTGGAAACCTCCTTGACATGAGCACTTTGATCCACAAGCTCCATTGGGTAAAGCATGACAACTCCGCCCAAGGATATGAGTGGGTGATCAAGGATGCCAATTCGATTATCTTGCCCGAGGAAATTTGTCGTCTCAACACTCGCATTATAACTACCTTCCTCCCGTCATAAAGATTGCCAAGAACATCATCAAGGAGCAACAATGTCCAAATGAAGAAATCTCCTCCTTAGTGGTACCTCCTTACCCCTTTGCCTAACAAGAGTTCACAAAAAATGATCTTAGTGTTGTGACGGGCAATGATTACTTGACGCAATTCATGAAGCATATTCATAAAGAAGCCTACAAAGATAGGGTGAACACTTATTACACCCAATATCCACCCTTTACCACCTTGCTAGGCAAGGAATCCTCGATCCCAAGACTTCTTTGCCGGATTGGGCGGATAGGAAAGTGTTCTTTCCTCAAGCTTCTCAAGATAAAAAAGGGGATGGACGGGAAGCTAGGGAGAATGAGGAGGTTGTTGATAATGAGGATGGGTAAGGTAGTGGGTCTAGCCATGATAATGAAGAACAAATTTCAAGTGAAGAAAAAGAAGAAGAAGATGATGATGATGAAGCCTCCGGGTCCATGGAGGGAGATGATGATGAAATGAGTGAAAGTTGATTGTTGACAAAGCATGAAGGAGGACGACACAAATGCGGGGTTGATAGCTTATGCTAGCTTTTCGACCTATTCTATTGTGAGCCTCCTACCCCTCCTTTTGCTTTGTTTTTATATCATGTTGACATAACTTGTATATCTTGTATAACATCTAGTTTAGAGCATTTAGAGAGTCATTTTGGACTCTTTGATGGATGAGAGTTTTTGAGTCCTAGTACCACCAAAGGACTCACACCTCGACAACATTGAGGTGACTATCTTTTTGCTCCCACCGTAAAGAATCCAAAATGATAACTTACTTTTCATGCATTGCATTCCATGCTTGTGAATAAACTTCCCTCTTTTTGCACTAGAGATAGTGTTTTGTTTTGTTTGGGGAAGTTCATTCATAGGCAACCCGAGTTAATTTAAATTAGCTCTCCGAACAATAAAAAGCATGCATCATATAACATAGTTTAGTTTGCATCATATGTAAATACTTATCATATGTAAATATCTCACATGTAGTATGCATTTAGTGTAGAATTCATGCATTTCATTTGCATAATTCCCTATCGTCTTGTCCATTGAGGATAATATCCATACTAGTGTGGAGATGGGGAATTCTAACATCTACACTTATTTCAAATATGATAAAAAATTTGAAAAATTTAAAAACTTCAAAAACATGTTCTTCCCTTTGTAGTGTATAATTGTATATATTGTATATATTTGTTTGTTTTTTTGTCACTCTTATCACATTGGGTCGACTACGCCACATTCGAAGCATGAGGGAAATAGAAGATCGCATGGTATGATCTTTCCAAACCTCCTTTCTCCTTTTATATGTTAATGACAATGTGGCTATATTTTGATTGATGTGGTATGAACCAATGTGTTCTTAAGAGTTCATATTTAGTTTACATGGCATATTAGTTGATAGTAGCATATGCATTAGAGTTGTATATATGTTAGTTGCATATTAGAATTTTTTTGTGAAAATGCCTATTTGGGAAAGCTTGACAAATGTATATAAGGCCCTTGTAGATAATTTTTCTCCTTGAGACTTTGTTTGCTAGAATACTCTCAAGACACCCTAGGATGTGTCATACTAGTATCCTTTGACCCATGGACTAAGGCCTAGTCAAGAGTGCCTTGTGGTGTGATGAACTCCATGGCTAGCATTTATTCCAAGGTGACCCTTAAAGTCGTGCAACCGTCCTACACTTCTATCATCTTATTTTGTCAACAAAAAGGGAATGGGCACAAAAATGTCAAAATGAGTTCAAGTTATCAATGTCAAATGTTTGCAATTGTATCAAATGAAATGAGGAGCAAAAATAGACTCCTATGCTTATAATAGAAGTAGCCTTGCTGCAAATGGGATTACTTTGAAAAATGTTCAAAGAAATGCAAAAGTTGAAAATGCCAAACATAAAAAAATGGCATGTTCTTAATCGTCAACTGCTACAAAAATCGGGGGGGGGGGGGGCTAAACCCAAAATCGAACTACTATCAATAAAACTCATGTACTTTGAAACCCTTTTATCCAATGATGATCCTATTATGTTGTACGGTTGAGAGGGGACGACCCTTCTTCTTGTCTAGGTAAGAGGGGGAATTCCGAGATCCTACAGTGTTTTCTAACACCATAGGGATTTGGCTTTTGACAAAATCATTTAGCAATTGTGGACAAAGGTAACCTAGTTTAACACAACTTAGAGGTGACTTATTTGTGGGATTTATCTGTATGCATCCCTTTAAATTTAAGGACTATAACGAATATATCATGATGAATGCTAGTCATAAAATTAAATTACATAAACAAAAAGGTAAAGAGATGAAGAATCAACCTTCGGTCCTAGCAAATTCGGCCTAAGAACAATATCGCAATGATATTCGCCTATTAGTTGCACCCAAAACGATATGAGAAATGCCCTTAACGTGTTGCTAGAATCGATCCCCAAATTTCAGTAAGTTAATTAGGGTTTTTGTTTTTGTGTTTTTAGATGAGAGGCAAGAATGGGAAAAAGAATTAGGTTAGAAATAAGTCCCCCTACTTCCTTATATTAGCCGAAAATAAGAAAGAAAAGGAGGGATTATTCTTTCCATTTTCCCGGCCCAAAAATTCCGAAAATAAGAGAGTTATTTTCTCACTTTTTCGGTTTTACTACTACCCAAAAATAAGGAGATTAAATCTTCTTATTTTGGTAGTATACAAAATGTATCAAATGTATTATTCATAAATTGTCATCTAGTGAGGATCGATTCCATAACCTCTTGGTTTGAGTACCCTTACTATTACCACTATGACAGATTCATCTTGCTGATTAAATATAACCGATTACATTTAATTACGAATTAACATATTAATTCGTCCAAGCTTACATCATATATATTAATTAAATATAACTTATTATATTCAATTTAATTAATTGTGATTAATTCGTCTCAACTAATATTATTTAATCGGCATTAAATAATCGTCTCATCAACACATTGACTAACTGTTTAGTCATATAAGGCATCAATGTGATTACATTTCCATAACCACATCTCTCAAACACATCCTATAGGTGTTACCTTTAGGGACCAATTGATCACCGCCATCTGTATGATAATAACATCAAACTTTCTAGCAAATCAACCGTTATTAGGTAATCGTTAATCAACTGATAAAATACGAAGTATACTCTTGTGAACCTATAAGAGATTTACAAATGTTATCACACTAATTTGTGGAGGACACAAGCTCCAACAAACTCCCACTGGTCCTCACAAGTGTATGTGCGATAACCGATTCTCATATCCTAAAATTTCTCCCACTCAATGTAAAACAATTTGCAAAATCTGTATTCACAAAGGTCGTATTTTACAAGTGATCTATATCAAGAGTGGTTTCCCCGACTAGAGAGTAACTTAACTGATAAACGAATCATCATTCGAGCATGGCCATGCATTTCAGTTACAACTCCTCGAGTGGCCCTGAGAAATAACTATACCTGATAAGGGTTGGATATTTTCCTCAACTCGAATCCTGCAGATGTAAGCACAGTATGAAATGACCCAGAAAAAATCTACTTAGCCTCCAGTTACGGCGGACCGTGAGAAAGAAACCAAAGTCACCCAAAAACTGCCTTAATCTCAAGAGACAGTTGATAGTCAAAAGAATCGACTCTAGGAACACAATGGATGTCCTATCCACGACTTGGAACCGAATGTTTTTAAACATTTAGGACTACATTACGTTGTCACAAAAATTTGTCTTACGAGGTATCGTTATAATCTCGCATTTGTGATCGATCAGTCAACAGTTTGACTAATGGCTCGTTGAACCCACCATCAATCGACTGCATAATATAATAGCCAGAGTTATCAGCTCTTGTAGGCAATTACGGACCAAAACAAAATATAATGTAATTCGGTTCACTTTGTGGCGTTCAAAGTTGTCAGTACAATCCACATGAAAAACAAAATATTATAATAAAATGATTAAGTTATAAATAGTATATGAAAAAGATAATGTATCAAATTCATAATCAACTACTACAACTCAGAAACACGTTTAATTCCCATAGAAATAACGTGCCCTTCATGCTTATCAAAATTCAACGGTTTAGTGAGAGGGTCCGCGATGTTATCATCCGTTGTAATCTTGTCAATCACTATCTCTTCTTGCTCCACGTAATCACGGATCAGGTGAGCTTTCCGATGTACATGTCTAGATTTGTTGCTAGACTTAGGCTCCTTAGCCTGGAAGATGGCACCTCTATTGTCACAATAGATGGTGATCGGGTCATTCAAACTAGGAACTATCGTAAGTCCTTGTAAGAATTGACGCATCCATATCACTTCCTTAGCTGCTTCCGAAGCGGCATAGTACTCGGATTCAGTGGTAGAATCTGCTACAACACTCTGTTTGGAACTCTTCCAGCTGACCGCAGCACCATTAAGAGTGAAGACGAATCCGGACTGAGATTTTGAATCATCTCGATCCGTTTGGAAGCTAGCATCTGTGTAACCGATTGCGCATAGCTTAGAATTGCCTCCATAAGTCAATACCCTATCCTTAGTCCTCCGTAGGTACTTGAAGATATTTTTAACAGCTATCCAATGTGTTTCACCTGGATTCTTTTGGTACCAACCCGTCATACTAAATGCATATGCCACGTCTGGACGTGTGCATATCATGGCATACATGATTGATCCTATTGCAGATGCATAAGGAACATGACTCATGCGCTCAATCCCTTCAGGCGTCGTGGGTGACTGAGACTTGCTCAACTGCATCCCAGACGTCATTGGAAGGTTCCCCTTCTTGGAGTTGGTCATGCTGAACTTCTCAAGAATCTTATCCAAATAAGACTCCTGACTAAGTGATAACGTCCGTCGTGATCTATCTCGGTAGATACGGATTCCCAAAATGCGTTGTGCCTCACCCAGATCTTTCATCTGGAAATGGTTCTTCAACCATTCTTTAACCGAAGATAGGAAAGGAATGTCATTCCCAATCAGGAGTATGTCATCGACATACAATATCAAGAATACAATCTTGCTCCCACTCGACTTGATATATAAGCACGATTCTTCGACCGATCGAGTGAAACCATACTC